>NC_077241.1:25222745-25972745 GCF_947179165.1 Solanum dulcamara
GGTGATATTGGTAATCTGTCAAAGCTCATTAGACGAAGCTTTGTAATGTGTGGTCAGGTAATTCACTTGCTTATGCTTCAACTGTTCTGTTATTGCCTAATTGACTGTACATCAATAGCTTTTTCATAGTTTGGGATTACTCACAGGCAATCTCAGCATCCGATCTTCCCCATGCTCCCCTTCCCATTTAAAATGGACATGAGAAAATAAACATGCCAAAGAAATGATCTGTTAGCTGTGATTTTGGTTACTCCAGTTGACAAATTATTGTTCTGGCTGAATCCAGGACTTGATATCCAATGATGCTAAAGCTGAAGTAGATCTTTTTCAGATAATTACCTCAGGTTCGTAGTTCTCTTATATTAAAAATATAAGGTCTCATTTGCTTTACTTCATGAAGGTCTTAATGTTGATAAATCAAATCTCGGTCATCAAGTCGGATTGTTTTTTGGGTAAAATCCTGTCTATGCAACGATTCTACTAAGATGTCAATTCACCACCACTCCATCCACTTTCATCGCTAATGTCGTTGTTACAGCCGCTCACCACTATCAATTATCACCACCCACAACCACCATCCTCATCCACAATCAGGGGTGGATTTTCACAGAGGGGCATGAGACCGAAATTCCAGCAGCACACCTTATTATGGTCCTATTACTCCCCTCCCTTCCGAACTCATTTTTTTTGTATTTTCATGCACTTTTTATGCTAACATTACACTTTCAACCAGTTAAGTTAATTGCGTTTGTACTACACGCACCACCGCATGTGTAAAAACAATTTTTTTTTTAAAAAAAATTAAACTTTTTTAAAGATAATTTCTTTTTTAAATATTCTATTTTCCTTATCTTTTATTTAAGTTAAGTTAATAAACACAATTTTTTAATTTGTTTTTGCCTTGTATTTAAAAAAATCAATTTTTTTTATCTTCAATTGATTTTTATTTATTCTTTTTATTTTCTTTATCGTTCCTTTTGATTTGATTTGATTTCAAATTTAATCCAATTGTCTTGTATTTAAAATCAATAAATTTCGGATGAATATCAAAATAAGTGAAGAAAATCAAATAAAATATAAAAAATAATTAAAACATTAAAATTAAAGTACACCTTAAATTATTATTTTTTTTAAAAAAACACGTAATTTTTTAAAAAGACAAGAAATTAATGAAAGAGAAAAAAATAAAAAGTTTAAAGTGAGGAGGGAAATAGATATTTTACAAAGAAAAAAATGAGAAAAATAAATACATATAAGTTTGAATATCAATGTAAAATGTCCAATTAAAAAAGGACATGTTTTCAATTTTTTCGCTCATAACTTGCCTTCAAGAGAGTGCATACTCTTTATGTCACGTCAGCATTTAAGGTGTATTTATTTTATTTTAAAATAATTTAGGGGGTAATAAGACTTTAGTTAAGTTAAGGTGTGTCGCTAGGATTTAAGTCATACTTTAGTGGCTACTTATGCCTTATCCCAAGAAAGACGGATTTTCTTTCCACTTGTGTTTTAAACAACAATTTTACGAATAATGATCACACTTTTCTTAGTTTCTTATCATTTCTTTCTTTTTATCTTTTACTTCGGTATTTTTTTCTTAAGTTGTGAAGTGAATGCTTTTGGATAAAAAAATGCTATTAATAATTGCGTTAAAATATGAAAATTTGTTAAGACCAATTATAAATTGAATGATACTTTTTTTGTGATAATAGTGCTAATTATTTTTGCTCATCAAGTTGTTGTCGAGACAAAATTTTATGGAATCGAACCAAATGATAGTGTTAAGTGCAGTCATCCTCTAAAAATTTTGGATACGCCTCTGTTTACCATCACAAGGCAATCACCCATAGTCAATCACCCATAGTCAATCGTCACCACAACTAGCTATTATTTACAATCATCGCCACTACCACCATTACCGCATGCATATATCACTAGCCAGAGGCGGATTCAAGATTTGGAGGTTTTGAATGCCACATTTTTCAAAAAGAATAAACGGATCGGTTTCTTCAATTATGTGTTATGATTCAGATTTTTTTTTTCCGCTTTTTATAGACAAATCAATCGAATATGCATATTAAGTAATGTTTTCTTTTATATATTCTAAGGTTCAAGATATCTAATTAGAAGTCCATTTTTTTTTAGGAATAAGAGGTCTTATTCACTAAAAATTTGATAAAGAAAAAAAAATCACATTAAAAATCTGAACTTGTATAAATCATCTAAAACTGTTACCTCAATATATTTATATTGCATTGCATTTATGTTTTGTTGCATATAATATTGTGAGAGAATCAAAAGTCAATTTGAATTAATAAAGAATATAAGTAAAGAATTAAATAAAGAAAAAGATTTTGAAAAAAGGAGGAGTTGAAGCCGCTACAAGCAAAAAGTGGGTAAAATATTGGCTGCACATACTTTCAAACCCGCGTATCTTGGGTGGAATGTTCAGTTATTTGTCGATGGCACACTGAAGCCTTTTATTACTTTGGGTGGCAATGTTAATATATATTGTATTTCTTATAAATATACTCATATACAATTTTTCAATCGAGGCATTGGTTGGCGTGGCACCCCCTCTCTTGCACATAGATCCACCCCTATCGCTACTATTAACTATCACTATATATCTTCAACCACCTTCGCCATTCACCACCACCATTAACTTTTACTATTATCCACCACAATTATCAATCGCCACCAACTGGTAACCACCGTTGTTAACCACTAATGCTAGCCACTATCACCACTAGCTACGAGCCACGACCACCAGCATCCTCAATTGACACCCACGGGCCATCGTCATCATCAACCGCCATATAGGTTTTAAAAAATATTTTGTTAATATAGCTAATATTAGATTAATTTAGTATTTTATTAAATTTTATATTTATTAATTTTAAAATAAAGACAAGTTTTATATGCTTTAATGTTGAAAAAATCATCTTAATTATTAATATTCAAATCGTAATATATCTTAAAAATCAGAGGAGTATTAAGATTCAAATATCTAAATCTTAATGCACATCTTAGTGTTCAAATGTCTTAATTTTAGTATAAAAAAAAAGTAAGGTATAATATTTCAATGTTTTATATTCTCTTTTTTCCTAACTTTGAAAAAGTTGAGAAGCAGTTGCTTATTCTACTTGTGTTTAAATTTGGTGTAGCATATTCATTATGGGCTGATCGGTTTCCTAGCATTAAACGAGCCGTGGAGAGCTCAGGGCCTTTTGGATTTCAACATGTTTTATACGACTCTTGTTCACTTGATGGAGATGTGTGACTTTAAATGGAAATTGTGGCACTAATCAATTGAGCTGTAGTTCAACTTTCAATCAAGGGTATTGTCTTTCTGCAATCACTCACAGCATTTCATTCCTGCATTCTGGACTTCTCAATACTCCAGGAATCTGGAGAAGTAACAGTTACAGATATCTTTCAACGGAGTGAGTTTTTTGCAGTAGCCAACTTTGCAGTACAAAAGACATCAATGTTTCCATGTATTGCCATGTTGTGAGAGGGAATATAGTTAACATTTAGGATGGATTGATGATGAATAGTGAATACAAGCTTTTCCTAGCAGCTGTATGAATCCAAGCCCGCAGGATGACAAAGTTAGAAGTCTCTCTGTTGTTCCAACTCTGTGCATGTATTAGCCTGCTTGGCTCTACCAGGATGTGTGAACTAGAGTGCATATACAAACGTCAAAAGGAAAATGTTTTAAGTTATTCTACCGTTTTCTTAAAGTATTAGTTATACACCAGCAAATAATTCAATTTTAAAAAATTAGGCAGTCTGTGCACCTAGCAAGAATCGAATCTGCAAATTGGGGATAATATTCGCAGCCTTAGTTTGGGAGTCTAGTACCATTAGGCTATATCTCCTTTTTGATTTAGATGGTTCAAAATATCCTATATATACCGTGTAATTTTTTATCGAGGGGGTTCGGATGAACCCTTGGCACCTCGTAGTCTGCCCCCGGACTCTCATCGTACAAGGGTTGCTGAATATATGGCTCATAACATAGCATTGGTAGCAAGTTGCGTGCATTAGTTTGTCATTACTATTTCCTTGTACAACATAAACGTTTTAATTGCATCTCTCGATTGGGTGCACCTCTATCTGCGTTGTTTTTGGTAAGCATATCAAAGAAAGAGGTGATTGGGTGAGACACTTCATACCATGTGCCCAAAGGAACATTTAATGTACCTTCCAAATTAGTTCATTTTCAATCAGTTATAGGAAAACAAGTATAATGTGCTGGTTTGCCCCATGTGACTGTGACGTATGTACGACTTCTTTTGTTTCAATTTTTTTTTAATCCATTTAAAAAGAAGGTAATATATATATAATTATTTTTTTTAATTTCAACTTTCATCTCACTTATTTAAGATTACAAGATTAAACAATATTTTGATATGTTTTATATATTTTTAATTTAAAATTATAAAGTTTTTTCTAAATTCCGTATTAAGTTAATCAGACCAACAAATTGAGATGGAGAAAATAGTGGATTATTTGCTTTTGGTCCCCGCCCAAGAAAATTCAGTGCTGGGTTACGCAATTCGTTTTATCCTTTTCAACTTTAACTGCTTGTTTGGAGGGTGGTTATTTATTATATTGTGTCCACTAGGGAACACATAATTTTTCGTAAATGATATCACATTTTAAAATGAAAATAAATAAATAAAATATTACTGCTTGTTTGGAGGGTGGTTATTTATTATATTGTGTCCACTAGCGAACATATAATTTTTCGTAAATGATATCACATTTTAAAATGAAAATAAATAAATAAAATATTACAATGTCATATTAAAACATATATGTATAAATAAAGCATAATTCAAATATGTTACTATAATTCTCCATGATGAATTTTTATTTTTGAATTGTATTCAAAATATTCTCATCAGAAATTATAGTAAATTATTTTCTTTTATATGTAAGGCACCAAACAATCACTAAAAAACTATTCATTTATTTGATTTCATAAATCAATCTTAATTAATTCTATTTACGAAAGAGAAGGTGAAAGGAAAGAAAACATAGCACGCGACTACTAGGAGAGCAAAAACATCCTTTTTAAGCAGTCTAATATTATCTGATTGATCGCAAAACAATAAACAAGGTATTTTGGACTAAGTGGTTCACAATTTTGTAACTCTCTAAGAGGTCCACTGTTCGAATCTTGACAACTTGTCCATATTCATTTTTTGTATTTGTATATGAGGGCGAGAAATTTTTTACTAAAAATGAAGTGTGTTGCTTCTTAGTGTCAAGTGATGTCGCTTTACTTTATTTATTCTTTATTTTGCTTCTTTTTATCAATTATGTATACATATTTAATAAAAACGTATGGGGAAGCAGTGTCATGTGATACCCATTGGCCCAAGGTAAATTCACGTGTTGTCATGTTTGTTTTGATTGTTAAATTTAATTGTATCTTATCATTAAATTCATCGTTATGTAACGATAAAAATCTCATTTAATGAGATGACTAATTTGATGAGGTCATGGTGTTGTTTTTTATTTTTCAGTTTACATTTTACTTTTGCTTTTATTTAATAATCATATTTTATTATTTATCATATATTTTTTTAATAATAATTCTTCCTTTTACACTACTTTTTTTTCTTTCTTTCTTAATAATCATAGTTTATTCTTTATCTTTCTTTTCTTAAATAATAATTCTACCTTATATTAATGGCGCGTATCGATTGGTTCGGTTGTCGATTTTTGATTTATGAATTTGCTAAATCTATAACTAAATCAATAAGATATTTTATTATCGATTTTTGATTTTTAACAGTTCGATTTTCGTTTTAACCGATAAAAAAATGTTCATATTATCATATATACACGATGTTCATAAAATAGAAGTAGTAGCAAGAATAGAAGTGCATCACAAATTTCTACATTGATGATTTTTATTTTAGATAAAATTATTCGAATTTCTTCTAAAGATTCATGCAATAAATTGTGGAAACAATATTAATTGTCTGTCTTTGTCACAATCAAATCTAAAATCGAGAAGAGAGAATGTATCGCAATAGGGAGGCAGAGACGCTAATTTGTGCTGCCTATGATCGAGAGTAATATTGAAATTTAGAAAATAGGGTTGGTAAATATTAAAGTCGTCGTTATATAATTAGGAGCAAAATAATAATTTAATTATAATCTTATTGGTTTGTTGGTTTAACCATTAGCCAAAATTATAAAAATGAAACCGGAAAAATAACTCAATAAAAAAAATAGTTTAAAATTATTAACCCGATAACCCAACGCCGATAAATCAATAGTATTTTTTTTTAGTTCGATTATCGATCAAATCGATTTTTGCACATCCCTATCTTATATGCCATGTACTTTTTCTTTATATAATTTTGTAAATTTATTTGTTTAAATTGATCATGTGTGATATTATATAACAACATGAAATAATACGATCTATTCACATATTGTATTCATTAAAATAATTTAATACAGTATGATATGTCATGAAACGACGTGTAACAACCATCAAAAAAGTTATAAGGTTTAATGTCAATTTCATGCTACAGCCAAACAATTAGAAACATACCAATTTCCTCTATTTGGAATTAAGAGTGTATAGTCATCAACTGAGATCAGAAAACGGGAATATCATCCGCACAAATATTTTTACTTTTAGGTGGTTTTTAATTATGTTTTTTAAATTGGTGGTTTTCAATATTTAACTTTTAGCACTTTAAGTAATAAAAAAGAAGATCTGATGACAGAGACATTGGTGGTTTTCAATATTTAACTTTTACTTCCACAGACTCTTAAATGAAAAAGGTGATAGAGATATTGTACTGGATGGTTTGGCGCACTCTCATAGTCTTCTGGACTTTGGGTACTGCAAGTGTTTTAGGATTGAGGAGGTTAAATGTGCTATTAGAAGGATGAAGAGGGGGAGAGCGATCGGGCCCGATGAGATTCCGATGGACTTTTGGAAGAGCACTGACAAGGCAGGTTTGGAGTGGTTGACTAGGTTGTTTAATGTTATTTTGAAGACAACTGAGATGCCCGATGAATGAAGGTGGAGTACTATGGTTCCATTGTCCAAGAACAAGGGTAATATTCAAAACTGTAATAATTACAGGGGTATCAAATTGCTAAGCCACATTATGAAGATATGGAAGAGAGTGATGGAGATGGGGGTGAGGAGAGGAGTGTCAATTTCAGAGAATTAGTTCGGATTTATGTTGGGGCAGTCGACTACTGAGCAATTCATCTTATGCAGAGACTAGTAGAGAAATTTAGAGAAAGAAAGAGGGATCTTCATATGGTGTTCATTGATCTTGAAAAGTCTTATGACAAAATTTTGAGGGATGTTCTCTGGAAGTGTCTGGAGGCTAAAGGTGTCCCGATGGTGTATATTAGGGCAACAAAGAATATGTATGCTGGAGCCAAGACTCGGGTTAGGACGGTGGGAGATGATTCAGAGCATTTTCATGTTGAGATGGGACTACATCAGGGATCGGTGCTGAGTCCTTTTCTTTTTGCCTTAGTGATGAATAAGCTGACACAGTCTATGCAGGAGGAGGTTCCATTGTGTATGCTATTTGTAGATGACATAGTTTTGATTGATGAGATTCGGGACAGAGTTAATGATAGGTTGGAGGTTAGGAGACAACTCTGGAGTCCAAAGGGTTTAAATTGAGAAGGACCAAAATAGAATGCTTGGAGTGCGAATTCAGTGTTGCAAGGGATGAAGAGGGCACGTAAGAGAGGCTTTCCACTCAATCTATTACTAAGAAAGGAAGCTTTAAATACCTTGGATTCGTCATCTAGAGTAGTGGGGATATCGATGATAATGTCATACATCGCATTGGGGTATCATCGATAAAATTGAGGCTTGCCTCTAGTCCTATGTGATAAAACAATACAAGATAAACTTAAATGTAAGTTCTACAGAATGGTGCTTAGACCATCATTATTGTATGGAGTGGAGTGTTGACCAGTGAAAAACTCTCATGTTCAGAAGATGCATGTTGCGGAGATGAGGATGCTGATATGAATGTGTGGACATACTAGGAATGATAAGATTAGAAATGAGGTTATTTGGGAGAAGGTGGGAGTGGCCTCTATGGCAGCCACGATGAGAGAAGCGAGACTGAGATGTTTTGGGCATGTGCAAATGTAACATCCCCTAAAAACATTGTATACGATATTTCAATTCTCGCCAAAATAATAATACAGCCTCTGTATTTTGGGCATAACTTTTCATAAGATAGTCAGGTGATTCAAATTTTTAAGTAACCACAATATCATTACCTACAACTTTTGTGAAAATTATATTTTAAGTTTCGGAGGTTAAGTAGGTCAAATAAATTAATTATTGTAAGACAGGATGTTGTGATGGAATAGAGTATTTATAGAAGAAAAAATATATCTCACTGTAGGATGCTCCAAATTAGTTGTTTCTTAAACTACATGAAACTAGACTTCCATAGCTACAATTCTTATGAAGACACAAAATTCTAATAAGGAATTTATTTCTTAAACTACATGAAACTAGACTTCCATATCTACAATTCTTATGAAGACACAAAATTCTAATAAGGAATTTATCTTGTTCAAACGCAACTCCGAAAAAGAGTATTCTGTTAGAAAGAACTCATCTCACCTACCATGGAAAGATCTAGAACCCTTTGACATCATCCATGACATCAAAATCCTCAATTGAATTTTCAAGATCATTCTTTGTAATTATTTTTATTTATTGTTAGGTCCCTCTTCTACTCCTATAAATACCCACCTTGTTTCTTTATTTTATTCATCAAACTTTCTCAAGCAATTCTTCTCTCTATACACTTCTTTACTCATTCTCAAATATAGTTTAAGTTCTTAATAGTGAAGAAATACGGGTAGTACACAAAACATTCTGGCGAGGAGAAAATCTAGGACTCAAGAGTGTTCATTAAGTCCTTCGGTTCCGACTAAAGCTTCGAATTCCAGGTATGTAAGGCTTCAATGAGAGTATTCCTTCCACTCTCATGTCTAAATTATTTTGATTATATGATAAATTATGTTTATTTTCTTTAAACTTTACTCTAAGTTATGTGGTGTTTATCCATGGGTTCTTCCACCCATGTAGTCCAAAAACTCTTTCAATTAAGTCTCTTGATTTCAAGTAATATTTTCTTATAGGTAATTCTTATTTTTACTTAATAGCATGAATCATGGTTAAACTAATTATTATTGGTCTATTTTGATGCAACATAATTTCATATGTATGAATTGATGATTTACAAGTAATTTCTCTATTTATCGCTTTAAAGGTTCTTGAAATTCATGGTGGGTTGTTTAAAACATGATTTTTAATTAATGGATTTCAAAGTATTTATGTATATTTATTTACATACATTTTTGCAAGTTGAAGTGATTTGAACCCACCTAGTTTTATTATATTTTCAATAAAGTTTGCCTTGAAAGCTTTGACTCCAAATAAATATTTATAAAAGTAATATCTATGATCAAAATGGAGTCTTATGAAATGAAAGAATGATGAAATGATATAAATGATGGATTATTTATGCAATAAGAATAATTCTTGCATATTTGAATTACCAAATATTTTAATGAGCTATTCTACCGAATATGATATTTGAATTCTCAAGTTATATGCTATGAATATTTTGAAGTATTAAACTATTCCGTGGGATTGACTTAGCATTGAATGGGGCATTGAGGTGAGATTCAGTAAGGAAATCCTAGTAGCAGCCCCTTGTCTCATTAACTATGTGCCAACATAGGAGCCTTTATAGGTTTAGGCTAATGGATCCATAAATAGCCCTTAAAGTTAAAGTTAAAGAAATGAATGAAGTTGACGGAGTTCTACCTGGCAAGTAGTCTCCCCGGCCAACATAGGGGGTTATGTTAGATTCCATGTAATAGCTCGCATGGTCTTAAATGCCGGTTATGGTTATTTTCCCACAAAATGAATGTTTTAAAGGATATCTATATGATTTATTATGCATGCATTACATTATGTTCCATATTACATAAATATTTTAATGTTTCCTCAATGTACATGCATCCTTACATACTTAGTATATTCAAAGTACTAACACATACTCTTTTGCCTACATGATATCACCATGTAGGGACCAATGCTCCTTCTCGTTCCCCTTCACGTGGCTAGTTGAGATTCCGTTGAAGACTACTTTTGGTGAGTTCTCATGTTCCGGGAACAATACTCCTTTATCTTTCCAGCTTATGATATGTTGAGATATTTTACTATGGCATTTCTTCTATTATGATTGAGGGTGAGCTAGAAACTTATCTTAGGCCGATTAAATCTAAAAGTTAGAGGTATTGTTGGACATATGTAAGTTGATGGTTTACTATTATGATTTCCGCTTGTTTATTTATCATCATTACCTATGAAAGGCTAAAAAGAATGCTAAGAGGCTTGTTTGAGGTACTTTTGGGTTCCTCATTCGCCATGTCACGTCTAGGCCCTAAGCTTGGGTCATGACAAGCTTGGTATCAGAGCCTGAGGTTTTGAATAGTCCTTGGAGTCCAACATACCGCATCGAATCGGGTCTTGTTCATAGTTGTGAAGCGCGCCACAATTATGAATAGGAGACTATGAGGTGTTTAGGAAAATTTTCACTTCTTTCAAATTAATGTCGTTCCTTAGAGTGTCCTAAGGTTTTCTTTAACTAATGACCCATTTCATATTCTCTAGATAATAACTCATGGAAGAGAACCTCGAAGATCAAGGGTTGATGATGAGGACTAAACTCCTCCGGTTCCTAATGCCTCACATTATGAAGACAGGGTAACCCATGCCGAGTTTTGCAGTGTTATTACTTTGTTAGCTTAATTCATAGACAACCAAGGGCATCTAGGTGTTCCTCCTCCCCAAATGCAAAATCTAGCCTCTAGGATTCGAGATTTCCAAAGGATGAATCCGCCCGAGTTTGATGGTTCTAAACTAGATAAGGACCATATGAAGTTCATTAATGAGGTGTACCAGATTGTGGCTATCATGGGTGTGCCACCAAAAGAGAAGGTCGAGCTAGTGGCCTATCAACTCAAAGGTGTGGCTCGAGTGTGGTACGAACAATGGGTTATTGAGAAGGATGAAGAAATAGGGTCGATAGGATGGGAAGAGTTCAAAGGTGCCTTCCTAGACCGCTTCTTCCCATTGGAGATAAGGGAGGCCAAAATCCAAGAGTTCATCAACCTCCGTCAAGGGAGTATGAGCGTGAGGAAGTATGCTCACAAATTCACTAAGTTGTCAAAGTATGCTCCCTTCATGATCTCTGACCCAAGAGTTAGGATGAACAAGTTTATTTCCGGTATCTCAAGTTTGGTGTCCAAGGAGTACAAATGGACATGTTGGTCAAGGATATAGACATCTCTCGATTAATAACTTACGCAGAACAAATTGAAGAAGAGAAGCTTAGAGAGAGATCAAGGGGGTTCAAAAAGGCTCAAGTGGATGGTGAAGGGTTTAACCCTCAAAGGTCCGATTATGGTAACAATGGCAAAGGACAATGTGTCCAATGATTTGTGGGACAAGGTTCCACCTATAATCCTCCTCTAAGGTTCAACAAGGACAAGAGTGGTAAACCAATAGTTCCAAGAAAGAATGTTTCTACTCAAACTTTCCCCGCTTGTAAGAAGTGTGGAAGGACTCACAAAGGGGAATGCTTAGCCGACTCCAATGCATGCTTTAAGTGTGGAAAGCTGGGCCACCATGCTAAGGATTGTAGAGATGGTGGTGGTAGCCCTCAAGTCCAAATTGCTCATGGTCAAGTCTAAGGAGGTGTCCAACGCACCAACTTCTTTTACGCCTTACATGGGAGACGAGAGGTTGAGGATGCACCCAATGTCATTAACGGTATATTAGAGGTCTTTTCTTTTGATGTGTATGCACTATTAGATCCGGATGCAAATTTATCTTTTGTTACTCCATTCCTTGCTAATAGATTTGATGTTTTACCTAGAATGTTATTAGAGCCCTATTTTATGTCTACCCCCATTGGTGAGTCGATTATTGCTAGAAAGGTCTATAGGGGTTGCCTTGTGTCCATATTGCATAAAGTTAGTCCTTGTGATCTCATTGAGCTTGACATGATAGATTTCGATGTCATTCTTGGGATGGATTGGTTACATGCATCTTATGCTTCCATAGATTGTAGGACTCGTCGAGTCAAGTTCCAATTTCTAAATGAGTTTGTTATTGAATGGTAGGGTCGTGATTCAATGGTAAAGGGTAAGTTCATTTCTTATCTTAAGGCTCGAAAAATTATTTCTAAGGGTTGTATTTACCACATTGTGAGGGTTAGGGATGTCGACTCCAAAAGTCCTTCTCTTGAGTCAGTTCCTATAGTCAATGAATTCCCCAATGTCTTTCCCGATGACCTTCTTGGTGTCCTTCCTGAAAGAGAAGTTGATTTTGGTATCGATCTCCTCCTCGATACCCAACCTATCTCTATTTCTCCTTACCGTATGGCCCCAGCAGAATTGAAAGAATTGAAGGAACAATTAAAGGACTTGTTAGAGAAGGGGTTCATAAGACCAAGTATTTCGCCATGAGGTGCTCCCGTTCTATTTGTAAGAAAGAAGGATGGGTCACTTCGAATGTGTATAGACTACCGGTAATTAAATAAGATGACCATTAAGAACAAGTACCCACTCCCTAGAATAAATGACTTATTTGATCAATTGCAAGGGGAAAGTCACTTCTCCAAGATCGACCTTCGGTCCGGCTATCACCAACTACGGGTGAGGGAGTATGACATTTCCAAAACGGCCTTCCAAACAAGGTATGGTCACTTTGAGTTTGTGGTGATGAGTTTTGGGTTGAAGAATGCACCGACGATATTCATGGACTTGATAAATAGGGTATTCAAACCTTACCTTGATACTTTTATGGTGGTCTTTATTGATGATATTTTGATTTACTTTTAGGGTGAGGAAGAACATAAAAATCACTTGAGAGTTGTGCTTCAAACATTGAGGGATAGACAATTATTTGCAAAATTTAGTAAGTGTGAATTTTGGTTAAAAGAGGTGGCATTTCTTGGTCACGTAGTGTCCGGTGATTGAATCAAGGTTGATCCTAAGAAAACAGAGGCAGTCAAGAATTGGCCTAGATCGTTGTCTCCTTCAGATATTAGGAGCTTGTTGGGTCTAGCCGGATACTATAGAAGGTTCGTCAAAGGTTTTTCTTCCATCTTATCTCCTATGACAAAATTGACCCAAAAGAAAGTCAAATTCATATGGACGGATGAGCGTGAAAAGAGTTTCCAGACCTTGAAAGATCGACTTACCTCTGCTCCTATTTTGACTCTCCCAAAAAGATTAAAAGGGTTTGTAGTTTATTGTGATGCTTCAAAGATTAGTTTAGATTGTGTCTTAATACAAAACGGCAAGGTCATAACCTGTGCTTCTAGGCAATTAAAGGTGCATGAGCGTAACTACCCTACCCATGACCTTAAATTGGTGGCCGTTGTTTTTGCTCTGAAGATGTGGAGGCATTATCTTTATGGGGTACATGTGGATGTGTATACTGATCATAAAAGTCTTCAATATGTGTTCACTCAAAAGGACCTTAATCTAAGGCAAATGAGGTGGCTAGAACTCCTTAAGGACTATGACATGAGTGTGCACTATCATCTAGGTAAAGCCAATGTGGTTGCTGATGCACTCAATAGAGTGTCTATGGGGAGTGTGGCCCATGTGGATGAAAGGAAGAGGGAGTTGGTGAAAGATGTTCACCGGTTGGCTAGATTAGGGGTGAAGTTGTGTGGTACTAATGATGGTGGTATGGTTGTTCAAAATAGGTCTGAATCCTCTTTGGTAGTGGATGTTAAATCAAAGCAAGATCTTGACCCGAAGTTTATCGAGTTAAAGAAGTTGGTAAAGGAAAAGAAGATAGAGGTCTTTTCCCAAGGGGGAGATGGGGTGCTATACTACCAAGGTCGGATATGTGTTCGAGATGTTGATGGCCTAAGGAGTTTGATCTTGATAGAGGCTCATAATTCTACATACTCCATTCATTTTGGTTCAACAAAAATGTACCGAGACTTAAAGGAGTTATATTGGTGGGGTGGCATGCAAAAGGACATAGCAAGGTTTGTATCCAAATGTACGAATTGGCAACAAGTGAAGGACGAACATCAAAGGCCGGGTGGCCTAGCCCAAGACATTAAAATCCCTACTTGGAAGTGGAAAGATGTGAATATGGATTTTGTAGTGGGTTTACCTCATACCTGGAAGCATCATGACTCAATTTGGGTAATTATTGATAGAATGACTAAGTCAGCTCACTTACTACCGGTTAAGACTTCCTATAGTGCCAAAGACTATGCCAAGTTATATATTCGGGAGTTGGTGAGGTTGCATGGTGTGCTGTTATCCATTATTTTGGATCGTGGTACCCAATTCACTTCTCACTTCTGGAGATTGTTTCAGAAAGGCCTCGGTACTAAGGTAAAGTTGAGCACAACATTCCATCCTCAAACGGATGGTCAAGCCGAAAGGATGATTCAAACACTAGAGGTTATGTTAAGGGCTTGTGTGTTGGAGTTTAAAGAAAATTGGGATGATCATCTACCGTTCATCGAGTTTGCCTATAATAATAGTTACCACTCAAGTATTGAGATGGCGCCGTTTGAGGCTTTGTATGGGAGATGATGTAGATCACCGGTTGGTTGGTTTGAAGTAGGTGAGATGACCTTGTTGGGCCCTGATTTGATATTTGATGCTTTAGAGAAGGTGAAGATCATTAGAGAAAGGTTGAAGATGGCTCAAAGTCATCAAAAGTCCTATTTCGACACTAGAAGAAGGGATCTTGAGTTTAATGTGGATGATTGGGTGTATCTGAAGGTTTCACCCATGAAGGGTGTGGTTCAATTTGGTAAAAAGGGGAAATTAAGCCCTAGGTATGTAGGGCCTTATAGAATTGTGAGATGTGTTGGCAAGGGTGCATATGAGTTGGAATTACCATTGGAAATGACCATGGTTCATCCGGTGTTTCATGTGTCTATGTTGAAAAAAAGTGTGGGTGATCCTAGTTCCATTGTACCTATGAGAGTAGTAAATATTGAAGAAAACTTGAACTATGAAGAAGTTCCTGTCAAAATTTTGGACCGTCAAGTTAAGAGATTGAGGAACAAAGAAGTTGTATTTGTTAAAGTCTTTTGGAGGAATCAACAAATAGAAAATGCAATATGGGAAGCGGAAGCGGATATGATTAAGCGATAACCTTATCTTTTTCCCTCTACCCAAACCTAAGGTATTAAGTTGTCCTTGCTCAATTACTTGTAATCTTTCTATCTCAACTTTTCTTGTCATATGCTTGCAAAATTATGAAATATGTTTTAAACGATATTTTAAATTACACTATTGTATTAATAATGGGTTGTTGGTTTAAACTCTACTCTACTCAAGCTAAATCTTTTCTCATTCTAGAACGAATGTTCCCAAGGGGCAGATAATATAACATCCCCTAAAAACGTTGTATACGATGTTTTAAATCTCGTCAAAAAATGATACAACCTCTGTATTTTGGGCATAACTTTTCAAAAGTTAGTCTAAATTAAGTGATTCAAATTTCTGAGTAACTACAATATCATTACCTACAACTTTTGTAAAGATTATATTTTAAGTTTCAGAGGTTAAGTAGGTCAAATAAATTAATTGTTGTAAGACAGGATGCTATGACGGAATGGAGTGTTTATAGAAGAAAAATCATATCTCACTGTAAGATGCTCCAAATTAGTTGATTCTTGAACGACATGAAACTAGACTTCCATATCTACAATTCTTATGAAGAACAAAATTCTAATAAGGAATTTATCTTATTCAAACGTAGCTCCAAAAAAAAGTATTCTGTTAAAAAGAACTCATCTCACCTACCATGGAAAGATCTAGAACCCTTTGACATCATCCATGACATCAAAATCCTTAATTAAATTTTCAAGATCATCCTTTGTAATTATTTTTATTTATTGTTAGGTCCCTCTTCTACTTCTATAAATACCCATCTTATTTCCTTATTTTATTCATCAAACTTTCTCAAGCAACTCTTCTCTCTATACACTTCTTTACTCATTCTCAAATATAGTTTTAGTTCTTAATAGTGAAGAAATACTATTCCGGTGATTCATATACTCCGGGTAGTACACAAAACATTCCGGCGAGAAGAAAATCTAGGACTCAAGAGTGTTCATTAAGTCCTTCGGTTCCGACTAAAGCTTCGAATTCCAGGTATGTAAGGCTTCAATGAGAGTATTCCTTCCACTCTCATGTCTAAATTATTTTGATTATATGATAAATTATGTTTATTTTCTTTAACTTTACTCTAAGTTATGTGGTGTTTATCCATGGGTTCTTCCACCCATGTAGTCCAAAAACTCTTTCAATTAAGTCTCTTGATTTCAAGTAATATTTTCTTATAGGTAATTCTTATTTTACTTAATAGCATGAATCATGGTTAAACTAATTATTATTGGTCTATTTTGATGCAACATAATTTCATATGTATGAATTGATGGTTTACAAGTAATTTCTCTATTTATCGCTTTAAAGGTTCTTGAAATTCATGGTGGATTGTTTAAAACATGATTTTTAATTAATGGATTTCAAAGTATTTATGTATATTTATTTACATACATTTTTGCAAGTTGAAGTGATTTGAACCCACCTAGTTTTACTATATTTTCAATAAAGTTTGCCTTGAAAGCTTTGACTCCAAATAAATGTTTATAAAAGCAATATCTATGATCAAAAGAGAGTCTTATGAAATGAAAGAATGATGAAATGATATGAATGATGGATTCTTTATGCAATAAGGATAATTCTCGCATATTTAAATTACCAAATGTTTTAATGAGCTATTCTACCGAATATGATATTTGAATTCTCAAGTTATATGCTATGAATATTTTGAAGTATTAAACTATTCCGTGGGATTGACTTAGCACTGAATGGGGCATTAAGGTGAGATTCAGTAAGGAAATCCTAGTAGCAGCTCCTTGTCTCATTAACTATGTGCCAACATAGGAGCCTTTATAGGTTTAGGCTAATGGATCCATAAATAGCCCTTAAAGTTAAAGTTAAAGAAATGAATGAAGTTGACGGAGTTCTACCTGGCAAGTAATCTCCCCGGCTAACATAGGGGGTTATGTTGGATTCCATGTAATAGCTCGCATGGTCTTAAATGTCGGTTATGGTTATTTTCCCACAAAATGAATGTTTTAAAGGATATCTATACGATTTATTATGAATGCATTACATTATGTTCCATATTACATAAAATTTTTAATGTTTTCTCAATCTACATGCATTCTTACATACTTAGTACATTCAAAGTACTAACGCATACTCTTTTACCTATATGATATCACCATGCAGGGACCAGTGCTCCTTCTCGTTCTCCTTCACGTGGCTAGTTGAGATTCCGTTGAAGACTACTTTTGGTGAGTTCTCATGTTCCGGGAACAATACTCCTTTATCTTTCTAGCTTATGATATGTTAAGATATTTTACTATGACATTTCTTGTATTATGATTGAGGGTGAGCTAGGGACTTGTCTTAGGCCCGTTAAATCTAAAAGTTAGAGGTATTGTTGGACATATGTAAGTTGAAGATTTACTATTATGATTTCTGCTTGTTTATTTATCACCATTACCTATGAAAGGCTAAAAAAATGCTAAGAGGCTTGTTTGAGGTACTTTTGGGTTCCTTATTCGCCATGTCATGTCTAGGCCCTAGGTTTGGGTTGTGACAGCAAAGGAGGTGGGTCGACACCCCAGTTAGGATGTATGAGTGGTTGGATTTGGGGGGTTTTGCAGAGGAGTAGGGGTAGTATGAAAAAGTAGTGGGGAGAGGTAATTAGACAGGATATGGTGAAACTCCATATCATCGAGGACATGACTTTATATAGAAAGGAGTGGAGGTCGCGGATTAGGGTAGAAGGCTAGTAGGGGTAGAATGTTGTCTTGCCTATTGATGGTTTAGGGTTGGTCTTAGGTCTAGGTGTGTCTTTTTAGTTGTGATGCTATTGCCTTTCAATTATCAAATTATTTTTCTATTGTTATTATTCTTGTCTTGCAAAATTTGCATCACATTTTGCTTTAGCCATTATGATATATATTGTTTTTCTCTCTTATTTGGGGGTTGATACTTTTGAGCCGAGGGTCTTTTGGAAACAACCTCTCTATTTCAATGAGGTAGTGGCAAGGTCTGCGTACATCTTACCCTCCCCAAACCCCATTTGTGGAATTTTACTTTGTATGTTGTTGTTGTAAGTAATAAAAAAGAAAAGGTAAAAAAAATCCCTGACATTGGAAAAGAAATATCGCAAGACAAAAATTTATATTTCGTATCATAATATGAAAAACGTTATGCCGCATAATTCATATAGGGTTCATAACCCACAAGTTATGCCTTAAAAGTCATAACTTAGTTCCTACAAAAGTTATATTGAGAGCTATAAATTCAATTTTAGAACATTATGCCTTAAGAAGTTCATGACCCACAAGTTATGCCTTACAAAGCATAACTTAGTTCCTACCTGACTTACGCCGATAAAAGCATAAGTGCAGTTTTTGAACCCACAAAAATTTTGGCTTAAGCGGCATAACTTATTCCTATTGAACTTTATTCGAATGGTGTAAAACTTATCTAAAGTTATGCTGGAAAATATAAAGGTTCTTTGAAATTATGTCTTGTGATATTAGGTCATAATTAAAGATAGTTCGATAAGTAAATTTTTATTAAATCAGCCACAAAAGTTCTCTAAACTTATGCCGAAAAATAATTAAAGAACATGTATTTGAGGGACAAAAATTAAATACCACCACAAAATAGGACACTTCATACATAAACATAAAACAGAGAAATTTTTTGATGAAAATGATTGACATGTTCTTCCTCACTCCGAGGGCAGATCAAAATGTCATCAATAAAGACAATCACAAACATATCAAATCTATTTGAACACCCTGTTTATCAAATCCATAAAAGCTGCAGGGGCATTCGTTAGTCCAAAAGATATAACCAAGAATTCAAAGTGACCATACCGAGTTTTGAAGTCCATCTTTGGAATGTCACATTCCCTTCCTCGGAGTTGATTATAACCCGATCGCAGATCAATCTTTGAAAAGTGGCTCGCTCTTTGAAGTTGATCAAACAAGTCATCAATCCTTGGAATGTGATACTTATTCTTAATTTTGACCTTGTTTAATTGCCGGTAATCAATACACATGCAGAGACAACCATCTTTCTTCCTAATAAAGAAAACTGAAGCATCCCATGGAGAGATACTCGATCTAATAAAACCCTTATCCAACAAATCTTTCAACTGATCCTTTAACTCTATCAATTCTATTGGGGTCATTCAATAAGCAGGAATATAGATAGGCTGAGTATCGAGGAGGAGATAGATACTAAAGTCTATTTCCCTTTCAGGAGGGATGCCTAGGAGGTTATCAGGGAAAATTTTTGAAAAATCATTAACAATTGGAACTGACTCAAGAGTAGGAGTTTCAAAATTAGTATTCTAACCCGAACTAGATGATAGATGCAGCCTGTGGAAATCATTTTTTGAGCTTTAAGGCATGAGATGAATTGACCCTTAAACATGGAATCGCTATAATTCTATTCTAGGACTAGCTCATTTGGAAACTGAAACTTAACTACATGGGTTCTACAACATATAGAAGCATAACATGCATGAAGCCAATCCTATCCATACTATACTCGGAAACATCATGATTCGATTAGGGTGATTGTTGATAGAATGAAAAAGTCAAATCACTTTCTACCGGTAAAGATATCTTATAATGCCAAGGATTATGCTAAGTTATATATTTGGGAGTTGGTGAGGTTGCATGGTGTGCCCGTGTTAATTATTTCGTATCGTGGTACCCAATTCACTTCTCATTTTTGGACGTCATTTCAAAGGGGTCTTGGTACCAAGGTGAAGCTAAGTACAACATTCCATCATCAAAATAATGGTCAAGCCGAACAGAAAATTCAAACACTAGAGGATATGTTAAGGTCTTGTGTGTTCGAGTTCAAAGGGGGGTTGGGATGATCATGTACTGCTTATTAAGTTCAACTACAACAATAGCTACCACTCAAGTATTGAGATGGAACCATTCGAGGCTTTGTAAGGAAGATGATGTAGGTCTCTAGTTGGTTGGTTCGAAGTAGGTGAGATGACCTTTTTGGGTCCCAATTTGGCGCTTTGATGCTTTAGAGAAGGTGAGGGTCATTAAAGAAAGGTTAAAGACGTCTCAAAGTCGCCAAAAGTCATATTCTAATACTAGGAGAAGAGATCTTAAGTTTAATATGGATGATTGGGTATACTTGAAGGTTTCACCCATGAAGGGTGTAGTACGGTTTGATAAGAAAGGGAAATTGAGCCCTAGGTATGTAGGGCCTTATAAAATCGTGAGATGTATTGGCAAGGTTGCTTATGAGTTGGAGTTTCCTTTGCAAATGGCTCCTCTTCTAGTGTTCATTGTGTCTATGTTGAGGAAAGGTGTGGGTGATCCTAGTTCCACTATGCCATTGGAAGTAGTGAATTTTGAAGAAAAAATGACCTATGAAGAGGTTTCGGTTGAAATTTTGTATCAGCAAGTCCTTTCGAGGAATCAACAAGTTAAAAGTGCTATATGGAAAGTAAAAGTGGATATGATGAAGCGACACCCTCATCTCTTTCACCCTACTCAAGCCTAAGGTACTAAGTTATTCATGCTCAAATGTTTGAAGCTCCTACGTTTCAGATTTTACTAAGTCTTCATATGCATGTTCATGAAGTTGAAATTTTAAAGTCATGTTTTATGCTAAGTTTAAAGATCTCATGTTCTATGTATTTTAAAGTGCCATTGTGTTCATATTGGGTTGCTAGTCCTCGTTTCATATCCTTTTTATGCTAGTTAAATCTTATTCGAGGATGAATATTCTCAAGAGGGAGATATCGTAAGACTCCGTAAGTCAAAAAGTCAAAACGAAGGAAAAATGTAAAAAAATAAACTGGTAGCACTGTCTACGACTCCACCTACTAGTTGTAGAAGCTCCTACGAGTCGTAGGAGTGGCTCATAGGTTTGATAATAAGGTTGGAAATTTTGGCTAAGGGCAGAAGTGAGTAAGAGTCAAGTTAAGACTCATACTACGACTCGTCAAGAAACTTTAGATACATTGATTTGCAGGTTTTCCAAACCCTGTAGGATGACTAGAGTCTACGACTCTTCATTAAGTCTATGACTCGAGAGACGAGTTGTAGAGAAACTTTTGAGGGTCTGTCCCTAGGGTCTTCTCAGACCCTACAATATGAGTCATAGGGGAAGTCTTGAGGATCAATTCTCAGGGTCTTCTCAGACCCTGTAGGATGAGTCTTTCCTATGACTAGTCGACCCTTCTATGATTTGTTAAGAGGGATCGTAGGTTCAGTTCCAGCCAACTTTTAAAGGGGAATTTCAATCCTTTGCCATATTTTAACATCAAAGTGTGGTTATTTTGGGGACTAAATTGACTCTATTAAGGATCCTAAGCTATTCCAATCCCTCATTCTCACACTTAGACTCGAGCACACAAAATTCTTTCCTCTCAAAGTTCTCCTAAGGGTTTCATCTTCCAAGTCTAGGGTTTCACTTCAAGAATTCTTCAAGTCTCCATTTTCAAAACTGCATTAGGGCTTTATTCCCCAAGGTATGTGGGTCTCATTCATGGGTTCTTTCACCAATGGAGCTCAAGTATTTTCTTAACCTAGCAACTCAAATTTCAAATGGTGAAATTTTATGGGTTTTCATATTATGATTCCAAATATATAAGTTATTGAGTATTTGAAGTTTATGTACCTACTTAGTTTATATTGGCTCTTAATTGCATAAAATCTTTGATTTATTAATGGTATTTATATAAAGGCATTAAAGGAGTTTTTAAGTGTATTGGTGGGTTGTTTTAAAAGATGTCTTAAATGATACATTACATTTCTCTCATGCATGCTAGCATCGATCGATTTAATGATTTAAAGGTTGATTGAATAGAATCCACCTAGTTTCACTATATTTCAATGAAGTTTGAATTGAAAGCAATGTCTACGATCAGTGGAGTCTTATGAAATGAAAGAATGATGATGAAAGAGCTTCTTAGGCAAAGAATGGATTCTATGTGATAAGAACAATTCTCACCTTTGAATCAATAAATATTTTAATGAGCCATTCTACCCAATGATGCTTTGATGATCTAAAGTTATGTAAATGATTATGTTCTTATGATGTATTAAACTTCGTGGGATTGACTTAGCACCGAGTGTGGCATTGAGGTAGGATTCAATAAGGGAATTATAGTAGCAATCCCTTATCTCATTAACTATTTGCCAACATAGGAGCCCTTGTAGGCTTAGGCTAGTGGATCTACAAATAGCCATAAATATTAAAGAAATGAATGAAGTTGACGGAGTTCCACCCGACAAGTAGTCTCCCCGTGCCAACGTAGGGGATTATGTTGGATTCTATGTAATAACTCGTATGGTCTTAAATGTCGGTTATAGTCATCTTCCCGCAAATTAAGGTTTTAAATGTTATTTACTTTATTGATTATGCATGCATTGCACTATGTTCCATATTTTATTTATGTCCTAATGTTTCTTCAATGTTAATGCATGCCTAAATACTTAGTACATTCAAAGTACTAACGCATACTCTTTTGCCTACTTGATATCACCATGTAGGGACTAGTGTTGTTCGACATTCACCTATACATGGCTAGTTGGTTTTGTTGAAGGCTACCTAGTAGTGAATTTCCATGTTTCGGGAACAATACTCCTTTCTTTTTCTAGATAGTATTATGTAAAGTCTTTTGGGTACATGTCGTGGTACTTATTTCTATTTTAAGCTAAGGGTGAGCTAGGGAAATGTCTTAGCCCCCACCAAGTCTTTTAGTAGAGGTATGTTTGGACATAAATGTATGATGTTTTGAAGTCGTTGACGAATCTTATTCTATGATGTTATCCCTTAGTACCATTCCCCTTTTTACTTCAGCTTATTGTTGAATGTCATTACCTATGAAAAGCTAAATGAATGCTTATAGGCTTGGATGAGATACTCTCGGGTGTCTCATTAGCCATGTCGCGTCTAGGCCGTAGGCGTGGGTTGCGATAATCACGTAGCTCATAAATGATGGTTTTCAGTTAGAGAAACTCCCTAAGAAGTAAAGTTTTGTATTTCAATATACTGAGTTGCATTTACTAGTGGATACCTTTTTAAAGCATTGTTTTACTATATTGTATGATTTATTGAGTTGAGCTATTTTCAGAGTTGAGTTTCCTTGAGTTGAGCATTTGAGTAAGTTTCCTTTTAGCCATTTTACATACCGTACATTTCATGCACTAATGTTATTTGGCGCTGCATCTTTTTATGATGCAGACACAAGTGATAGAGATCCTCAATAGGCACATCGTTGAAGATACAATTTTCTACCCAACTTTGGTGAGACCTTTTTGCATTCAGAGGCACTCTTGAGTCTTTACTTTTCAGTTATTTACTTATTAGTTTGATGTAGCTGTGGACCTGTCCCGATACCTATTTCAGAGTCAGTCTTAGGCTTCATAGACTAGTCAGACTATATTCAGTTTATTCATTTGAGTATATTTTGAAAATATTGAGTTGTGTCTCTTATTTTTATATGTATACTTGAGATTTAGATTTAAACTGAGATTACTAAGTTTACATATTTATTGTGACCATCTGAGCATTTTTATGAGTTAAAGTCTTCCGCTTAGTGAGTCGGCCAAGCCAAGGGTTTGCTTGAGAACCAACAATGGTTTCTAAGTACCGATCACGCCTAGGTGTAGGTTTGGGGTGTGATAATTCAACTTATTGTTGAGTCCCTTACCTGATTACTTTCAGTGCACTGCAATATCTTCAGTTATTCTATTGTCTTTCATACTCAGTACATTATTTTGTCTTAATGCCCTATCTGAGAACGCTGCATTTTTGTCTGTAGGTCCTAATAGAAAAGTACACAGGTCTACTCATTAGTGTAGCCAAGTTCCAGTAGATTGATCAGCTCCACTTCTTTTAGAGTTTCCAGATCCAAAGATTTATCTTTTATTATCTACAATTGATGGGTAGGTCGGGACCCTATTTTGTTCAAGTATTTTACTTATTAAGGCTTGCAAACTTTGGGTTATATAGATATGTATTGTTGTATGTGCTGACCTTTTTGTTTTTCCCTTTTAGCACAACAACTTGTTGGCCTTGATCGCATATGATTATATATGTTCAGTTTATATGTTTCAAGATATCATGGTGGACTCAACGTCCCATATATGATTTAGTTTCTCTTCTATATGGTTTGTTAGGATTATTTGAGTTTATTGTATGTTATGTTGATAAGAAAATTGTCTTTGGTGTCACGCTGGCGTTATATGAAAATTGTGCATAACTTATTGAATACGATTTCTTTAATAATATAGGTTTCATAGGGATCTGATTCATGGGAGCATGAAACTCCTTCAGGCTCATTTTGCATTTTTCTATAAAAGATTCTATCACTAGTATCCAATCTCGAAACTACTTCCTCAACTTCCGGTTTGATATTCTCTTCAACTATGAGATGGTCCCTAAGTTTCTTTGTGGTGGGTTCATTTCAAGTGGTGTCTACTCACCTGTTACGGTGTAATTGGAAGCCATCGTAATTAGTGCTTTTTTAGCTCCATCAACATTTGGTCATGCTGGAACAAATAGTTCATTATGGACAAGTGTTATGCAGCCAAAACTCCAATGTCTCTTTCAGGTCGTCCATATTCAAACCACCATTGTTTTGATGGTAATTTAATTCCTCATCATATGGTCCCTCGAGGGTTCTTTCTCTCAAACCCCACCATATATTTCCATTCGTCAGATCTACAATCTGCTGACTGACCCCCACTATAATAGCAGCGGTGGAGTATTCCTCATGATGACTAGCTTGGTCTTGGGCACTATTAACGTGTAATACTTCTGTCAGGTTTTCGTTGTTGTTATTCATGATTGCCATAAGTGTTTTTTGAAAAATAAATAGATCTAAGAAAGTGAGTAATTAGAGCAGTAAATTAAACGAATACCGCAGTTGTCCTAGCTCCATTTGGGAGCCAAACTGTTTATTCGAAAATTAATATAGTTTAATTTTTTATGAGGTCAAGGACACGCAGATTAACTTAATTTGTAAATTAGAGATTAAGAAAATAAATATGTTGTTAAATAAACTTATAACGAACAATAATGTAATTTAATAAATGAATGGAATAGTAAAATTCAAATGTCGTTGCTTCAACTTGAATATATAATGATCTTGGTTACTTCTTTGATGACTTCTCGAAGGAAGCTTTCCTCAGTGACTTTACTCATTATTTTGCTTTGTTCCAACGTCAGGTGTCCTCCATTCTAAGTGGCCATCTATTCATGGTAAATTTTTCCCCATACATAAATATATGGATCGACTTTTATATTTAAAAGAAATTAAAATCCTAATTTTGAAGAAATTGGGATGATTTGGAATTAAGATTAAAATTTTGTGCATACTTCATAAACAAAGATTGATGTCAAATCAATACTCGAAATTAGATAGTAAATCTCATGCCAAACACCTAATAAGTTAGTGAGGAATAGTGAAGTAATTTGATCAATTGTGAAGGGTGGCGGCTGCTTAGAAGAAATGACTGTACTCAATTTTCAGTTGCAAACGGTAGAGTTAGTATAGCAAGTGTAAAGGAATAGTCAACTGAGCACTCCCTTCCCACACCAACTCCCTACCAGCTGACAAAGAGATTCCAAATCGAAGACTTTGCAATCTATTCAATCACACCTTCCTTCCAAATATATAACATATTCATTTCATCGTAAATAAAGGTGTGGAATTTGTAAAAAAAAAGAGAAACAAAATGGGTTGGGGGAAAATGTTCTTCACAGTGGTGATTACATTTTCAGCAGCATTAATCACATACAACATCCTCATCTCAGCAAATGCTTCTTTCAAGCAAGAATTCCCAGGCCCTTCTTCTAAAACTACATTTTCTAAAGACCCAATTATCAAGATGCCATTAGACAGATCAAATAACAACAACAACAAGAAGAGGTTGTTTCATATAGCTGTCACATCTTCTGATTCAGTTTATAACACTTGGCAGTGTAGGATTATGTATTACTGGTTCAAAAAGTTTAAAGATGAACCTAATTCTGAGATGGGTGGTTTTACAAGGATCTTGCATTCTGGAAAACCAGATAGGTTCATGGATGAGATCCCTACTTTTGTTGCTCAACCACTTCCCTCTGGAATGGATCAGGTGAAATAATCCATCAATATTTCCACTTGCAATTTTTGTATTCTTTTTCTCACATCTCTCTCACTTGTTAATTTCAGGGTTATATTGTCCTCAATAGACCATGGGCTTTTGTTCAGTGGCTCCAACAAGCACAAATTGAAGAAGAGTATGTATATGTATGGAAAATGGAAAATTACACTCCTAAAATCATCTATTTACTCTCTCATGTATTTATTTTGTTGCTGCAGCTACATATTGATGTCAGAACCAGATCATGTTATTGTCAAGCCCATCCCCAACCTATCCAAGGATGGCCTTGGAGCCGCATTTCCTTTCTTTTACATAGAACCCAAAAAGTATGAGTCCGTACTCAGAAAGTTCTTCCCTCAAGAAAATGGACCTATAACTGACATTGATCCCATAGGAAATTCCCCTGTCATTGTTAGCAAGGTAATTCATTTTTTTTTTAAAAAAAACTAAATTTATTCTTGCTTTTGCTTTTCTAAATGAAAATTTCCTTTAGGAAGCTTTAAAGAAGATAGCTCCGACATGGATGAATGTTTCTTTGGCCATGAAAAAGGATCCTGAAGCAGACAAAGCCTTTGGTTGGGTGCTTGAGATGTAATCAGCCTGACCTAGCTAGTTATTGAAAAATAATTATTCATAATCAGAAATTGCCTGATCTTTATTAATTCATATGCAGGTATGCCTATGCAGTTGCATCTGCATTGCATAATGTCGGTAACGTATTGCACAAGGAATTCATGATTCAGGTATCATCATTTGTTTCCTATTTATTTTTTTCCATTGATTGTTTATATTATTGCCTTTTTCCTTTCCAAGGAAAAACCGAGATAAAGAAGATATGTTGTTGCCCATTTGATCACTATCTTCTTCCTGAAATGGTATTTGATAATTTATCATCTCTTTACATCCTCTGAAATTCTTGCACACTTGAAAAAACCTCTGAATGACGGAACTTCTTATGTTACAAGTGTGGGTTATTTTATGTTACTCGATTAAAAGTGCAAGTTTCATTACTGAGAAAGCACCCAGAAGATGCTTACGATGTATAGCAAAAGGAATCACCGGTGTCAAGTACTAATGCATTTCCAGATGCTATGCTCAGTAACTACCTTGTATAGAATACTAACCTAACTACTAATACGAATAGACTACTAATTCTGAAAAGTACTAAGGAATGTGGAATATTGCCAAGGAAAAACCAAGTGAATGTATTCTGGGATTCATGGATCAGTATACTCCATTTCCTATCTGATTTGGATGCCTATCTAAGAGTTTTCAAAGTATATCGTGCATCAGGGACTTGCTTATAGCACTGACATTTTTCTGGATAAACATACGCTAATTTGAAGAGGTTTCTGAGAAAGGCTTTCATAGCATCCAGATTCTAAAATAAGCCATTTGTTTACTCTATACATGATGAAACCAAAGATTTGATGCTTATATTTCATTGCTGTTGTGGTGGTTAGACTTCCTCTGGTGAGATGCTTCATCTCCCTTTAGCAAAAGAGACAAAAATTGTTGCAGAAGTATGAATTTTGGTAAATCATTAGACCTTTTCATTTTTTAATAATTTGTTGCTTCACTAGAAAACCCTTATAGCCTAAATTTTGATTTTTTATGTCTGAAACATGTGTAAAGACGAGAGTTGTAATTTGAAGGGCAATGCAATTCTTGGAAGAAGTAACAATTTCGTGGAGCTTTTGCCTTTTCCTCCTAATTTTCACACAATCTTCAGAAGTTTGCACTGCTTTGAGCAAACTGAAATAGCATAGTTCTCCTCGTTTACTTTCAAACCGTTATCTGTTCCATAAATTCTTCTGCTGATACAGTAAGATTTATCTCAGATAGACCCAGTTTCATTCCTTTCTCCTTTTCATTGGTGTGGTTAGCAGCATTGCTTTTCTGCTTTTCATATACCAAAGTTGCAAAGACTTCCTGCTTAATGTGGTTCTATTTGTTTCATGGGGAGTACATCTAGAAATTTAAAATCATTCATGAGCTTGTCGTTATTTGGTCGTGAGGTGGAATTTCATTGCATTATTTCTTCCTGATGTACCAGAAACCTAATTTTCCATGTATTGTTGAATGTTTTCAGCCTCCTTGGGATACAGAAATAGGCAAGGCGTTCATAATTCATTACACATATGGATGTGACTATGATATGAAGGTAATAGCCACTTTCTATGACTATGAGAATACAAAGTTACATGCAATAAACATAATGATGGGAAGAACATGCTTTTCAGGGAAAGATGACCTATGGAAAAATTGGAGAGTGGAGATTCGATAAAAGATCATATGATAATACCTGGCCACCGAAGAACCTTTCTCTACCTCCACCTGGTGTTCCAGAGAGCGTGGTATGGTTATCCTGTCTTAGTCTGTCTCCATCTTAAACTTTAATTACCAGGTCATAACAAGAGGGGGTCCAGGAATCGGGGGCATTTTATTTTCTTATTATCAAATTATACATCTAATAATTAAAATGATATGTTATTGTTCAAATATTTTTTAAAAATAAAGCTCATAATTACTTTACTGATAAACTTCCATTTCTATTTTGTTTTGCTTTCTCTATTGCTGTTAACACTGGCATTGTTATCTTTTTACTCAATGGATGATTTACTTTAGAACTAATGATGGTAGAAGTGAAAAGGTGGTACAAAAGAGTCTATCATCTTCTTATAAAATCTTTACTAGTAACATGTACAATTTTCCAAATTCTAAACTCTGATGAGATATTCACAAAAGTTTTTGAAGTATCAGAAGAAATTATCAATTAAAATAGTCTTCAAATTACGGAAATAGTGAACAGAGATGATTTACTTCATCTTCATTTGCATCATGCTCTTGGTAAGAAATTAAATGCTTTCTTCACTTGATCAGAAGTTGAAGCCTCGAATGTGTAGAGAACAAAATAAAGCTTTTTTCATGATTAGCTTTTAAAGTCTGTTCCATATGTTAGTTTCTTTGTCAACTCTGTTCATTACACTCTGTCAGATACTTAAATATCTGATTGAATTATTCCAAAAAGAAAATTCTAACTTAATGAACTAGCTCCACAAATATCTACTTTCCCTTATAGATTCACCTAATCTATTTTTTTCCTTTTTCTTGTATGTGTCTAAGTAAAACCGTTGACCTAGTCGATAGCTTATATATTAGTAATGTACAATTAAGTAACTTGCCATTAACTGGATGTGTGCTTATTTCAATAGAACTTTTAGTAGAAAATTAAAGTGGGTGGGACGAAAAGGTTTTTGACCTGAAAAAAGGCTTATTTAAGCAAACAATAATTAGTACATACTTTATTTGTGAAATATACTTCATCTCTGGGTGTTCCGAGTGCATATGTCCCTAGTGATTTTCTTCTGATCTATAAATGAGCTTTGTTATTACAACTGAAATAGCAAGATGTATTGAATCAGAAGAACTCATTTTTATTGAACTTCAAGCTGATTTAATAAATAGAGGTGCAGTTAACTGAAATAGAAAATAGACTGCTAACATGCCTAGAAAATAGAAACAACTATAACTAGTTATTAGGATAATGACTAAAAGGAAAAACTAATCTACTAACATTCATCTAAAGTCCTTGACCCACTCCAAACAGATCCTGAGACACATAACAACATCTCCTCCTGGATCAGGAGCTGCAAACTCCCAACTTTTCTCTAAGAAATTCAAATCTGCTAACATGAAATGACTTAGTAAAAATGTCCGCCACTTGATTCTCTGATTTTCAATAGAGTAAAACCACATCACCGTTTTTCTGCACTCCCCTATAGAACTTGATGTTGGAGTGCTTGGTCCTTCCATGAAACACGGGATCTTTGGATATGGCTATGGCAGCTTGATTATCCACAAGGATCTCAGTGCTTTCTCTTGCTCCAGCTGCAAAACGATCAAAATTTTCCTAAGCCATACTGCTTGATTAACAGTAGCTGCTGCTATGATGAATGCAGCTTCAGCTGTTGATTGTGCTACTATTTCCTGTTTCTTTGAGCACCATGAGAAGCACTCTGATCCAAAAGTGAAGCAATAACCAGAAGTACTTTTCATATCACCAGTTGACCCGCCCCAACACGATCAGAATACCCACAGAGTTTGAAATTTTGACTTTTGGTAAATTTGATGCGATAGGTTAGAGTTCATTTAAGATAGCTAACCACTCTTTTGGCAGTCATCATGTGCAACTCACTTGCTCAATTTAAAAACCTGGATAACACTCACAGGAAACCAGATGTCAGGCCTTGTTTTTGTGAGATACATGAAGCATCCAATTAAGCTTCGATATACTCCTTCATCAACTAGTTCAGCTCCATCATCCTTTTTCAGCTTTTCTTTTTGATTCATTGGAATGTTCACACACTTGCATTTTTCCATTCTAAATCTTTTTAGAATCTCCTTCATATATTTCTTTTGACAAACAAAGATTTCATTCTGGGTTTGCTTGATCTCCATTCTCAGAAAATAAGTCATCTCGTCAAGATCAGTCATCTCAAAGATTTTCATCATCTCCTCATTGAATTCTTCAATCAGCCCTATATTATTTCCTGTCACAAGTAAATTATCGACATACAACAACAACATACCCAGTGAAATCCCACAGGTGAGGTTTGGGGAGGATAGAATGTACGTAGACCTTATCACTACCTCATCGACATACAACGAAATAATAATAATGTTAGAGCCAACTTTCTTGACATAAAGAGTCAATTCACTTAAGCTTTTTTTAAAGCCTAAGTCTAGCAAATGGTTACCCATTCGGCTGTACCAAGCTCTAGGAGCTTGCTTTAGTCCGTATAGAGCTTTCTTTAATATATAAATCATATCTTCATGTCCTGGTATGCTGAACCCTTCTGGCTGCTCAACATATATTTCTTCCTGTATTGGTACTGAATGAACATAATCAAACAAAGGAGAACAGTATAAGTCCTTCTCCGGCCTGGGAAAAGCCGTGAACTCTAGAAGCTAGGGCTTTATTAACCTTTGGATACGAACGCTAATCCGTTCTCAGCAAAAACCCGCCTTAGAGATTGAATGGCAATAAGATTAGTCAACCAAAAGCAGCCTTTGGTTTAGTAGACCATTCAAGAAAGCAAACTTCACGTCCATTTGAAAAATCTCTAATTTTTCTGTGCCGCTATAGCCAAAAGCATTCGAATTGTATGCAAAAGTATCAGAAAAATCTACTCCCAAACTTGTACATAGCCTTTCACCACCAATCTAGCTTTGTGCTTGTTTACTAAACCATCTGGATTTAACTTTGTTTGAAAAATGCCATTAACTCCAATCACTTTTCTATCGTGGGGTCTTTCCACTAGCTTCCAAGTTTGGTTCTTTTTTATCATGGCCAGCTCCTCTTCATTGCATTTGTCCATTTTTGATCCATTTTGCTTCCTCATATCCTGCAGGTTCAAAAATAGCAACATTGCATCTCTGATAAATATCAGAGAGTGACCTTGTTCCCCTAATAGGCTGATCATCGACCAATTCATCATAATCAAGTTGTGAATTATTGTTCTTAACTCGAGACTCCTCATTCCAGTCCCATTGCTCATCTTCAAGGAATTAAAAGTCTCTACTTACCATAATCTTGCCTGATTGAGGTTGAAAGATCCTGTAAGCTTTAGAAAATAAGCTATAGCCAATGAAGATTCCCAAATCTGCTATCTAACTTGTCTCTCTTAACCTGTGGAACATAAGAAAAACATAGACATCCAAATATCTTGAGGTTTTTCAAAACAGGTTTGACACCATACCATGCCTCAAACGGAGTCTTTCCTTCCACTGCCCGTGTAGGCAGTCTATTCAGCAAGAAAACAACAGTGTTTGCTGCTTCATCCCGAAACTTCTTTGGTAGATTCTTCTCGTGCAGCAAGCATCTCGACATCTCCATGATTGTTCTATTCTTTCTCTCACTCACTCCATTTATATATGAAGAATAAGGGATAGTGAGCTGGTGCTCAATTCCAGTTTCTTCACAACAAGAATTGAACATATCTGATGTATATTCAGTTCCATTATCTGATCTAATAACCTGAATCTTGCAGCCACTTTGATTTTCTATCCAAGCTTTAAACTTCATGAAACTTCCATCAACTTCAGACTTCCTAAAATAAATCCAACACATTCTTGTTCGATCATCAATGAAGATAATATAATACCTGCTGCCATTAAGTGATGGAGTTTTTTGTGGACCACAAAGATTGGTATGAATGAGTTGCAACTTCTTTGTAGCTCTCCATATAGAACTTTTAAATGGAAGTCTAGTCTGCTTGCCAAGCAAGCAAGCCTTACTGTTTGAGGGGTTCTCCTCCAAGTTTGGTAAACCATTTATCATTTTGCTACTTTGCATAAACAACAAAGCTTTGTAATGAAAATGCCCCAACATTTTGTGCCATGTTTCCGCAACTGCAGCTGGATTGGAAAAGTTGTGTTCCTCATCCAATGGATTCAAGGAAAAACTTTTTCCCTGCATTTTAATTCTGAACATTTCCTGACCACTAGGATCACTGATTAGACACGCCTTATCTTCAGATAATAATTTGAATCCATTTTCTAGCAGTTGTCCAGCACTTAATAAATTCTGGTCAATTTTAGGAACAAATAGAACTTCATAAATGAGCTTTGTACCTTTATAATTCTGAATTGCTATAGTCCCCTTTCCTGTCGCGGGGAGGTATTCTCTCCATTTTCGATCCTGACTCTTGATTTAACTGATCTGTCAATCTCTCCGAATTTTTTTTCATCACTGGTCATGTGGTTCGTACAACCGCTATCAATAAGCCAACTTTCACTTGAATTTTTGCTTGCTTAACGGGTAGCCACAAACAATTGCTCTTCTTGTTCTTGGTCTGCAATTCGTGCTTCATTTGGTTGTTGTAAACCTTTCTCTTTGCAGATATTCTCGGCATGACCAAGTTTTTGACACTTCCGGCATTTCATATCAGGTTTTCTCCAACACTTGAAGTGTGGATGATTTCTCCTCCCACGATGTTGGCAGGGAGGATATTTGCCTTCTCTGTTGTTACTGGTTGCTGATTTCTCCTCCCACAATGTTGACAGGGAGGATTTTTGCCTTCTCTGTTGTTACTGGTTGCAGCAACACTATTTCTCGTTGTAGCTTCGTAGTTTCCATAATTCCCTTTCTTTCTTTTTCCTTTATTTCCCCTGGCACTTGAACCAAACTGCAACTTGCCTTCCAAGACTGCCTCAATGGATCCCTCTTACCTCATCATCCTTTGTTGTTCCTGTGCCTACAGTGCACTCAATAACTCTGTCAAGCTTAGTTGTGACAGATCTTTAGTATTTTCCAATTGAGCAATAGTTGCCTCATAGTATCTTTTGAACTATTCTATTATCAGTAAGTTCAGTTCCAAGTATCCTCACCTTATTGGCAATCCCAAGCAACCTATCAGAATAATCCTTAATGGTTTCAGATTCCTTCATACACTGCATCTCGAATTCTCTAACCGAGTTCAGTACTTTCATTCCTCTTATTCTTTCTTCTCCCTCATACTCTTTCTTGAGGAAATCCCAAATTGCTTTGGCTGAAATACATGTCATCATTCTACTGAAAATGGTGGCAGAAACTGTAGCAAAGAGACAAGATTTAGCTTTGGATATTCTTGTCTTCTTTTCCTTGTGGGTTCTAATCTGAGTCATAGTTGGATTCCCCAGCAGAGGAAGTACTTCGTAGTCTTCCTCGACAACCTCCCACAAATCGCAGGCGTTCAAATAAGTTTCCATTTTCACTGCCTAGGCTTGGTAGTTTTCTCCGCCGAAAACTGGAGGAGCCATAGCAGAAAAAGAGCCTGCATTCTCCACTATTTTAATGGTATTTTGCAGAAACAAATTTGGATAAAACACTTAGAAAAGAACCTCGCAAGTCGCTCACAAGTCCCTTAAGAAGTAGGCTCTGATACCAATGTTATTAAAACTGAAATAGCAAGATGAATTGAATCGGAAGAACTCTTTTTTATTGAACTTCAAGTTGATTTAATAAATAGAGGTGCAGTAACTCTGAAATAGAAAACGAACTGCTAAAAGACTGCCAACATGCCTAGAAAATAGGAACAACTATAACTAGTTATTAGGATAATGACTTAAAGGAAAAACTAATCTCCTAACATTCAGCTGAAGTCTTTGACCCACTCCAAACAGATCCTGAGACACGTAACAAGAAGCTTAAATGACGTATATTTTTCTTTTCCATAATGGTGTCTTGCAATCCACATTAAATGTTGAGAGATCTATTTTGATGTTGTGGCATGCATGAAGTGCCTGTGGTCAATGACAGAAATCTTATTTTGACCTTTCATCCTATTTCTCTAGTTGAGCATATGCATTTTGTTTTTGGCAGGTTACACTGGTAAAAATGGTGAATGAAGCTACAGCTAACATTCCGAACTGGGGTTCTTAGAACAGTGTTGTGATTGAACCTGTTTCACTCACACAAGATGTATGCTGTTCGTAATTTGTAGTTTCTATACCCATGTTGCACACGAGAAAATCTTGTTTCCTCCCATTGTTAGAATCTTTGAAACTTTCTTGTATGCAGTCCCATCTGTCCTTTATCCTGCATGTTCCAAACCTCTGTGTATAGTTGCAAATCTATCCATATGCAATAGGCTGCTTTGTTAAAAGTGTAGCTATAAACATCCTCTGCAGTCATTCTGTTCTGTTCACGTCTGAGTGAAATCATCTTTATGCTGACCATCACAACATTGATTCTCGTGCTTTGCAAAACTCAGTCAGGTGGAGTTAAGAGCTTCCCTGTTAGTCAAAAAAATTAGCCAAAATTTATGCCTACAGTTGTCCTTTTTCCTCAAACCCCTACATTGCCTTCCAAGTTGCAGAATGGCAATTTGGAGGATGGTCTATATATCATGTGGAAATTTAGCATACTAACTCCTTGAACTTGGTGATCAGTTCAGTAAGACTCAACTTATCAAACGTACAACATCAGATTAATCAACTTATTGCATTTAATTCAGCTTGAGCTTGGATTATTAGGCAGTAAACATTGCATTTGTAGGCTCAATCGTGGTGCAGTTTTGAAATTTCTGTTTTGTAAAATACTTTTGCTAGAGATGGAACTATGTGGAACAATGTGATCAGTTCACATTTAAATATAGTCAATCCTAACTTGTTTTGAATTGTGGTGTTGTTGTTGCTGGGGTATATGCATTTAGCAGAATTGCAAGAAAGACTTGTTTGGTGCTATAACTTAAATCAAGAAACCAAGACTGGGTGAGGAAAAACTGCAGATCTAGATGTTAACGTAAAAATAAAATATCTATTTACATACATATGTATGTGCAAGATTATAAACATTCGTGAGAACATTGATGCTGGCCTTTCACGAGAATATTAGCACGTACTTCTGCAGAGGCCAAATAATGACATCCATATACTTCAACGGGTTCCCAGATTATGAACGAACGAAAAAGTATCAAGCTCTGTCAGTTTAAATACCGACGGCAATTCTTTGAATTACAGTAGCAGGGGATTTTTTTGCCTTCATCTTCATGGTTAAAATTGTAATCATATGTAATCTCTTCTCCAGGAAAAATGTCTCTCTCAGCAAAAAATACTACCTGTATATTGATCAAGGCTTAGTATTTGAAATAGTTTTAGTTATGACACTATTAATTACATATTCTGATAGAAGTAATTATGAAATATAACAAAGTATAAGTGAAAAAAAGTAGAGTGGAATGTATCTACCTTCTTCTCATTCCTCAGAGAAATGATTCTGGAAACGCAGTTTGGCTGGTAAAATAAATTAGCAAAAGAAGAAAAAGCTGAGTCCATCATACTTGACCAATCAAACTGACATCAACCTTTTATGTCTTTTTCTCTTTACAAAAAAACATAAATTACATCAAAATTATTAAAGCAGAGATGACGAAAGGAAGAAAACAGCAAGCACTTCATCAAAATAGGGTTTACAAAAGAGTGACATAATTGGGCAGGGAGAATAACTGGACAAAATTGCTATGGAAGACACATACCAGGCATGAATGGTTCACAAATCGGGCAATCCCTCCCTTCTGGGTTGCATCGACTATATGCTCTCGATCGACCCTAAAGAAATAACAAGCACTCTTATACTGCAATTTCTTTCCTGACAGGTACTCAATTTCTCTTTTGTCAGCCACACGGAGCCCCACTATCTCACCCACATATTCAACAACCTGGAGGTAAAAGTAAAAGTAAAGTTAAATTTGCTGATGAGAAACTTGCAAATTCAGAGGAAGAGAATAGAGAAAGATGAGACCATTTCGCCTTGTAAAATAAACCTAGACGTGTAAAGACCAAGAGCATGAATGCCAGATTTATACACAACCAAACTCTTCCACCCTTTGGAGTGCTTATAGCGAGCATATTCCTTCTGCAAAAATAAAGAGTAACAAAGAAGTAAGATAAGCACCAGAGACTGAAACCAAAGCTCACAAGAATTTAAAAACCTATACACTTGACTTCTCAGTTGGAACACTATAAGGTTTAACAATTGTCAAGCAACCCAACTGTTTCCGCAGACATACCCGATAATCATATTCAGCATCTTTAGGTGGAAGCCTCAGCATCTCTTTTCTTGATGGCTTTTGTCCAGTTATGTAAATCCAGGCATTTAGTTGCTCCTGGGCAACAAGGCATCCACCGCCAGACTCAGGATACTGACGAAAATTATACCGCACTCCTTCCTTTTTGCGGCCCTTGTATCCCTGAATATAGAACAAATCTTAGAAAATCTTAATTCAGGAGTCAAGTATATCTAACTGTCATTAAAAAACAACAAACCTCTGTTCGAGCACAGGTAGAATCTCCTTCTCCTGGATGAATACCTACAGTACCAACCAGATTGTTGTAAGAAATGTCTCTAGAGCAATTAGAGAACCTGGTTCTTGAAATCATACCTTCAAGTGTCAACTCATTAAGGTCCTGTTTGTGAATCTCCTTGCACAATGGCTTCTGTGGAGTTGGCAGAGAATCATCTGCAATATTACCAGTTTCTATAAGGCAATCATACCTTCTCTTCTCTAAAGAGTAGCATAAGTAAGCCCCTTGTTCACCTCCATGGCAATGCACTCTTTTGGATTGCTCTAATGATTGGCAAGGATCCAATTCACTAGATGTCAAGAGATGACTTTTAGATTTTTTGGTAGTTACAACACAATTAGCATTACAAATTCTGACTTTCTTGAGATATGGAGATCTGTTAATGCGTCGATGTTTTTCTTTTGCACTTGCCTTCCTTAATTTTACAGAAGTCAATTTTGCAGTGGAGTTTCCAGAGGAGCCACACTTTTCCAATGAGTCGCAAATTTTTCTTAGAGAAACAAATTTGACTGGTTTTGATGGATTCGCATTAGAAATTACTCCATATTTCTGTCCCACTATAGGTCTTACAGCCCTCCTATAAACCTTCTCATGCATCTCAGGAAACGTAGAGGTATCTACCATACTGCACTTAGCTGCAGCGTCAACACCTAGATTATATCCCTCATCTGCCTGCCTAACAGGTGTTGCAGTGTCCAATTTCGGCCTCTTTCTTCTTGTTAATTCACAAGCTACAAAGGTATCATCATCATCGACCTTTAAATGATCTGACTGAGTACTAATAGCTTTTGCATCATGGCAATTAACTTTAACATTGCAAGAAAGAGTATTCAATGAACCCATTCTGAACCTCCTTTCTCTGAAACTTGGTTCTATGGAATACATACATTTTTCTGCACTGCCGTTATCAGATAGGAGGGCACCTTGTTTATCATTGCACGAATGTTCCAGACCAGAACCACAAGTGCCCTCTGGATAGCCACAAGCAGAGTAGACGGCAGGAAGTGTTGTATCCAACTTTCCCCATTTGGTTCTTTTTCTAATGACCTTTATGGAAAAATCAACCACTTTATGAATACGATGGCTCTTTTCTTGAATGCTGAAGCTAGAATGGTTCTGCATTTTCTTCAATTTTAAGGAATCTCTCACTCGAAGTTCATCAATCAGACTACGAGAAGAATTATCAGCAAACCCTTTGGATGGTCCTGCATCCATGGGGTTGAATTCGCAAGCAACACCAAGAAACTCTGCACTTTGTTCACTGCCTTGCGCATCATTAGACAACCAGCTTCTGTTGATTCCTGATCCTTCATCTAATACAACATTACTTGCCAGAGTCTTTTGACCATCAGCAGTGGAGAGCACATTGTCATGAATCACTGCAGATGCCTCAGTAACAACAGGTGCAGATCCTCCAGAAGAAACATTGGGTATTTCTGGCTCCTTTAGACATTCAGCATTTTGAAAAGCTACATCACAACTGGGTTTGTTTCCACCAGCATCAGCATTTTGTCCTCTCATTTTTTCATTCATGTTCAGGAAATCTGTTTTCTGTCCCTTAAATGTCAGACTAACTGCTCCAGTAACCTTTTTGGGAACATCTCTCCATTGAGAAGAGTGACACTCCATTTTATTTATCCTATTCCACACTAAATCACTTCCTTCCAAAGAGGCCACATTGTTCAAAGGCACTTTCTCACTGCCATTCAACTTACAAGCAAATAAATTTGTAATGCAGCCAGAAACTCCATTCTGTTCTATCTGAGTAGTATCCAGAGGTTCACCAATGAAATGATGTTTTTCAACAGAAAAGTCCGGCTGAACAGCAGAGTTACAGCAGTAACACATGAATGTATTTGGTGCAACCGGAAAGTAATTCGCTTGCTCAACTGATGGAGAAATATTACATTCAGAACCTCCATGTCTAAGCCCATGTAAAACCAAGAAATCAATCAGAACAAAAATTTGAAGGATTAGAATAGGATCAAGTCAAATGTCACATTGTTAAAGTTATAGTTCAAAATAACTTTTTTTGATACAATGAATTCAATTTCCCAAACCCCCTACCTAGGAGCCCAACAGTAGTCCTTTCCCACTTAGTTCCCCAAGTGACTTGAAATTCAACCTTATGGTTAGAAAATGGAGGGTCTTAACCATTAAGCTTCCCCTTTGTCTATGGTTCTCATATAACTTGAAGGATATATTTAATGGGTCTGTCTATATTGCATCATTTTTTAGTTTGTTTGTTTGTGAAAAGGTAAATAAGTTGTATATTTAAAAGAGGAAAATCTTAGCGCTAAAAAGGTACTAAGACGGTATAAATATTATAAGGAGATCCCTATTGTTGCAAAGGCACATGAAATTTATCATGCTATGTTCATCCTTTACATCCGGGAGATTACACAAAAAAGCTTAAAGCCATAAACATTTGTATTTAAGCTACTATTCACTATCCATCTTCCCTTCGAAACATTTGGCATCCCTTTCCTTATGTAAAACTAGATTGCATCATATAAGGATCCTCCTTTCTACTTTGAAATAAAAGTAAAAATATTTCCAATAGACAAAGAGTTCATAAGCATTTTGTATCACTCCAACCACTACCTTAAGATTTTGGATTGGATGTGCCCAAATTCTTTCAAATGATATAAGAATAGATAGAGTTCTAGATTCGAGTCTCAATGCAGTCCATCAACAAGATATCTCCATCTGCTTGGTGCAAGAAGAAAAATATCGCGCTCACACATCAGAGGAAGAGGGCATACTATAGAGCTCAAGAGATTAATATAAGTATCCCCTCTCTGGCATTCCAATTTTTAAGCTGAATTAGTTTACACAATTCAACAGCCTATCAGAGCTAACATTTGGCAAGCTTATTCTCACACTCACATCTCAATTGTAAAGTTTAGATGTAAACTCTAGAGATGAATTGCACGTGCGGGAAGTTGTTGAGTTATATAAAATCCACATTTTCTATATGATTTTCTGTTAGATAATCATATTCTTTTTTATATATAACCACGGTTCCGGGCTATCTTGCACACTCCTTGACTAATTCCACAAGATACATGCCACCTCCCACCAACATGGGTACCAAGTAACTTTGTCCACCAAGGCTTAAACAGATAGAAAGAGTCACGTAGTGTTTTTGCCTCCCTTAAGATTTAAACCTGAGACCTCATGGTTCTCAACCTATTTCATTGACCACTAGGCTACAACCTTGGGTGCATTAGATAAACATATTCTTTTAGACTTAGTTTGGGAGAAAATGTGCTCCTAGAAGTTCCATATCAATCTTTTCTTTTTCTTTGTAGGCACAAATAAATTTGTTGCCTCCTGCTGGCTTTGCTTCAAAGTTCACCATTCATCTTTTTTGACAATGTTAAAGTTCACCAATCATCTACACAGGTTGGACTATCATCTCCTCTAGAAACAAAGAAAAGAAGATTACATATATACCTTTTTGTCCTCAATCTTCATTAATTTTAAGATCAGTTTTGAGGTATGCTTTCCAAAAGTTAAGCCACAATCCAAGAATTTTATTTTTTGAAACATAGGCACTAGTCAGCTTCCCTTGTTTCATACAGCTTTACAGATGTATTATCAACAAACTAAGACAATTTGGGAAGCAACTTTTCAAATCTTTTCTTTGGCCCACGGTGGTGCCCAGACCAGCTTGAGGGCACCTCACAGGTACTGGGTATCTCTTCCCACCAAGGTTTACGTTGATGGAAAGAAATCTTAAAAAGGAAGAGTGTCCTAATTACATAATTCTAAAGTGGAAATCACCTAGTGTTTTCATCTCTATAGGAATTTAAACCCGAATCTCCAAGGTTTGCACCCACTCTATTGACCAACAGGGCATACCTTTGGTTGGTTTTTCCAACTTATTTCTCATGATCCTTTAAAAGAAAATAATGTGATAGTGCATTAAGAAATAAGAACACACTAGTATATCAGAAACTACTTCAGAAATTACTCAGCAATACTACCTCTATCAGAACTTAGCTGATCTAGTTGGTCTTGACATGCTTATTAAGATGGCACTAAGGTACATCATCAAAGAGATAAGCGGATACTCGAAATTTATTTTGAAAACTTTGAATCTTCCATAGAATCCAAGTGGTCCTATGGTACTCTCTGTTTTATATTATGGGAAGAAGTACTGAAACACCTTCCTTTTTACGCAAGTCAACATAATCTGAGGACAACCCAAAAAAGTGGCAGTTATCTGGGAGAGACGGAGTAGTACATACTGAATCTCTGCATACAACAAATAAATTATCTTCTAGGGTGACTCAGGACAAGGGTAGAGTTATAACTAAACATCGACACTAACAGACAGAATCAAGGTTACAGAAAATATTTCAAGAGAGTTACCTTAGGTAAGGCCAGTGAACTGCATTTAAATCAGAGGAAAGCTGACAGTACACTCCTGAGTCTTGAGCACGCAGCGATCCTCCACGTGTTAAAGCTGAAAAATTAAAACCTTCAAGCTGATCTGTATGAACATAAACTTCCTATTTATTACAATTACAAATCAAATAAGATAAGACGGAAAAATTGAAAAGGAAACATCAGTCCTTTAACAGTAATAGGAGCTATATCTTGAATATGCTTTCCCATATAATCACTAAACCCAGAAAAGGCAGATACTGCTGCAGTCTTAGACGCATGTAGCATATTCCCAACATTGGGTTCATATAACTGGTTTATGGATGTTGGTGCTTTGTGAAAAGGATTCCTGCATATCATATGCTCTTTGGCGGCTGTGGTAGAGGAACTGACAGGTGGAGTAGTAGGAAACTCCAACCTATGATGCACGGTTTGCGTTCTTGGATTCTCGGTGAGTTTAACCTGCCTTCCATTCAAACTCTCTTTGTTAGATAGTTTTAGAGTTTGATTTCCAATTAGAGTTGAACTTGATAATAGAAACCCTAACAGGACTGCCTGTGATGGTGGAGCTGTTGTAGACATTGGTTTACAGACAGATCTGATATAACCATTATCAAAGGGTCCATTATGAGAAATTAAAGATGTCTTCCTTTACAAATTAAGGGTGTTCTGAGCATCAGGCATATCCATCATCACACCACAGGGCTTGCATGAATGAAGGTTCTTCTCATGTAAGGCCAAGCAATTGCTATGACCAATCCCTTCTACAATTCTCTTAACAGTTCTTTTATTTTCGTAATTCTTGGAATAGAGTCCAAAGTTCAATTCATCAGCACTGTGTAAATTAACAATATTGTTGGGCACACCTTTATCACTATTCCCACGTCCAAGAGTACATGAAGCGTCAACATAAAATTCCTTATTAGTCATCTTACCTCTAGCACAATGAAAATCAATTTGGTCGCACTTTAGAGTAAGGGATTTACACTGAGGTTCTCCGGGTGGAATATGACTTCCATTAACCATATTTTTGATATCTTCAGAGTACAGTAGTCCTTCTGAAGGACCCTTGAACTGCGCTTGAACCACAGGAAAAATGGAATTTCTAGTTCTGGATTCACTTGTTGTGTTGTGGAGTCCATAGGCAGAGTTGACAAGGTCTAGCTGGCCCTTTCCACTTCCTGGACTCGAATTCAACATATGAAAATTTGACCTGCTTTCTTCCACTGCCTGTGATTCAACTGCTGCGTGACACTGACAGGTGTAAACTTAAAGGGATATCAAGAACTAAAGGAATTAATTCACAAATAATAACAGACCTTTATGCATAAGGGGCTCTGGAAACAATGATTGTTGGTATTCCATTGGTTTGACAATGGAATGATACTCAAAAGTTTGTTGAGCTAAAGTTCCCAACATTTTGCTTTGCTGGGATGGATGCCCAAGTCTCAACTCAATACTTGAGGAGACACTACTTCCGTCCATTTGCAAAAGCGAACTGTTGATACCAAGCAATTTTGAAATTTTGAGATCTGGAAGAGAATTGAAGGTATTTATGTCCTTAGAATTTGAACCAATATAAGCTGAAACAAATGAAGAACCATTCTCCAGGTCTTGTATCCCATCTAAGTTTGACAATGGTGGACGCTGAGAGTTCTTTGAAATAGACATATTGTTCCATGACTGTCCAGCTCCATTTGAAGCTCCAAATGTACCATACAGCTCAGAATTTGGAGATAAATTGGGAAGGGATGGACAAAACTCTGCTGAACCAGCACTCACTGGAAATACTTCAGGCCAGTCCCATCCACCATGATCTTCAGGAGTCCTAATCTAAATTACAATAGAAAGATCACGATTAATGGCTATTGTGCTTCAAATGGATGTCATTATAAGTACTTTAAACCAATAGTCATAGTAAAATAGAGAATCTAGGTTGTTAACGTCTGCAGTAAATAAAAAAGATGAACAAAACCAAACTACTTAGTGCATGCAACCCTAGATACAGTGGTCTAGCTTGCATCTCTGCGCACGTATACTAAAACTATAATACTACATAAGCTTTCAAAAGTAGGTGCTCCATCAATTAAACTATCGTAGCAGGCAGAGAACATTTTATCAGGATCAGAAAGCCAATAGTCCATAAAAGATATTCTTTTAGTTCAGAGATATTGATAACTACTAACATATATATTATAGGGACAGTATTTAATCCAGAAAAAACCTAACTGGAAAGTTTTCTAAGTTAGAGTGTACAATAGCCCCCATATAAAGTGATTCTAGCAAAATTGAAAATTGCCCTGCTACCTTCCCATAGATGATGTGAAAGCGATTTGGAATGCTAAATTTAGTGATCCAAACTGTTATCTTTCTCCTTCACAATTTTGCAGCAACTTTTCTCTCTAAATCCAACTAACTTAAGGAAGAAGTGATTCCTTTTTGTCTTTACTATTTATCCAGTTTCGTCTTCCAAATTCTCCTTCAATCAATCAATTATGCCTAAATCCCAAATTAGCTCCCAAATCTCGTTAGAAAAGCTTTTATTGAAGTTTCTAAAGAAATTTAACATATGATCCCAAAAAGACTACCTGAGCAAACTATGTTTCCCATTAAGTAGTAATTCCAAAATCTACATATCAGGAAACATTAAATTGGACGCCTTTGACAGAAATATCATGAACATAACGAAAACTGATTACATAAATCCAAAGAGGTTTGAAAGAATGTAGCTACCAAAATAAATAAAAGCAGAAGATTTTGAGGCATAGAAGAATAGATGTTAGATACCTCACATATTCCTTACCCCTAGTTTATGGAAGAAGAGCTTCCGCCACTGAGCTATGGTGACACCAGTGTCCATACGAACAGCATTGCCAGGATTAACATGAGATAAACCAGAATGCTGCAGAAAAGAAAAAAAAACTTGAAAGAGTTACAAATAAAAGAGAAAATAAATAGTAGAAATTGAGAATAAAATACCTGACAAAACCTAGAAATAGACATATGTGAACCATGGCAGAAGCAAATTACTCCAAGAAGACCAGTAGTTGTGAGAAGCAGGTAACCGGCTGCATTGAGTGATCATGAGCAGAGATAAGATAGTATTGATGGAAAATGAAACTAATTGGTTACTCACTTAAGCCCAAACAAAACACACGGGGATGGCGTGGCCCAGAATATCCTGTTTCCGGAAATTTTATGCCACTATCTGCATTTGAAAACATTACTAGTTTCGGAGGAGCCATTTCACATTTTGTAAGCTCACTTCATTTAAGGGTTTCTCCAGCTTTTAACTCAAATACTGTGATAATTCAACACCAGGATCCATTCCTACAAACAGATCCATTCATACTGTTACGAATTTTGATTTGACAATTCAACACCAGGACTAGAGATATCCACATTTCAATTTCAACTCCACGGAAGACCCGACTCTTGTACTATTCCATTTCAATCTTGTGGAATGCATGAGTTAATATTTTGAAGGTAACTAGACACTCAGAAATATATGAGGGGGAGAAGAATCTAAAAGGTCCAGTATTGCAAGTCTTTTTTTAATATATATATATATTTGTTTTTGGTAAAAAGTCTTTTTTTAATTACTTTACCAAAAACAAAACAAAACAAATCTTTTAAAATGGTAATAGTTGTTCAGTATAACCAAGGAAAAAAGCCTCAACATAGGTTATTCTACTTAATAAAACACCCACATTATCAATTCAAGCTTTAAGAATGTCGCAGCAGCCCAACAATGAACTAATACAAAGAAGAGGCCTCCAAGTGTTACTACCTAAAATTCATTACAGTCCAAGCAAATTCATCATGTATTTTTAGTAATTAAATGAGGGCTTTTTTCATATTATCAAAAGATTTACACCATAAAATTTGATTTTTTTTACCACACGAGTATAGCATGCATTTAATAGGAGTGTAAGATTCGTAAAACAATACATAAAAATAGCAAAAGCTAGTATATGTTTTCTTATAATAACGGATCGTGTGACATTTTTCTTCAAAAATTGTACGCATTTAAAAAAATACGTGAAACTAACATGCACTTAAGAAAAAAGTAAGGAAACTATGATTACCACCCATACAAAAAAAAAAGAGAAAACCCTGAGAATGGGACTCGGGAAGTGATGAAGAAACAATTGGTGGAGATATTGACTGCCCAAATTGATGCACATTTCCCCACCCAAGAATTATCCATTTCTTAAACCTTCTAACACCCTATTCTTTCTTCATCAATACCTCAAAAACTTTTCGAAGAAATAATAATTCAACAAACCCCTTTCCTAATCAAAAGAAATAAGCTCAATACAAACCACATGTCTTAGCAACAATAAAAAAAAAATCAATCCACTAAATATTTGTACAGAAAATAGCAAAAAACTCACAACACAGAAAAAGTAGTATAATTCGTATTTAGAGAGAGGGTTGGGGTGGTGATGAAAGGACGGTAGTAATGAGGAAATTTTCAAGAGAGTCGAGTAACAACACCGATAATGTGATAGGGCGAAGATGGGTCATTGGATTAAATTTTATGAGGCCTGAACCGTGAATTGTGTTTTCAAATATTGAGAAAAAACTGTACGAGGAGTCAAGTAACTGAATCCGTAAGGTCACATTGGCTGGAAAAAGCAAAGGTGCCTACTTGGATCACGTGACGTATTCATGATTATTATTGGGAGAAGACTGAAGCTTGATGAGTGAGCCTCTGTTAATATATTAGTCAATTCTCAACTACACATTTGTATATTACCGAAATTTTATCACTCTATGAGTTTTTATTTTAAAATTTGATAATTTTTAAACTATGTCTCATCCAAAACGGTGGATACACTTTTTATAGGCGCATAAAGGCTGAATGAAAAAAAATCCCTAAAATGATTAAAATCAAATAAAATAGTCCATGTGTCAATTTAAAATTGGAGATGACATAATTAATTTATTGTTTTCTAATTTTTTAATATTCTTTTCCTCCTTTTTGATATCATGAAACCACCATACTCATTTCATGATTTCTTAAAGCTTTTTACAAATTAAAGTCCTTCAACATTAGTTTTCTAAATTTCATAATTATTATTCAATCTTGGTACAAATTCGGTGAAACCCCGAAATGCAGCAATGAATATGCTGAAATGGGTCATGGGATATTGAATTTTGAAGCAATTGAAGAGACCTAGTAAGGAATAAAATCGAAGAATGTAAAATTAAGATCTCAATCTTCGAGAAATTTAGTCATGGATTCTTTGAGTCCATTTTGAGCAATTTTAAGGTAATTGGTTTGCTCCTAAGGTATATCAATGATGACTTCTACATTTTTCGATAGCTTTTCGAAGTGGAGAATTGAAAGTTTGACAAAATTTAAACAGGGACAAAGATTTGAGAAAAGTTTTCGGAGACGATCAATATTTAGAGTAGAAATAAAGGAATCTTGATGACCCTTTGAGCTATGAACTTTGAGAGCTCCAAATATGAAATCATATGGCCAAAATCTAGTCATGAAAATACCGTAATATGCATTTTTTTACTATTTTTCCTCATATATATGCGCTAAGAGTAACTGACGGTACATTTATAGATTCATGAATTTCAAGAGATCAAATAAAAAAAAAAGAAAAATTAAATAAATCTACTTTACATCAATGGTAATTCCAGGTAGCAAGGAAAAATCAAATGAAGAAGAAAACAAAGAGAAAAAAAAAGAAAAAAAAGGGGAAAATAATAATAATAATAATAATAATAATAATAATAATAATAATAATAATAATAATAATAATAATAATAATAATAATAATAATAATAATAATAATAATAATAAATATACAGTTGTTTGTGCGCGTTTTGCACAATTTTGAAATAGATATTGTTGACGTTTTGGGGAGGTGATTATTCCATTTTAATTTTTTTAGAGGTAATAGGACTACTACGAAGTATTGATGTGTAGTTAGTAATTGAGTAATAGGTTGAGAGGACATTTGACTACTTTCTTATCCTTGATGAGTCAACACCTACCTTTTTACCCTTTTTAAAAAATTATGGAATTGAAGTTATACAAAATATGAACTAACAATTCATCTGTTTACAAATATTGTTGTTGTTGCAAAAGAAATTCATGATAAGATTGGTGTTTAGTCTACCACTTGTCTACCGTATTCTTTGCATGAACATCTCAATGTCCATGAAAAAAAATGAGAGAAAGAAAGAATGAGGCAAGTGTGGGTATGTGAGTCTTTATCCATGGGTTCTTCCATCCATGGAGTCCAAAACCCTTTTCAATCAAATCTCTTGATTTTAAGTAAGATTTCCTTATAGGTCATTCTAATTTTTACTTAATAGCATGAATCATGATGAAGCTAATGATTATTGGTCTACTTTGATACAAAATGATTTCAAATGCATGGATTGATGTTTTGCAAGTATTTCTCTACTTAGCTCTTTAAAGTTTCTTGAAATTCATGGTGGGTTGTTTAAAGTATGATTTTAATTGATTAATTTCATAGTATTTATGCATAGTTTCATTTACATATATATTTGAAAGTGAAAGTGACTTGAACCCACCTAGTTTTACTCTATTTTCACTACAGCATGACTTGAAGGTTGTGGACTCCAATTAAATATTTATGAGAGCTAATGACTATGATCATGGGAGCCTTTTTAATGAAAGAATGAATCTTGGTGGAAAGTTTTCTCACCCAAGCTAATGAGCTAATAGCTCGTGAAAAGTAACGAATGATGACGAACGAGCTATACCTATGATATGATTACGATTATGATATGACATGTATGACATCTCGATATGCCATCAATGCTTTTGAACATTTTTCCTAAAGGTAGATCCCGATTAGTATGATATTCAGAATACCATCAATGATCATGGATCAATTTTCTTATAAATCAAAGTTCATTAGTAGTATGGGAAATAGGTCATGGCAACCATGATGATATTATGAATCAAAGTTCATTATGAATTCTCTATGCGATAAGGACAATTCTTGCATATTTGAATTACTAATGGTTTTAAGGAGCTATTCTATCGAATGATGATTTGATGTCTCAAACTATATGTATATTTATATTACTATGATATACTATTCCGTGTAATTTGACTTAGCACCGAATGGGGCTTGAGGTGTGATTCAGTAAGGGAATCCTAGTAGCCCTTGTATGCTAGGCTACCATAAGAGCCCTTATAAGCTAGGCTAGTGTAGCCATCAAATGTTAAAGAAGTGAGTATTGGCGGAGTTCTACCCTGACAAGTAGTCTCCCCTCTTCCAATGTGGGAGTTACGTTGGATTCCATATTATAGCTCACATGGTCTTATTATCGTTTATAGTCATCTTCCCACATATATATGATTTAAATTCTATCTACTTGATTACTCATGCATACACTCATTTATGTACTTTACCCTATAAATGTTTTAAATTATATTGCATGCCTACATACTTAGTACTAATGCATGCTCTTTTTTCTACATGATATCACCATGTAGAGATCGGTGCTCCTCCTCTTCCTTCTGCATGTTGCTAGTTGAGATTGCTTGAAGACTACTTTGGTGAGTTCCCATGTTTCGGAAACAACACCCATTCTTCTATATATCTAGCTTATGCTATGTTGAGACCTATAGACATCTATTATGATACTTCATTGTCACTTTATTTGTGGGTGATCTAGGGACATGTCTTAGCCTCCGTCAAGTCTAAGATTAGAGGCATTGTTGGACATATGTATGATGATCCTTGACTAGTATTGTGTTTGTTTATGATGTTCCCCATAGTCCATATTTCCCCGTTGTTTCTGCTTTTTATTGATTGTCATTACTTATGAAAGGCTAAATGAATTCTAAGAGGCTTGTTTGAGGTATCTTCAGATTCCTCATTCGTCATTTCGTGTCTAGGCTCCAGGCATGGGTTATGACAAACTTGTTATCAAAGCCCCAAGTTTTAAATGGTCCTCGAAGTTCAATATACCACATTTAATAGGGTCTTGTTCATGGTGGTGAAGCACGCCATAATTATTAATAGGAGACTACGAGGCGTTTAGAAAATGTTTCCTTCTTTCATGATTCATGTTGTGCTTTAGAGTTGTCCTAAGACTTTCTTTATCTAATAAATCATTTTGTGATCTCTATATAATGCCTCCAAGAAGAGCTCCAATTTAAAGAGGGATTAATGCTAATAAGGAACAAGTCCCTCATATCCCTAATGATCCTCTAGCCGAACAAGTAGCTAATCCAAAATTTTGTGATGCTATCTTGTTATTGGCTCGAGATGTGACTGTTTAGTTGAATCAACAAAAGGTGATTCCTGTGAACATGAGTGGTAAGAAAAGGAAATGGATGAGAAAAAAGAATGCTATGAGGGGGAAAGACTTTAACCATCAGAGAATGTCAAAGGGGGAAGCATCTGACTAGGATTTGAGGGAGAATGTGGGTGCTCAAGCTTTCCCCACTTGCAAGAAGTGTGGGAGGACTCACAAGGGAGAATTCTTAGCTGACTCCAATGGATGCTTCAAGTGTTGTAAGTCGGTTCACCAAGCTAGAGATTGTAGGAGTTGTGGTGGTAAGCCTCAAGGCTAAGTTGCTTATGGTGGACCTGCCCAAGAGAGTGGCCAAGGCACCAATCGATTTTATGCTTTGTATTGGAGACAAAAACTTAAGGAAGAGCCTGATGTCGTCACTGGTATATTAAAGGTCTTTGATTTTGATGTACATGTATTAGTAGATTCGAGTGCCAATTTGTCGTTTGTTATTCCATTTCTTGCTAATAGGTTTGATGTATTTTTTGAAATATTATTAAAATCCTATTTGGTGTCTACCCCATTGGTGAGTCGGTTGTTGCTAGAAAAGTTTATAAGGGTTGTCCCGTGTCTATCATGCACAAAGTTGATCCTTGTGATCTTATTGAGCTTGACGTGGTAGATTTGGTGTTAGTCTTGGGATGGATTAGTTGCATGCATCATATTCTTCTATAGATTGTAGAACTCGTAGAGTCAATTTTCAATTCCCAAGTGATCCCATTCTCGAATGGAAGAGACATGATTAGGTAGTGAAGGGAAGGTTCATTTCTTGTCTTATAGCCCAGAAATTAATTTCTAAGGGTTGCATTTAGCATATTGTGAGGTTTAGGGATATCAACTCCTTAAGTACTTCTCTTGAATCGATCCCTGTAGTTATTGTATTTTTTGATGTCTTTTTCGAGACCTCCTTGGTGTCCCTCCTAAAAGGAAAATTGATTTTGGCATCGATGTCATCCTTGATATCTAACCTATCGCTATTTTTCCCTACTAAATGGCCCCGATGGAATTAAAGGATTTAAAAGAGCAATTAAAGGACTTGTTGATGAAGGAAAGAGGGAGTTGGTATGGGATTTTCACCGGTTGGCTAGATTAGGGGTGAATTTGAGTGGTTCCGATGATGGTGTTGTATTTGTGCAAAATGGGTCCGAATCATCTTTGGTGGTGGATGTTAAGTCAAAACAAGACCTTGATCCATCATTAGTAGAGTTGAAGAAATTGGTGGGAGAGAAGAAAGTAGAAGTCTTTTCCCAAGGGAGAGATGGGGTATTTCATTATCAAGGTCGGTTATGTGTTCCAATATTAATGACTTGAGAGAAATAATATTGAGTAAAGCCCATAGCTCTCGATGGATGAGTTAGGGAAGATTGGGGGAAGAGTGGGTGTAAGACCTTGGAAACTTGGAAAGTCCTAAACCAAGGATCAAAGGAGGAAATCTCAGAAAGTTGTAGAAATCGGCACCAGGGGTTGACCATAGAAGCCATCACGGGCCGTGGTGAGAAACCATGGTAGAGATTCATAGGTTCAGACTTGCAGGGAGAAGACCACGACAAAATACCACAGGCTATGGTGAGAACCACGGGCCGTGAAGACCTCCATGGTGACCCCTCCCAAAAACCCTCAGGAAACATCCCAAGGCAAGGGCCACGGATGACCACCACAGATCATGTAACATTTCATGGATCATGAAGATGATCCATCCAGGGGTACATTCATTCTATCTTATGGGCTTTAAGTTTAATTCTTTAGTGTGGGAATAGATTTGGAGAAGTTTTAAGGTCTCAAGAGTCCTTAAGCACAAAGTTAAGTCGATGTAAGATTCTACATAGGTAAACTTTAAGAGATCATATATCCTTGAATATATAGACTCAAGTGTCCTATCATATATCAAATCAAAGTTCTCTGAATCCTCTTTCCAATGCCACCAAGTTGCCTCATTTGGAGTTCGGAGTAAAACATTATGGCCATTTTAGTGAAGCTAGTCAGACAGGAGAAAACTATGGTTCGTGGTGGCCTTCCATGAAATGCAATATAGTCCGTAGTGGCCGTCTATGAAGGAAACCTTTTCAACCAGTTTAAGCCCTGGTATCACTGGTGAAAACCATGACCCGTGGTTCTCTTCCATAAACCTCAGTATGGTCCGTAATGGTCGTCTATAAAAAAGGTTCAGAGACTTCTCTACAACACTTTCTAAAATACTATTCCAAGTATTTTACCACGGCACCCCACCATGGTCCGTGATGGGTATAACAGACCGTGAAGGTCTCCCGTAAAGTCCAGTTTTGGCCAGTTTTAAAAGGGGTATTTTAGTCTTTTTCTGCATTTTAACTCAAAGTGAGGTCGATTTGAAGGTAAAATCCACCCATATAAGACTCTAAGTCTTTATACACTTATTCACTCTCACCCTCATCCTAAGAACTCAACCCTAACCTCCCAAGTGCTCTCAAAGTCTCCTTCATCCTCAAGAAAGATTCTAGGTTTTCATTCCAAGAAGATCAAGCCTCCATTTTCTTTTCAAGTTTTGAATTAAGGGTTCATTCTCCAAGGTATGTGGGTTTTCATCCATGGGTCCTTCCACCCATGGAGCCCAAATGTTTTCTCGATCTAGCATTTCAATTCAAAATGATAAAATCTTATGGGCTTTTACATAATGACTTTAAATGCATAGATTATGATATATTTGAAGTTTCTTTACATATATTGATGGATATTGACTCTTGATTTTATAAAGTTATGATGTTATTAAAGTGCCTACATGAAGGCTTGAAAAGAGTTTTAATACATAAATGGTGGGTTTGTTTAAGAATGTGTATTTTATGCATTTTTGATTACTCTCATGTATGCAAGAAGTCTTTAAAGGCATTGAAAGGTTTTTATGAAGTGAACCCACCTAGTTTCTTATGATAAAGAAAACTTGAAATGAAGTTTGACTCCAAATAAATGTTATGAAGTAAATGCTTATGTAAGGGAGTCTTTATGAAATGGTTGATTGATGAAGGACTTCTTAGCCAAACTAATATTTCAATATGAAAGGACAATTCTCGCATTGAATTAAATGAAAGGTTTTAATGAGCTATTCCACCAATTGATATTTTAATGTTAAAGTTATATAATGCTTATTTTATATTAATGTTTAAATGTTATTCCGTGGGACTTGACCTAGCACCTAATGTAGTATGTCGATGTGGGCTTGATGAAGGGGTCTTTAAGTAAAGTCTCATGTTGCATTAACTAGGTGCCACCATAGGTGACCTATTCAGATATTTTAGGCTAGTGGATCAATGATTAACCATTAAAGTTAAAGTTAAAGAATATTTAAAGTTGATCGAAGTTCTACCTAGCAAGTAGTCTCCCCGTGCCAACGTAGGGGGTTATATTAGATTTGATGTAATAGTTCGTATGGTCTTAAATGTCGATTATGGTCACTTTCCCTCAAAATGAATGTTTTAAGGATTCACATGATGATTTCTCATGCATATATTCACTTATGCATATTGCCTATACATGTCTCTCTCTTATGTTCTTCATTCATAGCATACTCACATACTTAGTACATTCAAAGTACTAACATATACTTTTACCTACATGATATTACCATTTAGGGACCGGCGTCGCTCTAACTCTCCTCCCCGTGGCTAATTTGAGCGTTGAAGGCTTCCACCTTGGTGAGTTTTCATATTCCGGGAATGACGCTCCTATCTTATCTAGCTTATGTTATGTTTAGACATTTAAATTAAATTTGGTATTTTTGACTTAATCTTGAGGGTGAGCTAGGGACATGTCTTATCCCCCACCAAGTCTTAAATATAGAAGGTATTATTGGACATAGTAAATGATGTTATGTTGTCTTTGACTCTTATTATTGTGAATCCCCTCAGTCCATATATCCCTTATGTTTTTGCTTGATTTATTTATCATTACCAATAAAGTGCTTAATGAATGCTAAGAGGCTTGGGTGATGTACCTCTGGGTGTCTCATTTCTCAATCTAGCATTCCCAATTTGGTACTTGATGCTTTGGAGAGCGTAAAGATTATTAAAGAAGGGTTGAAGATGGTTGGTAAGAAAAGGAAATTGATCCCTAGGTATATAGGGTCTTATAAAATCCTAAAGCGGTTGGAAAAGTTGCGTATGAGTTGGAATTACCTTTGGAAATGACCATGATTCACCTGATGTTCCAAGTGTCAATGTTGAGAAAATGTGTGGGAGACCCTAAGTCCATTGTGCCTTTGGAGGTAGTGAATGTTGAGGAGAATTTGACCTATGAAGAAGTCTCGGTTGAAATTTTGGACGGTAAGTCAAAAGGTTGAGGAACAAATAAGTTGCATTCGTTAAATTTCTTTGAAGGAATCAATAAGTCATAAGTGCTACATGGGAAACAGAAGCGGATATGATAAAACATTATCCTCATCTCTTTCATTCTATTCAAGCTTAAGGTAATAAGTCATTCATGTTCAAATGTTAAAGACTTATGTTTTATTTTTCCTAAGTCCTCAGGTGAATGCATGTTCATAAAAATGAATTTTAAACTTATATTTTATGTTTAAGTTTAAAGATCTCATGGTTGATGCATTTCAAGTGTCATTGTATTCATGTTGGGTTGCTAGTCCTCGTGCCGTGTTCTTTTTATGCTAATGGTTCTCATTCGAGGATGAATATTCACAAGGGGGAGATATTGTAAGACCCCAAAAATTTGGAAAGTCCTAAACCAAGGATCAAAGGAGGAAATCTTAGAAAGTTGCAGAAACCAACACCAAGGGTTGACCACGAAAGCCATCACAGGCCTTGGTGAGAACCACAGACTGTGGTGAGCAATCGTGGTAGAGATTTAGAGGTTCAGAATTGCATGGAGAAGACCACGACAAAGGACAACTGACCATGGTAAGAACCATAGGCTGTGAAGAGCTCTGTGGTGACCCCTCCTCAAAACCCTCAGGAAATATCCCAAGGCAAGGGCCACGGATGACCACCACAGATTATGGACCTTTTCACAAACCGTGAAGATGGTCCGTCTAGGGGTCCATTCATTCTATCTTATGGGATTTAAGGTTAATTATTTAGTATGAGAATAGATTTGGAGATACTTCAAGGTTACAAGAGTCCTTAAGCACAGAGTTAAGTTGAAAGCTGCCTTACCGATTGAATTTTGATGTAAGATTCTACATAGGTCAACTTTAAGAGATCATATTTCCTTGAATATATAGAATCAGGTGTCCCATCACCTACCAAATCAAAGGTCTTTGAATCCTCTTTCCAACACTACCAAGTTGCCTCATTTAGAGTTCAAAGTAAAAGGTTATGACCATTTTAGTGAAGCTGCTCAAATAGAAGAGGACTACAGTCCGTGGTGGTCCTCCATGAAACGTAATACAGTTCATAGTGGCCATCTGTGAAGGCCACCTTTTCAACCAGATTAAGCCCTGGGATCGCGAGTGAGCACCATGACCCATGTGCTCTTCCGTAAACCTTAGTATGGTCCGTAATGGTCATCCGTGAAGGGGGTTCAGAGACTTTTCTGCAACACTTTCCAAAATATTTTTCCAAGTCTTTTACCACAAGACCCTACCACAGTCTATGGTGGGCATAACAGATCATGAAGGTCCCTCGTGAAGACCAGTTTCGACCAATTTTAAAAGGGGTATTTTAGTCTTTTCCTATGTTTTAACTCAAAGTGATGTCATTTTGAAGGCAAACCCATCTAAAAGACTCTAAATCTTCCTACACTCATTCACTCTCACCCTCATCCTAAGAACTCAACCCTAACCTCCCAAGTACTCTCAAAGTCTCCTCCATCCTCAAGAAAGGTTCTAGGGTTTCACTCTAAGAAGATCAAGCCTCCATTTTTTTCAAGTTTTGAATTAAGGGTTTCATTCTCCAAGGTGTGTGGATTTTCATCCATGGGTCCTTTAACCCATGGAGCTCAAATATTTTCTCAACCTATTATTTCAATTCAAAAGGATGAAATCTTATGGGTTTTTACATGATGAGTTTAAATGCATAGATTATGATATATTTGAAGTTTCTTTACATATATTAATGGATATTGACTCTTGATTTCATGAAGTTATGATGTTATTAAAGTGCCTACATGAAGGCTTGAAAAGAGTTTTAAGAAATATATGGTGGGTTGCTTTAAGAATGTGTATTTTATGCATTTCCATTACTCTCATGCATGCAAAAAGTTTTTAAAGGCATTAAAAGGTTTTTATGAAATGAACCCACCTAGTTTCGTATAAGAAAGCAAATTTGAAATGAAGTTTGACTCCAAATGAATGTTATAAAGTAAATTCTTATGGAAGGGAGTCTTTATGAAATGGTTGATTGATGAAGGGATTCTTAGCCAAAGTAAGGTTTCAATGTGAAAGGACAATTCTCGCATTGAATCAAATGAAATGTTTTAATGAGCTATTCCACCGATTGATGTTCTAATGTTAATGTTATATAATAATTATGTTATATTAATGTTTAAATGTTATTCCGTGGGACTTGACCTAGAACCGAATGTAGCATATAGATGGGGGCTCGACTAAAGGGGTCCTTAAGTAAAGTCTCATGTTGCATTAACTATGTTTTACCATAAAGGCCCTTGTCGGTTATTTTAGGCTAGTGGATCTACGATTAGCCATTAAAGTTAAAGTTAACGAATGTTTAAAGTTGATTGGATTTCTACTTGGCCAGTAGTCTCCCTTGTCAAACATAGGGGGATATGTTGGATTCCATATAATAGCTCGCATGGTCTTAAATGTCGATTATGGTCGCTTCCCCACAAAATGAATGTTTTAAGGATTCACATGATGATTTCTCATGCATGTATTCACTTATGCATATTGCCTATACATGTATCTCTCTTATGTTCTTCATTTCATATCATACTCACATACTTAGTACATTCAAAGTACTAACGCATAGTTTTGCCTACATGATATCACCATGTAGGGACTGGCTTCGCTCCACACTCTCCTCTCCTTGGCTAAGTTGAGCGTTGAAGGCTACCACCTTGGTGAGTTACCATATTTGGGGAATGACACTCCTATCTTATCTAGCTTATGTTATGTTTAGACATTTAAATTAAGTTTTGCATTTTTGACTTAATCTTGAGGGTGAACTAGGAAAATATCTTAGCCCCCGCCAAGTCTTAATGTAGAAGTATTGTTGGACATAGTAAACAATGTTATGTTTTCTTTGACTCTTATTATTGTGAAGCCCCTTAGTCCCTATATCCCTTATGTTTCTGCTTGATTTATTTATCATTACCAATGAAATGCTTAATAAATGCTAAGAGGCTTATGTGAGGTACCTTCGGATGTCTCATTTGCCGTGTCACGTCTAGACCCTAGGCTTGGGTCATTACAGTGGGTGTTCTGTATTGTGATAATTGAAGTATGCTTATTCTATTTAAGGTTATGGACATGGAGGAAGAGCTAGATGGGATCTTATTGTGTGGAATAGATATGTAATAGTTTATTAGTGTGTCCTTTAGTAGGAGTTAGTGCAAATGTGGATGTAGAGAAGCTAAGGTTGACATAAGAATTCTTAAGTGATGTTGACTTCAAAGGAGCCTTAAAGTAGTTAGAATGGTAGGCTTAAATGCATGGGTATAGATATGTGAGTGATTGTAGTAGGCTATTAATGACTTCTTGTTAAGGGTTTAAAATGAGTGTATTGGAATGGTTATAGAACTAGGATTGAATGTGGTATTGATAACATGTGGGTGAATGTATGATGTATTGGGTGTTTCTTTATTAGGTCTCGAGTTTTGTTGAATATGGTAGTAAGGGATAGCACTCTTAGGATAGAATTTCATATAGAGGTATAGGGCCTTAAGGCATTTTATAGAGGTATAGGGCCCTAAGGCATTTTGGTAAGGTGGCCTGTGAACTTGATTTGTCATTGAAGTTAGCCTCGGTTCATTCGGTTTTGTAAGTGTTTATGTTGAGGAAGTATGTAGCTGATCCAAGTTCCATTGTGCCTTTGGAAGTAGTGAATGTTTAAGAAAACTTGACCAATGAAGAGGTCCCAGTTGAAATTTTGGAGCGCCAAGACAAGAGGTTGAGGAACAAGAAAGTTGCATCCGTCAAAGTCTTTTGGAGGAATCAAGAAGTCAAAAGTGCTATATGGGAAGCAGAAGCGGATATGATGAAGCGATACTCTCATATGTTTCACTCTACTCAAGCCTCAGGTATTAAGTTGTCCTTGTGAAATTTGTTGGAATCCTTACATTTCAACATTTTTTGTCATATGCATGCATAATCATGAAATGTGTTTTAAACAATGTTTTAAATTGCACTATTGAATTCATGATGGGTTGTCAGTTTACACTATACTCTACTCAAGCTAAGTCTTGTCTCATTCAAGGATGAATGTTCCTTAGGGGGAGATATTGTAATGTCCCATGTGTTTTGAAGGTTGGAATGTATTATAATAAGGTAAAATAGATTCGGAGGATTTTTCAAACTCATATTTCGCATGATAGATTTTTCAAAAAATACCCCAAATAGAAGAGTTTGCGACCAAGGCGCGTCGCGCTTGTGTTCCCTGGTAGTTCAAAATTGTCCAAACTTGAATCAAGATCAAATCTGGGGAAAAATTGAACTTTGGAAAAAAAATGACTCGTGGGGGAGCCACTCTGCAGTTCAAATTTTTGCAAATATTTCCAGGTTTAATTGAGGGCATCTTGGACAATTCTCTAAACATATATAGTCGGGCTTGGACGTATTTTGGGGTCATTTTTAACTCCTTCGGCTACCCAAAACCTTAGATTTCATTCATCCTCCTTCCCAAATCATCTCCTGCAAGATTCCTCTCAACTAAAAAGTTTCAAGGCTTCCCTATTGAAAACCAAGCATCAAGATTACTTCAAACTTTTCAAGACTTAAATCATCTTCAGGCTTTACTCTAAGGTATATGAGTCTTTATCCATGGGTTCTTCCATCCATGAAGTCCAAAACCCTTTTCAATTAAATCTCTTGATTTAAAGTAAGATTTCCTTATGGGTCATTCTAATTTCTACTTAATAGTATGAATCATTGTAAAGCTAATGATAATTGGTCTACTTTGAAACAAAATAATTTCAAATGCATGGATTGATGGTTTGCAAGTATTTTCTCTACTTAGCTCTTTAAAGATTCTTGAAATTCATGGTGGGTTGTTTAAAGTATGATTTTAATTGATGAATTTCATAGTGTTTATGCATTTGATTTACATACATGTTTGAAAGTTGAAGTTACTTGAACCCACCTAATTTTACTTTATTTTTACTAAAGCACGACTTGAAGGTTGTTGGCTCCAATTAAATGTTTATGAAAGCTAATGACTATGATTATGGGAGCCTTTTAAATAAAATAATGAATCTTTGTGAAACGTTTTCTCACCCAAGCTAATGAGCTAATGGCTAGTGAAAAGTAACAAATAATGACAAACGAGCTATACCTATGATATGTTTATGATTATGATATGACATGTATGATATCCCGATATGCTATGAATGATTTTGAACATTTTTCCTAAAGATAGGTCCTGATTAGTGTGGTACCCGGTATATCATCAATAATCGTGAATTAGGTTTCTTATAAATCAAAGTTCATTAGTAGTAAGGGAAATAGGGCATGGCTGCCATGATGATATTATGTTACTATGATATGCTATTCTGTCAGATTTGACTTACCACCAAATGGGGCTTAAGGTGGGGTTCGGTAAGGGAATTCTAGTAGCAACCTCCTGTTTTATCAACTATATGCCACCATAGAAGCCCTTGTAGGATAGGCTAGTGTATCCATCAAATGTTAAAGAAATGAGTATTGCCGGAGTTCTACCCTGGCAAGTAGTCTCCCATCTTTCAATGTAGGAGTTACGTTGGATTTCATGTTATGGCTCATTTAGTCTTATTGTCGGCTATAGTGTAACATTCCTCAAAATGCTCACAAGTACCTTAAAAATGCCTTGGAAATAGGTCACTTGCATAACACATTATCCTTAATCTTTTTTTTTTGGCAAATTCGAGTCCAAAATACCGATTAGGAGGTCAAAACCTTTGAGAAAATGGTCTCAGTGGATTTTTAGGACCCGTATATCGAAAGATAATTTTTTTTAAAATTGCACAAAATAATGAGGTGCGCGGTAACTCTATATCTCCCACTTTCTCCCACTTAGTGTAATTTTTCCCTGTCAAAATCTGGCCAAAATCTCATTCACTCAAAATTGGCCTAACTGGAAATAGCTCTACGTTGCGGACTTTGGTGTGACTTTTTGTCCGAATTTAGTTTGTAAAGTGGGGACAATTTAGACATTTTTCTAATTGTTAGTTAATAAATCTAGACTTTTTCAGGACCTAATTCAGCTGTACAAACTATCCTAAGCCTCTTATTTCATTCATTCAATCAAAATTCACCTATTTAAATATTTTCACTCTATAAAAGCTCTCAAGGACTCCATTGAAGACCTCCAAGAAATTCACTCAAGATCTCCATCAAAACTCTCATATTCTTCCAAATTCTTTGGTCTTCTCACTCAAGGTATGTGGATAATTGATCCTAGGGTATTTTCACCCAAGGAGCCCAATAAATTCCCTAATTTTCAATCAATTAAAGTGTTACACCCCACATCTTTGAATTCGGAATGTCCCTTAAGTTACTTAGAAGCTAGCATGTGATCCACTTAAGTTACGACACTATCAAACGGCTCTAAGGAAGGGAGAATGTGATACCCAATACTAGAGAAGGTTGGAGATGAAATCATAAGAGTCCGGAAGGAATTGGAGGCCAAGTAATGAGTCGTAGGACTCGATTTACCTATGTAAGCTACTAAGTTAAAAGTCATATGCACTTGAGCTACTTAAGCATATGTCAAACTTACGCAGCACGGGTTACATAGGATCTTAAAATAAGACGAGATTACGAACCTACGAGAGGGAACAAAAACTAGTTCCGAACTTACGAAAGTCAAGCAAGCAGGTGACTCACCTGCCTGCTTGGGGGGGTGGACCCCGCTGCCACATGGCGACGTGTGATAGGCCGCATGAACTAGGTGGCGTCCTAGGGGGCTGCCACGTGTCACCCTCAAGGGGCTGCCACGTGGCACCTTTTAAAAAGGCTGGATATATATGTAATGGCTAAGTACAGCATACTTAGCCAAAAATCAGTCCAAAACATAGAGAACAAAACGTGAGAAGAGGCAGCCATGGTTGGAGAAAGTTTAAGGTAAGTTCCTTGATTTTCTTCCGTGAATTAATTAGCTACGGTGTTCCTCAAGCACGTGGAGATGTATATATGTATATATATGTATATTATGATGACTAAGAAGTCATTTCTTCAGCTGTACACTTGGGAAAAATTGGACAGCTACGTGAGAGGAAGAAGAGAGGAAAGCTACGACCTAGGGGCTGCTAAGGTACGCCTCCGAGTTTCGCTCCGCAAATAAATTATCTAAGGTATACTACGATGAATTTAGGGTTATAATAACATAAATTTACTGCTTGGGGCAGCGAGCAAGTCGCACAAACAGCCCGCTCAATTTCAGCGCGTTTGAAGAAGTTCCGAGTTGCGATTTGACAAGTTCTAGCCAATTTCGGGAAAGGTAAGTTCTTTCCCTTTGATTTGAAGTTTATGAGGTTAAATTAGGGTTTATTACACACCTTAGGGTCTGCTGGAAGTTGGGGAAAAGGCTTGAAAAGTTTGGCATTCAAAATAAGCTAAAACGTAGTCGCTATGGTTGAATTGTCGTCGAAATAAAGTATTGCTTTGTGAAGTACTGCTGCAGGGGTATTGGCTGGTTGTTGCAGGGCCTAAATAGGATCTAATGTGGGTTAGGTTGCTGCTGGTTGAGACCCCATGACCCCTCGTTACGTATAATTAAAGGCGTCACAAAAATAAAGGCTAGACGCCCTATTTTGATATCGTATTTTCGAATAAGTCGTTTGGAGTTTATGCTGTATATTGTTGATATGAATTGCTGCAGGTTGTTGTTGTTGGTTGGCTGTAGGTATTAGGGACATAATTGGAAATTCGGATAGGGCACATTATAGGGGAGGTGCTGCCCAATTTTCGTTAACGCCTTAACAAACTAAAGGACTAGTCAAGGAAACGACTAAGGAAATAGATTCCATTAACATTAAGGCGTAATCCAAGATGCTGGAAATTTAAGAGTAGTTGATATTTGTATTACTTTCATATTGAATAGGTTCGGAAGACGACGAGACGAGCAGGATAAAGGGTAACTCCCAAAAGGTATGTAAAGCTTTCTTGTGGCATGTTTTGGTATAAGCACGTACAATTATCTTTCTTTCCTTTTGGCAAGTTTTAACCTTAAGTGAATTGTATGTGGAATGTGGGAATAATTCCATTCCCAGAACTCCAGGTACGCCCTATAATCCCTAACTACAGTTAAGTGGTAACACCCCTACAAGGATTGAGTATTACCTGTTAAGGCTTCTACGTGCTAAAGAATAGTGGATGGGAAACTATCTTTCCCTTCTCTTGATATGTATTTGGTACGAAAGTGAGATTTGAATGCCATAGTGGCTCACCGAGCCCTATAATGGGCCGGGTATGAAATATGTGTATGAAGGTCATCTAAAACAAAGTACAGACTACATAAAGCTTATTCTCTTTCTTCTTTTGGGCATGTGTTTGTCTTAGTTGTAAGTTGAATATGATCTGAGCTCTGGGGTAACTCCATCCTCAAACATCTCTTATTTACTTCTGAATATAGAACTCCCACAGTAGTCGAACTATTTCCCTGGGAACTTTTATATGTTAAAAAGGTAACAAATGTACAGGCTCCAAGTCTTACAGACTATTTGTTAACAAATATTTCTGGTTCCATAAGTGATTTGGCTTTACTTTAGTACATGTCTAGGAGCCCCGAGATTATAATTGAGACAGCCCATAATGGCATTTAGAGGACACTCGAGATGACTACACCGTTACTCGGGTCCTCAAACAAAAGCTTAACTTTCTTATTCTGTCGAGTCTCTAATAATGATTTAAATTGCATATAGTTACTCACTACTCTACTCGTGTATATTGTAACACTTCTTTCCCTGAGTCCCGGGCTAGGATATGTTCTCGTGCACAGTTCACTGCATTATTCACTGAGTCCCTCAATAGAGGGCCAGGATACATGTATAAATATATGATGATGTGTTGTAATAAGGTGGTGATGGCACTGGGGCCATGATGGTGTTACAGAGATGATTTTACAGAGATGTTTCACCGAACCCCTGAAAGGGCCGACTATATGATATGACTCGAACATGCATGTTTTTGTAATTCACAAAGTACAGGTATAGGTTTCTGAATTGATATCTTATCCTTTATTTCTCTATCTCAGATATGCTTCCAGTTGTATTATATTATGTTTTACATACTCAGTACATATATCGTACTGACCCCCTTTCTTGGGGGGCTGCGTTCATGCCCGCAGGTACAGATACAGATTTTGGGAGTCCGTCAGCTTAGGATTCCATGCAGATCAGTTGGAAGAGGCTCCATTATATCAGGGCCTAGTTTTTGATACTGTCCACTGATATATAAAAAAATGTTTTGTCCATTCAGGAGTACGGCGGGGGCCCTGTCACGCCATATGTTGTCATTTATATGTTTAGAGGTCTGCAGACATGTATATGTGGGTTATGTATGTCAGTTTGATTCAGCTGGGTCTACATGATATATGATGTATATTACTATGTTATGGCCGCCTTGTCGGCTTGCGTGCCCTGTCATGTTGTGATACAAACGAAAAGGGCTACAGTTTATGAAAATGTTATCGCCCAGTGGGGCTCTGTTACACGATATTGTCTTATTTACGATTTAATGTGACCTCAGCTAATAAATATGTGTATGGGGGGTCCAGGTCGGACCCCAGTCACGGTCTACGGGGTTGGGTCGTGACAGAAGTGGTATCAGAGCAGTTCGTCCTTGGAGTGTCTGCAGACTGTGTCTAATAGAGTCTTGGTTATCGATGTGTTGCGCGCCACATCTATAAACAGGAAGCTATAGGACATTTAGGATGTTACCTTTCTTCTACATCTGAGATCGTGCTTTAGATCCGAGTCATAGGAAAAATTCCTTATACTAACCTTGGATCTTAATAGAAGGACGACACCAACAGAAGAAAGTAATTGATGACATGGAAAGTTACAAAGCATGCAGGTAAGTAAAGTAAAGCCACGGAAGATATTCGTCGGGTATGGTATTAAAATATAAAGTTGAAACCTGAAAGAAAAGCAGACAGAAAGTGCAACAGATGCAGTTTGAAGTAGGACATATGAGGTAAGTCCAGTATTTTTATATTATTGTTGACATTGAAAGCCCTGTGTGGCTGCGATATAAGATGATATTGAAAGCCCTGTGCGGCTGTGATGTGATATGTATATATATATATATTGGCCCTGTGAGGCATTGTTGGTATTTTCTGCGTGCAGGTTTTGGCATAAGTAACAAATGTAGAGGAAACTCTGCCGAAATTTTCCCAGAACAAGGAAAAGGGAATAAACATAGTTTTATAAGATGTCTGAGAAGTTGATACCAAGTACCCCTACTGTGTTCAACTAAAACTGTAAGAGGTACCCTTTAGGTGGTCGATAAGGGGCACCCTTTCCACTTGAATAATTTTATTTCGGAGGAACAAAGGCTTAATTAAGTAGTAAAGTTCAGACTACGGTATCTCTAGCCGTATTTGTATTGTAGGAATATACACAGAGGGCTCAGGGTGAAGGATAAGATGTCCAGCGAATGAGTTTCACTCTTTTTGAAAAAAATACCAAGCCCTCAACTCCTAATTGTAAATTAGATGAGTTGTTCATAACTCGAGGATAAACTCAAAAAGAGACCAGGTAGGTCAAGTACTAAAAAAAAAAAAAAAAAAAAAAAAGTACTGTGATGTTTAAGAGGTTCTGATTTCTTCCAACAATGGTTGGAAAATAATGTACGATAATAGTTTATAATTTGCCACCGACTAATTGGGGAAAGAACTTCTAATAGAAGCACCTCAAAGAGATGTCAGGAACCAAGTACATATATGAGTTAAAAGGGGGATATGTAAGTATGAACTGAATAGTGTGATACGAGTATGCAGGGATAAATTGGAACCACTAGTAAGACGCACTTAGTACGCGTTGCCTAAGTTAAATGCCTGCATTGAGAATGCAGTAAGAGCATGGGGCTTAAAATATAAAGAAAAGACGCGTGTACACAACGTCGCCCCAAAAAAATAGTGGAATCCTTAAGGGACGAGGATGGAAAACTTAAGGAACAAATGACGTAACTTCTATTCGCCCCAAGAAGCAAAGGATATAGGTTGGGACAAAACCACTACTTCGAGAAAACCTGGAATAGTTATCGTCAGAATACTAGCACTACCTCATTGGGATTGGAACAACTATAGGTGCTAAGTAAATCTTGGAAAAAGAAAAAGTAGAAGGTGGCCTTGGACGAGTTGTTCCCTGGGTCACATTGTTCAAATACTGATTAGTAGATAAGACATCACGTTAAATATGGAAAGGTTCTCGTCGCTTCATAATTTAATCAAGGCTCCGTATGCGGATAGTCAGATTGTAACATGCAGACAAACGAAGACATGATGCGGTACCAAATAGATTGGTGAAAGGAATTGGACAAAAAAAATTAGACTAGACATAGAGACGTAGAACAAAGTACAAATAAAGGAAAGTGCGGGTACCCCCTGAAGGGGGGAAGGTAATGAGAAAATGGCAAAGGTAGGAGGAGGCAATTGATATAGCAATAAATGTGAGATAGACGTCTAAACTTCGATAAGATATCTTGCTAAACCAAGTTGGAAAGGTCCGGAAGTTACCAATAATTGGATGGAAGCCGGAATGCTACATAAGGTAGCGTTAAGAAGTTTGTGAGGAGACCCTAAACAACATAACACTAGAAGGCGGCTGCATATAAAAACAGAAGAATGTACCAATGAAAGGATATCGAATAATTCAACAGACACTACAAAGGATTACGACAGCATGCTAGACCAAAAGCCAAAATGTTGGTTATAGAGTTAGTCGCAAATGATATTGCGATAGATAAATAACCAAAGAAAAAGGAATAGAAAGCCTACTGAGGTAGAAAATAAGGAGAACATAAAGTGAATAAAGGATCGTGGAGCTAAAGGTGTACGCCGATACTAGATGCAAGATAACAGACGAAAAGATGGGGCAAAACATAAAGACTCGCGAGACAACGCTGAGGTAAATCTGGAGCTAAGTTGAGTGCCCGCACCTCGTGGAAAAGGTTATAATGAAACGCGACATGAAGACTTCCCATGGAGGTCACCCATCCCAATATTACTCTCGCCCCAGCACGCTGAACTTCGAAATTCTGATGGAACTTAATGCGTAAGTACTGGTATGATCACACGAGATGGAAGAATCTGAACTAGCAACGGAGAAATGCTATGAGATTATGTACCCAGGGTATTATAAGATACGTTAAGGAAACTGTAACAAGGTCTTAAGAAAAAAAATAAGGATTAGCTATTTGCTAACTGACGACACACTTGAGTACCACAGCTCTTCAACATAGAACTAGTTAATGAGAGGAAAACCGCAGAATGGTAATATGTGCTAGTGGGCGAGGGAATTTTGACACTACTTGGTAGCCAACTCTGAGGGAGAAAAAGCAGAACCCAAAAAGGTAAGGGTACTAGCTGATGTAATTTACAAATAACAGGAAACAATGCCCAAGGTCGGAAATCCCACAATATGACCAGGACTACAAAACTCATTTTGCACTCTAGCGCCAGATGACTCTAGAGGGAATGTTACTTGTGGAATAACAATATTAGTCCCTACTCCTTCGATCAAAGGTTACCTAATCCGCCGAGAAGGTGTAAAATTATAGAGTAAAAAAAAACATGGTAGGACCTTACGGAGTCCCCACAACAATTATCCCAAACGAAGGAGCCCAAGTTGCAACTAACTACCGAGAGGTGCAAAGATAAGTTAAGCCAAACTACCGAGATGGGACTAGTACTACGGGTGAAGTAAGACATGGCCACGATTGGACCAAAGATCTACCCCGACCTCGAGTGTAGGAAGGGAGGAAAGACAGGGCAAGATGTGAGGACTAGCGAGGTAACGCTAGGATGCTTCTTGTACCCTCTTGTATTCTTGTAAAGGTAAAAGAATGACACAAGATAATGTGTCTAGAGGATTATAAGCGGGGGTAAGGGAAATTGTGAAAAGGTTTAAGTAAAACTGCCTGAACTAGCTGGTTACTACAGGATAGGGAGCTTCTATGCCAAAACTCTTTTGGAATTACACCAGATCATGTTAGACAAAGCACAGAATGACTACGAGCGTCGTTATATGGGGGAACTGCAACATTATTTGGTAGCCAACCCTAAGGATTGGAAAAAGAAGGGAAGAAGGACCCAAAAGATCGAATGCTAGTTAAAGTCCTGAAAAGAGTCGAGAAAGACTATACGAGGCAAACGGTTCCCAAATTATCCACGTCATTACGCACCCATTTTATACTTGGTAAGAGTAGGGTGCTATATGAGTTGTTGTGAGTAGGCTAAGGAATCAGCCCATTTGCTTCCAATCAAGAGCACCTATGCTGCTGAAATTAGGGGGAGTTATAGAACATGGAGAATGGTAAGGTTCCGTGAGGTTTCCTCCTCTAATATCTAGATAAAGGGACTTCAATTATAATTAATGCCTTGAGATCAGTCCAAGAAGAGGTCAGGAGCACAAACAGGTCTTAGTACCGCATTTCTCCCTCGAGCTACTAAACAAACTGAGCGCACTATTAGACTCTAGAAGATATGTCACGAGCTGGGAGATTAACTTTGAAGGTAGCCGGAATGATTATCTATCACTTATCAAGTTGCCTACAATAATAATTACTATTCTAGTATTCCAATGGCCTCGACATGATTAAGCAAGCTATTGACTAAAAGCCCAGAGTCGGCAGGAATGACATACAGATAATCGACGTCGACATACAGAGTTCAAGTTGATGATTGGATGTTCATCATAGGGTCATCTAGAAAAGGGATTTAACCCAAAATATGTTAGACGATATCAAGTTACTCATAAGGTGGGCAATGTGACTGGTAATTTAAGCTTACCACCTCATTTGGAAACTATATGCCCAGTCCATCAAATACTGAAGAGTCACCCAGGGTATATGCCATAAATGAGGTCCAGTAGATGGAATCCTATGAGGAAAATCCTACCACCATCCTGGATCGGCAAACTGGAAGATAGTAGACTAAAGACGTATCTTCCGTCAAGTTACGGTGGAAAAAAAAAACCAAAATTAGAAAGAGGATGATCGGGGAACTGAAGAGAACATAGAATACAAGTATTTGCACCTATAACCGATGTCTACAGGTAACTCCAACTCTTGAGAACTCGTATGTTAATAATATAGATGGAAATGCAGGTGATAGCATAAAGGAAAGGAACCCCTCTATAATTTATATAAAGTCTTACAAAAGGTTGCATTTAACATTCGGGGACGAATGTTCTAAAGGGGGGAAGGATGTTACACCCCACATCTTTGAATTCGGAATGTCCCTTAAGTTACTTAGAAGCTAGCATGTGATCTACTTAAGTTACGACACTATCAAACGGCTCTAAGGAAGGGAGAATGTGATACCCAATACTAGAGAAGGTTGGAGATGAAATCATAAGAGTCCGGAAGGAATTGGAGGCCAAGTAATGAGTCGTAGGACTCGATTTACCTATGTAAGCTACTAAGTTAAAAGTCATATGCACTTGAGCTACTTAAGCATATGTCAAACTTACGCAGCACGGGTTACATAGGATCTTAAAATAAGACGAGATTACGAACCTACGAGAGGGAACAAAAACTAGTTCCGAACTTACGAAAGTCAAGCAAGCAGGTGAAAAGCAAGCACCTCAAGCAAGCAGGTGACTCACCTGCCTGCTTGGGGGGGTGGACCCCGCTGCCACATGGCGACGTGTGATAGGCCGCATGAACTAGGTGGCGTCCTAGGGGGCTGCCACGTGTCACCCTCAAGGGGCTGCCACGTGGCACCTTTTAAAAAGGCTGGATATATATGTAATGGCTAAGTACAGCATACTTAGCCAAAAATCAGTCCAAAACATAGAGAACAAAACGTGAGAAGAGGCAGCCATGGTTGGAGAAAGTTTAAGGTAAGTTCCTTGATTTTCTTCCGTGAATTAATTAGCTACGGTGTTCCTCAAGCACGTGGAGATGTATATATGTATATATATGTATATTATGATGACTAAGAAGTTATTTCTTCAGCTGTACACTTGGGAAAAATTGGACAGCAACGTGAGAGGAAGAAGAGAGGAAAGCTACGACCTAGGGGCTGCTAAGGTACGCCTCCGAGTTTCGCTCCGCAAATAAATTATCTAAGGTATACTACGATGAATTTAGGGTTATAATAACATAAATTTACTGCTTGGGGCAGCGAGCAAGTCGCACAAACAGCCCGCTCAATTTCAGCGCGTTTGAAGAAGTTCCGAGTTGCGATTTGACAAGTTCTAGCCAATTTCGGGAAAGGTAAGTTCTTTCCCTTTGATTTGAAGTTTATGAGGTTAAATTAGGGTTTATTACACACCTTAGGGTCTGCTGGAAGTTGGGGAAAAGGCTTGAAAAGTTTGGCATTCAAAATAAGCTAAAACGTAGTCGCTATGGTTGAATTGTCGTCGAAATAAAGTATTGCTTTGTGAAGTACTGCTGCAGGGGTATTGGCTGGTTGTTGCAGGGACTAAATAGGATCTAATGTGGGTTAGGTTACTGCTGGTTGAGACCCCATGACCCCTCGTTACGTATAATTAAAGGCGTCACAAAAATAAAGGCTAGACGCCCTATTTTGATATCGTATTTTCGAATAAGTCGTTTGGAGTTTATGCTGTATATTGTTGATATGAATTGCTGCAGGTTGTTGTTGTTGGTTGGCTGTAGGTCTTAGGGACCTAATTGGAAATTCGGATAGGGCACATTATAGGGGAGGTGCTGCCCAATTTTCGTTAACGCCTTAACAAACTAAAGGACTAGTCGAGGAAACGACTAAGGAAATAGATTCCATTAACATTAAGGCGTAATCCAAGATGCTGGAAATTTAAGAGTAGTTGATATTTGTATTACTTTCATATTGAATAGGTTCGGAAGACGATGAGACGAGCAGGATAAAGGGTAACTCCCAAAAGGTATGTAAAGCTTTCTTGTGGCATGTTTTGGTATAAGCACGTACAATTATCTTTCTTTCCTTTTGGAAAGTTTTAACCTTAAGTGAATTGTATGTGGAATGTGGGAATAATTCCATTCCCAGAACTCCAGGTACGCCCTATAATCCCTAACTACAGTTAAGTGGTAACACCCCTACAAGGATTGAGTATTACCTGTTAAGGCTTCTACGTGCTAAAGAATAGTGTCTGGGAAACTATCTTTCCCTTCTCTTGATATGTATTTGGTACGAAAGTGAGATTTGAATGCCATAGTGGCTCACCGAGCCCTATAATGGGCCGGGTATGAAATATGTGTATGAAGGTCATCTAAAACAAAGTACAGACTACATAAAGCTTATTCTCTTTCTTCTTTTGGGCATGTATTTGTCTTAGTTGTAAGTTGAATATGATCTGAGCTCTGGGGTAACTCCATCCTCAAACATCTCTTATTTACTTCTGAATATAGAACTCCCACAGTAGTCGAACTATTTCCCTGGGAACTTTTATATGTTAAAAAGGTAACAAATGTACAGGCTCCAAGTCTTACAGACTATTTGTTAACAAATGTTTCTGGTTCCATAAGTGATTTGGCTTTACTTTAGTACATGTCTAGGAGCCCCGAGATTATAATTGAGACAGCCCATAATGGCATTTAGAGGACACTCGAGATGACTACACCGTTACTCGGGTCCTCAAACAAAAGCTTAACTTTCTTATTCTGTCGAGTCTCTAATAATGATTTAAATTGCATATAGTTACTCACTACTCTACTCGTGTATATTGTAACACTTCTTTCCCTGAGTCCCGGGCCAGGATATGTTCTCGTGCACAGTTCACTGCATTATTCACTGAGTCCCTCAATAGAGGGCCAGGATACGTGTATAAATATATGATGATGTGTTGTAATAAGGTGGTGATGGCACTGGGGCCATGATGGTGTTACAGAGATGATTTTACAGAGATGTTTCACCGGACCCCTGAAAGGGCCGGCTATATGATATGACTCAAACATGCATGTTTTTATAATTCACAAAGTACAGGTACAGGTTTCTGAATTGATATCTTATCCCCTATTTCTCTATCTCAGATATGCTTCCAGTTGTATTATATTATGTTTTACATACTCAGTACATATATCGTACTGACCCCCTTTCTCGGGGGGCTGCGTTCATGCCCGCAGGTACAGATACAGATTTTGGGAGTCTGTCAGCTTAGGATTCCATGCAGATCAGTTGGAAGAGGCTCCATTATATCAGGGCCTAGTTTTTGATACTGTCCACTGATATATAAAAAAATGTTTTGTCCATTCAGGGGTACGGCGGGGGCCCTGTCCCGCCATATGTCGTCATTTATATGTTTAGAGGTCTGCAGACATGTATATGTGGGTTATGTATGTCAGTTTGATTCAGCTGGGTCTACATGATATATGATGTATATTACTATGTTATGGCCGCCTTGTCGGCTTGCGTGCCCTGTCATGTTGTGATACAAACGAAAAGAGCTACAGTTTATGACAATGTTATCGCCCAGTGGGGCTCTGTTACACGATATTGTCTTATTTACGATTTAATGTGACCTCAGCTAATAAATATGTGTATGGGGGGTCCAGGTCGGACCCCAGTCACGGTCTACGGGGTTGGGTCATGACATAAAGTATGCACTTTTACGGATTTTTGATCTTCATTCCAATTGCATGAATTATGATTCTAATTATGATTATGAGTCTATTTTAATTTAATGGTGGTTATTGCATTGAATAGAAGAGTTTTTTCTATGAATTTCACTACGTTGACCTTTTGGGTTCATGATATTAATTATGGGTACTTTCAATTATACTTCCAAATGATATTATCTTTATAAATTACATATGGGTTGATATAAAGTATATGATCATGCATGTTTTCAAGTTAATTTCATAATTTCCAAGTCAATTGATCATATATTCATGTTTTACCCTAATTTCAAGTATAAACTATGATCATAAATTTTAAGTATGTAAGCAAGCTTTATGAATGAGGGTGACTTAAGACCCTAATGATGTTTTATGAAAAGGATTTGTAATGATGGAAGACCTACACCCACATTACATGAATCACATAATAATGAGCTATTCCTATGAACATGTTTATCAAACATGATTATGAAAGGCTTATGATTTATGACAAACATGATTTATGGTTATGATATGATATGTATTCCGTGGGATGTTGACTTAGCACCGAGAGAACTTTAAGGTGGGGGCTCGACCTAAGCCTTAGTAGCAACCTCTAGTCCCTTAAACTACGTTGCCACCATAGTTTTGCCAATATGGCCTAGCTAGTGGATCCATATAGCACGTGATTATGATAATGTTGGACGATATCTACCTTGGCAAGTAGCCTCCCTCCTTTTTGATGTGGGGATCATTGGATTCCATGTAATAGGTATCATGGTCTTATTGTCGGTTACTGTTATCTCCTATATATGTATGGTCCTTATGATGTTTTGAAAGACTACTTCTATCCTTTACTCTTATATGATGCTCTTATGATTTAAAGTGTTTTGACCTTTCTCATCTTTCCTTATGATTTTACCAACTCTCTCATCATGCTATTTAAAAAGGGTCATTGCACAACATGATTTTAGTTATACATTGCATCTCCTACATACTTACTATACTCAAACATACTAACACATACTTTATTGCCTACATTATATCACAATATTAGGAAAGATGCTCCATCTTATTTGTGTGGCTAGTCGATGATCCATATTAAAGATTTATGTGGTGAGTCCTCATTCTTCGAGGGAAAGCTGAGTTATTTTCTCTTTATTTGTCATTTCTAGACTATGTTAAAGTTTTAAGTCTATTCCATATGATGTCGCTACATTTTTTAGGGTGATCTATGAACATGTCCTAGTCCTCACCTATGTTGTCACGTAGAGGCATGTTGGGCATAATGTGTAAGGAGTTTATGCTGTCATTATTCTCTCTAGATATGCTATATTCTTGGAATTACATAAGTTTTCATTTATTGTTCACCTTATGTATGCTTATGATGTGCTAAGAGTCTTGGTTGGGGTTTCTTCAGGAATACTAATCGCTATGTCACGCCTAAGTCCTAATTCTGGTCATGACAAACTTAGTATTAGAGCATAAAGTTTGAATTGTCCTAGGGAGTCCAACATGCCATGTCAAGTAGAGTCTTATTCATGGGTGTGAAGTACATCATATTTATGAGTAGGAGGCTATGAGGCATCTTAGGAAATCCTCACTTCTTTCATGAGCTATGTCGTGTGATAAAGTGTACTCTAAGTCTTTTCCCTCTATTGATTGTCCTTTGCAATATTTAGAAAATGCCTCCAAGAAGACCTCCACTTCCAAGAGGGGTTAATGCTAATGAGGGATAAACCCCTTAACATCCTAATGATCCTTTACCCGATCAAGTTACCCATGTCGAGTTTGGGACCACTTTCTCTATGCTAGCCCAAGCCATGACTACTCAAGTGAATTAAGGAGTAGTATCTCCTCCTAATGTGTCTACGCCATCTTCAAGGGTTAGAGATTTCAAAAAAATGAACCCTCCTGAGTTTCATAGGTCCAAGGTTGATGAGGATCCTCAATATTTTTTTCATGAAGTGTATAAGATTGTTATTATTATGGGGGTGTCTTCGAAGGAGAAGGCAGCTTACCAACTCAAGGGTGTTTCTCAAGTATGGTACAATCAATGGAAGACCAAAAGGGTTGAGAAAGGTCCCATAGGTTGCGAGAATTTCAAAGTTGCTTTTCTTGATCGCTTCTTTCCACTTGAGTTGATGGAGGCAAAGGTATTGGAGTTTATCAACCTCAAGCAATATAACATGAGTGTGAGGGAATATTCCCTCAAGTTTACAAAGTTGTCCAAGTATGCTCCCTCTTTGGTAGCTGACTCCCATGCCCGAATGAGTAAGTTTATTTCGGGCGTGTCTGACTTGGTGATGAAAGAATGCTGAACCTTTATGCTCATCAAGGAGATGGATATTTCTAGGCTCATGACATATGCTAAGAAAATTTAAAGAGAAAAGCTTAAGGGGAGAACGGCGAGAGGCTTTAAGAGAGCTTGATTTGAAGGTAGGTTTTCTTAATCCAAGCCCGATGGTGGTAATGTATCATTTGAGAATTGTGTTGCAAACCTTGAGGGACAAACAATTATTTGCCAAGTTTAGTAAATGTGAATTTTGGTTGAAGTCTGTGGCATTTCTTGGTCACCTTATTTCCGGTGATGGAATCATGGGGTATCCAGAGAAAATAGAGATGGTAAAAAATTGGCCTAGACCATTATCTCCTTTAGATATTCATAGTTTTTTGGGTTTGGCCAGATATTCTAGAAGGTTTGTAGAAGGGTTTTCATTAATTTCATTGCCTTTAACTAGGTTGACCCAAAAGAAAGTAGGGTTTTAGTGGTCGGATGAGTGTGAGAGAAGTTTTCTTATATTGAAGGATCATCTTACGTTGGCTCCTATTGTGACATTACCGAAAGGTATGGATTGGTTTGTTGTATATTATGATGCCTTAGGGTTGTATTGGATTGTGTTTTGATGAAACATGGCAAGGTTATAGCATATGCCTCTAGACAACTAAAGGTGTATGAACGAAACTATCCAACTCATGATCTTGAATTAGCACCGATTGTCTTTGCTTTGAAAATTTTGCATTACTATCTTTATAGGGTGCATGTTGATATATTTATCGACCACAAAAGTTTACAATATGTGTTTAGCCAAAAAAATTAGAACCTTAGGCAAAAAAGGTGACTTGAACTCTTAAAAGACTATGATATGAGTGTGTTGCACCATCCATGTAAAGAAAATATTATTGCCGATGCTCTTAGTCGGTTATCCATGAATAATGTTGCTCATGTGGAAGATGACAAGAAGGAGTTTGTTAAAGATGTGCACCGATTGGCCCATTTGGGGGTAAGATTGAGTGACTCTAATGAGGGTGGTATCCTTGTTCAAAATGGTTCAAAATCATCATTGGTAGCAGATATGAAGGAAAAGAAAGACATGGATACAACTTAGGTTGAGTTAAAGAAATTGGTTGTTGATAAGAAGATTGAGGTTTCATCACAAAGGGGAGATAGAGTATTTCATTAGCAAGGTGGGTTATGTGTTCCAAATGTTGAATTCCTAAGAGAAATGATATTGAGTGAAGCCCATAGCTCTAGATATTCAATACATCCGGGATCCACCAAAATGTATAGAGATTTGAGGGAAGTGTATTGGTGGGATAGCATGAAAAGGGACCTTGCAAAGTTTGTGCCAAAATATCCAAATTGCCAACAAGTGAAGGTTGAATATCAAAGGCCTGGAGGTCTAGCCCAAGATATTAAAATTCCTACTTGAAAGTGGGAATATGTGAACATGGACTTCATAACAGATTTGCCTCGTACCTGAAAGCAATATGATTCAATTTGGGTGATAGGGGATAAAATGACTAAGTCGGCCCATTTCCTATTGGTTAAGACTTTCTATAGTTCCAAGGATTATTCCAAGATGTATATTCAATAATTGGTAACATGGTGTTCCTTTGTCCATCATTTTAGATCATAGTACTCAATTTAATTCTCCCTTTTGGAAGTCCTTTCAAAGGGGTCTTGGCGTAAAAGTTAAGCTAAGCATCACATTTCACCCTCAAACTGATAGAAAAGTCAAAAGGTCAATCCAAACTTTAGAAGATATGTTAATGGCATGTGTGCTTGATTTCAAAGGAAGTTGGGATGGTTACCTACCATTAGTCAAGTTTGCATATAATAATAGTTATCATTCAAGTATTAGAATGGCACCATTTGAACTCTTGGATGGAAGAAGATACCGATCACCTATTGGATGGTTTGAAGTGAAATAGGGTGCCTTGTTAGGACCCGGGTTAGTATTTGAGGCCTTGGAGAAGGAAAAGCTTATTAGAGAAAGGCTAAGGGCTTCCCAAAGTCATCAAAAGTCCTATTCAGATGTTAGAAGAAGAGATCTTGAATTCATTGTAGAAGATTGGGTTTACTTGTAGATCTCTCCTATGAAAGGAGTAATTCATTTTGGAAAGAAAGGGTAGCTTAGTCCCTGGCATGTAGGACCATATAGAATTCTAAGGGGGATTGGTAAGATGGCGTACAAACTTGATTTGCCATTGGAATTAGCCACAGTTCATCCAGTGTTCCATGATCAATGTTGAGGAAGTGTGTTGGTGATCCCAATACCATTGTGGCTTTAGGTAATGTGAGTGTTGAAGAGAACTTGACTTATGAGAAGGTTCAAGTTGAGATTTTGGACCGCCAAGTTAAAAGGTTGAGAAACAAGGAATTTGCATCCGTCAAGGTATTATGGAGAAACTAAGAGGTTGAAAGTGCTACATGGGAAGCAAAAATGAATATGATGAAACGTTATCCCTATCTCTTTCCTTACCTTCCGACCTAAGGTATTATAGCTCTTTATGCTCGAATCCTCCAAGTACCTACGTTCAAATCTCTTTATGTCTCATTACATGCATGCATACTCATGAACCTATTTTTGAATGATGATTAAATTGCATTATTGCATTCATGCTGGGTTATTAATCTATACACTCTACTCTACTCAAGCTAGTTCTACCTCATTCAAGGATTGTAAGACCCCGAAACTTGGAAAGTCAAAAAATGAGGATCAAAAGATGAAAATTCAAAAACTTGTAATTTTAGCACCAGGTGATGACCACAGAAGTCCATCAACGACCATAGTAATCACCACACCTTATGGTAAGCCACCGTAGTGGTAACCCTGAGGTTCAGTCCTGCAGGGTGAGGTCCACGATAGGGTACCACAGACCATGATGAGTACTAAGGGTTGTGAAGTCCTTTATGGTGACCCCTCACTTGAGACCTCAGAATATGACTCAAAGACTAGGACTATAATGGACCCCCATGGGATGTGTAGCCCATCACGGACCGTGGTGAGCTCCATGGTAGTCACTCCTGTAGGTCACCCTACAGGGCCTACACCACACCCATATTTCATGGCCCATAGTACACTCCTCGGAGTGTGAAGGGTTTCATGAAGGATGTTCAGAAACTTTCCCCTACAACTTCAGATTTCCAATTCCAAGTCTAACATCACAAACACCACCATGGGCTGTGATGAGCATCACAGACACCACCATGGGCTATGATGAGCATCATGGACCATGATGGGTCCTCTGTGATAGGTCCCAGTTCCAGTTAAATGAAGGGTACTCCCATTATTTTTCTATTTTTTTATTAATGTATGTGGACGTTTTTAGGACTAGATTCATTACGAAAATATCCTAAATACTCCTAAACCTATTCTTTTCCCTCATTAATTCCTAATCAACTTTAAGACTTCTCTCTCATGGGTTTATCATCTTTATCAAGCTTGGTTAGGGTTTTTTCAAGAACAAGCCTCCTTTTTCAATTCCAAGTTCAAATTCAATCAAGGTATGTAGGGATTGATCCATGAGTTCCTTCTACCCATGGAGTTCCAAGGTTTTCATTCATAATCTCATGACTTTCAATTGGGTTTGTAACCCAATTTGATGAATTGCATTGGGCTATTTCAATTATATTTTTACCCATTATAAGTATGTTTCTACATAAATTACATGATTTCAAGTTGAATTGTGATTGCTCATACATGAAGATATTTTCAATGATGATATTATGAAGTATGATTATGAATTCAATGATTTCAAAGCATTATCATAGTTTTCATTCAAATTGACTATCTATATGAGTTTTACTCTAAATTCAAGTAGAATTATGATTATGGATTTCAATTATGATTAAACTATGAATTACATGAATTATGATTATGGATTTCAATTATGATTAAACTATGAGTTACATGCAAATTATGGAAAAGGTAACTTAGTGCCCAATGTAGTGACCAAGGAACCTTATATCATGTATTATGTAAGTATGATATTTTAATGTTTAATGGTCAATACTCACATTGCAAGTATATTATGAAAATGAGAGGCTCTATAAATGTTAAACCTATGTACACGTTTATGGTATATGTTAACCATGCTTACTATGTCATGTTATGTATTCAGTGGAATTTGACTTAGCACCGAGCGGACTTTGAGGTGGGGGACCTACTAAATGCCTTAGTAGCAGCCTCTAGTCCCTTAAACTATGTGCCACCGTAGATTGCCTTCGTGGCTTAGCTAGTGGATCCACTTATAGCATATGTACATGACACCTACCTAGCGGGGTAGAGTCTACCTTGGCAAGTAGATTTCTCCATTTTCTATTATATGGCGAGACATCGGGATTTTATGTTATGGCTCGCATAGTCTTATTATCGGTTATGGTTCTATTCCATATATGTATATGCTCTTACGATCTTTATGATTTTAACCATGTATTTTAAATGCTTTAATCATTAAGGTTTTTTCATGACTTTACTTATTCTTTTTATCATGTTTCAAAGATTGATCATTGCATCTTATGATTTATATTGCATGTCATTTCCTCATACTTAGTACATTCAAATATCCTAACACATATTTTTGCCTATATTATCTCATAATGTAGGAGTTGAGGATTACTTCCCATACGTGGCTAATTGAGATTCCATTTTGGTGAAGTTTTGGTGATTCTTCATCTATCGAGGACTAGTTATGAGTTGTTTCTTTTTTCAAAAATGTTTATTTCTTTCATTTTGAGGGTGAGCTAGAAACATGTCTTAGCCCCCGCCTTTCTTAACTAGTAGAGGCATTTGTTGGACATATGTTGTAGAGTCTATGTTGTCAAATTTCTATACTCTTTATGATTCATGATTTAGACTCTTCCTATGTTGTTTCCGCATTTACTGACCTTATGTATGTACGCTTAATGATATGTCAAGAGGCTTGGTTGGAGTCCTTTGGGGTTTTGATCACTGTGTTACGACTAGGACTTAGGTCAGATCATGACAAACTTGGTATCAGAGCACAAGGTTTAAGATATCTTAGGGTGTCTAATATGCCGCGTCAAGTAGAGTCTTATTTATGGTTGTGATGCATGCCACAGCTATGGATAGGAGGCTATAAGGAGTTTTAGGAAATTTTTACTTCTTTCATGGTCTATGTCATGCTTTAGAGTATACCCTATGACTTCATTTCCTTAACAATCTTTCTTTGCATTTTCAGATAAAATGCCTTTAAGAAGACTACCTTTTCCAAGGGGTATCAAAACTAACAAAGCCCAAGTTCCTCCGCTACTCAAGATAATTATCCCCTACCTGACCAAGTGACTCATGTAGAGTTCTGGACTGCTATTACTATGTTAGCCCAAGTTATATCCAAACAAGAGGTTGCAGTTCCTCCTAATGTTCCTAGTATGACTTTAAGGTGAGGGAGTTTTCAAGGATGAACCCTCTAGAGTTTAATGGCTCAAACGTTGATGGAGATCCCCAAGAGTTCATCGATGAGGTATACAAGATAGTGAGAATTATAGGGGTGACATTGGAAGAGAAAAAGGAGTTGGCGGCTTACCAACTCAAGGGGGGTTGTTCAAGTTTTGTACACTCAATAGAAGTTTGAGAGAGTAGGAAAATGTCCTATTGAATGGGAAGCCTTCAAACTTGCTTTCCTTGACCACTTTTACCCTCTTGAACTAAGAGAGGCCAATGTGTTGGAATTTATTAATCTTTGACAAGGTGACAAACTCTCCGAGTATGCTTCTTTATTTTTTGCCAATCCACATAACTACATGAGTTAATTCATATCAAGGGTATCCAACTTGGTTGCTAAGGAATGCCTTACCGCCATGCTTATTAAGGAAGTGGATATATCTTGGCTCATAACGTTTACTGAACAAATTGAGGGAGAGAAACTCAAAGAGATGAGAATGAGAAATTCCAAGAAAGCTTGGAATGAAGGTGGGTTCTCAAATGCTAGGTCCGATGGTGGTAGTGGCCATTTTCAACAAGGCAAATGTTCCGGAAAGAAGTTTGTAAAGGATAGGGTGCCATAACTTAAGTCTCAAGGAGGAGGTGTGAATGCTACAAGCCCTTTATTTCCCAAGTGTGTAAAATACAGAAAGAGTCATGGAGGGAGATATTTCATTGGAACCGGTGCTTGCTTCAGATGTGGCAAAATGGGACATCGGAAATCCGAGTGCCCTTATGTTACTAACAAGGGTAGAGAAGGTTGTCCTCAAGGACAAGTTTCTCAAGGTGGCCAAGTTCCACAAGGTGCCCAAACTCAACCTAAGGGTGGTCAATGCAACAACCGGTTTTATGCTATTCATGATAGGCAAGAAGTGGAGGAGACTCTCGATGTTGTTACCAGTATCTTATGGGTCTTTCATTGTGATATTTATGCCTTGCTTGATTTGGATGCAAATTTGTCTTTTGTTACTCCATATGTAACTATGAGGTTTGATCTTAGCCTCGAAATATTGATGGAACATTTTTCCATTTATACTCCTGTAAGGAGCCTTGGAGTAACTGGTGAAGTTGCTGCCATATGACCAGGAGGTCACGGGTTTAAGCCTTGGAAATAGCCTCTGACAGAAATGCAAGGTGAGGCTGTTTACAATAAACCCTTGTAGTCCGGCCCTTGCCCAGACCCTGCACATAGAGGGAGCTTTAGTGCACTGGGCTGTCCTTTACTCCTGTAGGTGAGTCGGTTATGGTAAAAAAAAGTCTATAGAAATTGTCTCGTGTTGTTTTTTCACAAAGTTATCCCTTGTGATCTTGTTGAATTTGACATGATCGATTTTGATATTATTCTTGGTATGGATTGGTTATATGCCTCTTATGCATTCATTGATTGTAGAACCCTTAGAGTCAAGTTTCAGTTTTTAAATGAGCCTACTCTTGAATGGAAGGGTAATGATTCTGTGGTTAAGGTTCGGTTCATTTCATGTCTTAAGGCCCAAAAAATAATTTCCAAGGGTTGCATCTATCATCTAGTATGAATTAACGATGTTGATTCCGAGACTCCAACTCAATTTCAGTTGTAAATGATTTTCCGGAAGTTTTCCCCGAAGATCTTTTGGGTAATCCTCTTGAAAGGGAAATAGACTTTGGTATTCATGTCCTACCCAATATGTTTCCTATTTCTATTCCTCCTTACCGTATGGCTCCAGCGAAACTTAAGAAGTTGAAAGAGCAATTGAAGGATCTGTTGGATAAGGGTTTCATAAGACCAAACATTTCACCTTAGGTTCTCCCATGTTGTTTGTTAAGAAGAAAGATGGGCCACTCTAAATTTGTATAGATTATTGGCAATTGAACAAGGTCACAATTAAGAATAAGTATCCCATCCAAGGATCGATGACTTGTTCAATCAACTTCAAGGGGCTAGTGACTTTTCAAAGATTGACCTCCGATTAGGTTATCATCAACTTCGAGTGAGGGAATCTAACATTCCAAAAATGACTTTTAGAACTCGGTATGGTCATTTTGAATTTTTGTTTATGTGTTTTGGACTAATGAATGCCCCTAAAACTTTTATGGATTTGATAAACAGGGTGTTCAAGGAATATTTGGATATGTTTGTAATTATCTTTATTGATGATATTTTGATTTACATGAGGAGTGAGGAAGAGTATGACAATCATTTGAGGATTGTGTTGCAAATTCTCAAGGACCGTCAGTTGTATTTAGCAAATGTGAATTTTGGCTAAGGTTAGTTGCTTTCCTTGGTCACATTATTTCCGAAGAAGGAATTATGGTTGATCCAAAAAAGACCGAGGCAGTTAATAATTGACCTAGACCACTGAGTTCTTCCGATATTTAGAGTTTCATGGGCTTAGTTACTTATTATAGACGGTTTGTAGAATGTTTCTCTTCTATTGCATCACCTTTGACTGCTTTGACAAAAAAAAGGTGAAATTCTAATAGTCTGAGGCATGTGAAAAGAGCTTCCAAAAATTGAAAGATAGGCTTACCTTTGCTTTATTGTTGACTTTACCAAAAGGCTGCGGCAGGTTTTTTGTATATTGTGATACCTCACGAATTGGTCTTGGTTGTGTGTTTGTTATATCCCATACTTTTTGTACATCAGAATATTTTTAAGCTTCTCTAAAGCCTCCATGTGATCCATGTTATCCATGAAGTTATCAAATGATCCTAAGGAAGGGAGAATGTAACGCCCCCTATCTTACATAAACTAGTTCTATATGAAGTAGTGATGGTTTGAAATAGGTTTGGAAGGATTTGAAAGGGGTTCGAGGCCAAATAATTTATCACAATAATCAACCTACTTTCTTAAGCTATTGGTTTAGATGTCTTACATAATTAAGCTACTTGAGTACACGTCTAACTTAAGTAGCAAGGATCATACAGGTTCTTAAGGTAAGAGTAATTGCTAACCTAGTAAAAAGAACAAGTAGGTGATGCACCTACTTAGAATGTGTGGACTGTATTTAAATAATAAAAAAAGGTAAGTGGGTGATCCAACTACTTATGAACTTGCGGCAGGAATTAAGGAGGTGATGCACCTACTTTCTTAAAGTAATGAGCAAGATTGTTCTGGGATACGAGATAGAGATTTTTATTCCCAATTTTAATTAATACACGAATTGGTTATAAATTTTATTTGGTTTAGATTATTAAGTAGGGATTAGGGATTAATTGAGATTAATTAAGTTAATTAGACCACTAAGTAGTCCTTACTAAGACACATGGCAGAATGTGATTGGAGGGTGGATGATAGTAGGATACATGTCCACAATGGACACATGTCAAAGCTGGACATGTGTCACTCTTAGGGGCTACCATGGATGACCATTGGACACATGTCAAGGCTGTACATGTGTCACTCTTAAGGTCTATATATGTAATGAAAAATTAATGGCTAAGAACTCATTTTAGCTCATTCTTCTTTGAGGAAAATATAGATAAAAAGAAAGAGAGTTCAAACCATGGCAACTCACGGCCATGGCTGAGCAAGCAAGATCCCAAAATTTGATCCCCACACTAATTTTATAAGGTATTTTCAACCAATTGGAGGTGATTAACAATGTGAATTAATCATTGGGGCAACAAGAAGTCCTAACGTGAAATCCACACATTTCAGCCAAGTTGAGAAGCCAAGTTGTTAAGGTAAGAATTAATCATTTTTTATACATTTTAGGATGAATTTGGATGTGTTGTGAATGTGTAAATGTGAATTGGAGGTATGAAATTATGTATGTTGGCATTGGAATATTGTTAAAGCCGTGTAGGGGCTGTTTTATTTAGAAATGGTGAATCAATTTTAATTAACGTTTTAGTTGTTGTTGTCATGAGTTATATAATAAAAATGGAAGAATTTGATATTTCAAGTTTGAGTTATAATTGTAACATGTGGCTGTTTATGTTGAATTGAAAAATTAAGTATGGTTACGATTATATATTGTATGGTTATAATCGTTGGTGCTGTTCTAATCTAAAGATGATGGATTGATTTCGATTAATGTTGGAGTTGTTGTTGCCATTGGTTATATGATGAAAGTGAAGGAATTTGATATTTAAAGTTATAATTGTATTGTTATAAGAATGATCTGGGTTGGTTATGTTATTATTCTTGTTGAATTGAAGGATTAAGAGTAGTTAAAGCTACATTGTTGTTGTAATTGTTGGACTGTTGTAAGGTCATCCGATGAAGTGTTTTGGCTATAGATTATTAAGAGTAACTTGATTACATCATAGCCATTATGTTAAAGATTATGGAACGTCATAATGTGTGGGCTAATTTAGAATAGTGTGCGGGCTATTTCAGAACCTTCTTGAATCTTGCCTTGGCTAACTTTAATATAACACTTGAATGTGTGGTTGTTGATGTTTGCTTGGTTGTTATGTAGTTGGTTTGAATATAAGGAAAATATCGCCTAATTTTCTAGAAATGAGTTTCTAACGTTGGAGTGCATTTTGAAACCTTTCCGTAGCTTAACCATAGTTCTTGATGTCTTAATATAGGTTGAGAAACTATTGGACAGCGTATGCGTGTTGTGTTGTGAATAAGCACTGAAAGTATGTAAAACCTATCCCTTATTTTTTTTGGCATGTATTAGACGTAAGTGATGAATGATATAAACTTTGGGGTAATTCCATTCATAAGTTCTGAACATGATTCATGATCCTTATTTAGTTCTAGATGTTAAAACTCTTAAAGTAGTTGAGCTATTGCCCTCGAGCCTTCTATATGCTGAATAGTAATTGGATGTATAAGATCCTATTCCTAAAGACTCTACAATGACAAATGTCTCTGATTCGATAAGCTGTTTCGTATTATCTTGATACATGTCTATGATTCCTGAGGCTCCATTTGATATAGTCCATAGTGACATTCAAAAGGTACTTGAGATGACTACTGTCTTGATTTTCCAATGATGGTTCATTTTGGTTATTCTATTGAGTCTCAGGCGATGATATAATTATATATGGTTGCTCATGATATTCTACTCGTGCATATTGTTATTACCTCTTTCACTGAGTCTCGAGCTGGGTATGTTATCGTGCACAGCTCTATTACATCTACACCGAGTCCCTCACTAGAGGGACGGGTATGGTATAGTAGATGTATATGATTATATGATAATATAATGATACGATTATGGAAGCAAGTCCCATAATGGTCCAGGTATGATATATGATAATGATATGCATGATTGCTTCGTAAGGCACAGGTACAATGAGTTCTTAATTATCATACTTGTCTCTTGGGCTCTCTACTTCAGTTATGATCTTTCCTATTGTATTTGATGCTTTACATACTCAGTACAATCTTATACTGACCCCCTTCCTCGGGTGGTTGCATTTCATGCCCACAGGTATATGTACTAGCTTCGGTGATCCGCCAGCCTAGGATTCCTATTCAGCTATCTTGGAGTGCTCCTTTGTCTCGGAGCCTAGACTTTTGGTATAGACCCCTTTTTTGATGTATATATATGTTTAATTCAGGGGTACGATGGGGCCCTATCCCGCCATATGATACTATTGATACTCTTAGAGGTCTGTAGACATATGTGGGGGTTGTGTATATATGTGTTTGGTTATGCATATATGACTTGTATTTGTGATGTTGTATGTAGTGAAAACCTTGTCGGCTCGTGTATTATGAGTTTTAATTGATTGTTATTTCTCAGGAGATAGGTTACCCTGCTACATGTATGTAACACTTGAGATGATGTCCTTTTTCCACAAAGCCTCCATATTGTGTTTGGTTTCAGTTTGACGATGTCTAACAGATATGTACATGAGTGCCCAACTTGGGCACTAGTCACGGCCTACTGGGTTGAGTCGTGACAAAAGTGGTATCAGAGCATTCATCCTCAGAGTGTCTACAGACCGTGTCTAGTAGAGTCTTCTTTATTGATGTGTTGTGAACCACATCTATAAATAGGAGGCTATAAGAGATTTAGGATGTTACCTTTGTTTGATATCTAAGATCGTGCGATAGAGATGAGCCATAGAAAATAAGATTCCTTATACTAACTTTTGATTGTAGCAAAAAAATGATAACGATAGAAGAAAATGATTGATGATGTTAGAAGTTCAAAGTACACATGTGAACAACGGTACGAAAGATATAAAGGTATTGAAGTATGATTGAAATGTAAGGTTGAAGATCAAAAGGGAAGTAAACAGAAAAATGTAATAGATGCAGTTTGAGTTGAATATACGAGGTAAGTTCATCATTTTCATACTATTATTGATATTAGGAGCCCTATGTGGCTGTGATATGATATTATATATATATATATATATATATATATATATATATATGTCGGCCCCGTGAGACGCTGCTGGTATTTCTTGCGTGCAGGTTTTGAGATAGTAAGAAAGATAGAGGAAACTCTACCAAAATTTTTCTAGAAATAAAAAGAGAATGAGATATAGGTTTGTAATATGTCTTAAAAGGTAATGCCCACAATAATGATAAGATTTGACTAAGATGCAGTATGGCTGACCTCGAGAAATAAGTTAACTACAGAATAAATGGTAATAATATGTCGATATCAATAGGGTAAAAAGAAATTTGGAAATGATTTGTAATACTAAGAGATAATTTAGAAAAGGCCGAAAAATCTTGATAGAGTATTATATTAAGGTACTGACTGAATTGATATGTAGGAATAAATTGTGACGAGTTATACTTAAAAGAAGTAATAGTGTGATTAAGACAAGAGTACAGGGGAAAAAATTATGACAGATATGAATGTATTAATAAGGCAGCTTGTGAAATATGAAGGATAAGACTGACTAGGAAGGGTAAAAGGTTATGTATGCTTACTTCACCAAGTGTAATTAACCCATAGTAAGAATCATGAAAAAGGTTAAGAAGTGTTACACTATGGGATTGAATATGAATAGGATATAATGTGAATATAATGAGGATCGTTATGGATATAAGTAAAGCCTAGTGAGAAAGTGTCCAAAGATATGATGTAGTCCTCGTGACTAGAATATAAAGGTAAGTGTGAAATAGAAAAGCGAGCTATAGAACAAATAAGGAAGACTTATCAAGTTCTGTAGGGAAAGTTTTGAATAAAGGTTATATGATAACAGAAATAATAGCAAGCACAAAGAAAGAAAGAGTAATTGAAAGGAGGAAACAAGAAGAAAGCGAGATAACAGTGTAGCAATAAGTCATGACATGTTTAGCTCGAGGATATGGATGTAAAGGTGATGAAATTGCGAAAGACCAAGTTGTAGAAAGATGAGCAACGAGGTAGAATGGGTGCTAGGAAATGACTGATATGATACGAATAAAGATGGATGAATAGAATGCATTTTGGAAATGAGAAAAAGGATTATGCGAAAGTAATGTGTTTCGAATGATACAAAAGTAGCATAAGATTCCTCATGTGTAGAATAAAATATAGACATAGACAGGAGAAATGATAAGGAAATTCTAACGGAAGCACCCAAGATAGACATAATTAATTGAATACGAGTATTGAATGAAAATGGAATATATAGTTATGAACTTAAAGGTGTAGTACAACAACATGGTGATAAGGTAAGACCATTATTGAGGCAAACTTGGTATTTGTTGAGTAAGTTAGAAGCCTGTGTTGGGTACACAATAAGTGTAGAAAGGCATAAGGCATAAAGGGGCACTGCTTGCACACAACTTCACCTCAAAAATAGTGAAATCCTTAAGGGACAAAGACGGTAGGCTTAAGGAACAAATGATGCAATATAAATTCATCAAAAGAAACAGATGATATAGGTTAGGATAAAGATACTATTTCAAGAGAACTTTGGACAGTTATTGTCGGAATATAAGTGCTGCCTAAGTGAGATTGGAACAACTACAATACTAATTAACTATTGATGGGAATGAGTGGAATGTGACCTTGGATGAGTTGTTACATTGGTCGCATTACTCGAGTACAGATTATCAGATAAATTTTTTTACTATATATGGCAAGGGTCTCATTGCTTCGTGATTTAGTCAAGGTTTTGTACGTGGATAATCAAGTGATATATTATAAAGAAAAATATAGATATGGTACAGTACCAAGTGAATTGAAAAAAAAGATTAGATGAATTTGAGATTGGAAATAGGGACATAGAGCAAAGTATAAATGAATAATGGTATAAGTACACCCTTAAGGGGGGAAGCGGGTACGATAAATACAAGTGCAAGATGGAAACAATTGACACTACAATATATTTGATCTAGATGCTTAAACTTCAAATAAGATCCCCAAAAATCAGAAAGGTTATGCAACCTACGAATGTTTGCACGTTAAGAATGAGACCAAGTGATTGAGTACATGGTAAAAGGAGTAAGGGTTCAATAATGATAATGCATTTATGATATTTTGGGTATGTTACAGAGAGATGCAAATATGGGTTAAGCCAAATTACTGAGATAGAATAAGTACTAGGGAAAATAGGACATGGCCATGGTTGGACCAAAGATCTATCCCGATACCGATTGTAAGATAAGAGAGGAGAAGGCAAGATAAAGCATGAAGACTAGCGAGACTGTCATGACCCAACCCCGTGGGCTGTAACTAGAGCCCGAGTTGGACACTCTTATACACACCTGTTATGTATAATCAATCAGTAACTAAACATGATATGTGACTTATACAGGTAGAACGTCATCTCAAAACTGTCACACACACACACACACACACACACACACACACACACATATATATATATATATATATATATAAATATATATATATACACCAAAACCACCTGTCTCCTAAGGAGTCACATTCATTAAAATATAACATAGTACATAAACCAACAAGGCTGTCATAACGTGTGGGAATGTCCCAACTATAGATATATATATATAGACGAGGCTTCCACTACACGCAATATTCCAAAATATACACGTACATAAGCAAGCCGACAAGGCTGCCACTACGAATGGGAACGTTCCAAACATAAGTCATACTAGTACAGCTGGATAATATCTATATAAATCCACACATGTCTATAGACCTCTAAGAGTATTAACAGTAGCATATGATGGGATAGGTCCCCGCCATAACCTGGATAACAAATATATACATCAAAAGGATTGGTACCAAAAATCTAGGCTCTGGGATAATGGAGCACTCCAAAAACAGCTAAGTGGAAATCCTAAGCTGGCGGATCCCCAAAATGAGTATCTGTACCTACGAGCATGAAACGCATCCCCTCGAAGAGAGGGGGTCAGTACGAAATATATACTAAGTGTATAAAGCATAACATATCATAAAGGAGATCACATCTGAAATATAATCAAGAAATCACTATACCTGTGCCTTACGAAATAAAATTATGCATATCATTATCATATACCTTACCCAGCCCATTATGTGACTCAGTGCCATAATCATATCATCATAACACTATATCATCATATACCGTACCTGCCCTCTACTAAGGGACTCGGTGAAAAAAATCGTGTACACGTATATTGTACCCGACCCATCATGGGACTCGGTAAATAATACAGTGACACTATACATGATAACATATCCATCCCAGGACTTGGTGAATAATACAATAAAACTATGAACGAGTAGAATATCATGAGCAACTATATACAATTAGATCATCATTTAAGACTCAATAAAATAATCAAAATAAACCATCATTTGAAAATCAAGACAGTAGTCATCTCAAGTACCCTTCAAATGTCATTATAAATTATACCAAAATATGAATTATACAAAAATAGGACGGCTGGAATCATACACATGTATCAAAACATAATGATATAATTTCTGGAAATCAAGAATATTAGCCATTCTTGTGTATCTAAGAATAAGAGCTTCTTTGAAATTTATACATTCGTCGTCCGTTTGTTTCATATGGATCATGTCAAAAGATAGAAAGATTTGCTTTACATATCTTTAGCGTTTATTCGCACACAACACGTATATGGTTCCCAATAGCGTCTCAACCTATATTAAGACGTTAAGCACTACAGTTAAGTTATGGAAAGGCATAAAATGTACTTTATCGTTAGTAGGTCATTTCTAGAAAGTTACGCAGCATCTCCCCTATATCGTTCACTCTCCCCACCTCCCAAGCAACCATACAATCACTAAGAAACATCAACACTCACATGTTCAAATGCCATGTTAAGACTAGCCAAGATGAGATTCAAGAATACTCCGAACAACCCACATAACATTTGACTTCCATTAATTATCAACATGATGACTACGATGCTATCGAATTACTCCTAATAGGTTGCAACCATCACACTCTACCGAAATGATTTATAATAACACAACAATTATATCCATACAATGCATAATTGTAACTACACTTAATCCTTCAATTCAACACAAGCAGCCACACGTTACAACCAACCCTTAGAACAATTACAACTCCAACATAACAACTACCACATTAATCAAAGTTTATCCACCATTTTTAGATTAGAATAGCCCCAACACGGCCCAAATGGAGATTTAACATTAAATATTCAATCCTATCACCTTTAACACATAATCCATACCAATAATAGCAACAACAACAATCAACCCAATCTAATTCAAGCAACTCCAATTCTGCCTATTTCAACACCAACACTAATCATAAAATTTTCTTACTTCCAATTCCATTTAAAAAAAGTTAATCTTTTCATTATAACATCATTTCTAGATTAAGGCAACCCACATTCATAACATCCGACAACAATCTAAATCCACATACAACTACTATATCTTTAAGTTATCTTTAATGATCCATAGTCTTAACGTTTTCATTAAAACAACCCTACAACAGCCCAACTAACATACAACACAACATATATTCTTAACTATCATTAATCTTACAAGCTCAACAAGAACAACAACAACACATCCAAAAACCCCTAACTACTAACATAAAGATGCTTGAAGACCTTGCGAATACTTGTGAACACACCAAGGAAACCACATACGATTTTTACACCTTATGTCGTACTATCTTTTCATCAAATTTTTATGAGACATAACAGCAGCCACAAGATAACTATATCACCTATTCATATGCAAGTAAACATCATTATCACTATAAACCTTATAACAGCCCACAAACCAATTTAACTTCAACTTTAACCATTAAATACCTTTATTCTCATCATAAAATCCATGACAATAACAATCAAAATACTAGGCAAAATCAGTTCACCATTTTTACATAAAACAACCCCCATGGCTTCACTAATATTACAGCATCAACACACATGATTTCATACATCCAATACATATTTATACACTCACAACACGTCCAAACTTACCCTAAAATGTCTAGAAAATGATCAACTCTTACTTAACACCTTGACTCCTTAATTTGCTAAATTTTTTGAATTGAAAAGATATATATTTCACTGTAGACCTTTCAATTAGTTCGAATACTTGAAGAAAACTAATTTTGATCACCAAGCTTAGAGCTCTCCATGGTCAGCCACTATCGTGAGGTTTCAAGAGTATCCATGGCATGTTTGTGGTTTCTCCTTCAATTAAAACATAATGGTGAATATAGAATACTTCAGGGATTTAATGGTGTAAGGAAAATAGAAGAGCTGGCCGTGCTTAGTGGAGCTGCCATGGCTGGTCATGGCTTTCTCTCTCTCTCTTTACCTTTCTCTATCTATATTTGATGAAGATGAGAGATTCTCTCTTCTTGAAGAACCTTCTAGAGTTGGGAGTGTGTTATACCTTGTATGTTTATGTCACGATCCAACCCCATAGGCCACTACCGAGTTCCGACCTGGACCCTCATATATATACCTATCAAATATAAGAACTATATATATGAACCCCAATGGGTTATAACATCTTCTTATACATGTAGTCTCTTTTATTTTTATCCTACCATGAAAGGGCACGCAAGTCGACAAGGCTGCCATAATATAAAATCATTTACAATGCATCGTATAGGCACAATTGAAACAATTTTACAAACAACCCATATACACATGTCTACAGACCTCTAGGAGTATTAACTGTATCATATGGCGGGATAGGGCCCCCGCCGTACCCCTGAATAAACAAATATATACACCAAATTACCAGCATCAAAAGCTAGGCTCCAGAATAGTGGAGCACTTCCAATATAGTTGAGTGGAAGTCCTATACTGGCAGATCTCCAAAATAAACATTTGTACCTGCGAGCATGAAACGCAGCCCCCAGAAGAAAGGGGGTCAGTACGATACATGTACTGAGTATGTAAGCATAAAATATTATAAAGAAATTACAGTTGAAATAAGGATGCAGGGGGCAAGTATAACATTTATCCATCTACCATACCTGCATCTTATAAAATAAAGTCATACATACTATCATCACGTACTGTAACTAGCCCGTTCGAGGACTCCGTGTAACTGCTACCTTATTTTGTCATCATAAACACATATGTATCATTAGCGCTGTGGCACGTGTAACCCGATCCATGTATCATATAATAATGCCGAGGAATGATGGCCTAATCCGTAGCTCATACAATAATGCCGAGGTATGATAGCCCGATCTGCATATTATATAATAATGCATATATATGCATGTAAAACTTGGTAACATATCAAACATCCTTCAAATATCATCATAAAGTATGTCCAAGAGCCTCTAGGTATAGGAGCTTACGCATTCAATCACTATTCAGCATATAGAAGGCTCAAGGGTCGTAGTCCTACTACTTTAAGACCCTTACCATTCAAAAGTGAGTACAAGTAATGAGTTATACCCAGAATCTATAAATGGAATTACCTCTAACTCATATCATATATCATTCCACTTACATTAAGACAAATCAAGAGAAGGAAGGGATAGGCTTCACATATACTACTTTTCATCACAAAAAAGCTTACAAGACAATAACTCAACTATCGCAGGAGTTCTAACATCAAGAAGTGAATGATATTTACGAACCATATTCGGGGTTCTATAAATGGAATTATCCCCACAGTACATATATCAACCACTTATGGCTAAGACATGCCAAGAGAAAAAAGGTGTAGCTTTACATACCCTCTATTTTTCATCATCTAGGAAATAGTGGGAGGCACTAACTTAATTAACATAGGAGCTCTCACTTCAAGCAGTAGGTAAGGGTCATGAATCATATTCGGAGATTTATGAGTAGATTTGTCCCCACATTTCATATACACATCATACTTAAGACTAAGACATGCCAAAAGAGAGAAGGGGTAGCTTTACATACTTGTAGTAGCTCATTTGTAACCCATCTTGCTTTGTTACTCCTTCAGCCTATTTAACATGAAAGTAATACCAAGATTATTAACTTTCCACTTTCCAACCTCCAAATCTATGACCAAGTATCCGTAGAAATCATTTCCTTATTTACTCCTCTTGAATTGTCTATTTGTTAGTTACGAAGTTAATGGAAATCGGGCAGCACTTCCCCTATAACTTGCCCTATCCAAACTTCCAATTATATCCTCAATTACTACATCCAACAACAAAGCCAATTGGTAGCTTATATACAAGTAAACTACTTCAACATTACACAATAGAAACTCCAAACAACTCGCTTAAAACTACAATACGAAAATAGTGTTTTTAATCTCTATTTCGTAAAACCATTAATTATACGAAATGGAGGGTCGTGTGGATGAAACCAGAAGCAGCCACACCCATTTTAGAAAACTTTCTATCCCTGCAACATGCAACTAAACCACCTCCAATCCGCAGCACCACAATCACAACACACTATCGACTTCGATTTAATGAAAATGGCTTTACTTTAGTTTGTTTCTAATGCCAAGCATACTTATGCAATTCTACTATTTACAGCTTCATTTCCCATATTTAATACACTTCATAACAACATTATTAACTCCAACTTGAAAGGGAAAACCTTACCTCGCCAAAACTCGCCTCGAAAGCTCTCTAGTTGCGGCTGAAACTTTGTGGCTGCTTGTTACCCTTTTGATGCTACTCCAAACAGAAAATTTACATTATTAAAACCTTCATTTCATCATAGTACACCGTAGATAATTAATTCACAGAACAAAATTGGAGGCTTACCTCTCCTTGGCCTAATCTGTGGCTAGTCTCTCTTTTTCTCTAGCTTTGTCTAGTTTGTTTTGGCTAAGTGTAGATGCTGAAAAATAAGAAATTAGTCATCAAGACCTACATATATACCTCCTTAGGAGGTGACATGTGTCATACCCTAAGGGTGATACGTGTCCATCTCCCATTGGGCCACTGAATCTATGCATAGCCTCCAAGGCTGCCACGTGGCATGGTGGGGCCCACCCCCAAGTAGGTGGGTCACTTACTTGATCCTAAGTAGGTGTGTCACTTGATTCTATGTGTCACTCCCTCAAGCTACCATATGTCATCTCCTTAGGCCGCCACGTGTCGTCCTTTTTTTTCTTGTAGGTTCGTAATCTCGTCTCACTTTAAGAGTTTGTGTATTCCTTGCTACTTAAGCTCGACGTGTTCTCAAGTAGCTTAATTACATAAGAAATCCAAGTTTGTAGCTTACGCAAGTAGGTTAAGTACCACGACTCCTTATTTGGCCTCCAACTCCTTCCAAAGCCTTCTAGACCTATTTCCAACAGTCACTACTCACGTATAACTTCATAGATAACATGCATCACAAGGCAATCTTTTAGGAAAAAAATATGCTCCAATGTACAAAGGTGAGGGGTATAACATCCTTCCCCCCTTTAGAATATTCTTAATTCTCATAAGGTCCAAAAAGGATTTCAGGAATTCTCTGTAATGGTTGCCATATACAAGCCTTTCTCCACAGCTTTTTGAACCATGTCTGGGCCTATTAGTTGTGTTTTACCAATATCCAACCAGCCAATGGGCAACCTATATTTTCTGTCATTCAAAGCCTCGTATAGGGCCATCTAGATACTAGAATGATAGTTATTATCATAGGTAATCTCAACAGGTAGTAGGCAATTGTCCTAGCTACCTTTGAAGTTAACCCTATAGGCCCACAAAATATCATCTAGCATTTATCTAGAAAGCTTGGTCTGTCCATTGGCCTGAGGGTAAAATAGGGTACGAAGACCTATTTGTCTTCCCAATCTCCTCATGGACTGATCTTCAGTAGTTAACTGTAACTTGGGCTTCTTCGTCTAAGACAATAGCTATGGGAACTCCACACATCCTTACTACCCTCTTGACCTATAACTTCACACAGTCTCGACTGAACAGGTAGTCCTTGATTGAAGGAATATGGGCTGATATTGGTATTCGATGGATAACATTTCATGTAGAATCATCCATCCATGGGGTGCAAAGTGAGTCTTATAACCAAGGTCGTATTGTGGAATCTTTGACCTTGTGTATTACTTCTTGCCTTCTTTAGAGGATATCAACTGGTACCCCTACCCTTTTGGTTTTTCTTCTTGCCCCTCAGAGTTGTCTACTGAGTGGTGCTGAAGTTCCCTCACACAATGACCTTCATAGCCGCTCTATGTTTTATGTATCATTAACTAGTATAATGTTGAAGGGCTTTGGCATACAAGTGCGCCATCTGTTAGTAACCAGCTACTCCTGCTCATTTTGCTTAAGTACATGATCTTGTGTCGTTGCTTCATTGTTTGTTCAGATTCTTCCACAGTCCTTTTACTCAGATTTGGCTCTAATTTTTATGTCACACGTTACATTGCAATCCTTGTAATAATGCGCGAAGGCACTCAACTCATCCCAAGATTTACTTTAGCATCATCTCACTAATCTTCATGTTTTGCCTTGCCCTCTCCTTTTTTATCTTACAACCAATATCGGGGTAGATCTTTAGTTCAACCATGGCCATTCCCTCTCAGTAATTTAGTTTAACTCCACTTTGTCTTTTTCTGTAATGTTTTCAAAATGTCATGACCCTTTTTCATCATGTATTCTTCTGCTTGGAAGAATGTTGAATATACCAATGCTCGTAGTTTGTACCCCTACTCTTATACAATTGGTATGAGGTAGATGCAGTCTCATCGTTTCCTGGTGCATTTTGCTTTTCATACCACATTCACACTAGAACTTGCTCGTGCTAGTGTTATTTTATCTTAGTTCCCCCCTTTAGGGTGTACCCATGTCATTCTTCATTTATTTTAAACTTTTATATGCATATGATTCTGTTCCAACACTTTAGACATGCACCATGTCCATACCTTTTGTCAGATCATTTATACTTTAGGTTGCCCCTATAAAAACCTTAATACAACCATGGGGTTCTTGGAATTCTCAATAATTAGTACAAAATCTAGTCTAAGTGTTGGTACCGGAGTCATATAATTAATGTAGTAGTTCATTCAGAGCCACCTTCCGTTCCTCTCAATCAGTGATTAGCTAGTGCCCATAATCGCTTTAGCTTCTCCATTCAAGAGAACTTGTACTCTAGGGACCCGTGTTTCTAGCTTTGCTATAACACTATCATTATCCTAGTGGATACCACTTGTTCCTCTTACTAGACTCGCAATATATAAATGGTTTTACAGAGCTGCCTCCTTTATCCTCGAGGGGTCTTACTATTTCCCATGGTGGAATCACACATCCACAATACTTCTTTATGTTTCATAAGCTTATATCCTTGTTAGGTACCTGAAGTTAACTTGCAACCCTTCTCATTCTCATGTCAACTTTACTTTACTAGCGGTCTTGTCTTCCCGTCTTTTCGTACTATACCTTCAGCTCGTAGCTATCTATTCCCCTTTTCGTCTGATGCTCATATTTAATTAATCATGTCTATCTGGAGTGCTTCCTTCAGTAGTCCTTTCATTTCTCATTTTCAAATCATCTCTTATTTACCTCTATTTGTTCTTAGCATCCCAGACATTTTTGATATTCATCCTGTCTTATTGCTCACCTTTACTTTCGTTACCACTTGACCTTTTATTCTCCTTTCCTATAAATCTGTGTAAGTCTTTCTTACCCATTCTCTAAATCATCTCTTAGTCTTACCAATCATTTCCAGATTTTTTTCCATACCAATATTGACCTCCTCGTTACCATTACTATCACTTCAGTAATCAACTTATTCCTCGAGGTCAGCCATACTCATAGTCTACTCAAATCCTCTTCTTATGATGGGCAAGGCATACTACAACCCTGTATCTCATTCTCCTGTTATTTTTAAGAAAATTTAGGCAGAGTTTCCTCTGTATTTCCTGTTATCTCAAACCTACACACAGAAAATGCCAACAACGCCTTACAGGGCCAACATATATATTCATATCATATCATATCGTAGCCACGCAGGGCTTCCAATATCAATAATAGTATAAAATGATGGACTTACCTCATATATCCACTCGAACTGCACCTATTACACTTTCCTGTCTACTTTTCCTTTCACCTTTCAACTTTATATGTCAATCATATTTCCACACCTTACCTAACATATTTCCTACGTGCCTTTGCTTACCTGCATACTCTATAACTTCCAATATCATTAATTACTTTCTTTTATCGATGTTGTCCTTCTACTGAAATCACAGGTTAGTATGAGGAATTTCATTCTCAGTGACTCGGCTCTATCGCATGATCTTAAATATGAAAGAAGGTAACATCCTAAATGTCTTTTAGCCCCTTGTTTATAGATGTGGTGCACAACACGCAGATAAACAAGACTCTACTAGATACGGTCTGTAGATACTCCAAGGACGAACTGCTCTGATACCACTTCTGTCATGACCCAACCCCATAGGCCGCAACCGAGTTCCAACCTAGACCCTCATATACATACCTATCAAATATAAGAACTATACATACGAACCCCAATGGATCATAACATCTTCTTATACATGTAGCCTCTTTCATTTGTATCCTATCATAAAAGGGCACGTAAGCCAACAAGGCTGCCATAATATAAAAATATTTACAACGCGTCGTATAGGCGCAATTGAAACAATTTTACAAACAACCCACATACACGTGTCTACAGACCTCTAGGAGTATTAACTGTATCATATGGCGGGACAGGGCCCCAGCCGTACCACTGAATAAACAAATATATACTTCCAACATAGCTGAGTGAAAGTCCTATGCTGGAGGATCTCCAAAATGAATATCTGTACCTGTGGGCATGAAACGCATCCCCCCAAAGAAAGGGGGTCAATACAATACATGTACTGAGTATGTAAGCATAAAACATTATAAAGAAATTATAGTTAAAATAGGGATGAAGGGGGCAAGTATAACATTTAGCCATCTACTGTACCTGCATCTTATAAAATAAAGTCATACATACTATCATCATGTACTGTAACCGGCCCATTCGAGGAATCAGTGTAATAGCTACCTCATTCTGTCATCATAAGCACATATGTATCATTAGCACTTTGGAATGTACAACCCGATCCATGTATCACATAATAATGCCGAGGAATGATGGCTCGATCCGTAGCTCATATAACAATGCCGAGTTACGATGGCCCGATCCGTATATCATATAATAATGCATATACATGCATGTAAAACTTGGTAACATATCAAACATCCCACAAATATCATCATAAAGTATTTCCAAGAGCCTCTAGGTATAAGAGCTTACATATTCAATCACTATTCAGCATATAGAAGGCTCGAGGGTCGTAGTCCAACTACTTTAAGACCCTTACCATTCAAAAGTGAGTACAAGTCATGAGTTATACCCAGAACCTATAAATGGAATTACCTCTAACTCATATCATACATCGTTCCACTTATATTAAGACAAATCAAGAGAAGGAAGGGATAGGCTTCACGTATACTACTTTTCATCACGAAAAAGACTTACAAGACAATAACTCAACTATTATAGGAATTCTAACATCAAGAAGTGAATAAGATTTATGAACCATACTCGGGGTTCTATGAATAGAATTATCCCCACAGTACATATACCAACCACTTATGTCTAAGACATGCCAAGAAAAAAAAGGGGTAGCTTTACATATCCTTTACTTTTCATCATCTAGGAAACAGTGGGAGGCACTAACTTAATTAGCATAGGAGCTCTCATTTCAAGCAGTAGGTAAGGGTCATGAATCAAATTCGGAGCTTTATGAATAGATTTGTCCCCACATTTCATATACACATCATACTTAAGAGTAAGACATGCCAAAAGAGAGAAGGGGTAGCTTTACATACCTGTAGTAGCTCGTTTGTAACCCAGCTTGCTTTGTTACTCCTTCAGCCTATTTAACATGAAAGTAATACCAAGATTATTAAATTTCCACTTTCCAGCTTCCAAATCTACTACCAAGTATTCATAGTAATCATTCCCTTATTTACTCCTCTTGACTAGTCTATTCGTTAGTTATGAAGTTAACGGAAATCAGGCAGCACCTCTCCTATAACTTGCCCTATCCGAACTTTCAATTACATCCTCAATTACTAAATACAACCAAAAACAACACTCATCAGCTTATATACAAGTAAACCACTTCAACATTACATAATAGAAACCTCAAACAACTCGCTTAAAACTACGATACCAAAATAGGGGTTTTAATCTCTATTTCGTAAAACCATTAATTATACGAAATGGAGGGTTATGTGGATCCAACCAGCAAAACCCACACCCATTTTAGAACACTTTACATCCCTACAACACGAAACCAAACCATCTCCAATCCGCAACACCACAATCACAACATACTATCGACTTCGATTTAATGAAAATGACTTTACTTTAGTTTATTTCTAACGCCAAGCATACTTATTAAATTTTATTATTTACAGATTTATTTCCCACATTTAATATACTTCATAACAACATTATTAACTCTAACTTGAAAGAGAAAATCTTACCTCACCAAAATTCACCAAAACTCACCTCGGAAGCTCTATAGTTGCGGCTGAAACTTTGTGGCTGCTTGTTACCCTTTTGATGTTGCTCCAACTAGAAAATTTAAATTATTAACACCTTTATTTCATCTTAGTACACAGTAGATAATTAATTCATGAAACAAAATCGGAGGCTTACCTCTCCTTGGCCAAATCCGTGGCTAGTCTCTCTTTTTCTCTAGCTTTGTCTAATTTGTTTTGGCTAAGTGTAGATGCTGAAAAATGAGAAATTAATCATCAATACCTACATATATACCTCCTTAGGAGGTGACACGTGTCAGTTTACACGTCAAATTATTCGCAAGAAAGTCTACTAAAATTACATGTGGTGTTATATTTTGCATTTTTTTTGCATCGGACTACTCGTGAGTTAATGGACATAAATTCAAGGACTTTTACTTTCAAATTTTTATATGGCATGACTTGTGTGTAAATTTTAATTAGTGTAGAAATATTAATTGAGATTAGAGATTAATTAACCATGGTTGGATTATTACGTGGGAATTTGAGATTAGTTAAGATGAATTAAGCTAATAGTGGGATGAAAAGTGGCCTCCACTACCACATGGCCAATTCTGATAATCCTATTTCTATTATAAGAAATGAGGTTTTAACCCACTTTAAAAGAGTCCTTAAGGTCATAAAGAGACCTTAAAAATAAGTTTTCTATTTGCCCATGTGTTAGTAGTGGACAAGTAGGCTTATTGGGCATCCACTTGTTCTCCTTCTTGATTAAAAATCTTCAGCACTTGGTCTCTTTGTTGACAAAATAATCTGCAACATTGTTCTCTCCAACTCTAGAAAGCTCTCCAAGAAATAAGAGACTCTCATCTTTATCAAATGGAGATAGAGAAAGTAACGAGAGAGAGAGAGCGCCACGGCCAGCCATGAAAGCTCCACCAAGCATGACTAGCTTCTCTATTTTCTTACACCATTAAATCCCTAAAGTATTCTACATATCCACCATTAAGTTTCAATTGAAGGAGAAACCATAAACTTGCCATGGAAGCTCTTGAAAGCTCACGGCCGTGGACATGGCAGCAGCTCCAAGTTTGGTGATTAAAGGTTAGTTATCTTCAAGTATTCCAACAAATTTGAAGGTGTATAGTTACGTGAAACATCTATTGGAGTAACCAAAAATATTCATCCTTTCAATCCTCAAATTTTAGCAAACTAAGGAGCTAAGTATCAAGGTAAGAGTTGATCATTTTCTATACGTTTTAGGGTGGGTTTGGATGTTTTGTGAGTATATTAACGTGAATTACATGTATGAAATCATGTGTGTTGATACTGAAATATTGGTGAAATATTAGGGACTGTTTGTTGTAGATAATGGTGAACTAATTATGCTTAGTATTTTGATTGTTATTGTTATGGATTTTATGATGAGAATGAAGGTATTTAGTGGTTAAAGTTGAAGCTAAAATTTGTGTGGGCTGTTGTAAGGATTTTAGTGACAATAATGTAGTTTACTTGCATATTTAAAGGGGGATATAATTGTCTTGTGGCTGCTGCTATGTCTCACAAAGATTTGATGAAATGTTAGTACCAAATAGGGTGTAAAAATCGTATGTGGTTTCCTTGGTGTGTCCACAAGTATTCGTAAGGTTTCTGAGCATCCTTATATTGTTAATTAGGGGCTGTTTTGATATGTTGTATGTTTGTTGGGTGTTGTAGGAATGTTTCAATGAAAACGTTAAGACTATGGACCATTAAAGATAACTTGAAGATATAGTAGTTGTATGTGAACTTGGATTGTTGTCGGATATTATGGATGTGGGCTGCCTTAATTTAGAAATAATGTTATAATAAATAGATTAACTTGTATTAAATGGAATAGAATTGAAAGTAAGAAAAATCCATGATTAGTGTTGGTATTTAAATGGATTGAATTGGAGTAGCTTGAATCAAATTGGGTTGATTGTCATGGTTGCTATTTTTGTTATAAATTATGTGTTAAAAGTGAAGGGATTGTATATGCTAATATTAAATCTCCATTTGGTCCGTGTTGGGGCTGTTCAAAGCTACAAATGGTGGATTAATTTCGATTAATGTTGTGGTTGTTATTGTGACTGATTATATAATGAAAATGAAAGAATTTGGTATGTCAAGTTGGAGCTATAATTGTTTTACAGATGGGTTATACATGTGGCTGCTTGTGTTAGCTTGGAGGATTGAGTGTAGTTATGATTTTGCATTGTATGGTTAATTATTGAGATGTTATAAATCATCTCGATAAGGTGTGGTGGCTGCAACCTATTAGAAGTAATTTTACAGCATCGTAGTCGTCATGTTGATAATCACCGGAAGTCAAATGTTATGTGGATTGTTTGGAGTATTCTTGAATCTCGTTTTGACTTGTCCTCACATGGAATTTAAATATGTGATTGTTGATGTTGCTTGGTGTTTGTATGGCTAATTTGGAGGCGACGAGAGTGAGCATTATAGGGGAGTTTCTGTCCAATTTCTTTTAGAAATAACCTACTAATGATAAAATACATTTTATGTCTCTTCATAGCTTAATAATAGTAATTAAAGTCTTACTATAGGTTGAAACACTATGAGGAAGCATATACATATTGTGTGCGGATAAACGCTAAAGGTATGTAAAGCCTATCCCTTCTCTTTTTTGGCATATCTTATATATAAGTGACAAATTATATATATATGAAATTTGGGGTAATTCTATTCATGAGCTTCGAGTGCGATTCATGATTTTTATTCACTTCTTGATGTTAGAACTCTTACAATAATTGAGCTATTGCTTCTCAAGTCTTCTATACATTGGAAAGTAGTCATAATGTAAAGCTACCCTTCTTTCTTTTGGCATGATCCATTTAAAATTAATGGACGACGAATTTATAAATTCCAAAGAAGCTCTTAGTCTTATATACACTAGGATGGCTAATATTCTTGATTTCCATAAATTATATCATTATGTCTTGATACATGTGTATGACTCCAGCCATCTTAATTTTGGTATTACTCAAACTTTGGTATAATTTATATTTGGTATAATTCATAATGACATTCGAAGGGTACTTGAGATAACTACTGTCTTGATTTTCAAATGATGGTTTATTTTGATTATTTTATTGAGTCTCAAATAGTGATCTAATTATATATGATTGCTCATGATATTCTACTTGTGTATACTGTTATAACCTCTTTCACCAAGTCTCGAGCCGGGTATGTTATCGTGCACAACTTTACTACATTATCCACCAAGTCCCTCACTAGAGGGCCGACTACGTTATATGATGATATAATGATGCAAAAATATGGTTATGACATCGAGTTCTATGATGGGCCAGGTATGGTATACGTGTACATGACTTTATTCACCGAGTCCCTTACTAGAGGGTCAGGTATGGGATATGATGATATGACGATATAATTATGGCATCGAGTCCCACGATGAGCCAGATATAGTATATGTTTATACAACTTTATCCATCGAGTCCCTTACTAAAAGGCTGGGTATGGTGTATGTATATGTTGATATGATGATATAATAATATGATGATATGACTTTATTCACCGAGTTCCATAATGGGCCGGGTACGACATATGACAATGATATGTATGGCTTCATTTATAAAATATAGGTAATGATTTCTTGATTAGATGCTTTTGTCTTGAATCTCTACTTCAGATATGATCTTCTTTATGATATCTTATGCTTTATATACTCAGTACATATATCGTACTGACCCCCTCTCTCCTAGGGGCTGCATTTCATGCCCGCAAGTATATATACTCATTCGGGGATCCGCTAGCGTAGGATTTCCACTCATCTATTTTGGTATTCTCCATTGTCCCAGAGCCTAGACTTTTGGTACCAACCCTTTGATATATATATTTGTTTATCCAAGGGTACGATAGGCCCCTGTCCCATCATATGTTATTATTGATATTCTTAGAGGTCTATAGATATATATGTAGGTTGTATATAAATGTTTTCCAGCTATGTTAACGACTTATGTTTCAAGGACATTCCCTTTATAGTGTCAGCCTTATCGTCCTACGTATGTATAGTGGGGATGTTCCTACATGTTATGACTGCCTTGTTGGCTTACATACTATGTTATCTTTTGATGTTGTAACTCCTCAGAAGACAGGTTGTGTTAATATAAATATGGGACAGTTTTGAGATAAAATTCTATTTCCTTAAGTCCCACATTATGTTTTGTTGCAAAATGATTATAGTTAATAGGTGTGTACACGAGTGTCCAGTTCGGACACTAGTCGCGGCCTACAGGGTTGGATTGTGATAAAAGTGGTATCAGAGCAGTTTATTCTCAGAGTGTCTACAGACCGTGTCTCGTAGAGTCTTGTTTATCGGTGTGTTATGCACCATATCTATAAACAGAAAGCTATAGGACATTTAGGATGTTGCCTTTATTTCATATCTAAGATCGTGCGATAGAGCCCAATCATAGGAAATAAAATTCCTCATACTAACCTTTGATTTCAGTAGAAGGACGACATCGATAGAAGGAAGTGACTGACTATATTGAAAGTTCCAAAGCACGCAGGTAAGAAAAGGCACGAAAGATATATGTCAGGTAAGGTATTGAAGTACGATTGAAATGTAAAGTTAAAAATTGAAAGGAAAAGTAGACAGGAAAGTGTAATAGGTGCAGTTCGAGTTGGACATATGAGGTAAGTCCATCATTTTCATACTGTTGTTGATATTGGGCGCCTTGTATGGCTGTGATATGAACATATATATATATATATATATATATATATGTTGGCCCTGTGAGGCATTGATGGTATTTCCTGCATGCATGTTTTGAGATAGTAAGAAATATAGAGGAAACTCTGCCAAAAGTTTTCTAAAAAAATAAAGAGAGAATGAGGTATAAGTTTATAATGTGTCTTGGAAGTTGATATCAATAGGGTAAATTTATTATGTTGGACTAAATCTTTAAGAGATACCTTTCATGTCATCCGTAAGGGGCACCATTTTTACTTGGGAAGTTTTATTTCAGAAAAAGCCTATATGAGCAGCAAAGTTCAAAATTCATTTGAATGGACCAAGATATTTTCCAACCATATTTTTACCTTAGAAAAAGCTCATGTTGAAGGGCAAAATGTCCAGCGATTAAGTTTTACTTTTGTTGAAAAGTACAAAGCCCTCAATAATTAGTTGTGAACTAGATAATTTGTTCACGACTCAAGAATAAACCTAGAGGTAAACCATGTGAATCAAGCACTAAGAAGTCCTATGGTACTTATCAGATTCTAGTTCCCTTCTAGTGGTGGCTGGAGGATGCTTCATGTTAACATTTTATTAGTTTTTAACCAAATAATTAGAGATGGAATTTGTGGAAGGAAAACATAAACTTATGGCTATTCAGGATCATGTATTTCATTTGTTGTTGGTGAAATGCTACAATGATTCGGAAGGGCTTATGATACTAAGGGATGAATTAGAAAAAGATGGCAACTCTTAATGAAACATTGTATTGAGGTATTGAATGAACCGATAAGTAAGAATAAATTACGACGAGTTTACAGTTTAAGGGGGTAATAATATGATTGAGACAAAGGTACAAAGAAGGAAGAGTTATGACAAATCATGAAGATATTGACAAGACCGCTTATGAAAAAGTAAGGATAAGATTGATTAGAAAGAGTGATGGGGTAAGTATGCCTAGTCCATAGAGTGTAATTAAAACATAGTACGAACTGTGAATAAGGTTAAGAAGTGTTGTTACATTATAGGATGGATTACAAACAGAATGTAATGTGAATACCATAAGGATTGTTATAGAAATGAGTAAATCCTAGAAAGGAAGTAACTAAAGGATATGATGTGATTTGTGGGAAACGGAAAAGCATATAAAGAACGAAAAAGAAAGACTTACAAAGTTCTATAGGGAAAGTTCAAAATAGAAAGTCAAGTGGTAACGAAGGTGAAGGTGAGCAACAAGATAGAATGAATGCCAGAGATGACTGGTATGATAAGAACAAATAGAGATGAACAAAATATGTTTTGAAAATGAGAAAGGGGTTGTATAAAAGTAGTTTTTTCCGAAGGATATAGGGGTAGCATGAAATTCCTTATGTATAAAATAAATGATGGACATAGACTGGAGAAATAAAAGGATTACTAAAGGAAGCACTCAAGATAAACATAATTAATTAAGTATGAGTATGGGACAAAAAGAGATATAAATAGCTACAAACTGAAGGTGTAGTACGATGAAAAGGTGATAAGACAAGACCACTATTAAAATGAATTTGATATGATTTTGAGTAAGATTAGAAGTTAGAGTCGGGTACATGACAAGGGTGAAAGAGCAAGAGGCATAAATGAGTATTATGTATATGTGACTTCACCTCAGAAAATAGTGAGATCCTTAGAGGATAGAGAATGTAGATTAGCGAAATAATAGATGTATTGTGAGTTTATTAAAGGAACAAGTTATATCTATTGAGATAAAGATCATGTTATAACATAGGTTGGAACACTTATCATCAGAATATAAGTGCTACCAAATGGAGAATTTGAAACGATTATAGGTACTAGCTAATTATTGATTGGAATGAATAGAATGTGGCTTTGGATAAATTGCTATATTAATTATATTACTCGAGTACCAATCATCAGACGAGATTTTGTACTATATATCGGGAGTTCTCATCACCTCGTGATTGTGTTAAGGTTTTGTACATGATAATCTAAGTTATAAATGAAGACATGGATATGGTGCAGTATACCAAATGCTTTGGAAAAGAATCATATGAATTTTAAATTTGAAATGGGAGCATAGAGTAGAATATAAATAGATAATGATGAGGGTACACCCTAAAGGGAGGAAGAGGATGAGAGAAATACAAGTGTAAGATGAAATCAACTACCACTACAACACGTTAATGTGAACACCTAAACTTCAAGTGAGATCCCAGGCTAGAACAAGTTAGTAAGATTTGAAAGCCAGCAATAAATGGATGGAAGCCAAGATAATATTTGAGATAGTGCTGAGAATTATTAGTAAAGATCTTGGATAGTATGACATCAAAAGATGGATGCTTAAAAAAGGGATGAATACAATAAGAAAATAGTAACGAGTAACATAAAGATATTATAAAGGATAGCAAGGCTATACTAGATTAGAGGTTAAGATGTTGGAAACAGAGTTATTGGCTAATGATATTGTGACATACAAGTAGCAAAGGAGAAAGGATAGGAAATCTCTCCTATGGTAGAATATGAGAAAATTGAATGGTAAGTAAAGGAAGCGAAACAAGTATGACAAAATAGACAGCAAGTGAGTGTTAGTACAATAAAATATGTAGAACAGGATAAGCCAGGAGAAGGAAAGACTGATTAGAATTGAACGCACTATGTACAATTTGTACAAGAATAGTTATACAACCTACGAGTATTGGTATGCTAAGGGTGAGATCAAGTGATTACTTAATAAAAAGAATAAGAATTTAGTAACAATAATATGATTGCAATATTTCGGATACACCAAAGAAAAGTATAAGATGGTTTGAGGCAAAACTATAGAGATATAATTAGTATTGAGGGCAAAAGCCATAGTTGAAGACCTGATATCAACTGAAAGAGGTAAGAGAAAATATAGGGTCTGCATAAAGACTAGTGTGGCAATGTTAAGGTATCTTTTAGGCTGATTTAAGCACCTACATATATTCATGCAAAGATTTCAATTGGATGTGTGGCAGGAGAACTAAGGGTAAATTTGAGTAAAGGGGCAATAGAAACGTTTGAGTCGAAAATAGATAAATGACTCAAGATACTATGCCTAAAGTATTGCCAGTTCAAGTAAAGAAAACTATGAAATGACTTAACTGAGACAATCTGAAAAAGAGGGTTACTGGTTATTGGATGACGGTAAGGTCATAATATGAGGGAACCCTAGCGCTAATTGATAGCCAACATAAAAATTGAGATCAAAAAGTAAAAGAAAATGATAAGACCTTCAAGAAAAAGTCAGAAAGTGATACATGATGCCAAAGATTCTGGAATACGGACTGTCACAGCGGAGTATAGAAAGAATATTGAAGTACAAAAATGTTACCCGCTATGAAATTTTTTTTACTCATAAAACCTGTGAAGGTTCACAGGTTACCAGAGGCATGCGATACTCCAGGGATATTAAAGTCTAAACCGACGAGGGGCATCTACGCATTATAAAAAGCTTGTTTAAAGATTGAGAGATAAGATAAAAAAAATTAAACCTTGAGGTGATAAATATAGGAGAAGCTCAATATGAAAGTAAGATTTCAGCGGAAGAGCAATACAACTGACAACGGACTTTGAAGTAAAGAGGTGAGTAAAGACAACGACGTGAAATTATTACCTTGGGAAGAAACAAAAAGAAGAAGTATTACAAGAATGACTAAGTAAAGACTTAAAATATGTTATAATGAACTAAATCAAGTCGACCAACGTAGGAGGTATGTGAAGGGCATATTTAACTAAGAGAACACTTGATAAAATATTAGGAACTCAGAATTAATTCAACATTCGAAGAGGAATATTCTAAAGGGGAGAAGGATGATATACCCCATATGTTTATACATCAAATTATTCGCAAGCTAGTCGACTTAAATTAAAGGCGGTGTTATATTTGGCATTTTTTTCACATTGGACTACTCGTGAGTTAATGGACATAAATTCAAGGATTTTTAATTTCGAATTTTTATATGGCTTGACTTGTGTGTAAATTTCAATTAGTGTAGAAATATTAATTGAGATTAGGGATTAATTAATCATGGTTGGATTATTATGTGGGGATTTGGGATTAGTTAAGATGAATTAAGCTAATAGTGGGATAAAAAGTGGCCCCCACTGCCACACGTCCAATTTTGATTGGCCCATGTGTTAGTAGGAGATAAGTAGGCTTATTGGGTAGCCACTTGGTCTCTTTGTTGACAAAAATATCTACAGAATCGTTCTCTCCAACTCTAGAAAGCTCTCCAAGAAATAAGAGACTCTCATCTTCATCAAATAGAGATAGAGAGAAGTAATGAGAGAGAGAGAGAGCCACGGCCATCCATGGAAGCTCCAACAAGAATGGCTAGCTCCTCTATTTTCTTACACCATTAAATCTCTAAAGTGTTCTACATATCCACCATTAAGTTTCAATTGAAGGAGAAACCACAAATATGCCATGGAAGCTCTTGAAAGCTCACGGCCGTGGCCATGGCAGCAGCTCCAAGTTTGGTGATTAAAAGTTTGTTATCTTCAAGTATTCCAACAAATTGGAACGTCTACAGTGATGTGAAGCATCCATTGGGGAAACCAAAAATATTCATCCTTTCAATCCTAAAATTTCAGCAAACTAATGAGCTAAGTATCAAGGTACGAGTTGATCATTTTCTATACGTTTTAGGGTGAGTTTGAACATTTTGTGAGTGTATAAATATGAATTAGATATATGAAATAATGTGTGTTGATGCTGAAATATTAGTGAAACGTTGGAGGCTGTTTGGTGTAGATTATGGTGAACTAATTGTGGTTAGTATTTTAATTATTATTGTTATAGATTTTATGATGAGAATGAAGGTATTTAGTGGTTAAAGTTGAAGCTAAAATTTGTGTGGGCTGTTGTAAGGATTTTAATGACAATAATATAGTTTACTTGTATATGAAAAGGGGAATATAATTGTCTTGTGGCTGATGCTATGTCTCACTAAAATTTGATGAAAGGTTAGTACAAAATAGGGTGTAAAAATTGTATGTGGTTTCCTTGGTATGTCCACAAGTATTCACAAGGTTACGAGCATCCTTATGTTGTTAATTAGGGGTTGTTTTGATATGTTGTATGTTGGTTGGGTTGTTGTAGGAATGTTTCGATGAAAACGTTAAGACTATTGATAATTAAAGATAACTTGAAGATGTAGTAGTTGTATGTAAACTTGGATTGTTGTCGGATATTATGGATGTGGGCTACCTTAATTTAGAAATAATGTTATAATAAATAGATTAACTTGTATTAAATGGAATAGAATTGAAAGTAAGAAAAATCCATGATTAGTGTTGGTATTTAAATAGATTGAATTGGAGTAGCTTGAATCAAATTGGGTTGATTGTCATGGTTGCTATTTTTGTTATAAATTATGAGTTAAAAGTGAAGGGATTGTATATGCTAATATTAAATCTCCATTTGGGCCGTGTTGGGGCTGTTCAAAGCTAAAAATGGTGGATTAATTTCGATTAATGTTGTGGTTGTTATTGTGACTGATTATATAATGAAAATGAAAGAATTTGGTATGTCAAGTTGGAGCTATAATTTTTTTACAGATGGGTTATACATGTGGCTGCTTGTGTTAGCTTGGAGGATTGAGTGTAGTTATGATTTTGCATTGTATGGTTAATTATTGGGATGTTATAAATCATCTCGATAAGGTGTGGTGGCTGCAACCTATTATAAATAATTTGATAGCATCGTAGTTGTCATATTGATAATCAACAGAAGTTAAATGTTATGTGGATTGTTTGGAGTATTCTTGAATCTCGTTTTGACTTGTCTTGACATGGAATTTGAATATGTGATTTTTGATGTTGCTTGGTGGTTGTATGGCTGATTTTGAGGCGAGGAGAGTGAGCATTATAGGGGCGGTTCTGTTCAATTTCTTTTAGAAATAACCTACTAATGATAAAATACATTTTATGTCTCTTCATAGCTTAACAATAGTAATTAAAGTCTTACTATAGGTTGAAACACTATAGGGAAGCATATACATGTTGTGTGTGGATAAATGCTAAAGGTATGTAAAGCCTATCCCTTCTGTTTTTGGCATATCTTATGTATAAGTGACAAATTATATGTATATGAAATTTGGGGTAATTCTATTCATGAGCTTCGAGTGCGATTCATGATTTTTATTCACTTCTTGATGTTAGAACTCTTACAGTAATTGAGATATTGCTTCTCAAGTGTTCTATACATTGGAAAGTAGTGAGTATGTAAAGCTACCTATTATACCCGTACTTTTGTACCTTGGGACGTATTCTTAAACTTCTTGAAAGTTGTCATGTGATCCCTACTGGCTACAAAGTGACTAAACAATCCTAAGGAAGGAAGGATGAGACCGTCCCAAATGATTGGAAATAATTTGGAAGGATGTGAAAGGAGTTAGAGGCTAAGTAAAACATCGTGGAACCCGACTTACTCGCATAAGCTACGAACTTAGATGGCTTACAAAATTAAGCTACTTGAGTATATGTCGAGCTTAAGTAGAAAAGATTATATAGATTCTTAAAGTGAGATGAGACTACGAACCTACGAAAAGGAGCAAAAACTAGATTCCGAGCTTACAAAAAGAAGCAAGTAGGTGAAAAGTAGGTGATGCACCTACTTAGGGTAAGTAGGTGACACACCTACTTGGGGTAATCCCCACCCTATCATGTGGCAGCCTAGGAAGGGATGCATGGATACGGTAGCCCAATGAAAGTTGGACACGTAGCACCCTTAGGGGCTACCATGTGTCTATTACACCCCACACTCTCGAGCTCGGAATGTATCTTAAGTTCCTTAGACATTATCATGTGATCCGTATAAGCAACCATACTATCAAACGACTCTAAGAAAGGGAGAATGTGTTACCCCGTAGTAGAGATAGAGTCATAAGAATACGAAAGAAATTGGAGGCCAAATAATGAGTCGTAGGACTCGATTTACCTACGTAAGATACTAACTTAAAGGTCTTACATACTTGAGCTACTTGAGGACATACTAAGCTCACGTAGCATGAATTACATAGGCTCTTAAAATAAGACGAGATTATGAACCCATGAGGAAGGGGAAACGATGACACGAGGCATCCAATGGAGGAGCGACATGTGGCAGCACATCAAGCAAGCAGGTGACCCACCTACTTGGGAGGTGGGGCCCACAAGGACACATGGCAGCCTAGGGGTAAGGTATGGATCCGTGGCCCAATAGGGGTTGGACACATGTTATCCTATGGGGATGACACGTGTCACCTCCTAAGACCACATATATACATATATAGGGACTTATACTTCAGTTCTATCCAAAAATCTACAGCAAAAGCAAAAGAAAAGAAACCCTAAAAGCTAAAGGAAAAGGGTGACGACTTAAGGAGATAAACAAAGGTACATCTCGATTTCGCTCCATAAATTAATTAGGTAAGGTATTATTTTATCAAGTGGAGGTGATTAATAACGTAACTTACCTATTTGGGGCAGCAAAAACGAGTAACAAGCAGCCACAACATTTCAGCCGTGTCAAGGAGGTTCTAAAGTTAATTTTCAGCTAGTTTGGGAAGCCATATGATAAGCTATGGCTTGATTCTCTTCTACCAAGTTTTTTTTAAGGATTTGGAAATGTTATCAGGCTGTGAATAATGTGAAGTTAGTGTTTGTAGCAGCACAAAACGGACAGCAAACAGTCCACACAGTTTCAGCGCGACTAGAGAAGTTCCGAGGCAAGTTTTGGCTAATTTCGGGTAAGGTAAGACTTCTCCTTTAAATTTGGAATTTATGGGGTTATTATGTAGGATATTATATACCTTTTATACTGCTGTAAATAAAAAAAAGTCATGGAAATGCTCGACAATAGAAACAATCGAAAGTGAAGTCATCATAGTTTATATTGTAGTCGAAATAGGGTGTTGTGCGTGTGGGGTGATGCTGCAGGTGTGTGGTGATGTTTTGCAGGGAGTAAATATATTTTAAAAGGGGTGTGGGTGCTTCTTTTTTCAGCCACACGACCCCTCATTTCGTATAATTAAGTGTTTTGCAAAACAAAGACTAGAAACCCTATTTTGGTATTACAATTTTTAGAAAGTTGGATGGAGTTTATATTGTGTAATGTTGCCATGTTTTACTTGTATATGAGCTGCAGGTTGTTGTTGTTGGTTGTAGTAATTAGGTATGTAATTGGGAATTCAGATAGAGCATATTATAGGGGAGATGCTTCCCAATTTCCGGTAACTCTTTAAATGAGTTAAGGAACTAGTCAAAGAGGCGAGCGAGGAAATGAGTTATGTGAATACTAAGGTGCAACCGAAGGCGCTGAAAAGTTTAAGGTTTTTGATACTCGCCTTTCTTCCATGTTAAATAGGTTTGGAGGAAGACGTCGTGGACATGATTAAGAGAAGTCCATATGAGGTATGTGAAGATTTCTTTCAATGTGTTTTTGGAATAAGTATGTAGAACTATCTTTCTTTTCGTTTGGCATGTCTTAGATATAATTTATGAATGATATGTATATGATATTTGGGATTCAATACATTTATAAAGCCCTGAATATAAGTCGAAACTCTTGTTTACTTTTTGATGTTAGAACTCCTGCAATAGCTGGGTTGTTGCCTTGAAGTCTTCTATGTGATGAAAAGTAGTACATGTAAAGCCTATATCTTATTTACTTTAGAATGACTTAATTTTAAGTAAAATGATATATGATATGGGTTTAGAGGTAATTCCATTTATGAGCTCTGAGTGTAACTCGTGACTTATAGTCACTTCTGAACATTAAGAGTCTGAAAGTAGTCAAACTACTATTCTCGAGCCTCCTATATAATGAATAGCAAGTGGAGGTACCAATTCCTTTTTTTAAAGACTCGAAAATGATAAATGCGTCTGATTGCATAAGTTGAGTCTTTGACTAGATATATTGTGTTTCTGATTGCATAGACTATATTTCTGATTGCATAAATTGTGTGGCATTATCTTGATGCATGTTTGTGATCCCTGAAGCCCCAACTGATGTAAGCCCTAATGACATCTAAAGGGGTACCTCGGATAATTACTCCCCTGGTCTTCAAGTGACGGTACACTTGACTGTTTCATCGAGTCTCAAATAATGACTTAGTTGTATATGGTTTCTCACTACTCTACTCGTGCATACTCTAACCCATCCTTCCTCGAGTCCCATGATGGGACAGGAACGTTATCGTGCATAGTTTTACTACTTCTTTCACCGCATCTCGGGGTGGATTTGTACAGTTCCACACACGAGGAGATGATTTCGTACGTGAGATGTGATATATGTTATATGTTATGATGATATGATTATTCATCGAGTCCTAGACCAGTTGTAATATGATGGTATATGTGGCGAAATAAGGAAGGAACACCGAGTCCCTCCTTAGAGGGCCGGATACAGTATTTATATTATGATGGTATGCTATAGGCATACACCTCTCCATTCACCGAGTCCCTCACTAAAGGGTCGGATACTTTATCTAGGCATGCATATGAGATTAGAGTGATACATTTATGACCCCAAGCCCCATAATGAACTAGATGTAATACGATGACATATATGATAAGATTATACCGTATACGATGATATGATGTCGTATACGATGATATGATGAAATAAAATGCTTGATGATACGATGTCATATGAATATGAGGAAATAATTATGACACTGAGTTCACTAGAGTGCTGGGCACAACATATAATGATGTATATGATTACGTGTCCTAAGGTATAGGTACAATAAATCGTTAAATTATTATACTTGTCCCCTTCATCCCTATTTCAATTATGGTCTCAGTTATGATGTGTTATGCTTTACATACTCAGTACATATATAGTACTGACCCCCCTTTTCTCGGAGGGCTATATTTCATGCCCGCAGGTACATGTGTTCATTTTAGAGATCCGTCAGCTTAGGATTTCCTCTCAGCTATGTTGGAAGTGCTCCACTATTTTGGAGCCTAATTTTTTCTACTGGTCATGTAATATGTATATATTTATATATTCATGGGTACGGTAGGGGCCTTGTCCCACCATATGATGCAGTTATTACTCCTAGAGGTCTGTAGACATGTGTATGTGGGTTACTTGTAAGTTCATTTCAATTGTGCTGATACGACTTATTGTAAATGTTTTAGTGGTATGGCAGCCTCGTCGGCTCGCATGCCCTTTCCTTTTATGATACAGGTGAATGAGGCTACAGGTTTATAGAATTTTTTTTGACCCATTGGAGTTGTGTATAGTATCACATCACACACGGTTCAACTTAAGTGTAGCTGATAGGTACGTATACGGAGGTCCAAGTCGGACCCCAGTCGCGGCCTACGGGGTTGGGTCTTGACAGAAGTGGTATCAGAGTAGTTCATCCTTGGAGTATCTACAGACCGTGTCTAGTAGAGTCTTTTTTATCAGTGTGTTGTGCACCACATCTATAGACAGGAGGCTATAGGACATTTAGGATGTTACTTTGTTTCATATCTTAGATCGTGCGATAGAGCTGAGTCATAGGGAAGAAATCCCTCATACTAACTTGTGATTTCAGCAGAAGGACAATATCGATAGAAGAAAGTAACTGACGATACTGAAAGTTACAAAGCACGTTGGTAAGCAAAGGCACGAAAGACAAATGACAGGTAAGGTGTTTCAATACGATTGATATATAAAGTTGAAAAAAATAAAAAGAAAGGTATACCGGAAAGTGTAATAGGTGCAGTTCGAGTGGACATACGAGGTAAGTCCCTTTCCATACTGTTAATTGTGGGCGCCCTGTGTGGCTGCGATATGAGATGATATGAATATATATGTGTGCCATGTGTGGCTATGATATGATATGATACGAATATATATATGTGTGCCATGTGAGGCATTATTGGTATTTTCTGCGTGCAGCTGTTGAGATAGTAAGAAATACAGAGAAAACTCTACCCAAATTTTCCTAAAAATAAGAAGAGAATGAGATACAGGGCTGTAGTATGTCTTGAAAGGTTGTTCTCGCAATAATGATGAGATTTGACTAAACAAGTATGGCTGACCTCGAGAAATAAGTTAATTGCTGAGTTAATAGAAATAGAAACTAGGAGGTCGATACTGGTATAGTAGAACAAAGTTAGAAAGGACCTATAAGCCAAAGAAGATGACTCAGAGAGGACTGATAGATCTGGATAAAACGATATAGTAAGGCATCACCTGAATTGATACATAGGGATAAACTATGACAAGTTATAGTTAAAGGAAGTAACAGTATGATTAAGACAAGAGTACGAGGGATAATGAATTGCGATGGATATGAAGTGTTAATAAGACAGCTTGTGAAACATTAATGATAATACTAACTAATAAGGGTAAGTAGCCCATAGTAAGAATCATGAAGAAAGTCAAGCGGTGTTATACTATGGGACTGAATGCGAATAGGGTACCAAGTGAATATAACAAAAACCGTTATGAGAATAAGTAAAGCTTAGTAAGGAAATAACTAGATGGTATGACGTGGTCCATGCGAATAGAATTTAAAGATGTGAGAAACGGAAAAGAAAGCTATGGAACAAATAAGAGAAATTTATCAAGTTCTGTAAGGAAAGTTTCAAATAAAGGTTGTGTGATGACGAAAAGGATAGCTCGTGCAAGGAAATAAAGAGTAATATGGAACTCCTTGCGCCCAACCAAAAATAGAAGCTGCCTACAGGATTGTAACAGCCCTCACAGATCTTATACTTGTTTGGCTCTTTGGTTAGTTGTTTGGGCAGGTACACAATGTCTCAGAAAAAGGGAGAAAACAGCAACACATCCCCCTTCATGCATACCAGATGCATTCCATCAACAGCTGCAACAACTACCTTACATCCAAGACTCTTGGAACTCCTTTTTGGTTTATTTGTGGATGTGCAGGTACATCCCTGATCAGCCTCGACAGAGCTGGAATCATGCAAAGTGTAAGGCACACACTGATAGACTTCCAACCAGCAACTCAAGTCAGGGTTGCACCACATACAAAATGCATTTTACAAATATTCTGTCCCTCAGCTTCCTTAACTACAATCCCAAGCAAGATGACTGCTATGGCTACATTTGCTTCCTATCATTTCATCCCCCCTAGCTGTGATTGTTGTTGCTGCAAACTTCCTTGGACTGACTTGGTACGACAAGACTAAAAAGAGCAAAGATGAAAAGAATTTTCCCATCCCATGCGAGATAGAAGTTTCGTATACTTGTTCTTCTTCAATGTAGCTATGTCTGGTACGTAGCATAGTTGGAATAGGACTAGTGTAGGTTACTTTTCTTTTTTCTCATGGAAGGGGAGAGTCTCCCTCATTTATGCTTTCATAGTTGAATTGTACCGGGAGGAGTCCTCTCACAGGTTTACTGCTTTCTAGTTATAGTTAGTATCCTTTTTGTATCGGGGATGAGTTAGCCGACCTTAATAGGTTAGCCGACTTATGAACCACCATAGGATCGGAGGTAAGGTTTATGTCCCCCTCCTTGTATTTTTAATTTGATTATTTATGTTAAGGCTTGGGGGTGTTGCTTAACCCCTGACTGTGCACGAGAGGTGGGAGCCTGTGTAGGGTCTGTTCCCATAAAAAAAAAAAAAAAAAAAAAAAAAAAAAACCAAAAATAGATATGAGCTGGAGAAATAATAGAGAAGTTCTAATATAGGCGTTCAAGATATATGTGATTAATTAAGTATGAGTACCGAACAAAAAGGGAAATAGACAGTTACGAATTGAAAGTATAGTACGATAAAGAGATAATAAGATAAGGCCCCTACTACAACGAAGTTAATATGATTATAATCAAGATTAGAAGTGAGCCTTAAGCACATGACAAAGATGAAAGTTCAGGAGGCATAAAGAAGTATTGTGTATACGTGACTCCACCTTGATGATTAGTGAGATCCTGCAAGGAGAGGGAATGTCGATTTGCAGAACAACTGCTACATTACGAGGTTATTAGAAGAATAAGTGGTATCCACTGGAATAAGGTTAGTATAATGACAGAGCTTGAAACATGAATCATCAAAGTATAAGTACTCCCGAGTGGAGAATTTGGACCAATTATGAGCACGAGCTAATTACTGATTGGGATGAATGGAATGTGGCTTTGAATGCACTGCTATATTACAGATATTACTCGGGTATCAACCATTAGATAAGATTTCATATGATATATTGCGAATATTAAAGCACCCTATGGTTGTGCTAGGTTTTCTATAAAGGCAACCTAATGTGGGGATGATTTAACAGAAAATATAGATATGGTGTATCACATTAAATATGTTGAAGTAGAATCCTTCATGTGTGAATTGCTGAAAATAAACAGAGGGTGACATGGGTACACCCTAAAAGGGAGGAAGTGGACAAGAGAAGTACAAGCGTAAGAGAAAATCAACTGACGCTATCGTATATAAATGGGAACGCTTAAACTTCAAACGAGACCCCATAAGGGATGGATGCGATCATACCCGCACTAATGCATCAGATTCCATCAAAATTCCAAAGTTAAGCGTGCTTGGGTGAGAGTAGCACTGGGATGGGTGACCTCCTGGGAAGTGAAAAAGGCAATGAAACAAGAATGACAAAAAGAGACTGTAAGTGCGTGTTAGTGCAATGGCACATATAGAATAGAGTAAGCCAAGAGTAGAAAAGATTATGACTAAATTGGAATGCAGCTCGTGCAAATGGCACAAAAATAATTGTGCAGCCCATGAGCATTGGCATACTAAGAGTAAGATCAAGTGATTACTCGATAAAAAGAAATCAGTAATAGCAATGTGATTTCCATACTTAGAATCTATTCAAGGAAAGTGTAAGATGGTTCGAGGCAGAACTATTAAGCTATAATTGGTATTAAGGACAAAAGCCATGGCGGAGCCCTGACCTCGACTGAAGGAGGTGAGCCGCTAGTATAGCAACGCTAAGGCATTTTCTGAATTGCTCTAAGTACCTACACACGTTTGTGTAAGAACTACTACATAATGTATGGTAATAAAATTGGAAAAAGAGAGGAGTTGGATAGCATACCGAAAGTGTTACAAGTTGGATTAAGAGGAGTTGTATAATAGTTTAACCGAAGTGGAGCATCAGAGGCTTGATAGTCTATTATGGGGGATGGGAATCCCGACTCAAAAATGGAAGGTAATTAAGGTAGGTTATACTGCAAGCTGACCTCGCACTCTACAGAAGTATAAGTTTATATGGGTTATGATAGATAAAGCTGCCTATGAGTAGGACCTACCGTTCGGTTTGAAACAATACATTTATTTTTCACACATCAATACTCCGCAAGTATATAAACGACCCTCCCAGAATATTTCCCTTGGAGGAGGTCTACATAATAGGGAGTTATCCTATGAGGGGCAACCTATTGCCATCCTGGATCGGCAGATGAAAAGGGTTGCAAACTAAGGACGTAGCTTTTGTCAAGGTGCTATGGCAAAATAAGAATCATGAAGAAATAACTTGGGAAGCTGAAGAGGACATGAAACACAGGTATCCGTACCTATTCCCAATGTCTACAGGTAAACCCCCACTCCTGGAACTCATATATTAATTACTTGGATTAAAATGTATGTTATTGCAATAGAAAGGAATCTCCCTACAGTTTGTATAAAGTCTTAAGGAAAGTCTTGTTCAACATTTGGGGACGAATGTTTTAAAGGGGGGAAGGATGTTACACCACACACTCTTGAGCTCGGAATGTCTCTTAAGTTCCTCATACATTATCATGTGAGCCGGATAAGCTACGATACTATCAAACAACTCTAAGGAAGGGAGAATATGATACCCTATAGTGGAGAAGGTTGGAAATAGAGTCATAAGAATTTGAAAGGAATTGGAGGCCAAGTAATGAGTCGTAGGACTCGATTTACCTACATAAGCTACTAACTTAGAAGTCTCACATACTTGAGCTACTTGAGGACATACCAAGCTTACGTAGCACGGATTACATAGACTTTTAAAATAAGACGAGATTACGAACCCACGAGAAAGGGGAAAAGATGACACATGGCATCCAATGGAGGAGTGACATGTGGCATCACATCAAACAAGCAGGTGACCCACCTACTTAGGGTCAAGTAGGTGACCCACCTACTTAGGAGGTGGGGCCCACAAGGACACGTGGCAGCCTAGGGGTAAGGCATGGATCCGTGGCCCAATAGGGGCTGGACATATGTCACCCTATGGGGATGACATGTGTCACCTCCTAAGACCACATATATATGTATATAGGAACTTATACTTCAGTTCTATCCAAAAATCTGCAGCAAAAGCAAAGGAAAAGAAATCCTAAAAGCTAAAGGAAAAGGGTGACGACTTAAGGAGAAAAAAAAGGTACATCCCGATTTTGCTCCATAAATTAATTAGATAAGGTATTCTTTTATCAATTGGAGGTGGTTATTAACGTAACTTACCTATTTGGGGTAGCAAAAATGAGTAACAAGCAGCCACAACATTTCAGCCGCGTCAAGGAGGTTCTGAAGTTAATTTTCAGCAAGTTTGGGAAGCCATATGATAAGCTATGCCTTTATTCTCTTCTCCAAAGTTTTGTTAAGTATTTTGAAATGTTATGAGGGTGTGAATAATGTGAATTTAGGGCTTTGAGCAGAACAAAACGGACAGCAAACAGTCCACACAGTTTCAGCGCGACTAGAGAAGTTCCGAGGCGAGTTTTGGTGAGTTTTGGCTAATTTCGGGTAAGGTAAGACCTCTCCTTTAAATTTGGAATTTATGGGGTTGTTATGTAGGGTATTATATACCTTGTATACTTCTTTAAGTATAAAAAATTCGTAGAAATGCTCGGCAATAGAAACAATCAAAAGTGAAGTCGTTGTAGTTACATTGTAGTCGAAATGGGGTGTTGTGCGTGTGGGGTGATGCTGCAGGTGTGTGGTTATGTGTTTCAGGGCATAAATTTATTTTAAAAGGGGTGTGGGTGCTTTTGGTTTCAGCCACACGACCCCTCGGTTTGTATAATTAAAGGTTTTGCGAAAACAAAGACTAGAAACCCTATTTTGGTATTACAATTTTCAGCAAGTTGGGTGGAGTTTATATTGTGTAATGTTGCCATGTTTTACTTGTATATGAGCTGCAGGTTGTTGTTTTTGGTTGGATGTAGTAATTAGGTATGTAATTGGGAATTCGGATAGGTCATATTATAGGGGAGATGCTGCCCAATTTCCGGTAACTCTTTAAACGAGTTAAGGAACTAGTCTAAGAGGCAAACGAGGAAATGAGTTATGTGAATACTAAGGTGAAACCGAAGGCGCTGAAAAGTTTAAGTTTGTTGATACTCTCCTTTCTTACAAGTTAAATAGGTTTGGAGGACGATGTCGTGGACGTGATTAAGAGAAGTCCATACGAGGTATGTGAAGATTTCTTTCGACGTGTTTTTGGAATAAGTATGTAGAGCTATCTTTCTTTTCGTTTGGAATGTCTTAGATATAAGTTATGAATGATATGTATGTGATATTTGGGATTCAATAAATTCATAAAACCCTGAATATAAGTCGAAACTCTTGTTTACTTTTTGATGTTAGAACTCCAGCAATAGCTGGGTTGTTGCCTTGAAGTCTTCTATGTGATGAAAAGTAGTACATGTAAAGCCTATATCTTATTTCCTTTAGAATGACTTAATTTTAAGTAAAATGATATATGATATGGGTTTAGAGGTAATTCCATTTATGAGCTCTGAGTGTAACTCGTGACTTGTAGTCACTACTGAACATTAAGAGTCTGAAAGTAGTTAAACTACTATTCTCGAGCCTGCTATATAATGAATAGCAAGTGGAGGTACCAGCTCCTCCTTTTAAAGGCTCTGAAATGATAAATGCGTCTGATTGCATAAGTTGAGTCTTTGACTAGATATATTATGTTTCTTATTGCATAAAATATATTTCTGATTGCATAAATTGTGTGGCATTATCTTGATGCATGTTTGTGATCCTTGAAGCCCCAACTGATGTAAGCCCTAATGACATCTAAAGGGGTACCTAGGATAATTACTCCCCTGGTCTTCTGGTGACGGTTCACTTGACTGTTTCATTGAGTCTCAAATAATGACTTAGTTGTATATGGTTTCTCACTACTCTACTTGTGCATACTGTAACCCATACTTCCTCGAGTCCCACAATGGGCCGGGAACGTTATTGTGCATAGTTTTACTACTTCTTTCACCATGTCCCGGGCTGGATTTGTACAGTTCCACGCACGAGGAGACGATTCCATATGTGAGGTATGATATATGTTATATGTTATGACAATATAATTATTCACCGAGTCCCGGGCCAGCTGTAATATGAAAAGTGACTCTCAATGGGAGAATCCAGGCTATTCAGGAAGAGGTATATGTGGTGAAATAAGGAAGGAACACCAAGTCCCTCCTTAAAGGGCCGGATACATTATATATATTATAATGGTATGCTATAGACGTACACCACTCCATTCACCGAGTCCCTCACTAAAGGGCCGGATACTTTATCTAGGCATGCATATGAGATTAGAGTGATACATTTGTGACCCCGAGCCCCATAATGAACCGGATGTAATACGATGACATATATGATAAGATTATACCATATACGATGATATGATGCCTTATATGATGATATGATGAAATAAAATGCATGATTACACGATGATATGTGAATATGAGGAAATGATTATGACACCGAGTTCACTAGAGGGATGGGTACAGCATATGATGATGTATATGATTACATGTCCTAAGGTACAGGTACAGTAAATCATTAAATTATTATACTTGTCCCCTGCATCCCAATTTCAATTATGGTCTCATTATGATGTGTTATGCTTTACATACTCAGTACATATATTGTACTGACCCCCATTTTCTCGGGGGCTGCATTTCATGCCCGCAGGTACATTTGTTCATTTTGGAGATCCGTCAGCTTAGGATTTCCTCTCAGCTATGTTAGAAGTGCTCCATTATTCTGGAGCCTAATTCTTTCTATTGGTTATATAATATGTATATATTTATATATTCATGGGTACGGTAGGGGCCTTGTCCCACCATATGATGCAGTTATTACTCCTAGAGGTCTGTAGACATGTGTATGTGGGTTACTTGTAAGTTCATTTCAATTATGCTCATACGACTTATTACAAATGTTTTCGTGGTATGGCAGCCTCGTCGGCTCGCGTGCCCTTTCCTGTTATGATACAGGTGAATGAGGCTACAGGTTTACAGAATTTTTTTTGATCCGTTGGAGTTGTGTATAGTATCACATCACACATGGTTCAACTTAAGTGTAGCTGATAGGTACATTTATGGCGGTCCAGGTCGGACCCCAGTCGCAGTCTATGGGGTTGGGTTGTGACAGTGTCACCTTCTAAGGGGAGGTATATATATGTATAAAGATGAATAAGAGACCATTTTCTTCAGAAACCTATGTTTAGATTTGGAGAGAAAATTTAGAGAACAAGAGAGTGTAACTACGACAGCAACAAGAACAAGGTAAACCTCCAATTTTTCTTTATAAATTAATTATTTAAGGTGTTACTTGATCACATGGAGGTGTATATGTATATTATAATGACTAAGGAGTCATTTATTCAGCCTTACACTTGGAAACTTGAGAGAAAGTGAAAAGAAAAGAACCCTAGAGACTAGAAAGAGTAGTCACGGGTTTGGCAAAGAAGAGGTAAGCCTCCGATTCCATTCCGCAAATTAATTATGTAGGGTATCCCTCAGTTAAAGAAAGGTGTTACTAATGTGATTTAATGTTTTGGAGAAGCACCAAAAGGGTAACGAGCAGCTACTAATTTTCAGCCGCGATTAAGGAGCTTTCGAGGTCGAGTTTTGGAAAGGTAAGGTTTCCCCTTTTAAATTGAAGTTAATGATGTTGTTACGGAGTAAATTACATGTGTTAAATGAAGTTGGAAGTAGGAAAAATTCATAAGTATGCTGGCTATTGTAAGCGAACAAAATTGAAGTTGTTCTAGTCGAGTTAAAATTGTTAAAATCGAGTAGTGTCGTTACGGTTGTGGTGCTGCGGTTGGAGATGGTTTATTTGTGTTTTGCAGGTCTGGAACTTGTTTTAAAATGGCTATATATTCTACTGGTTGCAGACACATAGTACCCCATTTCGGGTGGTTAAAGGTTTTATGAAATAAAAATTGAAAACCCTATTTTTGGTGTCATGATTTTAGGCGAGTTGTTTGGAGCTTGTATTGCGTAATATTGTGGTATTGTGCTCGTACATGACTGCTGCTTATTATTTTAGGTGTGACTTCTAACGTTAGAGATTAAAATAGGAAGTTCGAATAGGGAAAGTTATAGGAGAAATGCTGCCCGATTTTCATCAGCTTCTTGACTAATCGATACACCAGTCGAGAAGGATAAATAGAGAGAGTAGCTCCTGTAACTACTCGCTTACTGATTTACAAGCTGAAAAGTCGAAAGTCATTGATGTTAGTATTACTTTTATGTTAAATAGGTTCAGAGGAAGATGAGGCAAGCATAGTTAAGAGTAATCCATAAGAGGTATGTGAAGCTACCCTTTCTTCTCTTTTGGCATGTCTTAGATGTAAGTATTATGTATGTGAAATTGGGAGTTATTCCATTCTTAAAGCTCTGAGTATGAGTTAAGACTCTTGTTCACTTCCTACTGATTAGAACTCCTGCATTAGTTGAGTTATCGCCTTGTAAGTCTTCCATGTGAGGAAAAATAGTATACGTAGAGCCTATCTCTTCTTCTTGTTGGAATGTCTTATGTATAAGTAGAATGACATATGACATGAATTGGAGGTAATTCCCTTCATAAGCTCCGAGTATACTCGTGACTCTTACTCATTTTTGAATACTAAGGGTCTTAAAGTAGTTAAACTACTACTCTCGAGTCTTCTATATATTGACTAGTAGGTCGAGATATAAGCTCCTCTTCCTAAAGGTTCTACAAGGGTAAAAGTCTCTAATTGCATAAACTATATAGCATCACCATGATACATGCCTCTGATGCCTGAGACTTCACTTGATATGATTCCTACTGACCTTTAGAGGGTACTTGAGATGATTACTACCATGATCTTCAAGTGATGGTTCGCTTGATTACTCTGTTGAGCCTCGAATGATAATTTAGTTGCATATAGTTACACGCTGCTTTGCTCATGCATACTGTAATACATCTTTCACCGAGTTCTGGGCTGGCTATAATATATGTATACAATAAATAGATCAGGTCGTCGTTCCTCGGCATTAGTATATGAGATATGTGGATCGGGCAATCGTTCCTTAGCATTATTATGTGATTTGTAGATCAGGCTGTCGTTCCTCGGCATTATTATATGATATATATGTATACAGATTGGGCCGTCGTACCTCGACATTATTATATGATATATGGATAGGCTATCGTACCTCAGCATTATTATATGAGATACGGATCGGGCCATCATTCCTCGGCATTATTATATGATATATAGATCGGGCCATCGTTCCTTGGTGTGTACTTGTTATATACATGAATCGGGCTGTACATTCCACAGCGCTAATAGTACATATGTGCCTATGACGATAGAATGATGTATTCATAACACCGAGTCCCCTAGCGAGCCAGGTACGGTGTGTGATGAGGGTATACATGACTTTATTTTATAAGATACAGGTACAATAATTTATTAAAGGTTATACTTATCCCCTGCATCCCTACTTCAGCTGTAATATCAGTTATGCTATGTAATGCTTTATATACTCAGTACACATATCATACTGACCCCCCTTTCTTCGGGGGACTGCATTTTAATTCCTGCAGGTACATATATTCATTTCAGGGATCTGCTAGCTTAGGATTTCCACTCAGCTATGTCGGAAGTGCTCCACTTTTCTAGAGCCTAGCTTTTGGTGTTGATCTTCTAATGTATATATTTGTTTATTCAGGGGTACGACAGGGGCCCTGTCCCGCTATATGTTACTGTTAATATTATTAGAGGCCTGTTGACATATGTGTGGGTTGTACGTGTAAGTTCTGTTTAGTTATGTCTACATAATGTATTGTAAATATTAAGATGCTATGGCAGCCTTGTCAGCTTACATGCCCTTTCATGATAAGATACAAATGAAAGAGGCTACAAGTATATAAAAATGCTATGACCCACTGGGGTTCTTATGTCTAGTTCTTATATCGATTGTTATACCTAATAGTTAAGTATACGGGGGTCCAGGTCGGACCCCAATCATGTCCTACGGGGTTGGGTCGTGACACTACCCTTCTTTCTTTTGGCATGATCCATATGAACTAAATGGACGACGAATTTATAAATTTCAAAGAAGATCTTATTCTTAGATACACTAGGATGACTAATGTTCTTGATTTCAAGAAATTATATCATTATATGTTGATACATGTGTATGACTCCAGCCATCCTATTTTGGGTATGACTCAAACTTCAGTATAATTTATATTTGGTATAATTCACAATGACATTCGAAGGGTACTTGAGATGACTACTGTCTTGATTTTCAAATGATGGTTTATTTTGATTATTCTATTGAGTATCAGATGATGATCTAATTATATATGGTTTCTCATGATATTCTACTCGTGTATACTGTTATTACCTCTTTCACCGAGTCCCGGGCTAGGTATGTTATCGTGCATAACTTTACTATATTATCTACCGAGTCCCTGACTAGAGGATCAGGTACGCTATATGATGATGTAATGATGCACAAATATGGTTATGGCACAGACCCATGATGGTCCGGGTATGGTATACGTGTACACGAATTTATTCACCGAGTCCCTTACTAGAGGGCCGATTATGGTATATGATGATATAATTATGGCACCGAGTCCCATAATGAGCCGGGTACGATATATATGTGTACAACTTTATCTACCGAGTCCCTTACTAGAGGGATGGGGTACGGTATATATATATATTGATATGATGATATGATAATATGATGATATGACTTTATTCACCGTCCCATAATGGGCCGGGTATGACATATGAAAATGATATGTATGACTTCATTTATAAAATATAGGTACATTGATTTCTTGATTTACATGCTTGTCTCCTAAATCTCTACTTCAGATGTGATCTCATTTATGATATTTTATATTTTATATACTCAGTATATATGTCGTACTGACCTCCTCTATCATGACCTAACTCCATAGGCCGTGACTGGTGCCTGAGTTGGGCACCCATACATACCCTTAGCCCTACTTAGCGTGTTACTAGAATAAACAAAAGTATAAATTAAAAAGGGGTTGCTAGAGAGCGCATGAGAACAGATATAGCACACGAGGACCATTAAGGCCATCAGAGAATACAAAGCCCAAAATATATAGACATAACCCACATCACAAGTCTACAAACCTCTACAGAATGATAGCCTAGTCATATGATGAGACAGGGCCCCGTCGTACCCTTAACCAATATGTACAAATGTACAACAGAAAAGTTAGTACCAAAATAGGGATCCGAACAAAAGAGCACTGCCAACCAACAGGGTGGATGTCCTAAGCAACAGGATCATCAAATCGAGCGTCTGTACCTGCGGGCATGTAATGCAGCCCCCAAATAAAGAGGGTCAGTACAAATAATGTACCGAGTATGTAAAGCATGGACTATAATAAATAAAGCCATTACCAGAACAAAAGTGCAAAAATGAGCAAAATATCCAAAATATCAAAATGTTTTTCATAACCACATATAATGTATACAGAAAAACATATGCCATATCCGGCCCCATAATGAGACTCGATGAACAAATCGTGGTCACAGCCCCATCACTGGCACCACAACATATCATAACTTTTGACTAGGGAATATCAGTCCGAACATTGGAGAACCCACCTTTATACGAGGACCTCTTAGAATCCCTTATCCTCATCTCATGGAGCTTTGCTTAGTTTTAGTTATTCAACTTGCTGAGTACCATGTTGTTTGGTACTCACCCCATGCTTCTAAAAATCATGATTTTATTCGTAGCAGTGTCCATTTTTGGAATGAATTTTCGAAGAACTTTGACAAGTTATTTCTTGACCTATATAAATCCGATTTAGGTGAATCTAGAGGCTATCTTGCGTGGAATTTTGAGGAGAACATCGTAGAAGTTTCAGAGACTGATTTTGGCATATAGTTCGAGGTAATAAATTGATTTTTAAAAAAATAAATTTGAAATATTTTGCTCACGTACTCCACCACCTCCACCACCCCCAAATCCCCTTTCTTTTATTTTTTAAAATTCCTTCTTTTCGCGAATTCTTTAATTGTGCAAAGCGGTTCAAAGGGATCCCCCTCGGAAAAGAATACAGAAGAAAAACCAACATATGGCCGGACAGGGCCCTCGCCTTACCATCCACCGGCTAAGTTTTCGTATGAGTCCAGAATAAGGTCAACTTCAAACGATCATATCTCCTAGAATATAACGAATTGGGTGGAATATGACCCTTTAAAATTTATTATTATTAATTATTTTAATATTTTAAAATACCACCGGGGCTACTGGAGTCGTTCCCAGGTCATTACGGATGCTACTATGGTAGAATCCAAGAAAATTCGACCCGAACCTTTCTTTTCCTCCCATGTTCGCATCAGAGCTTCATCGAGTTAAGCGAGAGAAAACTGTCGGAGATGAGATCTAGGAAGATGGATTAGTAGTAGTTTCGTAGATCGGTACCGGAATCCGGTAATTCAATGTCACCGGAGATGTTCTAGTTTTTTAGAACTTCGGAACTTGGAGATTTTGTCAATTATATTAGCCAAGTAATAACAAATTATATGGACAAACACAAATTTCCAAATATTTTTCAAGTTTTTTTCAAATATTATTTGGGATCAGATGCTCACTTAAAATTAATACTAGGATGGCCAATTTTGTTGAGTTTCCAAAGGATACCATTCTACCAATATGCTTCTCTTATTATGAGGGTGAGCTAGGGATATGTCTTAGCCCCCGCCAAGTCTATAAATTTAAACATCTAACCATATTAGAAGATTATCATGTCAAATTGGGTCATAAATCAAGCACACATTTTTTAAGGATCTCGTACACATTATCTTACTATAATACAACTTTTTAACGAATTAATAAAGCTTAACGTATTTTAATGGTTCGAAGGAAACTCTCTCTTACAAAGAGGTCCCAATTGAGATTCTCGACTTTTAGGTTCATAAGTTGAGGAATAAGGAAGTTGCTTCTGTGAAAACCCCAGAGAAAGGGGGGTCAGTAAATATTTTTTAATTAATCGGGGAAAGAAATGGATTGGGTCACGGGTCAGGATTTTTCACTTAATTAATTAATTAAATAAATAATATTAATTATTGGGTTAGCACCCCTATCCTTGTTGAATCTTGGAGGAGCAGAATTAATGGAACCTTGTACCATAAGCCATTGCCTGCCTTGGCCCTAGCCATTGTTATCATAATCGGACCTTTGACTTTGCCTTCTAGGTCAAATCCCATGGAATAGCATTTAAATATCATACTAACATAAGCATTCATATAACTTTAAACATTAAATCACCCGTACGAAGCGGGGGGTTGTGTGGCTGTAATCAGCAGCTCCCCCACCTTATTTAGAGCACTTTTAGACCCTGCAACACGCCACAACACAACCATCAGCAGCGCCCACGTGCACAACACCTTATTTCGACAACAATTTAACTATAGCGATTCCAAATTTGTTTATTTCGAACGCCTAACTTTTCAAACCTTTTCCCTAACTTCCAGCAGCCCCTAAGGTGTGTAATACACCCTAATTTAACATCATAAACCTCGAATATCTTCATGATTTCTTATCCTATCTCTCCTAGTAATGCCAACACATTTATATCCTTTTGCAGTCTATACACTCTTTGGTGAGTCAATTTTGGCTAAGAAGGTCTATAAAAATTGTCTAGGTGATGATGGCATCGGGACCTATGATGGTCCTATAGATATATATTTCATCGAGTCCCTAAAGGGGCCGACTATATTGTATAATATGAGCATGCATGTTTTTTATTGATATCCAATGTGGCATCTCCCTTTTATCCTTTGGCCGTATCTAGTGTGCCTTTAGCCTGTACTTGATTATTTGATTCGGGTCTTGATGCTTTTGAGCTCATTCAACGCTACTATGTGGATTTTGGTTAAAACGAAGCCTTGGATATAGGACCCACTCTTTGTCAAGATGACCTCAATTAGAAGTTTTGACATCTTCGTTGAGTCTGAAATATCGAAATTGGTGGGGTAACATAGTTTGTTCGCATGCACGGGGTTCTGAACAAATTCTGAGTCCCCGTCAGGGCATGTTTACCTTGATATCTCAAAACCGTATCTCCCCCTTGGGAGAAAGCCTCAATGCCTTTTTCGATTGACTTTGGACAAAATTCTTGGAAAACACACTTGGGTAAACATTCCATCAGTGCGGTTTACACTGTCGTCTCGTACGGGGTCACACAACTATTCATAGATCACCTTCATTCATCCTATCGATGGACATGCTACATCAGTTTTTCATGTGTGTTAGCCTATGGATTTTTTAAGCGATGGGGATCCGAGTCGAATTTTATTGGATTCTTCCATAGTAGCGTCCGTAATGACTTGGAGAATGTCTCCAGTAGCCCCGGCGGTGCTTTAGAAAGGTGTTTGTTGTTGCTGCAAGGAGACAGGTTTTCAAGCTTCATATTTCCAATAATTGCCCATGTGCGCATCGCCAAGGCGACATACGAAGCGCCCCAGGCAGCGCCCTGCGCGCACCCCTCATGCACCCCAAGAAGCGCCCTACGCGTATTGCCCATTCCGCGAATTAATTATTTAAGGTATTCCGCGGTGATATAATGATGTTTTATAACATAAAATTCTAATTTGGGGGCATCATAGAAGCAACACAAATAGCCCTCCCTATTTCAGCACATGAAGAAGTTTCCGAGGTGTAGCACCGAATGGGTCATTGAGGTAGGATAAATTTCAAGATTTTTAACCGTTTCATTAAGAAACAAAATCCTCCTAGCTCAAAATGCCCTCAAGTCGCTTAGTTATTTAAAACATCCAAGTCAGTAGCTTACGCAAGTAAGTCGAGTCCTACGACTCAATCGGGTAAAAATTTAACATTGGGATCATACACAAAATCATAAAACCAACTCCATTACAAGGTCGACGTTGTTGTTCCTACTTAAGCCAAGGGTCTTAAGAAACAGCCTCCCGAGTAAGGTCTACGTACAACTTATTGGATTCGCACAAAAGAAAAAACACAGATCGAATTAATAAAATAATATTAGTGGGAAAACTTTTTAGACCTTTGAAGCAACAATTGCTTGGAATACAAGTCCAAGCCATCTAAAAACCATAATTATTTTGCCTCTTCATTGTCCAATCACAACCCTCCATAGTATAAAATAATTCAATAATAAAAAGAAGTACATTTACATGTCGTGTATTCATTTATTTGATGTAAATACTGGTTATGGGTAAGTTTTTTAGGTTAATATGGTCTTATTGGAAACTACAAAATGATGTAAAAATTATCTAAATACACAACTTATTTTATTATATTTTTCAAAATTTTCTATGTTTGAAAAAATTATAAAAATTTCTACACTATCCTATTCTCGGATACATCACTCTTACGCGATGTATTCGGACAAGTGTGTCTTGTAAAATATTTGAGATGGGTGGTTAAGTTTCAATAAGAACCCGAACTGAACCAAGTTAGGAAGGTCTGGAGGTCACCAATAATTGGATAGAAGTTAGAATGCTATGTAAGGCAGTGTCAAGAAGTTTTTAACAAGACATTGAATGACATCATGCTACTTCTCGATGTGAGAATCATCAGATTCCATGTTATAGCTTCCATGGTCATATTGGGACTTGAAAAACATTGCAGATAGCGGTGGACTCTACCCATGGTTGCAAATGGTGGAGGACTTGAAACATGATGAAATAAGGTGCAAGATTTGAACCGTGTTGTGTAGAATCTAGATTAGTAAATTAATGGAAGCAGCAACCAGAGGCTGAAACAACAGAACCTGTAGCCGCCGCTGTCACAGAGGAGGAAAAAAAGGAAGAATCTGCTTCAGAACTACATTATGACTTGATCCTTTTCACTGAGTTATGTAGGCGCTTCAAATTACATTCTGAATTTTTCTCAATTTCTTCTAGACTTTTCTAAGGAGTCTCATTTAGGATACTTTAGGGAGCATTAATCTGTGAAAACTAAGTGTATGTGTTTGACTAAAAATATAAATTATAAAAAAATAAATTTATATTATCAATTATATAAAATATATATATAAATTAATTTTAAACTTAATCTTAAAATATCCTATGTGTTCTCGTTGACCTCATTTTAGGACACCTGCGTTATCTTTTAACAGATGTGCCTCCCCAGCCAAACTCCCCACCTGACAATGTCTTCTGCCCGGATCGGCCCGCAGAGCGAGCCTTGGGTCCAAAAAGAGGGGCAGTGCCCCATTTCCGATTCACGGAATAAGTAAAATAACGTTAAAAGTAGTGGTATTTCATGCTCCTAAACCCTTCTAAAGCGCTGTCGGGGCTACTGAGGTCATTCCCTAGGTCGTTACGGATGCTACTATGGAAGAATCCAAGAAAATTCGACCTAGACCCCCGGCACCTAAAACATCCGTGGGCTAACACACATGAAAAACTGACAAAGTTGCCTAATTCCTATTGCGTCGCCAGCAAAATGCTCTAAACCCCTCTAAATCGCCATCAGGGCTACTGGAGTCGTTCCCTAGGTCGTTATGGACGCTACAATGGAAGAATCCAAGAAAGTTCGAGATCAATGTGATTATGTATGCTCTCTACGAATCTGAGTCTCACTAACCTAGAACGTGGCACTAAGGCTCTGGTGGCATCCAAAAGGGGTCGCTAAAGCGAGGCCCACTTTTTAGGTGGGTGTCTCTTAAGCGATCCACGGGTGGCCGCTAAAGCGACACATGAGGGTCGTTTTTAAGTCTTGAATTTCCACATTTTGAATCAAGTTCAAAGTGTGATTTCTTCTTCAATTCTTAGGAGATTTGGGCGATTCAAAGGGCTAGTCCGATGTGGGTGAAAACTTTTATTAACCTTACACCCAAAACATCAAAGAGACATTGTGGGCGTAAGGGGAGAGTCTTAGAAAAGGGGTTAATAAGACCAAGAATTTCATAATGGGTGCTCCTGTGTAATTTGTGAGAAAGAAGAATAGGTCGCTTCGAAAGCCCCACTGCCTGGTTTGGAAGATAAGGCTATGAGAGATGTCGTGCAGTTGCTGACCAAAATAATGGCAGTACATGGAATGTACGAGTATGTAAAATGGCCGAATAAAACAACATCAAAAGGAACCAATTCAACTCGAGAATCTTAACTCAGAAAGAAACACAACTCAACAACGCCCTAAGTCTAGGCAAGAATATAGTTTAGACGGGACCAAATCATATACAAATCAACTCAATCCGACTCAGAGTACTACCAATCCTTCACTATTGGCCTATCCTTAACAACGGGAACGGATGAAATGAATTAGACTGAAACTGGACTAAAACACTCAATTCTTAATAAGCATGTTTTCTTTTTGAACACATTGTTTCCTAATAATATTTCTTTTATTAACAAATGTTTATTCTACTTCAATTAGAAAAAAATTAAAAATATTTCTTATTTTATTATAATTATTTTTTATCATTATTTGAATAAAAATTAATGATAAATTTTTTATCTACCCGCCGCTTGATGGAAATTACTTCAAAGTGGCCTCCGCGATGCTTCCGTTGCGACGGTTCATGTTATCTACTTAGTGATTGCATCAGCATGTTTAATAGATTTAGTATGTTCAGTTATCAGTACATTCAATTTGGGTCGAATTTTCTTGGATTCTTCTATAGTAGCATCCGTAACGACCTAGGAAATGACTCCAGTAGCCCCGGCGGTGCGCCTCCAATGTCACAACCCAACCCCGTAGGCCATGATGGGTGCCTGAACTGGACACACCTGCATACCCGACCAACTATACCTAGTCTGTCTCCTGATCACACTCAAAATACACCAACAGGTAATTAATCATAGTATTGGATTGAGTTCATCCACGTGCCCTACATCGAAATTCTATCATCAAAGAGTTCTTCAATGGTGTGCCGGTTGATGATCTCGAGTACCTGTCTCTGTATCATGAAATGATACAGGCCAAATGGCATCGGGCTCCTATGTTGGCACATAGTTAATGAGACAAGGGGTTGCTACTAGGATTTTTATGAAACAAGTATATGACTTTTATATGATTCCAAGGAAGTTCCTATTCGTAGAGCCGCTTGGATGGACAACTTCTTGATTATCCAAAGGATATTTTATCGTGCCTAGATACGTGTATATGATTCCACATACTGGTAGGCATCATCGGTCAACCCAATACCCACCGCATAATATAAGAAAATCAATGAGAAGAAAATATGCTCTTAAGAAATATATCCAGATCTGTAGGGGATGATGGGGTTTATTCCTTGCTCACTCAAGAAATCGGATTATATGCTTCGATACTAAGGATGAACCTTGTTGGGGAAGACCTATGAAATACCTTTCCAAAACATATTGAATCACCCAAAAAGAAGTTGTACACAAGAAGTTATACCAATATTACTAACAACTGTCAAGTTGAGAGAACATTTGGGCTCTATAGGTGGAAGAACCTATGATGAACCTTAGAGTGAAACCTTAGGACTCTGTCTCTTCTTTAAAATTAAAAATAATTATTTTTAATGAGGCCTTCACCGTTTATATTAAATAATTAATTATTAATTAAAAATATTTTGCGTGTAAAAATTTGTCAAAAAAGTGACTGACATTGAATCACTATCCATTGCTTTTTAAAATCACAATCTTTAATACCTTTTGCAATCAAACCCTTTGTAGGTTTTGAGAATAAGTCATGACTTGTACTTACCTTTGAATGGTAAGAATCTTAAAGTAGTTGAACTACGACCCTCGAATTCCGTAGGCATCATAAGATACCTATATACAACTCCATGTAATTAAGGAACACCGTAGATGAGTAATTCACGGAGAGAAACTTGGAAACTTATTTTGTTTGAAAGATAGATTTCAGACTCAAGTTATTGGTTTTGGGAGTCATTGGGTTAGAAATTTAGGCTTGTGCCTTAGGCTGAGTTACTCCAGAGACTTTGTTGTGGTCGTACATCTTCAATTATACAAGGTCATCGATCTGTTTTTAGTGTCACTGGTGATTGGTGAACATGCTAAAAAGGTAAATCTTATGAAGATTGCAATAAAAGTTATCATACAACTTTTAGCTGCAGTAGTTTGGGTGATGGAATGGCATGTCACTATCGCACCTGCAGGGTCCTGGACTCATTTTTCATATTTTTCTTGAGAAAAGGCATTCCGAATTTTTCCCCACCCTTCCCAAACCTAACCTACTATGTTTTGAGATTAAACATCCACCTCTTAGGGGTATTGACTCCAAGGAGGGGAGGATGTGATACCCCATAGTAGAGAAGGTTGGAAATGGAATCATAAGAATTCGGAAGGAATTGGAGGCCAAGTAATGAGTCGTAGGACGACATTCAAAGTAAAAAAGCTATAATTAAAAAATATGAATTTAAAACTAAATTGCATTGGTAAAGCGAGTCCCATAATTTCATAAAAATTATAATTAATTAAATAAAAATAAAACCAAAAAAAATATTTTTTTTTAACTTTTTAAAAAAATTCTCTTGCTGAAGCAGGCACATCGATGAAAACATGCCTACTTCCGCCCCGGGGGTTCAGGTCAAATTTTCTTGAATTCTTCCATAGTAGCATCCGTAATGACCTAGGGAACGACTTCAGTAGCCCCTGTGGCACTTTAGAGGGGTTTAGGATGAGAAAATGATTGAAATGGTATTTAATTTATGTATTTCGATTTGATTTGATTTATAATGTATAAATATGAAGATAGAAATGAATTGTAATATATTTTAAAAAATAGTTAATTTAGTTTTAAAATCAAATAAATAAAAGTAAAGGTCTATTAACATGTAAACTATTAAATTACAAAATAAAAATAATTCTTATATCGTTTAGTTCAATTTTAAAAATTCACATTAAAATTTTTAACTCTAATTTTTGTATTCGCTAAACAAAATTTTCGTCGGCCGAAACAACGAGTTGGAGGTCCCTGTCCGACCTATTCGACGACTCGCCTAATTGTGCAAAAGCTCGGGGTTCGGGTTGAATTTTCTTAAATTCTTCTATAGTAGCGTCCGTAACAATTTGAGGAACGACTTCAGTAGCCTCGACGGCGCTTTAGAGTTCAGGGTTCAGGGTTCAGGGTTCATGGAAGTTCCTTTAGCGCGACTAAAACTTTGTGGCTACTTTCTAACGTTTTTGTGCTGATCCAAACCATAAATTTACAAATTTGTTCATACTTACACATGCATGGCTTAATCTTTGAGACAAGCATATGACTAGGAGTTCTATCGGGTAAAGCCAATGATTAGAGGCCCCATATGCCATGTGGCAGCCCGTGATTGTAGTGTAATCGGTTTTCATTATTTTTTAGGTAAACAGAGAATACACGAATAATATGTGACATGAACTAACTTGGTAGTGAACAAGAAGGCACTTTAACTATCCAACACTTAAATAAAAAAAACTCGAATATTGTAGGTTTCATAAAATGATCATCTGTAAAGCTGGAATCCATAAATCTGAACTCAATCCCTTCACAATCCATGGGTACGCTATACGAGGACATGATAATGTAATGACATGAACAACTCACCGAGTCCCTCACTAAAGGGACGTGTACGCTAAACGAGAATATGATAATACAATGACATGAACAACTCACCGAGTCCCTAACGTATTAAATTAATTTAAATTCTAAGGTAATTATCAAAGTTAATTATATAATAATTTACCCTGGGGACATTAAGTGGAACTTGGAAGATATAAGAAAATTTTCTTGGAAAATTTTGCATTATTGGTATTTTGTGCGTGCAGGTGTTGGGAGTTTCATGAGTGGAATTATCCCCATATTTTATATACAACCCATTCACAACTTATACCTAAGACATGCCAAAAAAAAGGAAGTGAAAGCCTGAAAGTAGTTAAACTACTATTCTCGATCCTTCTATTTAGTGAATAGTAAGTGGAGATGCCAGCTCCTCTTCCTAAAGGCTCTACAGTGATAAATGTTTCTGATTGCATAAGTTGTGTCTTTGCTTGCAAAAGCTATGCGGTATTGTCTTGATGCACGTCTGTGATTCCTGAGGCCCCAATTGATGTAATTCCTGCTTTTTTGATGGTTACTCCATGTACAGTCATATTTCCATTGCTTCGAAAGACCAAGTTAAGACTACTTTCACAGAAGTTAAGCCTATCAAGTAATCTTTGAATGTAAGGATTGAGCATTACCTTGCTCTGAATTCGTGCGTTTATACGTTACAGATAATGCCTCCTAACTTGTATGCAGAAAATACCAACAAGGCCTCACAGGGCCTCGAATACCAATGTCTAGGTAGAAAGGATGGACTTATAGACTTTGAACTTATCCATAAAAGTGTCTAGGTTCATTTGACCAATCTTGGAAAAATACACAATTGCCCTTCATTAAAATTTGAAAGTTGACACTATTATATATTCGAGAGTTGGTGAGGTTGCATGGTGTGCCATTATCCATTATTTCGGATTGTGGTACCCAATTCACTTCTCACTTCTGGAGATTATTTTAGAAAGGCCTCGGTACTAAGGTAAAGTATGGTATCATTATACCAACAGAGTATAACAAAGATGGGCTCCGATACAATGGAGCGCTATATATATATAGGTACATAGGGGGATTTTAGCCCATTTTTTCAGATTTTTGAGAATGGGAAAATGTCCATAATTTTTCTATATACACTCATGTCTCGATTCAGGAGTCATCGAATTCCATGTAATAGCTCACATGGTCTTAAATTTCAGTTAAAGGTCTTATCCCAAATAAATGAGCAAGTTTGGACCGAAATTTCAGGCCTGGGTTGTGACTGCAGGAAGCCTGGGCTTGGCGCCGTAGTGGCGCGATAAAATCCGAGTTTATAATATCGATCAAAGGGTCTGAACCTTGAACCCTTAACCTTGAATCCTGAACCCTTAGCTCCATGGGTGCCACCTCTAGTATTCTACAAAGAACCCCGAATAGCTAGAGAGTTTTTCTCCTCCTAAAATATATGACGACACTCTTACATTTTAGTCTACCGGTATTAGAAGCATCAGATTCCATTATCATAATGGAGTATCACCCAAAGCGCCAAAACGACGTGCGTTAGAACAAAAATATTTTTATCTTGTGATCAAATTCAATCATTGGGGCAGTCGGTGGAAAGTTTGGGCCATAGATAACCATTGCCAAGGATTTCTGATATGCGGATTCTTTTGGTTAAACACATATTGCAAATTCTTATGATCAGTGAACACATCCACATGAACACCATTGAAATAAGCAATGGAAGAATCTCCTAGTCCGTCGCATATTTGGTCAAAAGGCGGTCAACTATTTTAAAAAAGCGACGAACAGGTTCAGTTTTCAACATTCCTATGCGGAGCTCTAATAAGAGGCCATGTGGAAATAATGGCTCTCAGGTAGATATATGGACTTTATTCCTCTCAAAATAGCTCTCTTTGACTCTCTTTTTAAAGTCCTTTTCATCTTTCCCTCGCGGTACTTGTTCGCTATCGGTCTCTCGCCCGTATTTAGCCTTGGATGGAATTGATGGAGGGGATGTGAATTGTGATTACGAAAAACTATTATACTTTACTTCCTTTCCATTTATATAACTTAGTTTGATTTATAAGAAATTTTAAAAAATATTTTTTTAAAAAAATTATAACTTAAATTAAGTCGTAATATTTGTATGATTATATTGATGGAGGGGATGTGAATTGTGATTACGAAAAACTATTATACTTTCCTTCCTTTCCATTTATATAACTTAGTTTGATTTATAAGAAATTTTAAAAAATATTTTTTTAAAAAAATTATAACTTAAATTAAGTCGTAATATTTGTATGATTATAATTATTTTATTAAGGATAATTGAGTATCTCCTTTTTAACACCTTAACTTGTTGGAGAATATACCTTTGGAAAGAAATCCTTGAGAGCCTTAGAGTATTTTAGGTGATTGAGGGGAAGTTTGAAGGATTTGGGTAGTTATAGGTCTTGGAAATGGGTCCAAAATGACATACCTTTAATATTAAATGAATAGGAAATATCTAGAATGCCACACTATGTCTTATAAAGATTAATTTATTTTATCTACTTAAACTCCGAATCTTAAGATATGTTCTTCATGAAAGTTGTAGGTAATGATGTTGTGGTTACTCAGAAATCTGGTTCACCTAATTTGGATCATCCTATGAAAAGTTATGCCCAAAATACCACATAGTGGTTCCTCGGGTCAAGAAGGACATACAAACTTTTTTGGTTATTCTTAGTGACGTTTAGGTCCTCGAGGTATTTGTGGTTACGATGAGTTTAGGCTCAAGGCAATCCTGAAGCTGAGTGGCCCGTGATAACTCACCTCTAGTAAGAAGGAATCGGACTTGATCCCCTCAAGCTCCAGAAATGACTCCTTATGTTGAACAAGTGCTTGATGCACACCCTTATCTGAGAGATGTAATTGTTCTAAAAAGAAGAATAAGAAGAGGAATAAGAAGAAGAAGAAAATGGGTCATAGGCCCTTGGATGTATCATCCTGCTAAATCATACGAACAGGTTCCAAAAAGGGGGGCAATTCCAATTATCGACTTCTGGCCTCCAATCCCTTCCGACTTCACTTGACCATATTTCCAACCTTCTCCATTGTGGGGTATCAAATTCTCCCTTCCTTAGAGTTATTTGATATGTGTGGACAGTAGGGCTCTCATGGCCATTTTCAAGAAGGTTAGGAACATGTCTCAAGGTTCAAAAGTGTGGGGGTGTAACATCCTTCCCCCCTTTAGAACATTCGTCCTCGAATATTAACTCGGCTCACAGAGTTTTACAAGGATTTCGTGGGTTCTGTATAATCATCGTCTCTCTGCTCGAAAACCCTTCTAAAATGCCTTCGGGGCTACTGGAGTCATTCCCTAGGTTGTTACGAATGATACTATGGAAGAATCCAAGAAAATTCGACACTGGTAGGCACAGTACGCTTCATTATTCACATTTGAATAGTGAAGCTAAGAGTCTCATGGGAGTTTCAAACACCTATTTATGTGTTGGGTTGAATTTTCTTAGATTCTTCCGAATTAGCATCCGTAACGACCTAGGGAACGACTCCAGTAGCCCCAGTAGTGCTTTAGAAGGGTTTAGAAACATTTTATTGATGTAGCATTCGTTGCTGCATTAAAGGCTAATGTCCCTGCAGTTAGGAAAGCAGATTGAATTGATTTCATACCAATGTTGTCTAAAGGCATAATAAATATTGGATAACCAACAAACGTTCTCAACAAGGACATATGGAATACCGAATGTACCGATGTCAACTCAGAAGGAAAATCCACCCGGCACCTAAAAAATCTATGGCTAACATACACGAACTCCTAGGGATGTATTGAGCCAGAAAAGCCTTTGAGAATTAGTCCCATGTCAATGGTGGTGACCCAGCTGGCTTGGACTATAAATACGAGTGCCACCACTGCTTGGCTGCCCCTATGAACTGGTGAGCAGTGAAGTAGGTGCCCCTAGACTCCAAAAAACCCAGGGAGCAGAGCTTCTTCTCGCAGGTAGTTAAGAACTCTACGGCATCCTCTCTAATGAAAATCTGGAAAACTGGGCAAAAATCCTACTGGCGCTATAGTGGTGTGGTGTGCTGCGCCAAGCCAAAATAGGCTTAAAACCCTAAAAACCTAACAAAAGGGGTCCCATAGGTTGGGAGAACTTCAAGGTTGCATTTCTTGACCGCATTTTCCCACTTGATAGATCATATCATATCAGATGGCCATATCATATCATATGATATCATTACACATCAACATATGTGTACATGGCACATCTTAACTCCACAAAACCCATATACAGGTCGTACCTTCCCCCTCACCTTGGGGCACGATGCAATGCAGAGATGTACGCATGATAAAAAAACCTGACCCGGGCTCGGTGAAGGAAGCATTAAGGCATCTACGAGTGGAGTAGTGAGAAACTAAATGCATTTTAAATCATTTTTGAGACTCGATGGAGTTAACAAAATGAGCTATTATTCAAAAATCAAGACAAGAGTCGTATCAAGTACCTTTTGAATATCACTATGAGTTTTATACAAATAGAACTTTTGGAATCATATACATGTATCTAGGCACGATAAAATATCCTTTGGAAAATCAAGAAGTTGTCCATCCTAGCGGCTCTACGAATAAGAACTTCCTTGGAATCATATAAAAGTCATATACTTGTTTCATAAAAACCATGCCAAAAAGAAAGATTAGCTTTATATACTTATGTCAAAACATGCCAAGAGAAAGAAAGGTTAGCTTTACATACTTATGCCATAGACATGCCAAAAGAAGGAACGAATAGCTTTACATACCTCTTACGGATTACTCCTAATACGTTTGCCTCGTCGTCTCTTGAACCTATTTACCATGAAATTAATACTATGGTTAATGAAATTTCACTTTCCAATTCCAACTCTACAACTAAGTCTCCATAGAGGTCATTTCCTTATCCATTTCCCTCGACTAGTTCATTACTAGTTCCTAAGTACCGAAAATTGGGCAACATCTCCCCTATAACTTCAACATCCCCAAGATTTCATCTTGGACACCATGTCAACAACCATACCAACAAAAACAACCAGAAACATATATACAAGTAAATCACTTCAACATTACTCAATACAACTCCAAATCACTAGCTCAAAACTACGATATCAAAATAGAGTTTTTAACCTTTATTTCACAAATCTTTAACCATACCAAATGGAGGGTCGTGTGGATGCAACCAGAAGAAACAAACACCCTTTTAAAAATAATTTAAAGCCCTGCAACACGCAACCCAACCAGATGCACCCGCAGCACCACAACGACAACCCACTACTCGACTTCGATTTAGCTATAACCACTTCAATTTAGTTTGTTTCTAACATCAAGCATCCTTATGAAATTTTTACACTTCCAACCTTATTTAAGAAATTTAATATACATAATAACAACATCATAAACTCCAATTTGAAAGGGAATCCCTTACCTTTCTTGAAACTCGTGAAACTCGTCGAAACTTGCCTCGAAAGTTCCTTTAGCGCGCATACAACTTTGTGGCTGCTTGCTAACGTTTTGGTGATGATCTAAACCATAAAATTTCATTAATAATACCCTCATACCATCATGGTATACCCTAGATAATTCACTCATGTAAAGAAATTGAAAAACTTACCTTTTTCTCCCCTTGGCTGCCACTAGTTTCTCTCTAGCTCTAGGGTTTCTTCTATTCTTTCTTTCTTTAGAATTTTCTTGAATTTGTTGGAGATAAGCATGTATTTTTGATAAAAATGATTCATACAATATATATGTATATAGGCCACCTTAGTAGGTGATACATTTCATCCTCTAAGTGGTGACACATATCAAGCCCTAAGTAGTGACACATGTCAAGCCCTTATTGGGCCAATACATCCCTTCCTCCAATCACGGGATGCCACGTGGCATGTGGGGGAAGGGGCACCCCCTTTGATCCAGATGCTTCCATGTGGCACTCTCTTATACTTCCACGTGTCACTCTCTCATGCTGCCACGTGTCACCTTCTTTTCTCCCTCGTGGGTTCGTAATCTCATCTTTGTTTACAAATCTATGCAATCCTTGCTTCATAAGCTTGGTATGTACTCAAGTAGCTTAAGTATGTAAAATTTCCAAGTTGGTAGCTTACGTATGTAACACATCTAAGGTAATAGCTTACATAAGTATGCCAGGTCCTACGACTCACTACTTGGCCTCCAATTCCTTCTGGATTCCTATAACTTTATTTCCAATCCCTACCATGGGGTATCACATTATCCTTTCCTTAGAGTTGTTTGATAGCATTATAGCCTATCCGGCTCACATGGTAACTTCTAAGATGCTTTTAAGAACATAGGAATCTTTTAAGAAATTTAAGAAACTTAAGAGGCTTACGATCCTTCCATGAAACTTAAGAGCCTTTCAAGAGATTTAAGAACGCATTCCAAGGTACAAAAATACGGGGTGTAATATCCTTCCCCCCTTTAGTATATTCATCCTCGAATGTGAACCACAACCTTCCTCAAGATCTTATACAGACCATATGGAGAGTTTTTCTGTTCCATTGCAATAACATATACTTCCATCGAGCACTCAATATCAAAATTCCAAAGGTTGGGATTACCTATAGATATAGGGAATAGGTACGGATACTGTGTTTCCTTTCCTCTTTCACTTTCCAGAAGGTCACCCATCCTAGTACTACTCTCACCCAAGCACGCTTAACTTCAGAGTTCTGATGGGATCTAGTGCATTAGTGCTGGTATGATCTCATCCATCCCTTAAGGTCTCCACCAATAGTTCCTCACATGGTCTCAGATACCGCAACTTCTATCTGTTTATTGCTGTCCTCAAGATCCATCCATCCCTTATGGGATTCATTTGAAGTTTAAGCATTCCCATTTACATATGATAGCATCAGTTGATTTTCTCTTACGCTTGTATTTCTATTGTCCACTTCCCTCCTTTTAGGGTGAACCTATGTCATCCTCTATTTATTTTCAACTATTCATGTGCAAATGATTCTATTCCAACATATTTAACATGTTGTCTACACCCCCTGTTAGATCATTTATACTTTAGGTTGCCCCTGTAAGTAACCTTAGTACAATCATGGGGTGCTGAGAATTTTTGATAAATAGTACACACTCTAGTCCAAGTACTGGTACTCGAGTCATATAACTAATGTAGTACTTTAGCCGAAGCCATATTTTATTCATCCTAATCAGTACATTACTAGTGCCTATAATCATGTCCGATTCTCCATTCGGGGGCACTTATATTCTGATGACACATGTTTCACATTTTGTTATCACCTTTTTTTTTTCTCCAAAGGATACCACTTGTTCCTTTAATAATTTCACAATGCCTCAGTTGTTTTGCAATTTTCCATTCCCTATCCTTGAGGGATCCCACTATTTCCAAAGTGGAGGTACATATACACAATACCCCTTTCTGCTTCATGAGCTTTCATCCTTATCGTGTACCCGATGCTAACTCCTAATCTTAGTCACAATCACATTCTTTAGTTACTTGTTTACTAGGTTCTACGTACTTCCATGATGATCCCTATTATATTCACACTACATTCTGCTCATGGTCAATCCCAGAGGGTAATATTTCTTAACTTTTATTCACGATCCTTACTCTGGGCTAATTCCACCTGGTAGAGCAAGCGTACATAACCCCTTATCCTTCCTCGTTATTCTCATCCTCAATACCTCGCAGGCTGTCTTAAGACATTCATATCCATCACTATTCTTCTCACCATATCAATATTGACCTTCTACTTTTCACCCATATCGCAATTAACTTATTTTCCAAAGTCAGTTGTACTCCTAGTTTAGTCAGATCTTATCATTACCGTGGATACTATCTCTCAAGATATATTACAACCTTATATCTCATTCTCTTTCTATTTCCAAAAAGAATTTTGGTAGAGTTTCCTCTATATTCTTTACTATCCTAAACCTGCACTTAGAAAATAACAACAATGCCTCATAGGGCCAATACATATATATTCATATCACAGCCTCATAGGGCGCCCAATATCAATAACAGTATAAAATGATGGACTTACCTCGTATGTCCAACTCAAACTGCACTCGTTACACTTTTCTGTCTACTTTTCCTTTCAATTTTCAACTTTATATTTCAATCATATTTCAATCTTCTTACCTTACCAAGCATGCCTCTTCTATACCATTACTTACCTGTATACTGTATAGCTTCCAATATCATCCGTCACTTTCTTCTGTTGATGTTGTTCTTCAGCTGAAACCAAAGGTTAGAAAAAAAGGAATTTCATTTCCTATGGCTGGGCTCTATCGAACGATCTAAGACAAGAAAGAAAGGTAACATCCTAAATGTCTTGTAGCCTCCTGTTTATAGATGTGGTGCACCATACACCGATAAACCAGACTCTACTAGACACGGTCTGTAGACATTTTGAGGACCAAACCACTCTGATAACACTTTTGTCATGACCCAACTATGTAGGCCATGAGTGGTGCTCGAATTGGGCACTAATACGTACCCTTAGCCCCACTTAGCGTATTAGCAAAATAAACAAAAGTACAAATCAAAAAGGGGTCGCTAGAGAGTGCATGAGAAAAAATATAGCACAAGAGGGCCGTTAAGGCCATCACGGAACACAAAGCCCAAAATATATATACATAACCCACATCACAAGTCTACAGACATCTACAGAATGATAGCCTAGTCATATGATGGGACAGGGCCCCTTCGTACCCTTAACCAATATGTACAAATGTACAACAGAAAAGTTAATACCAAAATAGGGCTCTGGACAAAGGAGCACTACCAACCAACAGGGTGGATGTTCTAAGCGAGTGGATCAGTAAACCGAGTATCTGTACCTGCAGGCATGTAATGCAACCCTCGAAGAAAAGGGTTCAGTACGGATAATGTACTAAGTATGTAAAGCATGGACTGTAATAGGTAAAGCCATTACTAGAACAGAAGGTACAAAAATGAGAAAAATATCCAAAATATCAAAATTCTTTTCATAACCATAGATAATGTATGTAGAAAAACATATGCCATATATAGCCCCATTATGGGACTCGGTAAACAAATCGTGGTTGCTGTCCCATCACTAAAGCCACAACACATCATAACCCTAGAGTAGGGAATATCTCCGTAACAGATCATATTATATCAGATGGCCATATCATATCATATCATCAGACATCAGCATATGTGTACATGATACATCATAACTCGACAAAACCCATGTACAGGTCATACCTTCCCCCTCACATTGGGATATGGCGAACAATGCAGAGAAGTACACATGATTAAAATACCTGACCCGGGCTCGGTGAAGGAAGTATTGAGGCATCCATGAGTGGAGTAGTGAGAAACTAAATGCACTTTAAATCATTTTTGAGACTCGATGGAGTTAACAAAATGAGCTATTATTCAAAAATCAAGACAAGAGTCATATCAAGTACCTTTTGAATATCACTATGAGTTATATCCAAATAGAACTTTTGGAATCATATACACGTATCTAGGCACGATAAAATATCCTTTGGAAAATCAAGAAGTTGGCCATCCTAGCAGCTCTACGAATAAGAACTTTCTTGGAATCACATAAAAGTCATATACTTATTTCATAAAAACCATGGAAAAAAGGAAGATTAGATTTATATACTTATGTCAAAATATGCCAAGAAAAAGAACGGTTAGCTTTACATATTTATGCCAAAGACATGCCAAAAGAAGGAACGATTAGCTTTACATACCTCTTACGGATTCTCCTAATACGTTTGCCTCGTCGTATATTTAATCTATTTAACATGCAAGTAATACTATGGTTAATGACCTTTCACTTTCCAATTCCAACACTACAATCAAGTCTCTATAGAGGTCATTTCCTTATCTATTTCCCTCGACTAGTTTATTACTAGTTTCTAATTACCGAAAATCGGATAGTATCTCCCCTATAACTTCAACATCTCCGAGATTTCAAATTGTCCACCATGTAACCAACCATAACAACAACAACAACCAGCAACATATATACAAGTAAATCACTTCAACATTACTCAATACAATTCCAAACCACAAGCTCAAAACTACGATATCAAAATAGAGTTTTTAACCTTTATTTCACAAAATCTTTAACCATACCAAACGGAGGGTCATGTGGATGAAACAAGAAGAACGCATAAAATTTTTACAAAAATTTAAATCCCTTCAAACACAACCCAACCAGCTGCACCCGCAGCAACACAATGACAACCCACTACTCGACTTCGATTTAGCTATAACCACTTCAATTTAGTTTGTTTCTAACGTCAAGCATCCTTATGTAATTTTTCTACTTCCAATCTTATTTAAGACATGTAATATACCTCATAACAAAATCATAAACTCCAATTTGAAAGGGAATCCCTTGCCTTTCCCAAACTCGTCAAACTCATCGAAACTTGCCTCGAAAGTTCCTTTAGCGCACCTACAACTTTGTGGCTGCTTGCTACTGTTTTGATGCTGCTAAAACCCATAAATTTTCATTAATTATACCCTAATACCATCATGGTATACCCTATATAATTCATTTATGGAGTGAAATCGGAAAACTTACCTTTTTCTCCCCTTGGCCGCCACTAGTTTCTCTCTAGCTCTAGGATTTCTTCTTCTTTATTTTTCTAGAATTTTCTTGAATTTGTTGGAGATAAGGATGAATTTTTGATAAGAATGAGTCATCCAATATATATATATATTCTACATTAAGAGGTGACATATGTCAACCCCTAAGTAGTGACACATGTCAAGACCTAAGTGGTGACACATGTCAAGTCCTCATTAGGCCAGCACATCCCTTCCTCCAATATTGGGCTGCCTCGTGGAATGTGGGGGGGCACCCCCTTTTCTCCAGCTTCTTCCACGTGGCACTCTCTCATTCTTCCACATGGCACTCTCTTATGCTGCCACATGTCACCTTTTTTTCCCCTCATGGGTTCATAATCTCATTTTATTTTATGAATTTATGTAATCTCTGCTATGTAAGCTTGGTACGTACTCAAGTATCTTAAGTACTCAAGTAGCTTAAGTATGTAAAATTTCCAAGTTGGTAGCTTACGTATGTAACACATCCAAGGTAATAGCTTACACAAGTAAGTTGGGTCCTACGACTCACTACTTGGCCTCCAATTCCTTCCAGATTTCTATAACTTTATTTCCAATCTTCCCTGCCATGGGATATCACATTCTCCTTTCCTTAGAGTTGTTTGATAGAATTGTAGCCTATCTGTCTCATATGGTAACTTCTAAGAAGCTTTCAAGAACTTAGGAATCTTTCAAGAAACTTAAGAAGCTTTTAGAAGCTTTAAGAAACTTTAGGATACCTTAAGAAACTTAAGAGGCTTCCGATCCTTCCATGAAAATTAAGAGCCTTTCAAGAGATTTAAGAACGCGTTCCAAGGTACAAAAGTATGTGGTGTAACATCCTCTCTCTGGGGGGGGTGCATTTCATGCCCATAGGTACAGATACTCATTCGGGGATCCGCCAGTATAGGATTTCCACTCAACTATTTTGGAGTGCTATATTATCTCGGAGCCTAGACTTTTGGTACCGACCCTTTAAAGTATATATTTGTTTATCCAGAGGGATAGGGACTTGTCCCATCATATGTTATTGTTGATATTCTTAGAGGTCTATAGACATATATGTGGGTTGTCTATAGACGTTGTCCAACTATGTTAACGACTTATGTTTCAGGGACGTTCCCTTTGTAGTGGCAGCCTTGTCGACCTGAGTATGTATAGTTGGGACATTCCTACATGTTATGACAACCTTATTGGCTTACGTACTATGTTATCTTTTGATGTTATAATTCCTTAGGAGACATGTTGCGTTAATATAAATATGGGACAGTTTTGAGATGATATTTTATTTCCTTAAGTCCTACATTATGATTTGTTGTGAAATGATTATAGTTAACAGGTGTGTACACGAGTGTCTAGTTCGGGAACTAGTCATGGCCTACGGGGTTGGGGTTGTGACAGAGTGCATTGTGCTGATTATTTGGTCAACAATATGGCTATATGTTCTGCCCAAGATGTCTACTTGTCCCCTACTAAAGCATAGGCTAATCAGATTTGGCCTTGTGGCAGTGGGGTCCACTTTTTAGCCTTGTGGCAGTGGGGTCCACTTTTTAGACCACTATTAACTTAATTTATCTTAATTAATCCCAAATCCCCATTTAATGATCCAATCATGTTTAATTAATCCCTAATCTCATCTAATATTTCTAAACTTACTGAAATTTACAAACAAGTCGAGCTATTTTTAAAATTCAAAATTAAAAGTCTTTGAATTTATGTCCATTAGCTCAAGAATAGTCCAATGTTCGAAAATATGGAATATAACATCCTTACCCCCTTTAGAACATTCATCCTCGAATGTTGAATTGGTCCGATAGGGCTCTACAAATATCTTGGGGAAGTTTTCCTTATCGTTATAACATATAGTTTCCTCTGGCAATTAATATAATCAAGTGAGGAGTTTTAAGTTACCTGTAGGTGTAGGGAAAAAGTAAGGGTAATTATTTTTCATATCCTCCTCGGCTTCCTAGGTCATCTCTTCTCGATTATTATTTTACCACAATACCTTGACGGAAGCCACGTTCTTAGTTTGCAACCTTCTAATCTACCGATCCAAGATGGTAATAGGTTGCTCCTCATAGGATAACTCCTCTTTTACCTAGACATCATCTACGGGAAATATTCTGGAAGGTTTTCCTATACATTTGCAAAGCATGGACACGTGAAAAACTAGATATACTACTTCCAAATCAGATGGTAGGTCTAACTCATAGGCAACCTTGCCTACCCAAAGAAATATTATGATAAGGTCCAATGTATCTCAGGCTAAGCTTCCCTTTCTTGCTGAATCTCATTACCCTCTTCATGGGTGATACCTTCAAGAACACCCAATGATTAACTTGAAACTCTAAAGGTCGACGTCGATTATCTGTATATGATTTCTGTCGAGTCTAGGCTGCTAATAATCTCTCCTGAATTAGCTTCACTTTATCCATAACTTATTGAATCATGTTTGGGACTATTAGTTTAGTCTCACCAATATCAAACCAACCAATAGGTGACCTACATTTCCTTCCATACAAAGCCTCATACGGTGCCATTTGGATACTAGAATGGTAGCTATTATCATAAGAAAACTCAATAAGTGGAAAATGATTATCCCAGCTACCTCTGAAGTCAATAATATAGGCCCGCAACATATCTTCTAGCGTCTAAATAGTATGTTCAGCCTTTCCATCAGTCTTAGGGTGAAATGCTGTACTAAGATTTACCTGTGTTCCCAATCTTTTCTAGAATGATCTCCAGAAGTTAGCTGTAAATTGAGCCCCTCTGACTGAGATAATAGATGTGGGAATCCCATGAAGTCTTACTATATCTTTGATATATAACCTCGCATAGTCCTCAGCTGAATATGTAGTTCTAGCTGGAAGAAAATAGGTTGATTTTGTCAGCCTATCTATAATAACCCATATGGAATCATACTTCCGTGTAGTGCGAGGTAAGCCTATAATAAAACCCATATTAATTTCTTCCTATTTCTAAGTCGGGATTTCCATCTCCTGTAATAGTTCGCCAGGCTTCTAATACTCAATCTTAGACTGTTGATAATTTAGGCACTAGGTTACAAACTCTATGATGTCCTTCTTCATGCCATTCCACTAGTATAAACATCTAAGGTCATGATACATCTTTATTGACTCCAGCTGAATAAAATATCAGGCATAGTGTGCCTTTCCCATAACCTGTTATCGTAGCCCTTTAATCTCAGGTACACATAGTATGCCCCTATGTCTTAGCCTTTCATCAGGTGTGATCTCAAATAGGGTATTTTGCTTTTGAAGGGTTACATCCCTATACTATGCTAGAATAGGGTCCTCGTACTGGCGTTACTTTACCTCTTCCATGATAGATAATTCAGCAACTCCTTAAACAGAAATTCCACCATCATCAGAATTAATCAAATGGACTCCAAGGTTAGCTAACTGGCAAATCTCATGAACTATCATTTTCCATTCTGGTTGTACTTCTTCTAAGCTACCCATAAATTTATGGCTGAGTGCATCCGCCATAATATTTTCTTTCCTTAGGTGGTATAGAATATCAACATCATAATCTTTCAGCAACTCTATTCACCTTCTCTATCGCAAATTCAGCTCCTTCTTCTTAAAGATGTATTAGAGACTGTTGTGATCCATATAGATATCAACATGTATGTCATATAGATAGTGCCTACGAATTTTCAAAGCATAAATTACTGCTGCTAAATCCTGATCATTAGTTGGATAATTTCTTTTGTGCTTTCTGAGCTGTCGGGAGGCATAGGCTATGACTCTACTATGTTGCATCAATACACAACCTAGACCAACACCGAAATCATCACAATAAATAACATAGCCATCTGGTCCTTCAGGAAGAGTTAGAACTGGGGCCGTAGTCAACTTGTCTTTTAGGACTTGAAAGCTTTGTTCACAAGCATCGGTCCACTAGAACTTAGCTGCCTTATGAGTTACCCTTGTCAAAGGTGTTGAAATCGAAGAAAATATCTCTATAAATCTCCTGTAGTATCCAGCTAGCCCCAGAAAACTACGCACCTCAGTAGGTGTCATAGGTCTAGGACAAGTCTTTACAACCTTAATTTTTTGTGCATCTACTCGGATACCATTAGCTCCAATAATATGCCCTAAGAATGCTACTGAAGTCAACCAGAACTCACATTTAGAGAACTTAGCATATAATTCCTGGTGGTGGAGCACCCTAAGTATCATCCTTAAATGATCTACATGCTCCTCTTCCGATTGTGAATAGACCAGAATATCATTAATAAAAACAATCACAAACAAGTCTAGGAATGGCTTGAACACTTGATTTATTAGATCCATAAAAATTGTTGGGGCATTGGTCAACCCAAAAGACATCACCCTAAACTCATAATGCCCGTATCGGGTTCTGAACGCAGTCTTTGGAATATCTGCCTTCTTTACCCGTACCTGGTGATAGCCTGATTGCAAGTCTATCTTCGAAAAATACTTAGCACCCTGCAACTGGTCAAATAAATCATCAATACTGGGGAGAAGATATCTATTCTTTATCATCACCGTGTTTAGCTGCCTATAATCAATACACATTCACAGTGACCCATCTTTCTTTCTCACGAACAATACCAGTGTTCCCTAAGGTAATGTCCTGGGCCTAATGAAGCCCTTCTCTAACAAGGGTCGCAGTTGCTCTTTTAACTCCTTCAGCTCTGCGGATGCCATTCTATAAGGGGGAATAGATATGGGCTGAGTATCTAGTAACACATCTATAGTGAACTCTATCTCCCGCTCAAGAGGAAGACCTGGAAGTTCATCTGGGAATTCATTGACTACCGGAACTGACTGAAGAGGCGGTACCTCTGCTTCCAAGTTATACAAACAAACCAGATAATAAATATAATGCTTTCTAACCATTTTCCTTGCCTTGAGGTATGAAATATACTTACCCCTCGGCGATGATGTATTGCCCATCCATTCTATGATTGGCTCTCTTGGGAACTAAAGTTGAACTACTTTTTCTCTACAATCAACATTAGCATAACAAGAAGCTAACTAATCCATGCCCATAATAACCTCAAATTCTGTCATGTCTAACACTATCAAATCTTCCTTGGTGTGACGACTATATATAATCACCAAACAATCTCTATATACATGCTTAGCTATAACAAAATCTCCTACCGGTGTATCTACCTCAAATGGTTCTATCAATTCAGGTTTTATTCCAATTTTATTAGTAACAAAGAGAGATATGTATGATAAGGTGGAGCCTAGATCTATCAATGCATATACGTCCTGAGAGAAAATCAATAATATATATGTAACCACATTTGGTGATGCCTCTTGGTCCTATCTACTTGCCAAGGCATATATACAGTTCGAAGGACCGCTAGAACTGGAAGCTTCACCACACATTCTACCACGGCCTGCTAGTGTCTGAATACCCTGCCCTATAGGGCGCATCACCGCAGAAGAAGATGAACTAGAAACTGACCCAGTAGGCTGAGCTGTACCATTTAGATTATCCTTGAATGGATACTCCCTCATGATATGGCTTTGATGGTCGAAAGTAAAGCAAGCACCTGCAGCAAAATGACATTCCCCAAAATGTGGCCTACCACAACGAGAATACCGAGGCAATGGTGTCCTCAACTAGAGTGAACCCTTGTTTTTCTGTGAACCTAAAACCTTAGAGGTTTGATCATCTTCTGAATACCCTGTGCTATCGAACCTCCTACTTATGAACTGTGGGAGTGCACTCCGGGCTGGCTGAGAAGGATATCTACTATATTGCTGAGGCTGCCCGCCTTGAAATTCACCAAAATAACTAGTTGATCTAGCTCTCTTATGCTAGCCTCTGTCATAATCTCTATCGGGCTAACGCCCTCTGTGCCGGTCCTCTACCCCCTGCGCATATACTTGTATCCGAGAAATATCCATACCTGGCTGAGAAGCCATAGCCATACAAATATTAATCAAATAACGATCCAGCCCCATCATATAACGATACACTCTATCAGCCATATTAGCTACAATAGTGGGCGCATGTCTCGCCAATGAATCAAACCCAATACTATAATCTCGAATACTCTTGCCATTCTATCTCAAATATAAGAATCTATCGACTCTGGCTCATCTTATCACCGGATGTAGAAAGTGGCTAAGGAAGGCCTCCACAAACTCACTCCATACCGCTGGAGGAGCACCCTCGCCCTTAGATAACTCCCAGGACTCATACCAATTTACATCTACATCACGTAGTCGATATGAAGCTAACTCAACAAACTCAGTTTCAGAAGCCCTAATTATCCTCAACGTATGTTGCACCTTTTGGATAAACTCCTGCGGATCCTCTATGGGATTTGACCAATAGAACTTTGGGGGATTATAAGTCAAAAAGTCACGAGCCCTTAAACTATCATGTCTATCTGTATAGTCAATCACTAATCCATGCCTGCGAGCCTGCCCTGCCGCTAGTTTGGTCAGTAACTGAATTGCATCTCTTATAGCCCTATCCTCTTCTCTTGGCCGAAGAGCTGGAGGTTCAGGCACTAGAGCCTTTGGAACTGGCAGTGAAGCCACCCTCTGATCCGAACTTGTAGCTGCTGGTGCTCTAAGCTCCTCTGGTGGTGGTGGTGTAGTAGAGCTCGCCGACTGGAGCACAACCTCAGGCATGGACTGGGCATGGGCCCTAGTAACTCTTAGGGTCTGGATAGTCTCTTTTGCTACTGAATTGCCTTTTTGGACAACTTTTGCTTTCCTTAGAGGCATCGCTGTAAATATAATATTTCATTAGGGAGAAATTATCCTTATAATACAGCTCTATCACACGATTTTAAGTAAGAAGGAAGGATAACTAGTGCCCAAACTGGACACTCGTATACACACCTATTATCTATAATCAATCAGCAACTAAACATGATATGGGACTTATACTGGCAAAACGTCATCTCAAAACTTTGACATATATATACATATATACCAAAACCACCTGCCTCCTAAGGAGTCACATTCATTAAAAGATAACATACTACGTAAACCAACAAGGCTATTATAACATATGGGAATATCACACACACACACACACACACACACACATATATATATATATATATATACATACAAGCCAAGAGGCTTCCACTACACACCATATTCCAAAATATTCATGTACATATGCAAGCTGACAAGGCTGTCACTACGAATGGGAACGTTCTAAACATAAGTCATACTAGTCAGCTGGATAACATCTATATACAACAACACATGTCTACATACCTCTAAGAGTATTAACAGTAGCATATGGCACGATAGGGTCCCTCCATACCCCTGGATAACAAATATATAAATCAAAATATGTATTTGTACCTGCGGGCAAGAAACGCAGCCCCTTAAAGAGAGGGGGTCAATACGAAATATATACTGAGTGCATAAAGTATAAAATACCATAAAGGAGATCACATCTGAAATATATTCAAGAAATCACTTTACCTATGCCTTACAAAACAAAATCATGTATATCATTATCATATACCGTACCCGGTCAATTATGGGACTCAGTGCCATAATCATATCATCATAATATCATATCATTATATACCATACCCGATCTTCTAGTAAGGGACTCGATGAATAAAGTCGTATACACGTATATCATACCCGGCCCATCATGGGACTCGGTAAATAATACAGTGACACTATGCACGATAATATACCCAGCCCAGGACTTGGTAAATAATACAATAACAATGTGCACGAGTAGAATAACATGAGCAACCATATACAATTAGATAATCATTTGAGAATCAATAGAATAATCAAAATAAACCATCATTTGAAAATCAAGACAGTAGTCATCTCAAGTACCCTTCAAATGTCATTATGAATTATACAAAAATAGGACGGTTGGAATCATACACATGTATCAAGACATAATGATATAGTTTATAAAAATCAAGAACATTAGCAATCCTAGTGTATCTAAGAAGAAGAGCTTCTTTGGAATTTATACATTCGTCGTCCATTTATTTCATATGGATCATGCCAAAAGAAAGAAAGGTTTGGTTTACATAACTTTAGCATTTATTCGCACACAATATGTATATGCTTCCCAATAGCGTCTCAACCTATATTAAGACGTTAAGCACTACAGTTAAGTTATGGAAAGGCATAAAATATACTTTATCATTAGTAGGTCATTTCTAGACAATTGCGCAGCATCTCCCCTATGTCGCTCACTCTCCCCACCTCCCAAGCAACCATAAAATCACTAAGCAACATCAAAAATCACATGTTCAAATGCCATGTTAAGACTAGCCAATATAAGATTCAAGAATACTCTGAACAACCCACATAACATTTAACTTCCGTTAATTATCAACATGATGACTACAATACTATTGAATTACTCCTAATAGGTTGCAGCCATCACACTCTACCTAAATGATTTATAATATCCCAACAATTATATCCATATAATACATAATTGTAACTACACTTAATCCTTCAATTCAACACAAGCTCGGAATCGGTAGTCAATCCTATTTCTGATAGAGGCAGTTGACAATTGAATTCGGATTTGCCCATTATTTTCATATCCATAATAGTGTGAAAAGAAGGCCTTTGCGTGAGCAGTACAAGATGAAAGTCTCATATACAGTTCTCAGAGGGGGAGTTCCGCCTATCTTAATAAAATTTTGATGGAAGCCTACTATGATGTGATGTTATGTGGCAACGCACTCCTATGAATATAGAAAATATACCAAATTCAATTGGTCGATTCGAATTGGAATTGTCAAGTCATCCATAACTATTTAGTCAAAACAAGAACAATTACAACTCTAACTTGATATATCAAATTCTTTCATTTTCATTATATTATTAGCCTCAATAACAATTACCATATTAATCAAAATTTATCCACCATTTTTAGATTAGAACAACCCCAACATGGACCAAACGGAGATTTAACATTAACATATACAATCCCATCACCTTTAACACATAATCCATACCAATAATAGCAACAACAACAATCAACCCAATCTAATTCAAGCAACTCCAATTCTATCAATTTCAACACCAACACTAATCATGGAGTTTTCTTACTTAGAATTCCATTTAATACAAGTTAATCTCTCCATTATAACATCATTTCTAGATTAAGGAAGCCCACATTCATAACATCCGATAACAATCCAAATCCATATACAACTACTACATCTTTAAGTTATCTTTAATGATCCATAGTCTTAACGTTTTCATTAAAACAACCCTACAACATCTTTAAGTTATCTTTAATGATCCATAGTCTTAACGTTTTCATTAAAACAACCCTACAATATCCCAACCAGCATACAACACAACATATATTCTTAACTATCATTAATCTTCCAAGCTCAACAAGAACAACAACAACATATCAAAACAACCCCTAACTAACAACATAAAGATGCTCGAAAACCTTGCGAATACTTGTGAACACACTAAGGAAACCACATACGATTTTTACACCTTATGTCGTACTATCTTTTCATCTAATTTTCATGAGACATAACAATAGCCACAAGACAACTATATCAGCTATTCATATGCAAGTAAACTATCATTATCACTATAATCCTTATAACAGCCCACAAACTAATTTAACTTCATCTTTAATCATTAAATATCTTCATTCTCATCATAAAATCTATGACAATAACAATCAAAATACTAAGCAAAATCAGTTCACCCTTTTTACATAGAATAGCCCCTACGGGTTCACCAATATTTCAGCATCAACACACATGATTTCATACATCCAATTCATATTTATACAGTCATAACACGTCCAAAATCACTCTAAAATGTATAGAAAATACTCAACTCTTACCTTAACACCTTGACTCCTTAATTTTCTGAAATTTGTGAATTGAAAAGATAAATATTTTTAGTTTCTCCAATGGATACTTCACGTCACTGTAGACCTTCCAATTAGTTACAATACTTGAAGAAAACTAATTTTGATCACCAAGATTGGAGCTCTCCATGGTCAGCCATGGCCGTGAGATTTAAAGAGCATCCATGGCATGTTTGTAGTTTCTCTTTCAATTGAAACATAATGGTGAATATGTAGAACACTTCAGGGATTTAATGGTGTAAGGAAAATAGAAGAGCTGGCCATGCTTGGTGGAGCTTCCATGGCTGGCCGTGGCTCTCTCTCTCGTTACCTCTCTCTATTTAGATTTGATGAAGATGAGAGCTTCTCTCTTCTTGAAGAGCCTTCTAGAGTTGGGAGTGTATTGTGCTGATTATTTGGTCAATAAAGTGGCTATATGTGCTACCCAAGATGTCTACTTGTCCCCTACTAAAGCATGGGCCAATCAGATTTGGCCATGTGGCAGTGTGGGTCACTTTTTATCCCACTATTAACTTAATTCATCTTAATTAATCCAAAATCCCACTTAATAATCCAATCACGGTTAATTAATCCCTAATCTCAACTAATATTTCTATATTGATTGATATTTACAAATAAGTCGAGCTAGTTTTAAAATTCGAAATTCAAAGTCCTTGAATTTATGTCCATTAGCTCATGAATAGTCCTATGTGCAAAAATACAGAATATAACAGAGACGATGCTAAGGTATTTCTTTGGCTAAGTTGAGCACCTTTGCATATTCTTGTAAAGATTATAATATAACGTGTGACAGAAAATTAAGAGCAAAATCTGAGTAAAGGGGCAATAGAAGAGTCTGAATTAAAGATAAAGAAATGACACGAGATAATGTCTAGAGTGTTACAAGTTGGGTTAAGGGAATTATAAAATGGTTTAAGAAAGACGATCAGATCTAGCTGGTTACTAAAAGATGGTTAACTTATATGTCAAATTCTTTCAGAATTAACCAGTTAATGATAGACAAAGCATAGAGCAGCTATGTAAAGTTTTTATATAGGAGAACTCCAACATTAGTTGATAAGCAACCCTATGGATTGAGATTAAGAGCTAAAAATTAGAGTGACATTTAAAGTCTTTTAAAGAAATCGAAAGGTAATACATGAGGCTAAAGATTCTAGAATATAGACTTCATTACAGGCTTACCTCGCGCTCCACAAAAGTATGATTCTATATGGGTTATTGTAGATAGGCGGACATAATTAGCCCATTTTTGTTTAGTTAGGACTACATATTCACCCGAGGACTATGTGAGGTTATATATCAAGGAGATAGTAAGACTTCACAAGGTTCCTACATCTATTATCTCAGATAAAAGGAGCCTAGTTTACAACTAATTTTTGGAGATCCTTCTAGGAGGGATTGGGGATACAAGTGAGTCTCATCACAACATTTCACCCTCAAACTGATGGACAGGCTGAGAGTACCATTCAAACACTACAATATATGTTATGTACCTATGTTATTGATTTCAAGGGTAGCTGGGATGATCATTTTCCACTGATCGAGTTTGCCTATAATAATAGCTATCATTCTAGCATCTAGATAGCATCGTATGAAGCTTTGTATGAAAGGAAATACAGGTCACCTACTTGTTTATTTGAGGTTGATGAGACTAAGCTAATAATACCATACATGATTCATTAATCTTTGAATAAAGTGAAACTTATTCAAAAGAGACTATTAGCAGCCCAGAGTTGATAGAAATCATACGTAGATAATCAATGTCAATACTTAGAATTTGAAGTTGGGGATTAGGTGTTCTTGAAGGTGTCACTGATGAAGGGTGTAATGAGGTTCAGCAAGAAAGGAAAACTTATCCCTAGGTATATTTGGCCTTATCAGATTATTTATAGAGTGGGAAAGGTTGCCTATGAGTTAGATCTACCATCTGATTTGGAAGCAATGCACCTAGTCTTTCATATGTTGATGCTTCGCAAATGTATTGGTGATCCTTCTAAAATATTCCCTGTGGATGACGTCCAAGTGACCGAGGAGCTGTATTACGAGGAAAACCCTATAGCTACACTTGATCGCTAAGTTAGAAGATTACATACCAAGGATGTGGCTTTCATCAAAGTATTGTGGCGAAACAAGAATAGAAAAAAAATGACCTGGGAAGCCATAGAAGAGATGAAGAATAAGTATCCTCGCTTGTTCCCTATACCCACAGGTACTCTAAACCCTAAATTGGTTATATTGATTAATAAGAAAACTATATGTGACAGCTATTACAAAGACTTCCCAAAATCCTTGTAAGACCTTATGATGCTAGTTAACATTCGAGGATGAATGTTCTAAAAGGGAGAAGGATTTTATATCCCATACTTTTTGTATATCAGAACATTTTTAAGCTTCTCTAAAGCTGCCATGTGATCTATGAAGTTATCAAATGATCCTAAGGAAGGGAGAATGTAACACCCCATATCTTGCATAGACTAGTTCTATGTGAAGTAGTGATGGTTTGAAATAGGTTTGGAAGGATTTGAAAGGGGTTCGAAGCCAAATAATTTTTCACAGGAAATGACCTACTTACTTAAGTTACTAGTTTGGATGTCTTACATAATTAAGCTACTTGAGTACACGTCTAGCTTAAGTAGCAAAGATCACACATGTTCTTAAGGTAAGACTAATTGCTAACCTACTAAAAAGAACAAGTAGGTGACGCACCTACTTAGAATGTGTGGACTGCATTTAAATTAAAAAAAGGCAAGTAGGTGATGCAACTACTTACGACCTTATGGCAGGAATTATGGAGGTGATGCACCTACTTTCTTAAAGTAATGGACAAGATTATTCTAGGATTGGAGATAGAAATTTTTATTTCCGATTTTAATTAATACACGAATTGGTTATAGATTTTATTTGGTCTAGATTATTAAGTAGGGATTAGGGATTAATTGAGATTAATTAAGTTAATTAGACCACTAAGTAGGCCCCACCAAGACACATGGAAGAATGTGAGTGGAGGGTGGATGATAGTAGGATAAATGTCCACAATAGACACATGTCAAAGTTGGAAACGTGTCACTCTTAGGGGTAGCCATGGATGACCATGGGACACATGTCAAGACTGGACATGTGTCACTCTTAAGGACTATATATATAATGAAAAAATTAATGGCTAAGAGCTCATTTTAGCTCATTCTTCTTTGAGGAAAATATAGAGAAAAAGAAAGAGAGTTCAAGCCATAGAAACTCACAGCCATGGCTCAACAAGAAAGCTCCCAAATTCTTATCCCACACTATTATTATAAGGTATTTTTAACCAATTGAAGGTGATTAACAACGTGAATTAATCATTGGGACAACAAGAATGTTACATCTCGCACCTTTGCGCATTCGGAAAGAGGAAAAAATATTTTTGGCTTGCAAAGAATGAGGTTGTGAATTATTTTATTTATTTTAATTAGTACCGGTGTGATGTTCATGAAAACAAAATGGTGTGGAAATACGGAGGAAGACCGAGGGCAAAAAAAAAATTGGAAATTTTGGAAACTAATTTTGTGAATTACTAGTAAGACTTATAGTTGGGCTCAAAATAATAATAATAAGGAATAAGAGAAATTAGGGCCCAATACATGATATGGTCCAAGCCTTGAAAATTTAGTTCATTAATTATATTGGCCATCATCTATTTAGTATATGTGTCTCTAGAAGTTTCAAGACTTCCAAAGAGAGCTAAGTCATCTTCCAAGAGAAGAAGAGACCGATACTAGAGGAAGAAAAGGGGAAAAATTCCAAGTTTTTCAACTTTGATCCAAAAATCTTGTCTTCTTGAATTCTTGTCAAGTTCGAGGCCCTCTTCAACGTAGTATAATTAATTGAGCGAGAAAATTTCATTTGTGGCAAGTCGAAAATTGAAGAAAAGGTAAGAACTCTATCTTTTTATGTTATGGAAGAAGTCTATGTGTTGTAGCTAGTGGAATTAAGTGGAAATCATATAATTATGATGTATGTGGGTGTGCAAGTGGGTGTGTGTGGTCATGTGGTGTGATGGTTGGGACAAGAGGAATTGAACTTTATTTAGCTTGTTAGTGGTGTCGTTATGGCGATTATGGTGTAACTAAAAGTTTAATGATTCGAGATGGCATTGAAATTGGTTATAAGTTATTATAGAGAATTATATGATTTTAGTATAGTTTTTGTGTAATTATGGAAATAGAATTCTAGTATGTGGATTATTGTTATTCTTAATGAATTTGGAAGGAGACAATGCAATTTGGTAGTTTCGTTACATTCGTAGAAGTTTTGGGTGGATTATGGTTTTGGTGGAATTCTTACATATTGTATGGCATAATGTTAACTTCTTTCGAATTATGATTACGTGGTCTTGAGCTAGTAAATGAATATGAAATGTTGATATTAGTTTGAAGGTGAGGTGAAATAGAACTTGTGGCCTTATGTGACAAAAGAGAAGAAGAAGAAAGATTTTTAGTGTAAATTGTGCTTTGTAGTAATTGTTGATATTGTTGGTATGCTTGTGGGTGTTGTTGTTGATATTCTAGCCGAGTTAAATTCTCGGGGATGTTGAATTTATAGGGGAGGTGCTGCCCAAATTTTTGTAGGCAAGTAAAGAAAAAAAAAATTGAACTCTTTAAAGGCTTATAATTTACAATTGGTAATTGTGACCATTTGTAGATTTTGGAAGAAACGGGATTTGAATTTGAGTGAGCGTAAGAAGCGGATAAGGTATGTAAAGCTTCTCTTTTTCTTGTTTTGGCATATCCTAAGTGTAGTAGGTTGTAATTTGAGTCTCGGGAAAAACTCTACCATGAGAATCCAAGCTTAAATTTCCTAGAAATCCATTTAGTGAAATTGAATTAAAAATTCATGTATGTTGAAAAGAAACATGTAAATATCCGTAACTTCTACTTATATGACCGCATCATCCTACAACCTTTATAGATGACTCCGTAGGGCCAAATGTTTGAAATTTATGTACGCCACCTCGGCTTGGCCAAAGGTGGGCCCACTAGCTCCGAAATTCACCTAGTTGTCCTATCTAGTTTATTCTGATATAACATAATGGGATAACTTTTGCCCATGAGTTTTCCTACAAAAACTAAGAATAAAATAATAATATCTTGATCGTCCTCTAATGTTCTAATACCCATTTTGGGACTGTAAACATAATTTCAGAAATGTTTGATATATATATGTGCTGCATTAGTTTCTCACTACTCTGCTCGTGCATATTACTATGATAGCATTCGCCGGAACCCAGGCCGGCTTTATAATCGTGCACCCTATAATATACTCAGCAGTATGATGTGTTATGGGTCCCGAAAACTCGCCATAGGGCCGGGTACCGTCTCTGATGACATGATGTGACATGGCATATGATATGTTCTGATGATATGGCATGCTGTGATGATACGATATGTTTGGGGTTGGTATGGAGATTTGAAACCTTCTGGAGTATGATGTGTTGTGGCACCAGTGTCAGGGTGGTGACCACGTTCTTATGCCTTATGTATGATTTTACTTGCATTATGTACATATGTTTTCAGTACAGATTTTGATATTCTGGTTTGGTATGTGCTCCGTGTACCCTCTCTTTCAGTTATGATTTATATTCCTTACATGTGTGCTTTACATATTCAGTACATATTTCGTACTGACCCCCTTTCTTTGGGGGCTGCGTTACATGCCCGCAGGTATAGACATTCTAGATCCATCGGCGTAGGCTGCATACCTTCTTCTACTACAGAGTGCTCTATTGACTCGGAGCCGCATTTTGGTATATGCCTTTCTGATGTACACACTCTTATGTATTTGAATATTTGGGTATGGCGGGGTCCTGTCCCATCATATGTTTTCATTATGCTTTGGTAGAGGCCTGTAGACATAGGTGTGGGTCATGGGTCGTGTATGTTCGTTCGCGTATGATTTGTATCTTAATGCGGCCCCTTTTGTTATAACGGCCAAAACGGCCCATATGTTTGTATATAAGTACGTATCCGGTGAAGCACCCTTCGTTGCCCCTTTTTGGTTTGATAAATTATTTTCTGCACACGTGGCTACTGAAATTAAGGATAGCCTGTTATTCTGATTGAGACTAATATTAAATTGGAATTATTTTGGAATATGATAATTTGGTATGTAAGTTCGTTTGGGTATCCTAATAGGGCACCAGTCGTGGCCCACGGGGCTGGGTCGTGACAAGAGTGGTATCAGAGCGGTTTGTCCTCGAAGTGTCTACAGGCCGTGTCTCATAGAGTCTTGTTTATCGGTGTGTTATGCACCACATCTATAAACAGGAGGCTGCAGGATATTTAGGGTGTTACTTTTCTTTGAATCTTAGATCGTGCGCGAGAGCTGTGCTATTAGGATGAATTCCTTTTCTAATCGGCTGTTGTATTTTTCAGTGATGCCTCCAAAGAAGGCGATGGCAGCCCAGAAGGGCAAAGCAGTGGTCGGATGGACGAGTCGAAGGTCGAGAGCTACCCGGGCTCGTGCTCAGACTATGCTAAATTTTATGCCCCAGTTAGAAGGGTCTGCTACACCACTACCGGAGGAGCCTGGAGCATCTCCCCCATTAGCTCCATAGGCTCCAACGCCCGAGCCTCCAACTCCTCAGCCTAGGGCGGAGGATAGGGTGCTGAAGGAGGCTGTGTAGTTGCTGACGACGATAGTAGCGGGTCAGGCTCGCGGACGTGGGCAGAGAGGTGATGATGATGACAGACATGATAGTTTGAGGGTCCGCGATTTCCTGACATGTAATCCTCCAGAGTTTTTTGGGTCTAAGCCCGAGGAGGACCCCCAGGATTTTATTCGGCAGATGCAGCGCTCATTGAGACTGGTCAGGGCTTCTGAGACTGAGTCTGTTGAGTTAGCTTCACACAGGTTACTGCATATTGCGATTAACTGGTATGAGTCCTGGGAGCTGTCCAAGGGCGAGGGTGCTCCCCCAGCGGTATGGGATGAGTTTGCAACTGCCTTCCTCAGCCACTTCTTGCCCCCAAAGCTGCGGCGGACGAGAGTTGATAGATTTTTATAGCTGAGGCAGTGAGGCAGGAGTGTTTGAGAGTACAGCTTGGAGTTTGATTCTCTGTCCCGATATGCACCTACTATTGTAGCTGATATGGAGGACAGGATGCATCGGTACATGATAGGGTTAGATCGTTATTTGGTTGACGGCTGTATGGCGATGGCATCTCAGGTCAGCATGGATATTGGTCGACTACAGGCCTATGCGCAGGGAATGGAGGACCGGCATAGGGGAGATTATTCTGGTAGAGATCGTGACAGGAGGCCTCCCAAGAGGTCCAGATTAGTGGGGTATTCTGGAGATTTTCGAGGCGGGCAGCCTCAGCAGCAGTCCTGTAGATATCTTCCTCTGTTAAGCCGGAGTACGCAGTCCACCGTCAGACGACTTGATGGTGCAGGGCCGTCTAGGGCCGGCCAGAGTTCCAGAGCATCAGGTCCATAGACGAGCAGAGGTTCTGGTTAGTCCAGGCCCCCTATGCCTTGGTGTTCTTATTGTGGGAGATCACATCCCGGGGAGTGCTACCGAGCTACAGGAGCCTACTTTTCTTGTGGCCGTCAAGGCCATATCATGCGAGATTGTCCGTTGGCGAGTGGTGCAGCTGACGCAGTTCAGCCGACAGGATCAGTTGCTGGTTCATCGTCTACCCCTCCAGCTGTACGTTCTGCGGGACGAGGTATGCCATCACTGGCGGGCCGTGGTCGAAGTCGTGGCGGGGTTTCTGATTCTAGCGGTCCTTCGAACTGCATATATGCATTAGCTAGCCGCCAGGATCAGGAGGCGTCGCCAAATGTTGTCACAGGTACATTATTGGTTTTCTCTCGATCTGTATATGCATTGATTGATCCCGGATCTACTTTATCATATATCTCTCCGCTCGTTTCTAGTAAAATCGGAATAACTCCCGAACCTATAGAGCCATTTGAGGTAGCTACACCAGTTGGGGATTTTATTATAGCTAGGCAGGCATATAAGGATTGTTTTGTGATTATATGTGATCGTTGTACTAAAGCTGATTTGGTGGAATTAGATATGATCGAATTTGATGTTGTTATGTGGATGGACTGGTTAGCTTCCTGTTATGCTAATGTCGACTGCCGGAAAAAGGTAGTTCGGTTTCAATTTCCAGGAGAACCAGTGGTAGAATGGGCAGGAAGTACAGCATCGCCGAGGGGTAAGTTTATTTCATACCTCAAGGCTAAAAAGATGATTCAAAAAGGCTATATTTATCATTTGGTTTGGGTATATGATACTAAGGCCGAGATACCTATTCTCCCATCAGTTCCGGTAGTCAATGAATTCCCAGATGTATTTCCGGAAGAGCTTCCAAGCCTTCCCCCTGAACGGGAGGTAGAGTTCACGATAGATTTGCTGTCGGATACTCAACCTATATCCATCCCTCCGTATAGAATGGCGCCGAGGGAATTAAAAGAATTGAAAGAGCAACTGAAAGACTTATTAGACAAAGGCTTCATTAGGCCCAGCACATCGCCCTGGGGAGCGCCGGTATTATTTGTAAGGAAGAAAGATGGGTCACTGCGGATGTGTATTGACTACAGACAATTAAATAAGGTGACCATAAAAAATAAATACCCCCTCCCCCGGATTGACGATTTATTTGATCAGTTGCAGGGTTCCAAATATTTTTCAAAGATTGATTTATGTTCGGGCTACCATCAGGTATGGGTACAAGAGGCAGATATTCCAAAGACTGCTTTCAGGACCCGATACGGGCATTATGAATTCAGGGTGATGTCTTTTGGGCTAACTAATGCTCCAGCGGTATTTATGGACTTGATGAATTGGGTATTTTGGCCGTACCTTGATATGTTCGTGATTGTATTTATTGATGATATTTTAGTTTACTCACGATTAGCAGAAGCACATTCCGATCATCTGAGAACAGTACTCAGCATACATCGACAACAAAAATTATATGCTAAATTCTCTAAATGTAAATTCTGGTTAACCTCCGTGGCATTCCTAGGGCATATTGTTGGAGCAGATGGAATTCGGGTCGATACACAAAAGATTAAGGCTGTACAAAATTGGCCCAGGCCTACCACACCGACAGAGGTACGCAGCTTTCTGGGGTTAGCTGGGTATTACAGAAGATTTGTAGAAAATTTTGCTTCTATTGCGACACCCTTAACAAAGCTAACTCAGAAGGCAGCAAAATTTCATTGGACTGATGCTTGTGAATGCAGTTTTCAATTGCTGAAGGAAAAGTTGATTACAGCTCCAGTTTTAGCTCTTCCAGAGGGGTTAGAGGGGTATGTCATTTATTGTGATACTTCGTGTATTGGGATAGGTTGCATGTTAATGCAGCACGGTCGAGTCATAGCTTATGCTTCCCGACAGCTTAGACCGCACGAGAGAAATTATCCCACTCATGATTTAGAATTAGCCGCGGTGATTCAAGCCTTGAAGATGTGGTGGCATTATTTATATGGGGTCCACGTTGATATTTATACAGACCACAAGAGCCTCCAATATATTTTTAAGCAAAAAGAGCTAAATTTGTGGCAGAGAAGATGGCTTGAATTATTGAAAGATTTTGATGTCGATATTTTGTATCATCTGGGGAAAGCCAATGTGGTAGCTGATGCACTTAGCCGCAAGTCCATGAGCAGTTTAACTGACATGCCACCAGAAAAGAAAGAATTGGTTCGTGAGATTCATCAGTTAGCCAGCCTTGGAGTTCATTTGGCCGATTCTGGAGATACCGGGATTTCTATCCAAGATGTTGCTGAATCATCACTTATGGAAGAGGTAAAACGGCGGCAGTTCGAGGATCCCAATTTGTTACAGTACAAAAATGTGGCTTTTAACAAAGAAAGGACTCAGTTCAAAATTTCGTCTGATGGGGTATTATTATGTGAAGGCAAGATATGTGTACCTGACGTTACAGGGCTACAGCAACAAATTATGGGCGAGGCACATAATGCCCGATATTCTATTCATCTTGGATCCACAAAAATGTATCATGATCTCAAATGTTTATATTGGTGGGACGAGATGAAAAGAGACATTGCAGAGTTTGTTGGTCAGTGTTCTAACTGTCAGCAAGTCAAGATCGAGCATCAAAAGCCCACTGGATTACTATAGCAAATGGAAATTCCCGCTTGGAAGTGGGGAAGAATTAATATGGATTTTATTACAGGATTACCACGCACTCTACGCAGATATGATTCTATTTGGGTTATTGTTGACAGATTAACAAAATCAGCCCATTTTCTTCCTGTTAGGACTATGTATTCGGCTGGGGATTATGCTAGATTATATATTAAGGAGATAGTAAGGCTCTATGGAGTTCCTGTATCTATTATAACTGACAGAGGTGCCCAATTTACCGCTAACTTCTGGAGATCGTTCCAGGAAGGATTAGGGACTCAGGTGAGTCTTAGCACCGCATTTCATCCTCAATCCGATGGACAGGCCGAGCGCACTATTCAGACGCTGGAAGATATGTTGCGGGCCTGTGTAATTGATTTCAAAGGTAGCTGGGATGATCATTTGCCACTTATTGAATTTGCTTATAATAATAGCTACCATTCCAGCATTCAGATAGCGCCGTATGAAGCCCTATATGGTAGGAAGTGCAGATCCCTGATTGGTTGGTTTGATGTGGGCGAGACTAAATTAATTGGGCCAGATGTGGTACAGCAAGCAGTTGATAAGGTAAAGCTTATTTGGGAGTGATTATTGGCTACCCAGAGTCGACAAAAATCATATGCAGATAAGCAATGTCGACCACTAGAGTTTCAGATTGGCGATTGGGTATTTCTGAAGGTGTCGCCCATGAAGGGTGTGATGAGGTTCGGCAAAAAGGGTAAGCTTAGTCCGCGGTATATCGGACCTTATCAGATCACCTGGAGGATAGGCGAAGTCGCCTATGAGCTAGACTTACCGTCCGATCTGGAGGCAGTGCACCCGGTATTTTATGTATCTATGCTTCGTAAATGTGTTGGTGATCCTTCCAGAATATTTCCTATAGAAGATGTACAGATAACGGAGGAGCTATCTTACGAAGAACATCCTGTAGCCATTTTAGATCGGCAGGTGAGAAGATTGCGCACCAAGGATGTACCCTCTATCAAGGTTCTGTGGCGGAATAATAACCGAGAGGAAATGACCTGGGAGGCTGAAAGCGAGATGAAGAAGAAATATCCGTACCTGTTTCCTATGCTGTCAGGTAACTTAAATTTCTTAATTAATTACATTAATTAGTAATTAATTATGTGTGCCGCCCATATAAAGAATCCAACCCATAAGGCTAATTTAACATTCGGGGACGAATGTTCTAAAGGAGGGGAGGATGTTACATCTCGCACCTTTGCGCATTCGGAAAGAGGAAAAAATATTTTTGGCTTGCAAAGAATGAGGTTGTGAATTATTTTATTTATTTCAATTAGTACCGGTGTGATGTTCATGAAAAAAAATGGTGTGGAAATACGGAGGAAGACCGAGGGCAAAAAAAAATTTGGAAATTTTGGAAACTAATTTTGTGAATTACTAGTAAGACTTATAGTTGGGCTCAAAATAATAATAATAAGGAATAAGAGAAATTAGGGCCCAATACATGATATCGCCCAAGCCTTGAAAATTTAGTTCATTAATTATATTGGCCCATCATCTATTTAGTATATGTGTCTCTAGAAGTTTCAAGACTTCCAAAGAGAGCTAAGTCATCTTCCAAGAGAAGAAGAGACCGATACTAGAGGAAGAAAAGGGGAAAAATTCCAAGTTTTTCAACTTTGATCCAAAAATCTTGTCTTCTTGAATTCTTGTCAAGTTCGAGGCCCTCTTCAACGTAGTATAATTAATTGAGCGAGAAAATTTCATTTGTGGCAAGTCGAAAATTGAAGAAAAGGTAAGAACTCTATCTTTTTATGTTATGGAAGAAGTCTATGTGTTGTAGCTAGTGGAATTAAGTGGAAATCATGTAATTATGATGTATGTGGGTGTGTGACCATGTGGGTGTGCAAGTGGGTGTGTGTGGTCATGTGGTGTGATGGTTGGGAGAAGAGGAATTGAACTTTATTTAGCTTGTTAGTGGTGTCGTTATGGCGATTATGGTGTAACTAAAAGTTTAATGATTCGAGATGGCATTGAAATTGGTTAAAAGTTGTTATAGAGAATTATGTGATTTTAGTATAGTTTTTATGTAATTATGGAAATAGAATTCTAGTATGTGGATTATTGTTATTCTTAATGAATTTGGAAGGAGACAATGCAATTTGGTAGTTTCGTTACATTCGTAGAAGTTTTGGGTGGATTATGGTTTTGGTGGAATTCTTGCATATTGTATGGCATAATGTTAACTTCTTTCGAATTATGATTACGTGGTCTTGAGCTAGTAAATGAATATGAAATGTTGATATTAGTATGAAGGTGAGGTGAAATAGAACTTGTGGCCTTATGTGACAAAAGAGAAGAAGAAGAAAGATTTTTAGTGTAAATTGTGCTTTGTAGTAATTGTTGATATTGTTGGTATACTTATGGGTGTTGTTGTTGATATTCTAGCCGAGTTAAATTCTCGGGGATGTTGAATTTATAGGGGAGGTGCTGTCCAAATTTTTGTAGCCAAGTAAAGGAAAAAAAATTGAACTCTTAAAGGCTTATAATTTACAATTGGTAATTGTGACCATTTGTAGATTTTGGAAGAAACGTGATTTGAATTTGAGTGAGCGTAAGAAGCGGATAAGGTATGTAAAGCTCCTCTTTTTCTTGTTTTGGCATATCCTAAGTGTAGTAGGTTGTAATTTGAGTATCGGGAAAAACTCTACTCATGAGAATCCAAGCTTAAATTTCCTAGAAATCCATTCAGTGAAATTGAATTAAAAATTCATGTATGTTGAAAAGAAACATGTAAATATCCGTAACTTGTACTTATATGACCGCATCATCCTACAAACTTGATAGATGACTCCGTAGGGCCAAATGTTTGAAATTTATGTACGCCACCTCGGCTTGGCCAAAGGTGGGCCCACTATCTCCGAAATTCACCTAGTTGTCCTATCTAGTTTATTCTGATATAACATAAAGGGATAACTTTTGCCCATGAGTTTTCCTATAAAAACTAAGAATAAAATAATAATATCCTGATCGTCCCCTTATGTTCTAATACCCGTTTTGGGACTGTAAACATAATTTCAGAAATGTTTGATATATATATGTGCTGCATTAGTTTTTCACTACTCCGCTCGTGCATATTACTATGATAGCGTTCGTCGGAACCCGGGCCAGCTTTGTAATCGTGCGCCCTATAATATACTCAGCAGTATGATGTGTTACGGGTCTCGAGACCTCGCCATAGGGCCGGGTACCATCTCTGATGACATGATGTGACATGGCATATGATATGTTCTGATGATATGGCATGCTGTGATGATACGATATGTTTGGGGTTGGTACGGAGATTTGAAACCTTCTGGAGTATGATGTGTTGTGGCACCAGTGTCAGGGTGGTGACCACGTTCTTATGCCTTATGCATGATTTTACTTGCATTATGTACATATGTTTTCAGTACAGATTTTGATGTTCTGGTTTGGTATGTGCTCCGTGTACCCTCCCTTTCAGTTATGATTTATATTCCTTACATGTGTGCTTTACATATTCAGTACATATTTTGTACTGACCCTCTTTCTTCAGGGGCTGCGTTACATGCCCACAGGTATAGACGTTCTGGATCCATCGGCGTAGGCTGCATACCTTCTTCTACTACAGAGTGCTCTATTGACTCGGAGCCACATTTTGGTATATGCCTTTCTGATGTACACACTCTTATATATTTGAATATTTGGGTATGGCAGGGTCCTGTCCCGTCATATATTTTCGTTATGCTTTGGTAGAGGCCTGTAGACATAGGTGTGGGTCATGGGTCGTGTATGTTCGTTCGCGTATGATTTGTATCTTAATGCCGCCCCTTTTGTTATAACGGCCAAAATGGCCCATATGTTTGTATATATGTACGTATCCGGTGACATACCCTTCGTTGCCCCTTTTTGGTTTGATAAATTATTTTCTGCACACGCGGCTACTGAAATTAAGGATAGCCTGTTATTCTAATTGAGACTAATATTGAATTGGAATTATTTTGTAATATGATAATTTGGTATGTAAGTTCGTTTGGGTGTCCTAATAGGGCACTAGTCGCGGCCCATGGGGCTGGGTTGTGAAAAAGAAGTCCTGACGTACAATCCATACATTTAAGCCAAGTTGCGAAGCCAAGTTGTTAAGAAAAGAATTAATCATTTTCTATATGTTTAGGATGAATTTGGACGTGTTTTGAATATGTAAATGTGAATTGGAGGTATAAAATTATGTATGTTGGCGTTAGAATATTGTCAAAGCCATGTAGGGTCTATTTTATTTGGAAATGGTGAATCAATTTTAATTAACGTTTTGGTTATTGTTGTCATGAGTTATATAATGAAAATAGAAGAATTTGATATTTCAAGTTGGAGTTGCAATTGGAACGTTTGGCTATTTGTGTTGAATTGAAAAATTAAGTGTGGTTACGATTATACATTGTATGGTTAAAATTGTTGGGGCTATTCTAATTTAAAGATGATGGATTAATTTTGATTAATGTTGGAGTTGTTGTTTCCATTGGTTATATGATGAAACTGAAGAAATTTGATATTTAAATTTATAATTGTATTGTGTTGAGAATGATCTGGGTTGGTTGTGTTGTTGTTCTTGTTGAATTGAAGGACTAAGAGTAGTTAAAACTATAGCATTGTTGTAATTATTGGACTGTTGTAAGGTCATATAATAAAGTGTTATGGATGTAGATTATTAAGCGTAACTTGATTATATCATAGTCGTTATGTTAAATATTATGAAATGTCGTAATGTGTAGGCTGATTTGGAATAATATGCGAGCTGTTTCAGAACATTCTTGAATCTTTCCTTGGCTAACTTTAATATAGCACTTGAACGTATGGTTGCTGATGTTGACTTGGTTGTTATGTAGTTGGTTTGAATATAAGAGAAATGCCGCCTAATTTTCTAGAAATGATCTGCTAACATTGGAGTGTGTTTTGAAACCTTCCCTATAGCTTAAACATAGTTCTTGACGTCTTAATATAGGTTGAGACACTATTGGGCAGCGTATACGTATTGTGTTATGAATAAGCACTGAAGGTATGTAAAGCCTATCTCTTCTTTCTTTTGGCATATCTTAGACGTAATTGGATGTATAAGCTCCTATTCCTAAAGACTCTACTATGACAAATATCTCTGATTCTATAAGTTGTTTCGCATTAACTTAATACATGTCTATGATTCTTGAGGCTCTATTTGATATGGTCCATAGTGACATTCAAAAGGTACTTGAGATGACTACTGTCTTGATTTTTTCAAATGATGGTTCATTTTGATTATTCTATTGGGTTTCGGGCAATGATCTAATTATATATGGTTGCTCATGAAATTCTACTCGTGCATACTGTTATTACCTCTTTCACTGAGTCTCGGGCCAGGTATATTATCATGCATAGTTTTATTACATCTTCACCCAGTCCCTCACTAGAGGGCCGAATACGGTATAGTATATGTACATGATGATACGACTATAGTACCGAGTCCCATAATGGGCTGGGTATGGTATATGATAATTATATGCATGATTTGCATCATAAGGCACAGGTACAGTGAGTTCTTTATTATCATACTTGTCTCCTGGGCTCTCTACTTCAGTTATGATCTTTTCTATTATATTTTATTCTTTACATACTCAGTACATATCTTGTACTGACCCCCTTCCTCAGGGGGCTGCATTTTATGCCTGTAGGTATAGGTACTAGCTTTGGTGATCCGCCAGCCTAGGATTCTTATTAAGCTATCTTGGAGTGCTCCTTTGTCTTTGATCCTAGACTTTTGGTATAGACCCCCTTTTTAATGTATATATATTTTTTATTCAGGGGTACGACAAGGCCCTATCTCGCCATATGATACTGTTGATACTCTTAGAGGTCTGTAGACATATGTAGGGGTTGTGTGTGTATGTGTTTGGTTCTGCATATATGTCTTGTATTTTGGGATGTTGTATGTAGTGAAAGCTTTGTTGGCTCGTGTATTATGAGGTTTTAATTGATTGTGATTCCTCAGGAGATAGGTTACCCTAATACATGTATGTAATGCTTTGGATGACGTCCTATTTTCACAAAGCCTCCATATTGTGTTTGGTTTCAGTTTGACGATATGTAACATTTATGTACATGAGTTCCCAACTCGAGCAACAGTCACGGCCTATAGGGTTGGGTCATGACAGTGTTAATGCAAAATGGCAAGGTCATAGCTTATGCTTAGATAACTCAATTTGCATGAAAAAAATTATCCAACTCACGACTTAGAGTTGGTGGTGGTGGTATTTTCTTTGAAATTATGGAGACACTATCTTTACGGTGTCCGTGTAGATATTTTCACTGATCACAAAAGTTTGCCACTTGAACCTTTGACAAAGGAGATGTCTTGAATTGTTAAAAGATTATGACATGAGTGTGCTATACCATTCAGGTAAGGCAAATATGGTTGCCGATGCTCTTATTAGGTTGTCCATGAACATTGTTTCCTATGTTGATGATGAGAAGAAAGAGTTAGTTTGGGATGTGTATAGATTAGCCCATTTGGGTAATTGATTGGTCGATTTCGAGGATGGTAGGGTTATAATGAAAAATGGTTCCTAATCATCTCTTGTGGAAGATGGAAAGACAAAGCAAGATTATGATCTCGCTTTGGTCAAATTGAATAAAGCGGTTGCCAATAAAGCCATTGAGGATTTCTCCCAAGGGGGAGATGGTGTTTTGAGATATCAAGGCCGATTGTGTATTTCGAATTTTGATGGCTTGAAATAAATGATATTGTCGGAAGCTCATAGTTCACAATATTCTATTCATCCCGGTTTCACAAAGATGTATCGAGATTTGAAAGAAGTATATTGGTGGAATGGAATGTAGAGGGACATTATAGAATTTGTGGATAAGTGTCTTAATTGTCTACAAGTGAAAGTTGAGCATCAAAAGCTGGGAGGTTTTGCTCAAGACATTGAGATTCTTACTTGAAAATAGAAAGCCTTGAATATGGACTTTGTTCCTAGTTTGCCTCGTACTCATAGGAAACATAATTCTATTTGGGTGATTTTTGACCAAATGATTAAGTCGGCTCATTTTCTACCAGTTAAGACTTTATATTCAACCGAAGACTATACTAGATGGTAAAGCTTCATGATGTTCCATTGTCTATCATTTCTGATAGAGGTACTCAGTTTAAATCTCAGTTTTGGAGATATTTTCATAAAGGTTTTGGTACTCAAGTGATGCTAAGTATAACCTTTTACCCACAAACAAATGGTCAGGAGAACATACAATTTAAACATTAGACGATATTGGTATGACCATTTGCCATTAATAGAATTTGCTTATAATAACAGTTATCACTCTAACATTGAGATGGCTCCATTTGAGGCTTTGTACGATAGGCGGTGTAGATCCCTTATTGGTTGGTTTGAGGTAGGTGAAGTTTCTTTGATAGGACCCGAGTTGGTATTTGAAGTTATGGAGAAAATTAGGCTCATTAGAGAAAGATTGAAAATAGCCCAAAGCTGACAAAAGTCCTATTCAGATGTGGGAAGAAAGGAACTTGAATTTGAAGTTGATGATTGGGTCTACTTAAAAATTTCACCCATGAAGGGTGTGATGCATTTTTGTAAGAAAGGGAAGCTAAGTCCCCGCTATGTTGTCCCATATAAAATTTTTGAGGTGAATTAGTAAGGTTGCCTATGAGATGGATCTGCCTTCAGATTTGGCATCAGTGCATCCAGTATTCCATGTGTTATTATTGAGGAAGTTTATAGGTGATCCTAGCTCCATTATTCTATTAGACAACATTGATGTTAAGGTTAACCTTTCTTATGAAGAGGTTTCGATTGATATTTTGGACCGGCAAGTTAGAAAGTTGAGAAACAAAGAAATAGCTTTAGTTAAAGTATTATGGAGGAATCAAGAGGTTGAGGGTCCTACATGGGAGGCCGCAGCCGATATGATATTCCAATATCCTCATCTCTTTCCTTCCATGCCTAGTTGAGGTATTTAGCTCCTTCTTGGTCCAACCCGCCAAAATTATTTATTTCAGTTGTTTTCATGGTTTTACATACATTCATGTTTATAAACTGAGTTTATAAGTTATTATTTTTGCTTAAGATTAATGATTTCATGATTTATGCATTATCGAGATGTATTGCATTCATGTTGGGCTATTATGCTCCTTTCCTATACCTTTCATGCTAGCTTGATCCCATTCCAGGACGAATGTTACAAAAGAGGAGATATTGTAAGACCTAGAACTTGAAAAATCAGAAAATGAGGATCAAAAGATGAGAATTCAAAAACCTGCAATTTTGGCACCAGATGATGACCACGGAAGGCCATCATGGGCTCTGGTGAACATGATGCCTCATGGTGAACCACCATGGTGGTAACCTTGAGGTTCAGTCTTGTAGGGTGAGGTCCATGACATGCCATCATGGACCATCATAAGTACTATAGGCCATGAAGTCTTCCGTGGTTACCCCTCCCTTGAGACCTCTGAACATGACTCCAAGATTCAAACCACGATGGACCCTCATGGGCTATATAGCCCATCACGGACCCTGGTGAGCTCTATGGTGGTCACTCCTATAGGTCACCCTCTAGGGTCTGCACCATGCCCATGTCTTACATCTCGTAGTGCACTCCATAGACTGTGAAGGTGTTTCGTAGAGGATCAACTTAAACTTTCCCCTGCAACTTTAGATTTCCAATTCAAAGTACAGTATCATGGACACCACCACAGGCCGTGATAAGTATCACAGACTATCATGGGTCCTTCGTAGTGGCTTATAGTTCAAGTTAAATAAAAGGTACTCCGGTCATTTTACTAATCTTTATTAATGTATGTGGATGTTTTACTAAACCTATTCTTTTCCCTCATTAATCCCAATCAACTTTAAGACTTCTCTCTCAATGGTTCATCTTCTTCATCAAGCTTGGTTAAGGTTTCTTCAAGAACAAGCCTCCTTTCTCAATTCCAAGTTCAAATTCAATCAAGGTATGTAGGTATTGATCCATGGGTCCTTTCCACCCGTGGAATCCCAAGGTTTTTATTCAAATTCTCATGATTTTCAATTGGGTTTGTAACCCTAATTTGATGAATTGCATTGGACTGTTTCAATTATGTTTTTAATCATTATAAGTATGTTTCTACATGAATTACATAATTTCAAGTTGAATTATGATTGAACATGCATGAAGCTATTTTTGATGATGATATTATGAAGTATGATTATGAATTCTATGATTTTGAATTATTATCATGGTTTTCATTCAAATTGACTATCTATACGAGTTTTACTTCACATTCAAGTATGAATTATGATTACAATTATCAATAATAATTAAACTATGAATTATATGCAAATTATGGAAAATATGACTTACGGCCCTATGTGGTGACCAAAGAACCTATTATCATGTATGTAAGTATGATATTACAATGTTAGAAGGTCAATACTCACATTGCAAGTATGTTTTGAAAATGAGAGACTTTATGAATGTTAAAACTATGTACAAGTTTATGATATATGTTAACCATGCTTACTATGTCATGTTATGTATTCTGTGGGATTTGACTTAGAACTAAGATGAATTTGAGGTAAGCCTTAGTAGCAACCTCTAGTCCCTTAAACTATGTGTCACCATAGGTTGATGTTACACCTCATACTTTTGTACCTTGAAACGTGTTCTTAAGTCTCTTGAAAGGCTCTTATGTTTCATGGAAGGATCATAAGCCTCTTAAGTTTCTTAAGATTTCCTAAAGTTTCTTAAAGCTTCTAAAATCTTCTTAAGAGTTGCCATGTGAGACGGATAATCTATAATGCTATCAAACAATTCTAAGGAAAGGAGAATGCGATACCCCATAGTAGAGAAGATTGGAAATAGAGTTATAAGAATCTGGAAAAAGTTAGAGACCGAATGATGAGTTGTAGGACACGAATTATTTACGTAAGGTACCAACTTGGAAATCTTACATACTTAAGCTATTGGAGTACATACCAAGCTTACGTAGCAAGGATTACATAGGTTCATAAAGTAAGACGAGATTATAAACCTACAAGGGGAAAAGAGGATGCCACATGGTAGCACGAGAGAGTGCCACATGGAAGCAGCTGGAGCAAGGGTGGTGGACCCCCACATGCCATGTGGCAGCCTGTGATTGGAGGAAAGGGGTGTGTTGGCCCAATGAGGGCTTGACATGTGTCACCACCTAGGGCTTGACATGTGTCACCACTTAGGGGTTGACATGTGTCACCCCCTTAGGTGGCCTATATGTATATGTCTTATGACTTATTAAAGTTCCATACTTATCTAGAAAATTCAAGAACAAGAAAGAAGAGAAGAGAAGAAACTAGAGAGGGAGAGAGCCACAGTTTTGAAAGGAAAAGAAAAGGTGAGTTCTTCTATTTCGCTCTGTGAATTAATTATCTAGGGTGTACCATGATGTTATGAATGTGTTAGTAATGAAAATTTATGGTTTGAAGCATCCCAAAACATTAGAAAACATCCACAAAATTTTAGGCGTGCTAAAGGAACTTCCGAGGCAAGTTTCAATGAGTTTGATGAATTTTGGACAAGGTAAGGACTTCCCTTTATAATTGGAGTTTATGATATTTTTATGAGGTATATTACATGTCTTAAATAAGGTTGGAAGTTGAAAAATTGCATAAGGATGCTTGACGTTAGAAAAAAACTAAATTAAAGTAGTTATAGCTAAATCGAAGTCGAGTAGTGGGTTGTCGTTGTGGTGCTGAGGGTGAAGCTGGTTGGGTTACATGTTGCAGGGATTTAAATTGTTTTAAAAAGGGTATGAGTTCTTGTGGTTGCATCCAAATGACCCTCTATTCGGTATGGTTAAAGATTTTGTGAAATAAAGATTTAAAACTCTATTTTTGTATCGTAGTTTTGAGCTAGTTATTTTGAGATGTATTGTGTAATGTTGAGGTGGTTTACTTGTATATATGATGTTGTTTGTTATTTTTGGTATGGTTATTGATTTAGATTGTATATGTTTACTCACTACTTGATTCGTGTATACTGTAATACATCTTTCACTGAGTTATGGGCCAGCTATAATATAATTATTACTATATGATACGTGGATCGGACCAAATGTTCCTCGGCATTACTATATGATATGTGGATCAGACCGAACATTCCTTGGCATTGCTATATCATACATGGATTGGAATGAACATTCTTCGGCATTACTATATGATACGTGGATCAGATTGAATGTTCCTCGACATTATTATATGATGTACAGATTGGGCCGTACGTTCCTCGGCAGATACTTACTATATACATGGATCGGGCTATATGTTCCACAGTGCTAATAATATATATGTGCATATTATGACAGAATGATGTAGATGGTACACCGAGTCCCCAAAATGGGTCGGGCACAGTACGTGATGGTAATATGTATGACTTTCTTTTATACGATGCGAGTATGGTAAATGGTTAAATGTTATACTTGCCCCTGCATCCCTATGCCAACTATAATTTCCTTATGATGTCTATGCTTTACATACTCAGTACATATGTCGTACTAACTCCCTCTCTCGGGGGGCTGTATTCATGCTCGTAGGTATAGATACACACTTTGGGTATCCATCAGCAGAGGAGTTCCACTTAGCAGTTCAGAAAGGCTCTATTATGCCGGAGCCTAGTTTTGGTATTAACCTTCGATGTATATATTTATTTGTTCACAGGTACGGCGGGGGACCTGTCCCGCCTTATATTACTGATCTTACTCTTAGAGGTATGTGGACATGTATGTGAATTTATATGGGTTGTATATGCATGTATGTACAGTGGTGCCTATGATAAGCCTCGTCGTCTTATTTCTTATCCTGCCTGTTGATGTGCTATAACTTAAACAGGGGATAGATTTACTTACAGATAGTAGGGATATACGTGAGTGCCTAGTTTGGGCACCCATCACGGCCTACGGGGTTGGGTTATGACAGTTGCCTTCATGACTTAGCTAGTGAATCCACATATAGCGTATATACATGACACCTGCCTAGTGGGGTAGAGTCTATCTTGGAAAGTAGATTTCTCTTTCTTCCATTGTATGGGGAGACATCAAAATTTTATGTTATAGCTCACATGGTCTTATTGTCTGTTATGGTTCTATCCCACATATGTATATGCTCTTTACGATCTTTATTATTTCAATCATGTCTTTCAAATGCTTTGATCATTAAGGTTTTCTCATGACTTTACTTATCCACTTTATCGTGTTTCAAATATTGATCATTGTATCTTATAATTTATATTACATGTCATGACCTCATACTTACTATATTCAAACATACTAATACACATTGTTGCTTACATTGTCTCATAATGTAGGGCTTGAGGATCATCTTTCCACATGTATCTAGTTCAAATTTCATATCGGCGGAGTTTTGGTGAATTCTCATCTATCGAGGACTAGTTATGAGTTGTTTCTTCATTCAAAAATGTTTATTTCTTTCATGATAAGGGTGATCTAGGGACATATCTTAGCACTCGCCTTTCTTGACTGGTAGAGGCATTTGTTAGACATATGTTGTAGAGTCTATGTTGTCGAATTTCTATACTCTTTATGATTCATTATTTAGACTCTTCCAATGTTGTTTCTGCATTTACTAATCTTATGTATGCTTCATGATATGTCAAGAGGCTTGATTGGAATCCTTCAGAGTTTTGATTGCCATGTTATGACTAGGCCCTAGATCGGGTGGTAATGAAAATGAATTCTCCCAAGGGGAAGATATTATAACATTCCTCAAAATTCTTACAAGTTTCTTAAAAATGCCTTGGGAATAGATCGCTTGCATAACAAAGTATCCTTATCTTTTTTGGGAAATTTGAGTCCAAAATATCGATTAGGGGGTCAAAATCTGGGGAAAATGATCTCGGTGGATTTTTAGGACCAGTATATCAAAAGATAAATTTTTCTAAAAATTACAAAAAATAGTGAGGTGCACGGAAGCTCCACATCGCTCACTTGTTCCTAATCAGTGTAATTTTTTTCCGAGTCTAAATCTGGCCAAAATCTCATTCACTCAAAATTGGCTTATCTAGGAATAGCTCCGCTTCGCGGACTTTGGTATAACTTTTTATCCGAATTTAATTTTTAAAGTGGGGAAACTTTAGACCCATAATTGTTATTAATGAATCTAGATGTTTTCAAGACCCAATTCAGCTCAGTATGCTATCCTAAACCTCTAATTTTATTCATTCAATCATAATTCACATATTTAAATATTTTTCTCTCTACAAAAGCTCTCAAGGACTCCATTAAAGACCTCCAAAAAATTCACTCAAACCCTCCATCAAAACTCTCAAATTCTTCCAAATATTTTGGTCCTGTCACTCAAGGTATATGGATAATTGATCATAGGGTACTTTCACCCAAGGAGCCCAACAAATTCCCTACCTTTTCTATCAATTAAGTATTTACTTTTATGGGTTTTTGATCTTCATTCCAATTGCATGAATTATGATTCTAATTATGATTATGAGTGTAGTTTAATATAAATTGATGATTATTGCATTAAATTGATGAGTTTTTGTATGAATTTCACTACATTGACCTTTAGGGTTCATAATATGAATTATGGGTTCTTTTAATTATACTTCCAAATGATATTGTCTTTATGAATTACATATGGATTGATATAAAGTATATGATCATGTATGTTTTCAAGTTAATTTCATGATTTCCAAGTCAATTGATCATGTATTCATATTTTACCCTAATTTTAAGTATAAGCTATGATCACGAATTTTAAGTGTGTAAGCAAGCTTTCTGAATGAGGGTGACTTAAGACCCTAGTGATGTTTTATGAAAAGGATTCGTAATGATGGAAGGACTACACCTACATTACATGAATCACATGATAATGAGCTATACCTATGAACATGTTTATCAAGCATGATTATGATAGGCTTACGATTTATGTCAAATATGATTTCTGGTTATGATATGATATGTATTCCATGGGATATTGTCTTAGCACAGAGAGGAATTTGAGGTAGGGGCTCGACCTAAGCCTTAGTAGCAACCTTTAGTCCCTAAAACTCCGTTGCCACCGTAGGTTTGCCAATATGGCCTTGTTAGTGGATCCACATATTGCACTTGATTATGATAATATTGGACAGAGTCTACCTTGGCAAGTAGCCTCCCCCCTTCTCGATGTGGGGATTATCAAATTCCATGTTATAGCTCACATGTTATTACCGATTACGGTTATCTCCTATATGTGTATGGTCCTTATGATGTTTTGAAAGACTACTCATATCATTTACTCTTATATGTTGCTCTTATGATTTAAAGTGTTTTGACCTTTCTCATGTTTCCTTATGATTTTACCAACTGTCTTATCATGTTATTTAAAAAGGGTCATTGCATAACCAAGTTTTAACTATGCATTGCATCACCTACATACTTAGTACATTCAAATGTACTAACACATACTTTATTGTGTAAGATTAGAGGTATTGTTGGACATATGTATGATGATCCTTGACTAGTATAGTGCTTGTTTATGGTGTTATCCATAATCTATCTTTCCCTTTGTTTTCACTTTTTATTGATTGTCATTATTTATAAAAAGATAAATGAATGCTACAAAGCTTATTTGAGGTATCTTCAGGTTCTTCATTCTTCATGTCGTGTCTAGGCCCTAGGCTAGGGTCATGACATCTTCATATGAGAAGTATGGAACCTAAATCATGGACAAAAGATGAAAGTGACAAAAATAATGTGGACAAAAAGAGTTTACATTATCTATATATAACTGTAACACCCCAAAATATCCTAGCACACTCATTTACAAGGATCCAGAGGAATAGTTAGAATTTTTCCTCAGACTAGTGACCCACAGGCAGTATCTACGGATTGTAGAAAGATCTATAGATCATAAGTAGGGATCATAGGTCCCTTGCACAGTTAGTGAAATTTTAATTTGTTAATAACCTTCCTAGGAATCGCTTCTATGGCCTATAGAGGTCTCTATGGACTATAAGATACATCAGTAGGAGAGGTCCTAAGCCTAGTATGAAAACCCTTTCCCACGAGCTTTTGTATGACCCGTAGGGCTAACTCATAAACCCAATGTCATATTGTAGTAGCTATTGGAATGTGCACCGAGTTCTACGAGTCGAGTTTATGAATCGTAATAAGGTCTACAATTCATAGAACCCAACCTCATGAGAACCCCAGTGTTCCTACGAGTCAATCCCATGACTCACTAAAGGGTCTATGACCTATAGGAAGGGGCCATAAACCTAAGATGGAAAATTCTAGTAGGTCCAATTTTTGGACACCATGTTCTACGAGGGGTCTTCTATGGCCTGTAAAAAGTTCTATGACCCATAAAAATTTCTACGGTCTGTAGAATGACTCATATAAGACCCTAGAAAATTTTTAATGAAGGATAATTTGGTCTTTTTTCACCTTTTCCAAATCAAAACCTTTACGTTTTGGGACTAAAATAAGTCCCTTATCAACAACCTATGTTTGTTTAGCCATTATTAACACTTAGATGATTTGAGAGTAAGGATTGGAGAGGAGAAAAGGTAGGGTTCAAGAGTGTACATCGAGTTGGTTGAGTTTAATTAAGAACATTGTTATTCAAGGTTTGTAAGACTAATCATAGAGTTGGACTAAGTTCTTTCTCACTCCCTATATCTCAATTTCCTTAGTAAAAAGTTCAATCTAGAGTTTTGATTCTATTCTACTGAGTTTTTGAATAGTTATGCTTCTTTCGTTGAGTTCTCTGTGTATTTATTGATATTAAGATTATTCCTATAAGTTCAAATTCTTGAATTTGTCTTTCATGCTTAAATTCACATGAACCCAAGTTGAGTATCTACATTGCTTGTTTCCATGCATTGATTTAAGTTAAAGAATAATATATTTTATGTCCTAATTGACAAAGGAGTAAGCATATACTTGAGTTTGAGAAGTTTTTCATTCATTGATTTTGAGCATAACCCTTATGAGTCCAAGTGAGTTTGAGTAATTATGCATTTAATTATTTATATTGAGATTGAGTTGAGAAACCAAAGTTATATTTAAAATGTATTCACTGATTTGAGAAGTATAACTTTTTTAAAGAGAATGTATTGAGTTTAAGGAAAGATGAGTTAAACAGAATAAAGTCCAATGAGACTGTCATGACCTAACTAGGCCCTAGGTATTACATGACGATTAGAATCTTGAAGGACTCCAACCAAACCTTTTAAAATATCATACATAAGCATTCATAAGACAAATAAATCAATAAGACTAAGACATAGAAGAGTAAGTAATATGAATGGTCTCAATAAAAGAGAATAAAACTCAAACTTGAAATGAAAAGACAACATAGACTACATGACGTCATACATGCCTCTACTAGTCTAGATGGGGGTATAAGACAAGCTCCTAGCTCACACAGTATAAAAGATGAAAAGTCATATGAAACAATAAAAATGTAATGTCTTGTCCTCGAATCTTGAGGACTCATGAATAATAGAAGTAAGTAAATCTCAACTCTAACCATGAGTGGGGTGTTCATGAAGATCGTCCGACTCTATGTTATGATACAAGGTAGGCAAAAGTATGCGTTACTACAAGGAATACACTAAGTATGTGAGAAGCATTCATGAGAAATGATAATAGGACATATTCAATATAAGAATGGGATGCATGCCCAATAGCTTGAAAACATGAATAAAACTTGAAGGTATTTAAAGATTGTAAACATGTGGTCAATGCATAATAAAACATTATCATAAGATAAGAGCTTATAGGACATGATATATATATATATATATATGTGGGATATTAATATTAACCTACATGTAAGACCTTGTGAGCTATAACATGAAATCTGATGTAACTCTCACACCAAGAAGAGAGAGGCTACTTGCCACTACAGACTCTAAATCATAAACATAGCATAATCATAATCTATATGTGAATCCACTAGCTAATCCATAAGGGCACCCCTATGGTGGCACGTAGTTTAGGAACTAATGGTTGCTACTAGGGTTCCCTCATGGATCCCCACCATAAAGGTTTCTTGATGCTAAGTTAATTCCAACAAAATACATAAAACATAGTCACGAGGAAAGGTAAATCAACTAATCCAACATCATAAAAGTATAACATAAGAATAGTTCCTTGAAACCTATGATCAGAACTTGAACTTATGGATACTTACCTTTCTAAGCATCCACATCATCATAACTTTCATATTGTGAGAAAACCTTTCAAAATTCATGGTTTTATACTTGAAAACATACTTGATTCTCATACATAACATTCATAATCATTCATAAATCATCCATAATTCTTTGATCATAAATTCATAGCTTGAAACATGAAATTCATGTCATAATGCATGGTTCATTGAAAAGCTTTTTAAAAAAATGTAATTTAACTCAAATTGTGTATGAATAGACTACTGGAATTGAAATAAATCATAATTGAGTTAACCCATATATAATTTGATCAAAATCCTATAATTTGGAGAATTAAAATTGATAAGAGAAGAGAGAAATTATTGAGACACGATGAATGGAAAGGATCCATGGATGAATTTTTATATACCTTGATGAAGATTACACTTGAATTTTGAAGAAGAAACTTGAACCTTTGAAGATTACACTTGAATTTTGATGAAGAAGCTTGAACCTTAGGAACCCTAGCTTGATGAAGAAGAAGAGCCCTATGGGAGAGAATCGTTGATGCCTTAGAGTGATTTTGAGAACTCAAGAGGGAATGGTAGGAATTTGAAGAATATAGGTATTTATAGGCTTTGCATAATACCCCAAAAATTTCCTGGTACATAGTTAAAATAAGGAAAAGAAGAGTATGCGTTAGTGCTTTGAATGTACGAAGTATGTTAGTAATGCAATACATGACATAAAAGCAATGACGTATGATCAAGACTAGAACATATAATAAGTAGACCATTTACACGTAATAGTGAATCATAAGTAAGGATAATGTTATTTTAAATCATATTGCAACCTTATGAAGAGAACTTGTACAATTCATGGATAGTCATGAGTCATAATTAGGAATCATAAAAGAGCTTGCAAGTTCATAAGTAGTAGTAAGGATCTTAAATCATATTGAGAGTCATAAAACCATGGGTGAGAGAACATACTTTACTTTGTGAGAGACATATTAGTCATAGTACGAAATACCTTAAACATTGAGAGAGGGACCATGTACCTTTGTGAGAGCGACCATTAACCTACAGAAACGATGTGAGCAATAATACGGAGTCCTAATGTTATCCCTACACCGAAAAAAAGAGAGACTACTTCCCAAGGTAGACTCCGTCATGCCTAACTGGATCCACTAAGCTACATGAAGTATCGAGCCTCTAATATGGGTGACCCTTAAAGGAATCGAGCCTCTACTTCAGGTGATCCTTTATCCTTCGGTGGCACGTAGTTATGGAATAATGGGATATTACTATGGGTATCTTACCTCAACTACGGGGAGAGAATGACTATACTAAGGTCCACTCAGTTCTAGGTAAGCTCTCAATGGAATAGACAAATCATAAGTTAACATCATGTGGGAGGGGCCATATCTACTACCCGTCCACTCTTCATAAAATATAATCATAGAATAGCTCCTTAATCTTCTCTCATGTAATGTGAGTATAGACCCTTTATCATTACATATTCTTATTTGTAAAACATCTTTAGGGATAACTCACCCTATCATTAACTTGATTGAAACAACATAAAAACATCATTCATAGAAGTTGCCAAATATTTATAAAGCTTTCATTGGATATAACTTGAAATTCGACATCATAGCTTATACTTGTAAATTTAGGTAAAATATGCATACATGATCAATTGACTTGGAAATCATGGAATTTAAGTGAAAACATGCATGACCATATGCTTTATATCATCTCACACATATTTCATGGAGATGAAATCAATTTGAAGCAATATTGAATATACCCGTAATCCATGTCACAACCCTAAAGATCAATGTAGGAAATTTATTGAAAAAACATTAAAATCATCATTTATAATCTTCACAAATTTTCCCTAAATCTGAAACATCATTTATATAAGCCTTCATTGGAAAACCCTTTGAAAGTAATCATAGTTCGTGAAAATCACCATTAAAAATAGAAATATGCATGGGAACTTATAATAAAGACTTGAAATTATGCAATTAGGGTAGAATCATGCTTACAATAATCATTGAAGTCAAGTACAAATATAATTGAAATAGCCTAATGCAATAACATCAATCTAGGTCTACAGAACAATTGAAATTGAAGAGATCTTTTGAGAAAACCTTGGAACTCCATGAGTGAAAGGAACCATGGATCAATCCTCATATAGCTTGAAGAATCTAGCTCTGAAATTGAGAATGAGAGTTGTGTTCTTGAAACCCTAACTTCAATAGGGGGAAGAAGACCTTGAGATAATAATCTTTTTTCCTTAGACAAATTTTGGAGAATAATTTGGAATATGGGGAATTATGAAGGGTTGAATAATTATAGGTTCTAAACATTGCCCAAAAGGTGTTTAGATACATTGAACCAAAATTAGTAAAAGACCACAATACCCTTCATTCAACTAAAATTTGGACCCTACGAGTTGTACAAACTCCTATGACTTGTACTATAGGTATAAGAAATCCCTAAATTCTGAGCCTTTAAAGTTGCTTTTATGACTTGTCCTTACAAGTCATCTATTCCTCTAAGGGTCATAGAACCAACTCATCAAACCCCACTAACACTTGGCCAAAAATCATATCTCAGGACTTCCTTTATGATTCTCCCTTATGATTCATCGACTCGCCTATGACTCATCATATTTAGTTAGGATCTTTTCTGAGATTCCTGAAATTCCTGTGCCTCTGATCCCTTCTTATGGGTCCCTTTTGAGACTTGTCATGGTGTCTACAAGTCGTCAGCTTGACTCGTAAACCCTTCCTCTTCCTCAAACTCTTTCCTTTACTCAATACCCTCCCTACGAGTCATTCCTACAACTTGTAGGATGATTCATAAACTTGACATAAGTTCAAGTTACCTTGAAATCTTCCTTCATTTTGAGTTTCCAACTTCTGGGGTCTTACATATTCACATGAACCCTAGTTGAGTATGTACTTTTTTTGTTTCCATGAATTGATTTGCGTGAATGAATGATATATTATATATCTTAATTGAGAAGGGTGTTGATCATTTATTTGAGTTTGAGAACTCTTCCATTTACTGATTTTGAGCATAACCCTTATGGGTATAAGTGAGTTTAAGTAATTATATATTTAATTATTTATCTTGAGACTGAGTTGAGAAATCAAAGTTATATTTAAAATGCCTTCACTGAATTGAGAACTATAACTATTTTAAAGAGAATGTATTGAGTTTGAGGAACATTGAGTTAAACTGAGTAAAGTCCAATGAGACTGTCATGACCTAAGCTAGGCCCTAGGTGTGACACGATGATTAGAATCTAGAAGAACTCAAACCAAACATCTCATCAGATCATACATGAGCATTCATAAGGTAAATAAAGCAATAAGAATAGGACATAGAAGTGGAAGTAAGTCTCAATAAAAGAGAATAAGTCTAAAACTTGAAATGGAAAGACAACATAGACTCTATGATGTCTAACATGCCTCTACTAGTCTAGATGAGGGCATAAGACAAGCTCCTAGCTCACCCAATATAAAATATGAAAAGTCATAAGAAATAACAAAAATGTAATGTCTTATCCCTGAATCATGAGGACTTACCAACAATTGAAGTAAGTAAATCTCAACTTTATCCACGAGTGGGCTGTGTGTGAAGATCGCCTGACCCTACATTATGATGCAATGTAGGCAAAAATATGCATTAGTATATGGAATGCACTAAGTAAGTGAGAAGCATGCATGAGAAATGATAATAGGATATTCTGTATGAGAATGGGAGGCATGATTAATAACTTGAAAACATTAATAAAACTTGAAGGTATTTAAAGATTGTAAACATGTGGTCAATTCATCATAAAATATTTTCATAAGATAAGAGCTTATAGGACATAATTAATACATATGTGGGATATTAACCATAACCAACATGTATGAACATATGAGCTATAACATGAAATCCAATATAACTCTCGCACCAAGAAGAGAGAGGCTACTTGCTAAGGTAGACTCCATATCAAAAACATAACATAATCATGAATTATATATGGATCCACTAGAGAAGCCATAAAAGCAACCCTACAGTGGTGCGTAGTTTAGCAACTAATGGTTTCTACTAGGGTTCTCTCGTGTATCCCACCATAAAGTTCGCTCGGTGCTAAGTTAATCCCAACATAAATATAAAACATAGGCATTAGGAAAGGTAAATCAACCAATCCAACATCATGAAAATATAACATAAGAATAGCTCCTTGGAAACCATGATCATTACTTGAATTTGTGGATACTTACCTTTCTAAGCATCCATATCATCATAATTTTCATATTGTGAGAAAATCTTCCACAATTCATGGTTTTATACTTGAAAATAAACTTGAATCATAATATATAACTTTCATAATCATTCATAAATCATCCATAATTCTTTGATCATAAGTTCATAGCTTGAAACATGAAGTTAATGGCATAATGTATGGGTTATTTAAAATTTTATTGAAAATATGTAATTTAACTCAAATCATGCATGAATAGACTATTGGAATTGAAATAAATCATAATTAAGTTGACTCATATACAATTTGATCAAAATCCTAGAATTTGGAGAATTGAAAATGATAAGAGAAGAGAGAAATTAATAGGACTCCATTGATGGAAAAGATCCATGGAATAATTCCCACATATCTTGATGAAGATTACCCTTGAATTTTGAAGAAGAAACTTGAACCTTAGGAACCCTAGCTTGATGAAGAAGAAGATCCCTTTGGGAGAGAATTGCTGATGCCTTCGAGTGATTTTGAGAAAATAAGAGGGAATGATAGGAATTTGAAGGATATAGGTAGTTATAGGCTTTGCATTATACCTTAAAATGTCCAAGTACATCACTAAAATAATGCGAAAAAGACCAAAATTCCCTTCATTAATTTGGACTGAGTGACGTACGAGCAAGGACCTATGGGTTGTAGGAGTAGTGATGCATTATAGGAATGCTTCTTCAATGGCCCCAACACTTAGCAAAATTCTCAAACTTAAGGACACATCCTATGAGTCCAACCTATGGACCATCCTGCTTATTCGTAGGAAGAGTTCTTGTAACACCCTAATTTTTTTTTATATATTTTCTTCTAAAAGATTTCCATGTGATCCATGTTATCTATGAAGTTCTATATAGGTAACGATGGTTGGAAATAGGTTGAGGGATTTGGAAGGAGTTGGAGGCTAAATAATGGGTCGTGGTAATCAACCTACTTGCGTAAGCTATACATCGAGCTTAAGTAGAAAGGATTACATAGGTTCTTAAAGTGAAATGAGATTACAAACCCACGGAAGAGGGAAAAGGAGGCATAACACCTACTTAAACAAGTAGGTGATGCACCTACTTGGACCAAGTAGGGGACACACCTACTTGAGGTGGACCCCACGCTGCTATGTGGCAGCTTTAAATTGGGCGCATAGATGAGGTGGTGCCCTAGGGGTTGCACACATGTCACCCCTAGGGGATGCCAGATGTCACCTTCTAAGGAGGTGTATATATGTATATCTTGATGACTAAGAAGTCATTTTCTTTAGCCTTACACTTCAAAATTTGAGAGGAAATTTTCGAGAGCAAGAGAGAGTAGCTACGACCCTTGTTGCTGCCAAAGTAAGGCCTCCAATTTCGCTCCATAAATTAATTATCTAAGGTATTCTTTGGTTAAGTAACTATTTTTAACAACATAAACTTTATAGTTGGGTCAGCGAGGAGGTTGTTTTTTCTTGTTAGCAAACCCATTTTTGGATGGGACTACCGTTAGTAATATTATTATAACTCCTTATTTAAAGCTTCATTTTGAGTGATTTAAGATGTTTTGGAAAGATATTTCATAGGGATATAACTTTTATTTAGGCTCTAAAACCCAATTTTGATTTTATCTACTCGAAAAAGGATAATGAAGTATAGGGGAGGTGGTGCCCAGATTTTGTTTTGAAAATCCTACATGGACTACTGTTGGTATTTTGGGCATATTATTTTGTACAAAATTGATGTAGGGGTGATTCATAATTGTATGTGACCCTAAGACATATTTCTATAACTTTCGTTGAGGTTACAAAGCCTACTTCCCCCATTTACCCCTTCGAAACTGAGCAACAATACAAGACAGTAGGCTATCTAGAATTTTGGTTTGAATAGTTTAGGCTAATTTTTATTAATTTCATGTTTAGTTTCAATATGATGAGACTCTTAAACATAAGTAGATATTTGATGATGTATTTAAGGTGTATATGTGCTTATACAAGCTAAGAGGAACTCTTTGATAAAGTGGATTTTGGTTGGTCTATGACGGAGAGGAATTGAGCTCCTCGAGTTGTGGTAGAACCTGTTGTATGCTAAAACGCCAAGGTTCGTGTATAAACTTGAACTTGGAATATTTTACTTTCTGAAATTTGACGTATCTTGATGGGTTGTTTCATTATTCCTTGTCTTGTATTATGGTATGATTAGTATCTCAAGTATTCCAAAATTTCCGCTAAACCGTCCACTTGTACGAATTGCTTGATCATTTTACATTCTTATTGGGACTTTGTCCTTCTTTTTATTGTGACTTGTCATCGATATTGGCATGCCTCTCTATTCGGATCTTGCACATCTTGACTTTGGATTTACATTTATTCTTGACAGTGGGGTTTCTTCTATTTTCGAGTATGAGTAGAAAGACACTTTCAACATGGTTCTTGATTCTGTTGATATTAGGTGATGACCCTTCTTGATTTTGGATCTTCGATCCGTATTGATATTGAATGTGCTTAGTGTGAAGGCATGACGTATCTATTGGGTGAAATTAATTATTTGACAACTCTTTCGAATTGAATTATAAGTTTCTTGATACTTGAGCCTTCAAATATTAATATTGATATTTTTACACCACTAAGCTTTATGCTTAGCGATAGTTGTTTTCTATCATAGGTAATGTGCGGCATGAGGTATGAAGATGGCTATTTGGAGTACACTTTTTGGAGCCCTTGTGAAGATCACATTTGCATATGCATCTATTTTTTATAAATATTTTGGAGAACTTGTACAAGATACATGTGGCACTTATGTATGAAATTTTGAAGGCTTGTGAAAACAAAACTATATGCTTGTAACTTGAACAGGCTGACTAGTTTTGCTATTTTGGAGTGTGCTTTTAACTCAAGTCATTCCTGTATTGTGTTTATATGTTGGCTTGTTATTTTGCACAAAGAAAGATAATAGTTTTGTTGTAACTACTGGTTCGAGTTTTATGTATTTTATGGACCCACAATAGTGTTGACTATTTTTGATTTAAAAAAAAACTAAAAAAACTACCTTTTATTTCGTAAGTGGCATCCTCCCAAAGGGGGTTCTACAAGTGTTGGTATTAGAGCCTAGGTTTATGATTCTAGGACTTTTGTTGTGACTTGTTGGTATACTGTTTGTTTTATTACATGTTGTTTTTGTATATAGTGCCTATGCATCATGTACATGTCCCTAATGCAATGTGATCTTCCCTGATAAAGGAATCAAGTCGTGACATCTTCTACTTCTAATAGACTTATGGAAGCCGCTCGTGAGGGTTTAAATACCTCTAATGCCCAACTTCACCAACAAGAAGGGGTTGGAGAACATTTTTCTAATTTTAATCCTCCTAGTACAAGTGGATATGAAGCAGGGAGTAATCAGGGTATAAGAGTTGGGACATACCCTTAAATGAGTCATAGTGCCCCCACTGTTGATCCCCCTTTTCAACAAATGGCCGATTTCTTTTGTATATGGCTAGAAGAGTGCCTGACCCTAATGAAATAAACTTTGAGAAAATGAGAAAATAGGTGGAGTTGAGTTTGAAGGCACTGTTGACCCTATAGATGCTGAGTAGTGGTTGGAATGGATTGAAAAAGTGTTCGAGCAGTTAGAGTGTTCAGACGCTGCCAAATTTAAGTATGCTGTCTAACTATTACAAAAAGATGCCTATGATTGGTGGTTAAGTATACTGAATGCCAGGGAAAAACCTGCTGTTCTTACTTGGAATGATTTTGTGAAAAACTTTAATAAGAAGTATGTCCCACCTGCTTATCATGATGCAAAGAAAAAGGAACTCTTAAATTTAGAGAAAGGGAGTAGGTCTATCGCTGAATATTATCTGAAATTTCTCAGGTTGTCCCGCTATGCTAAGGGTATTATTAATAATGAAAAAGATAAGTACAGGCGATTCAAAGACAGTTTGAATGATTCTATCAGAAAATCTATAGCAGTCCTACAACATAAAAACTTTTGTAAATTAGTTTCAGCTGCTCTTACTTGGGAAAGAATTGACAAGGAACAAGCTGGTCGAAATGAACATAAGTTCAGGAAAGCTTATGCAAATTTGGGAGGTCCATCAAAAAGGGGGAGGTTTGATAGTTCCCAAGCTAATACATTTCGCAAGTTAGCCCAACATAAGAAGAATAGATCAAGTTCCTTTACTGCCAGCACTCTAAGATCTAGCCAAGGCAAGACTCGTATACCCGCTTATGCACAATGTGGAAGGAATCACTTTGGTACTTGTAAAAGAGCTTCTGGCGCTTATTTTAATTATGGGAGCTTCGATCATAAGGTGAGGTATTATCCTAATTCTAACCCCACTTCTTCTCTGCATACGGAAGGCTCAGTTCAAAAACCTATTACCACTCCCTCTTAAGGGAATAAAGGTGCAAGATCTAGAAACACATAAGCAACAGGTGTAGGTGCAGCCAATCCAGCTGGTGGGTCAAGAGCTACATCACGAGTTTATACGATAAGACAGAGGGATGACTAGGATGAAGTAGATATAGTTGTTGGTAAATTTCACTTATTCAACTTATGTGTTGTTACATTATTTGATCTTGGTTCTACATATTTGTATGTTTTCTCATCATTGGCTTTTCCTGAAAATGTGAAATATGCGAGACTCGATTGTGGGGTGCTTGTCCAAATTTCTTTGGGGCAACAAGTTATTTGCAATCAAATCTATCGAGTTTTTCCCATGGTGATTCAAAATCTAGTCTTCCCTACTGATTTAATTGAAATGCCTTTCCAAGACTATGATGTCATTATCGATATGGATTGGCTTTATAGATACCATATGGTAGTTGATTGTAGGTCAAAGCATGTGACCTTTAGAGCTCCTCCACTTTCACACATCATTTTTCAAGGTGAAAGATTATTGACATATAATACCATCTCCGTGGTAGTGGCAAGGAAGATGGTTAAACAAGGTTTTAAAGCATATCTTGCTCAGATATTTGATACACGCAAGGAAGGTCCAAGCCTTGAGGATATACCCATAGTATGTGAATTTCCTGATGTCTTCCCTAAAAATCTTTCTGGACTGCCCCCGGAAAGGGAGGTTGAATTTCCTATAGAGGGCAACCTTGGAACCACTCCTATCTCTATGATGCCTTATCGAATAGCTCCAACAAAACTGAAAGAGTTGAAAGATCAATTGAAAGAACTCTTTGAGAAAGGTTTTATTCGCTCGAGTATTTCTCCCTGGGAGCTCCTGTGCTATTTGTGAAAAAGAAAAATGGGACTTTTAGGCTTTATGTTGATTATCGACAACTGATTAAGGTAACCAACCATTAAGAATAAATACCCACTGCCTAGGATTGACGATTTATTTGACCAGTTAAAAGGTGTTAGTGTGTTCTCACAAATTGACTTCAGGTCTGGGTATCACCAACTGAGGTTAAGGGAACATGATGTCCTTAAAATTGCTTTTAGAACTCAATATGGCTATTATGAATTTTTGGTGATGCCATTTGGGTTGACAAATGCTCCTGCGGTATTTATGGATTTGATGAATCGCGTGTTTAAACCTTATCTTGATCAATTTGTAGTAGTTTTTATAGATGATATTTTAATATATTCCAAGGATAGTGAAGATCATAGAAAGTATCTTCGAATTGTTTTGCAAATTTTGCAAGAGAAGAAACATTATGCTAAGCTATCTAAATGTGAATTTTGGCTCGGTGAAAGTGGCTTTTCAGGGACATATTGTGTCGGCGGCAGGTGTGAAAGTGGATCCTAGTAAAATTCATGCTATTGTTGAATGGAAACCACCTAAAAGTCCAACTGAAGTAATGAGTTTCTTGGGTTTAGCGGGATACTATAGAAGGTTTGTCAAAGGATTCTCCATTATAGCCTCCCCTTTAACTAAATTCTTGAGGAAGGATGTCAAGTTTGTATGAGATGATAAATGCCAGGAGAGTATTGAGAAGCTCAAATCCTTATTAACACAAGCTCCTATACTTACTCCACCAACTGAAGAGAAGGAATATGTAATATATAGTGATGCCTCTCATAGTGTTTTGGGTTGTGTCTTGATGCAAGAAGGGAAAGCGGTTGCGTACGCTTCCCAAAAATTAAAACCACATGAGTTGAACTATTTTTATACCCCGTACTTTTGTATCTTAAAAGACTTTGTACCTTAAGAGGTTTTTGAGTTTCTTGAAAGATTTTTAAGCTTCTTAAAATTCTTAATTTTTGAATGGTTCTTAAGCTTCTTAGAAGTTACCATGTGAGACGGATAAGCTATAACGCTATCAAATAACTCTAAGGAAAGGAGAATGTGATACCCCATAATAAGAAAGATTGGAGATAGGGTTATAAGAATATGGAAGGAATTGGAGACCGAATATTGAGTCGTAGGACTCGATTTATATACGTAAGCTACCAACTTAGAAATCTTACATACTTAAGCTATTTTAGTACATATCAAGCTTACGTAGCAAGAATTACATAGGTTCGTAAAGCAAGATAAAATTATGAACCTATGAGAAAAAGAAAAGAGAGACACATAGAAGTAAGAGGGAGTGCCACGTGGAAGCAGCTGCAGCAAGGAGGTGGGCCCCACCTTCCACGTGGCAGCCCATGAGAGGTGGTGCGATGTATTAGCCCAATAAGGGCTTAACACATATCACCACTTAGGGGTTGACATGTGTCACCCCCTAAAGTATCCTATATATGTATGTTTATGAATTTTTATTTCCATCCATATCTCAGAAGTCATCCTTATCAAAAGAAAGTTCTAGAAAAAAAAAAGAGAAGAGAGAACTTAAGCTAGAGAGAAGAAAGAGCTATGGTTTTAGGGGGAGAAAAATGTAAGTTCTCCAATTCTTCTCCATGAATTAATTATATAGGGTATGCCACAAAGGTATGAAGGTGTTAGTAATATAAATTTATTGTTTGGAGTATCCCCAAATGGATAACAAACAGCCACAAAGTTTTGGTCGTGCTAGAAGAGCTTTTGAGGTGAGTTTTGGTCGTGAAAGTTTTAGGTAATGCCTTTAGAGTTATTCAAAAATTTGAATTATCTAATTTAGACTATTCTATGAAAACTTATGCCTAAAATACAGAAACAGTATCATTTTCATCGAGAATTGAAACACCCCATACAACGTTTTAGGGGGTGTTACATATTATCTCTGTGTGTGTAGTAGCAGTAACTTCAAATTAAGTTTTAACATCTGCAGGACTTGAACAACCTCTTCCTCTGCATCTTTCTCTGCCTCTACTAGTTGTATGTTGTTTATTGAAATTCTAATATTAGAGTGTGTGTGTATATATATATATAATCTATAAATGATATAATACATATGTATTATCTTTGTGTGTGTACTATCAAAATGCTTAATCTCAAAACTTCTTTCTCCATTTCAAGACAAGCTACACTGCATAGACTTGTCAATATTTTCTTGCAAAATCTTCAGAGACATAGGAGATATATCAGTGATCCAAGTGTTTGAAAACTATCTCAAATCACCAATTCTTTTCATCATCTTGACTCTAATCTCCTTAAGCATTGTGATGATTATTTTATATCTTGCAGGTAGTATCTATTCATTAAAACTTTCTGCAATATTATTGTCCACAACATCACATTTTCTATGGTCTTGAAAATATCTCTTACACCATGTATCTAAGTTGTACCATAAAAAATCATCCAAACATGTCTTTTCTAACTTCTTCATTTCTTGTATATTTTCATTCAACTCAACTTCAAATGTGGGTTTAGCAATCCTCCAAAACACTTTTCTTCTTTCTACTCCTTTTCAGTTTTTACACCAATTTGCAATAACATGTCTTGCACATTTTATGTGTTCAACCATTGATAACACATCTTGAACAGTAATTTTCAATCTCTAACAAAGCAACATAACAGTTGAATAATAACTAAAATGCAAAACTGAAAAAAATAAAAAATAAAACAGTAATAGATCAAATAGTAAATATGGTAATACCTTTTGCATATCAGTCATAATGGAAAGTTGATGCCCTTCTGTAAGATCAAGATCATTCTTCACTAATTTAAGAAATCATGTGCGGGTATATTGATTCTCAACCTCAATAACTGCCCAAGCAATAGGTAACATTTGGTTGTTTTCTTCTCTACAAATTGCCACTAACAACTCGCCTTTGCTCACACCTTTGAGGAAACACCCATCAAAACCAATGACCTCCTAGAACCTCCAAAGAATGAAAGAAAACATAAAAACCTTGAAAGATTTTTTATCCAATTGCATCTTCTTCTCCAACCTTCACAACACGAGTGCTACTAGGATTACTCCTCAAAATCTCATCTTTATAATAATTTTTTTTACCATACTCCACAATGTGATCACCGATGATCTCTTGTAACACTCTGACACTAGCTCTTCCCATTGTTGTCCTACCAATATGGACATCCAGTTCCTTTCTAATCATCTGTTGCAGTAGCACAATGATAATGTTGGCAGTTGAGTTATCTTTTTTTTGTATTTAGTGGCAAGAAATTTTGAGTTGCAAAAATAGTTAAAAATTGCTTTCAAACACCTATGGATAGGGTTGCATCTTTTAACTATGAAATCACCACTAATTTTATCCTTACTTGCACGCAACGACCAAGGACAAGTCTCTTTGCAACATCGCACTTTAACTCTTTCAGGCTCATTCACATATTTTTTAATTTGAATCTTTTTTTGGACTGCATATCTTATCACTGTCAGTCTAAATTTCTCAACACTTCCAAAAACCAGTCCTAATTTTCAAACAATCTTTTCACAAATTTCATCAAAAACAACTCTATTTAAGGATAACAAACAGCCACAAAGTTTATGATGTTGTTATGGGGTATATTACACGTCTTAAGTGAGGCTGGAAGTCAAAAAAGTGTATAAGGATGCTTGACGTTAGAAACAAACTAAATTAAAGTCGTAGTAGGTAAACCGAAGTTGAGTAGTGTGTTGTTGTTTGTATGGTTGTTGACATGGTGTATGAGTTGAAATATCAGGGATGTTGAATTTATGGAGGAGATGCTGCCCGATGTTTGGTAACTTAGGAACTAGTAATGAAATAGTCGTGGAAAATGGATAAAAAATGACCTCTATGGAGATGGTTGTAGAGTTGTAATTGTAAAGTGAAAGGTCATTAACTATAGTATTACTTTCATGTTAAATAGGTTCAAGAGACGACGAGGAGAACGTATTAGGAGTAATCCGTAAGGGGTATGTAAAGCTAACCATTCCTTCTTTTATCATATCATTGGCATAAGTATGTAAAGGTAACCGTTTTTTCTCTTGGCATGTTTTGACATAAGTATATAAAGCTAATCTTCCTTTTTTCAAGGTTTTTATGAAACAAGTTTATGACTTTTATATGATTCCACGGAAATTCCTATTCTTAGAGACGCTAGGATGGCCAACTTCTTAATTTTTCAAAGGGTATTTTATCATGCCTAGATACGTGTATATGATTTCAAAACTTCTATTTGGATGTAACTCATAATATCTAAGACCATGCATGCTATTACATAGAATCCAATGATTCCTGCATCGAGACAGGCCGATGACTCATGCATAAAGATAGGGGAGGCTACCTTGCCAGGCCATATACCATAAGTAACTAATCTCAACTCCACTTTTTTTATATAGATCCACTAGCTAGGCCATAATGACAATCCTACGTGGGCAAGTTTGTAATAGACCAAACTGGGGCTAAGCTGCGACACCACAATTGAGATATGAGGAACTCTAACCATAAACAATCTTAGCATACATCGCATACATAAGGTAAAAAATATGAAAAGATAAGCAGAAGAAATCATCAAATGGGGAACGTGACTAAGGAAATTCAACACAATAGATGTCAGAACCGGACTACATCATAAGTCATCTAAACATGCCTCTAGTCTAATATTTGATGGAGGCTTAGGAAAAGCTCCTAGATCACCCTAATAATAGAAGAAAGGTCAAATAATAGAAACATGAATAAGTGTCATATCCTCGATAGAATGAGGAATCACCAACCCCTTAGAAATCTAAAGCAATCTCTAGCCACAAATAGGATGGTCGTGAGTGTCTCTGTCCCTACATTATGAGACAATGTAGGTAAAATATGCGTTAGTACATTTGAATGTACTACATATGTGAGATTTGTATGAACAATTAAAAGAACGTAATCAATATGCCATAAGATGCATGACCAATCATAATGAACAAGAATAGACCTTAGAAACACTTATAAACATACAAAACTCATGGTTAATGCATATAATACAACTTAAAATTGTGACTCATAACTTAACTTCAACTTATGTGGGATAAGAGCTTTAATTGAAATCTAAGACCATGCGAGCTATTACATAGAATCTGATGACTCTTGCATCGAGACAGGCCAATGACTCCTACATTCAGACAGGGGACGCTACCTTGTCAAGGCATACTCCATAAGTAACTCATCTCAATTCCACTGTGCAATATGTGGATCCACTAGCTAGGTCATAAATGCAATCCTACATTGGCAATGTAGTTGGGACTTTAGGTTTCTACTAGAATTCCCTTGGGTAACTAACTACGTTACTAGACCGAGCCCCACCTAGAATCCTTCTCAGTGCTTAGTCAATATTCCAATGGAACTCTTTAAAACATGATCATAACATAGTAGGAAAAGATAGTAATTACCAATCAATCTATCTTTAAAAAATATTAGGAATAGCTCATTAACTTAGTGATTCATAAAAATCCTTAACTTCGGTGAGAATTGTCCTCATCACCATCTTTAAATATATTTGTGTGAGAATTGGACTTATCATACTATAATAACTTATTTCATCTTAACTTTGATCATCATAATATAATAAGATAAATAGAATAAAAAAATAATAATTGATTAAACCCATAGCATAATCATAGAAATTCTATATTTTTTGGATGAAATCATAATGAGTGTTGAATCATATTGAAGGTTCTTCGGGACTCCGTGGATGAAAAGAGATCCATGGATGAAATTCCCACATACCTTGATGAAATCCCTAAGAAATTTCTTCAATGGTGGCTTGAATCCTTAAAACCCTAGCTTGCTTGAAGAAGAAGACTTTAAGAGAGAATTTCCTTAAGAGCTTTGAGGTTTTGAGTGGATGAGAGGGAATGTGGATAATTTGAAGGGTAAAGTCAATTATAGGACTTAAGAATAACTTAAAACGATGTAGTATAGGTATTAAAAATATAGGAAAAGATTGAAATAACCCTAAGATAATAACTACCAGGGAGGCCTACGGATTCATCTACGGTTCGTAAATGCTTCTACGGACCCGTCATCCGTAGATCACACCTCTGAGACCTAATTTCCAATCACTTTCCATGAACTACTCTACGGTTTGTAGACCTCTTCTACGGGCCATAGGATCTCTCGTCCTTTTGAAGCCCTGAATAAAACTCTCTGAATCTCTTTTATAGGACAATCTACAACCTATTTCTCTTTCAACGACCTATAGACACCTCCGTAGAACTCAAATACCAAAATCACAATCTCTGAATCTCAACCTATGACTACCCATATGGCCCATACAACCATCTATAGAGCATCCTATTGGTTTGTACAAAAGTCTTCAGAGACCTGACATTTTCCAACTTTCCAGACCCATTCCACAATATCTTTTTATGGACCGTAAGACCTTGTACGATCCGTAGTGGGCCTTGTACAACCTTCATCAACAATCTTTATTTTTCACTTCTCTTTCCAATCTAACTTTCTAACTTCTGAGGTGGTACATCGCCACTAATGTAGATTGACAAAGCTCGAAATCCCCATGGATTTTGGGTTAGCTTAGGCTTGGGAAATGGGTAAGGTATCATTTGGTCAAGTGTTTATGACAAAGCTCGAAATCCTCCCTAATGCTTTAATTCTTATTTCAAACATCTGCTCACATTTTTTATCCATCCTTCTTATTTATCCCTTTCCATGATGATCACTAATTTTAACTTCTTTTTTTCCACTTGCTTCTTTCTTGGATTCTTTCATTGTTTTCAATAATTTTTATTTATTAAACTTGTGGTGCTTTATACTTTTTAGCTCAAACCTCTTTATTTTTCTTTTTACATAACACCCAAATTTAGGCTTTTGCCTATATTTTCATCATTCAACTTTTTCTGTTTCTCTCCCCCAAACTTAGGTTTTTAACCTATTTCATAATCTTAAACACATTAGAAGGAATGAGGGTATCAATAAAAAGAGTTGCAATGTTTCAAAGTAAGTGACAACATGGCCAAAGTATTCAGTTTGGGCTCAAAGGAACTGAATAGGATAATTTTATTTGGAGGGAAAATTTGGGATAGAGTGGCTATTTAAAAAGGGCCTAGATTAATCTTTTAAGCCAAGTAAAATCTAGATTTTCTCCTTGAAATACATTTTGGGGCAAATTCTTGACAACATGCATATACAAGAATGAATCAAATAATTTCCACAAAAGGCATTTCAATCGAACAAATTCACAAATCTAGTCTTAAAATAAATTGACTCACATGACCTTTTACAAACTACAATGGGGATATCCCTGCGTGTAATTCATAAAGACAAATCAAGAATGTACGAGCCAAGAGAAGATATTGTCTTCCATTTTAAAATTATTTGAAAAATTTACCTTTGCTTATCAATTTCTTTGGGGTTCCTCTTGGAAGAGGTGCGCCTCTAAATCTATCATTGAGAAACATCAATCCGGTTCGAAAAAAAATACAAAAAGACAAAATAAAATAAAATAAAATATGTTTTTCTCATTGGAAAAGAAACTTGGTATAAAGATAACCCTTGGAGTTTATTTGACTCACTACTATTTAACTAAAAATAATTAAAGTATTATTTTTTCAATTGCTAATCTGAAATATGCTATGACCTCATAATGAATAGACCTAAAATAGAGTGTACCTAATTTTCAGTGATTGAAGAGACTCTAACTAGCCACCAATGCTAGTCGTTTATGTGCAAAATGCAAGAGACACAGGGTTGCAAAATTATAGTGTTCTGGTTTATGTCTGCAATTTTGTTTGCGGTGCACAATGCTTGATCATCAACTCGCATCTGGGATGCCAATTCTATTGAATGATATTAGAAAAACCTTCAGTAATATGTATGTGACTAACACTAAGATGGGCAGTTCATAGCTGTAAGATGATGATTCGCCAGTTAAATGCGGATTTCTCTTGAAATAACTCCTCTTTCTTTGATGAATATGGATATGGAATGCATGTGACTGGCACAAACTAGTATCACTCCAATGGCTCGCAGGTGAAGTATCGGTCACTAATATTTCCTGAGAGTAATCTGTTGAGGAGGTGTGATTGCATGGGCACCTCACAATTCAGATAGTGCGTTAGCTTCTGCAATACACCTTCTAGAATGGTGACTACTTCTTCTTCATCACCTTTCAAAAGGCATGCATATACATTTTCTCATTAAGGGGAAAGGGAAATAGTGGACTTTTGATATTGGGTTGCCTCTCAAGAAGTGCCTAATTTAATATTACAGATGATGTTATTGCTCTAGATCCGAGGTTCTTCTAGATATTGCATTTCAATAGAAAGAATATCTTTTAATACTACCAAGTAGTATTTGACACACTGTACATTAATCTTGAAAAGGTTTCCATTCTTTCCCATAAGATCAACTACTCCATTATCATAAACTTGTGTTATCTTAAACAGTCCTAACCATTTTGATTTTGACTTTCCAGGAAATAGCCTTAAACTTGAGTTAAACAATGAGACCCAATAACCTGAAGTAAATTATCTATTCAAAATCTTTGATCATGATAATGCGCTATCTCTATTTTGTAGATTTTTGCACACTCGTAAGCTCTTAATCGAAACTCATCAATTTTATTGAGGTCATCCAGCCTTATGCGTGCCACTTTTGAAAAACTCATATTTAGATTCTTTAAAACCCACATAGCTTTGTGTTTTAGTTCAAACGACAAGTGACAAGCTTTCCAAAAAATTATCTAGTACGAAGACATCCCTATGAGAGTCTTAAACGTTGTTCTGTATGCCTATATGGCACCGTCTAAATTTCTTGCCTAATCTATGCGATTAGCCTTCATAGTCTTAGTAAAAATTGATTTGATCTCTCAGTTACATACCTAAACTTTCCCAATTGTTTGAGGATGATAGAGAGTGGTTACCTTGGACTTCACCCAATATTTGGCTAGTAAGGTGCTGAATGCCTTCTTGCAAAAATATGAACCTCCATCATTGATGATGGCTCTCAGGGTACCAAACCTAGAGAAGAATCATTTCTTGAGGAAGAAAGTGACACGTTTTCTATCATTATTAGGAAATTCAAAAGCTTCAACCCTATTATACCCCGTACCTTTTGTACTTCATAACGTCTTCTTAAGCTTCTTAAAGATTACCTTGTGTCCCAGATTATCTATTATATTATCAAGTAACTCTAAGGAAGGAGGGACGTAATGCCCCATAAGAGTGAAGGTTGGAAATAGGGCTATAAGGATTTGAAATGAGTGGGGGCCCAAAATAATAAGTTATGGGATTGAACTTACTTGTGTAAGATACCAATTTGGACATCTTACATACTTAAGCTACTGATGTACATGTTGAGGTTGCATAGAAAGGATTGCATAGGTTCTTAAAGTAAGATGAGATTATGAACCCATGGAAGAGGTGAAAGGAATCGTAGCACCAACTCAGAAGTAAGTAGGAGAAGAACCTACCTGGACTAAGTAGGAGATGCACCTACTTGGACCAAGTAGGTGACACACCTACTTGAGGTGGGACCCACGCTATCATGTGGCAGCATGTGATTGGTTGCATGAGGTGATGTGACTTACTAAGGTTGTGAAACGTGTCACCCTTAGGGGATGACACGTGTCACTCTCCAAAAGGGTGTATATATATGTATGGATGACTAAGACTCCATTTTTTCATCTTTAGAACTTAGAAAAATAAGAGAGAGTTGGGAGGAAACGTTGAAGAGCAAGAGAGGAGGGCTACGGGTTTGCTTTAAAAAAAAGGTAAGGCCCGATTTCACTCTGTGAATTAATTATTTAAGGTATCCTACAGTGATATGATGGTGTTTAATAATGAAAAAAAATTCTATTTGGGGCAGCAAAAACGTGACACAAATAGTTCACTAAGTTTCAGCATGTTAAGAGGACTTCCGAGATGAATTTTGGCAAGTTTCGGACAAGCTAAATGAAGTTTGAAGTAGGAAAAATGTATAAGTATGCGGGACTTTATAAGAAATCAAAATTGAAGTCATTCTAGCCGAGTTAAAATTATTAAGGTTGTATAGTGTTGTTATGATTGTGGCATTGTCTTTGGAGATGGTTTTATGGAATGTTGCAGGTATGGAACGTGGGTCAAAAGAGGTGTGGGTGCTTCTTTTTTCATACACCTAACCCTCTATTCCGCATGGTTAAAGGTTTTACGCATTAATGATTGAAAACCTTGTTTTGGTATCATAGTTTTATATGAGTCATTTGGAGTTTGTATTGCATAATATTGAAGTGGTTTACTTGTATATGGGCTGCTGTTTGTTATTTTTGGTTGGCTGTAGAGGTTGTGGATGTAATTGGAAATTCGTATAGGGCAAGTTATAGGGGAAGTGTTGCCCTATTTTTGTTAACTTCTTAGCCGATTAATAAACTACTTGAGAAAGGCACCTAGGGAAATGATTCCTATGGATGGTTAGTGATGGTTTGAGAAGTTGGAAAGTTGAAGGTTATTAATGTTAGTATTACCTTTGTATTAAATAGGTTTCAGAAGGCGATAAATCAAGAGTGGTTATGATTACTCGATAAAAGGTATGTAAAGGTTGTCTTTCTTTTCTTTTGGCATGTCTTCAAGTTAAGTAATGAATAATATGAGCTTGAGGGTAGATATACTCATAAATTCCAAGCATAAATCACGGTCCTTATTTACTTCTTAATGAAAACACTCTTCCAGTAATTGAACTAGGGCTTCTCAAGCCTTCCATATGTTAGAAAGTGATGGGTATATAAACCTATCTTCTTCTCTCTTGGCATGTCTTAGCCACAAGTGATTAGTATATGCAATGTGGGGATAATTCCATTCTTATAACTCCTTCGATAGTTGAGTTATTATCTTGTAAGCCTTCTACGTGATGAAAAGTAGTATACGTGAAGCCTCTCCCTTCCTTCTCTTGAAATGGCTTACTGTAAGTGAAACGACGTATGATATGAGTTAGAGATAGTTCCATTTATAGATTCTGGATGTGATTCATGATTTTTACTCACTTTTGAATGGTAAGGGTCATAAAGTAGTTGAACTACGACCCTCAAGCCTTTTATATGCTGAATACTGATTGGATGTGTAAGCTCCTATACTTAGAGGCTCTTTGACATATATGCACATATATGCATATTTTGCTATGTAGGGATTGGGCCGTATATTCCTCGGCATATTACATTATGTATGGATTGGGCCGTATGGTCCTCGGCATCACTATATGATATACGGATTGAGCCATCGTACCTCGGCATTATTTTTTGAGATACGGGTCGGGCTATAGTTCCTTGGCATTATCATATGATATACAGATTGGGCCATCGTTCCTCGGCATTATTATATAATATGTGGATTGGGTCATTGTTCCCTGGGATATACTTACTATATACATGGATCATAATGTATGTTCCACAGTGCTAATGTCATATATATGCCTATTATGATAGATGATGTATTTGTAACACCAAGACCCCTAGCGGGTCGTGTACAAGGTTGATGAGGGTATACACGACTTCAATTTATAAGATGCAGGTACTGTAGTTTTCTGAATGTTATACTTATACCTTGCATCCCTATGTTAGTTGTGCCCTCTTTATGATGTTTTAAACTTTACATACTCAGTACATATGTCGTACTAACCCCCTTTATTCGGGGGGCTGCATTTTGATGCCCCCAGGTACCGACGCACATTTTAGGGATCCGCTAGCTTTGGATTCCACTCAGCAAGCTTTGAAGAAGCTCCATTGAGTCGGAGCTGAGTTTTTGGTACTAAACCTTCCATGTATATATTTATTTATTCAAGGGTACGGCGGGGGCCCTGTCCCGCCATATGTAGTCATTAACACTCTTTAAGGTCTGTAGACAAGTGTGTGGGTTGTGTTTGTACGTGTGTTTGATTATGTCCATATGATTTATATTTTGGGACGTTCCCTTTGCTGTGGCAGCCTTGTCGGATTGCATGTATGTATATGATGGGACGACCCCACATGCTATGATAGTCTCGCCGGTTTATGTAGTATGCTGCCTAAATGAAAAGTCGTGGTCTCTCTGGAGGCAGGCTTACTTATGGTTTATAGGTGTATATGCGAATGTCCAGCTCAGACACCCAGTCCCGGCCCACGGGGTTGGGTCATGATAGAAGTGGTATCAGAGCAGTTTGTTCTTGGATTGTCTACAGACCATATCTAGTAGAGTCTTGTTTATCGGTGTGTTGCACGCCATATCTATAAACAAGAGGCTATAGGACATTTATGATATTACTCTTCTTTTATATCTAAAGAAAGTGCAATAGAGCCGAGTCATAGAAAATGAAATTCCTCATACTAACCTGTGATTTCAGCGGAAGGACAACATCGATAGAAGAAAATGATTGACAATAGACACAGGTAAGCGAAGGCACGAAAGATATATATCAGGTAAAGTATTGAAAAACGATTGACATGTAAAGTTGAAAATTGAAAGGAAGAGTAGACAAGAGAGTGTAATGGGCGCAATTCGAGTTGAACATACGAGGTAAGTCTATCATTCACATATCTTGTCACTATTGGGCGCCCACTGTGGCTGTGATATGATATGATATAAATATATATGTTGGCCCTGTGAGGACTTGTTGGCATTTTCTGCATGTAGGTTTGAGATAGTTAGAAATACAGAGGAAACTCTGCCCAAGTTTTTTTAGGAAACAGCAAAAAGAAAATGAGATAGAAGTTCATGATACATCTTGGAAGTTGATACTGATACGGTGAACTTATTATGTTAAACTAAAGCTGAAAGAAGTACCCTCTAGGTTGTTAGTGAGGGGCACTACTTCTACTTGGGGAGTTTTATTTCGGACAAAGCCTATATGAACAATAAATTTCAGAATTCATTTGAACGGAACCAAAATATTTTCCAGCCGTATTTTTGCCTTGGAAAAAGCTCATGTTGAAGGACAAGATGTCCAGCAGTTGAATTTCACTTCCGTGGAGAATTACAAATCCCTCAACCCCTAGTTATGAACTTGCTAATTTGTTCGTGACTTAAGAATAAGCCTAGAGGGAGACCATCTGAGCCAAGTGCTAAAAAGTACTGTGATGCTTATTGGATTCTAGTTCCCTTTGGGCGTTGGTTGAAGAATGTCTCATGGAAATATTTTACTAGTTCTTCTCCCATTAATTGGAGGTTTAACTTGCGAATAGAAAACATAAATTTGTGGGCTATTCAAGGTCAGGTATTAGTGATAAATGCTAAAGTAATTTAGAAGGTCTTGTGATACTAGGGGATGATTTAGAAAAAGGTAAAGAATGTATGCCTCCCAAAGTGTAATTAACCCATAATAGGAATTATGAAAGAGGTTAAGAAGTGTTATACTATGGGATTGAATGCGAACAAGGTATCATGTGAATATAACGGGGATCGTTATGAGGATAAGTAAAGCACAGAAAGGAAGCACTCAAGATAGACGTGATTAATTAAGTATGAGTATTGGACAAGAAAGGAAATAGACAGCTATGAACTAAAGGTATAGTGTGATGAAAATGTGATAAGACAAGGCCACTATTAGAACAAAGTTAATATGGTTTTAAGATTGATTAGAAGTTAGCATCAGGTACACGACAGAAATGAAAGCTCATGAAGCATGAAGGAGTATTGTGTATATGCGACTCCACCATAAAAAATAGTAAGATTCTCAGTGGATAGGAAAAGTAGATATGCAAAACAACTGATGCATTGCGAATTTACTAGAGGAACAAGTAGTATCCATTAGGATAAAGACAGCGTTACGACAAAGCTTAAGACATGTGTCGTGGAAACATAAGTGCTCCCGAATAGAGAATCTGAAATGACTAAATGCACGGACTGACTACTAATGGATAAATAGAAGGTGGCTTTCAATAAATTGCTACATGACTTGAGTACCAACAATTAGACTAGGTCATCACCTTACGAGTGTGTTAAGGTATCGACATGGGTAACCGAAAGCATAGGTATACCAAATACGTTGGAAAAGACTCATATGCATTTGGAAAGTTGAAAGTAAGCAGACAATGACATAAATATATACCCTAAAGGGGGGAAGTGGATAAGAGAAATACCAGCGTAAGATGAAATTAACTGACATTACAGCACGTTAATATGAATACTTAAATTCCAAGTGAGATCCCATATTAAAACGAGTCGGCAAGATCTCAAAATCTGGCAATGGATAGGTAAAAGCCATGATATCTGACATCAGGTGATTACGTGATAAAGATAATAAGAAGACAGTAATAGCAAAGTGATTTCCATAGTTCGAATGCATTAAAGAAAGTTTTAAGATGGCTTGAGACAAAACTATTAATATATAATTAGTAGTAAGGAAAAAAGTTAAGTGGAGCCCTGACATCAGCTGAAGGAAGTAAGAAACGATACGAATTGACATAAAGACTAGTATGGCGATGCCAAGGCATTTTCTAGGCCACTTTAAGCTCCTACACATGTTCATGTAAAGGGTGCGATATGATGCGTAGTAATATAACTAGAAAGAAAATCTGAATAAAAGTGTAGTAGGACACGCTTAGAGCGTTACAAGTTGAATTAAAAGAAAATTGTATGATGGCATAAACAAAATTGAGCATCAGAAGCCTGGTAGCCTATTACGGGAGATAAAAAACCCAACTTGAGCATAAAAAGCAATTAATATGGATTATAATACAGGCTTACCTTGCATTCTATGGAAGTATGAGTTCATGTGGGTTATTGAGGATAGACTAACAAAATCAGCCCATTTCCTCCAGTTAAGCATACATAGTTAACTGAGGACTATACGAGACTGTGTATCAGAGAAGTAGTGAGATTTCACGAAGTTCCCATGTCTATTCTTTTGGACATGGGAGTTTTATTTATGGCTAACTTTTGGAAATCATTCCAGAAGGGATTGGGAACATAGGTGAATCTTGGTACAACATTTTACCCTAACATTAATGGACAGGATGAGCGCACTATGCAAACGTTAGAAAATAGGTTGCGGGCTTGCATTGTTAACTTCAAAAATAGCTGGAGTGATCACCTGTCCCTTAATGAAGTTACTTATAATAGAATCCAAATGGCACCATAGACAGCTTCATATGGCAAAAGGTGTAGAGCAGCTACTGGTTGGTTTAAGGTAGATGAAGATGCACTAATGGGCCTGGAGATGAGCTAACAAGCTATTGATAAAGTGAAACCCATTTAGGAGGAACTATTAGCAGCCTAGAGTTGATAGAAGTCATACTCAGAGTTTGAAGTTGGGGATTGGACATTCGTGAAAGCATCACCAGTGAAAGAGTGTAATGGGACTCGACGCGAAAAGGAAACTTGTCCCTTATCAAATTAGGGGTAGAATAGGCAAAGTTGCCTATGAGTTGGACCTACCAGCCGATTTGAAGCAATACATTCCGTTTTCATAGATCAATGCTCCATAAATATATAAGCGACCTTCCCAAAATATTCTTCGTGAAAGAGGTCTATTTAACAAAGAAGTATCCTACGAGGAGCAACCTATCACCATCTTGGATCGACATATTAAAATGTTGCAAACTAGGGATGTGGCTTCCTTCAAAGTATGGTAACAAAATGAGCATACAGAAGAAACGACCTGAGAAGCCGAAGAAGAAATGGAAAAGAAATATCCATACTTGTCCCCTATGCCTACAAGTAATCTACATTCTTAAACTAATCATATAGGTTAGTAAGAGGCTTATGGATGACACCCAATACAGAGAAATCTTGAAGCACTCGTAAGGCCTTATGAGACTAGTTAACATTCGAGGATGAATGTTCTAAATAGGGGAATGATGTTATACCCCATACCTTTGTACTTCAAAATATCTTCTAAGCTTCTTAAAGGTTGCCCGATGTCCCAGATTATCTATAATATTATCAAGTAACTCTAAGGAAGGGGGGACGTGATTCCCCATAAGAGTGAAGGTTGGAAATAGGGATATACAGATTTAAAATAAGTTGAAGGACAAAATAACAAGTTGTGGGACTCGACTTAATTGTGTAAGCTACCAAATTGGACGTCTTACATACTTAAGCTACTGGTGTACATGTTGAGGTTACATAGCAAGGATCGCATAGGTTCTTAAAGTGAGACGAGATTATGAACACACGGAAAAGGCGGAAGGAAGCATAGCACCTACTCGGAAGCAAGTAGGCGATTCACCTACTTGGACTAAGTAGGTGATGCACGTACTTGGGGTGGGTCCACACTGCCATATGGCAGTATGTGATTGGCTGCATGAAGTGATATAGCTGCCTAAGGTTGTAACATGTGTCACCCTTACGGGATGACATCTGTCACACTCCAAAAGGGTGTATATATATGTATGGATGACTAAGACTCCATTTTTTCATCTTTAGAACTTAGAAATATAAGAGAGAGTTGGGAGGAAACGTTGAAGAGCAAGAGAGGAGGGCTACGGGTTTGCTTAAAAGAAAAGTAATGTCCGATTTCATTCCGTGAACTAATTATTTAAGGTATACTATGGTGATATGAAAGTGTTTAATAATGAAAATTTTCTATTTGGGGCAGCAAAATTGTGACACAAACAGTCCACTAAGTTTCAACACGTTAAGAGGACTTCCGAGGTAAATTTTGGCAAGTTTCGGACAAGGTAAGGTCTTCCCTTTTAAAGTAGAGTTAATAATGTTTTTATTGAGTGTATTATATGTGTTAAATGAAGTTGAAAGTATGAAAAATGTATAAGTATGCTGGACGTTGTAAGCGAACGAAATTGAAGTCATTCTAGCTGAGTTAAAATTGTTAAGGTTGTATAGTGTTGTTGTGGTTGTGGTATTGTATTTGGAGATAGTTTTATGGCGTGTTGCAGGGATCGAACGTGGGTCAAAAGAGGTGTGGGTTCTTCTTTTTTCAGCCACCTAACCCTCTATTTCGTGTTGTTAAAGGTTTTACGAATTAACTATTGAAAACCTTGTTTTGGTATCGTAGTTTTAAGCGAGTCGTTTGAAGTTTGTATTATGTAATATTGAAGTGGTTTACTTGTATAAGATCTGCTGATTTTTGTTGTCGGTTGGCTGTAGTGGTTGAGGATGTAATTGGAAATTTAGATAGGGCAAGTTATAGGGGAAGTGCTGCCCGATTTCTGTTAACTTCTTAGCCGATTAATAAACTACTTGAGAAAGGCACCTAGGGAAATGATTCGTATGAATGCTTAGTGATGGTTTGAGAAGTTTGAAAGTTGAAGGTTATTAATTTTAGTATTACCTTTGTGTTAAATAGGTTCAGAAGGCGACGAAGCAAGAGTGGTTACGATTACTCGATAAAAAGTATGTAAAGCCTGTATTTCTTTTCTTTTGGCATGTCTTCAAGTTAAGAAATGAATGATATGAGATTGAGGGTAGATCTACTCATAAATTCCAATGGTAAATCACGGTCCTTATTTATTTCTTAATGAAAGCACTCTTCTAGTAATTGAACTAGGGCTTCTCAAGCCTTCCATACGTTAGGAAGTGATAGGTATGTAAAGCTATATTCTTCTCTCTTGGCATGTCTTAGCCACAAGTGATTAGCATATGCAATTTAGGGAAAATTCCATTCTTAGAACTCCTTCGATAGTTTAGTTATTGTCTTATAAGCCTTCTGCATGATGAAAAGTAGTATACGTGAAGCCTATCTCTTCCTTCTCTTGAAATGGCTTACTGTAAGTGAAACAATGTGTGATATGAGTTAGAGATAGTTCCATTTAATGATTCTGGATGTGATTCATGACTTGTACTAAGTTTTGAATGGTAAGGGTCTTAAAGTAGTTGAACTACAACCCTCGGGCCTTCTATATGTTGAATAGTGGTTGGATGTGTAAGCTCCTATACTTAGAGGCTCTTTGACATACATGAATGTATATGCATATTTTACTATGTAGGGATTAGGCCGTACATTCCTCAGCATATTACATTATATATGGATCGGGCCATACATTCCTCGGCATCACTATACGATATACGGATCGGGCCATCATACCTCGGCATTATTATATGAGATATGGGTCGGGATGTAGTTCCTCGGCATTATCATATGATATATGGATCGGGCCATCATTCCTTGGCATTATTACATGATATGTGGATTGGGCCGTTGTTCCTCGGCATGTACTTGCTATATACATTGATCGGGTTGTACGTTCCATAACGCTAATGGTATATATATGCCTATCATGATAGATGATGTATTTATAACACCGAGTCCCCTAGCGGGCTGGGTACAGGGTTGATGAGGGTATACACGACTTCAATTTATAAGATATAGGTACTGTAGTTTTGTGGATGTTATGCTTGTCCCCTGCATCCCTATGTTAGTTGTGCCCTATTTATGATGTTTTATACTTCACATACTCAGTACATATGTCGTACTAGCCCCCTTTATTTGGGGGTTCCATTCATGCCCGCAAGTATCGACGCACGTTTTGGGGATTCGTCAGCTTAGGATTCCACTCAGCAAGTTTAGAAGAAGCTCTATTGAGTCGGAGCTGAGTTTTTGGTACCAAACCTTTTATGTATATATTTGTTTATTCAGAGGTATGGTAGGGGCCCTAGCCCACCATATATAGTCGTTAACACTCTTAAAGTTCTATTGACAAGTGTGTGGGTTATGTATGTACGTGTGTTTGATTATGTCCATATGATTTATGTGTTGGGACATTTCCTTTGCTGTGGCATCCTTGTCGGCTCGCATGTATGTATATAATGGGATGACCCTATATGCTATGATAGACTCATCAGCTTATGTGTTATGCTGCCTAAATGATAAGTCGTGGTCTCTCTAGAGGCAGGCTTACTTACAGTTTACTGGTGTATACGCGAGTGTCCAGCTTGGGCACCCGGTCATGGCCCATGGGGTTGGGTCATGACAGACACATCATTAATTCCCGCCAAAATATAGGTGTTCCTATATGACCTTTTGAAGGGTCCAGTGAAATCAATTCTCCAAATATCAAAAAGTAAATCATGGATTGGTGTGTGTGGTAGCTTATTCCGCTTAGCTATGCCTTCTTGCCTTTGGTATTGATCACATTTTAACCACATCATGAGCATCTTGGTAGATTGTTGGCTAGTAAAATTCAATTTGTAGTATCTTAGAAGCTGTCATTTCTCCTCCATAATGCCATCCTACTGAGGAGGAGTGGTATGCCTCTAAAATGGACATCATCTCTATCTCATGGACACATCGCCTTATAAGAAAGAGAAGCTAAGTCACTGTTATGTTAGCCCATATCAGATTTTGAAGCGAATTGGTAAGGTGGCTTATTTGTTGGATTTGCCTTCTGATTTGGCATCAGTGTATCTGGTGTTCCATGTGTCATTATTAGGGAAGTTTTTTGGTGATCCTAGATCCATTGTGCCATTGGACAGTATTGAGGTTAAGGAGAGTCTATCAATGAAGAGTTCCAATCGAGATCCTAGACCGACAAGTTAGAAGGTTAAGAAACAAAGAAATAGCTTCAGTTAAAGTTTTATGGAGGAATCAATAGGTTGAGGGTGCTACATGGGAGGTCGAAGCCGATATGATGTCTCGATATCCTCATCTCTTTATTCTATACCAAGTTGAGGTATTCAGTTCCTTCATGAACCAGCTAGCCCAAATCATATATTTTAGTTTTTTTTCATGCTTTTATATGAATTCATGTTCATAAATAGAGTTTTAAAGTCATGTTTTTGCTTAAGATAAAGGATTTCATATTTTACGCAATATCGAGATATTTTGCATTCATGTTGTTCTGTTATGTTCCTTTCCAATTCCATTCATGCTTGTTTGAGTCCCATTTGAGTAAAAATATTCTCAAGTGGAAGATATTGGAAGACACCAAAAATTGGAAAGTCAGAAAACGAGGATCAAAAGACAAAATTTCTAAAACCTGCAATTTTTGGCACTAGGTGATGACCATGAAAGGCCATCATGGGCCATGGTACGCACCATGTCCTATGGTCAGCTACCGTGGTAGTAACCATGAGGCTTAGTCTTGCAGGGTGAGGTCCACGATAGGGAACGACGGATTATGGGGAGTAACACGGGCCATGAAGCCTTCCGTGGTAACCCCTCTCAAGAGACCTCAGAAAAAGATCCCAAGACAAGGACCACGCCTCACTACCACGGGCCGTGTAGCCCTTCATAGACCATAGTGGGTTCCGTGGTGGTCATTATTGTAGGCTACTCTGTAGGTTCTGCACCACACCTATATTTTATGGGACGTAATGAATTCCATGGACCGTGAAGGGGTTCTTTGAAGGAAGTTTTGAAACCTTTCCCCTGCAACTTCAGGATTCCAATTCCAAGTTAAACATCACAGACACCACCATGGGTTGTGAAAAGAATCATGGACCATGATGGGTGCTCCGTGGTGAGCCTCAGATCTAGTTAAATGAAGGGTACTCCAGTTATTTTCCTATTCTTTTATTAATGTATGTGGTTGTTTTTGGGACTAGATTCATTACGAAATTATCCTAAATACTCCTAAACCTATTATTTACCCTTGTTAATTCTCAATCAACTTAAACACTTCTCTCTCAAGGTCATTCAGGGGTTCATCTTCTTCATCAAATTTTCCTAGGGTTTCTTCAAGAAAAAGTTTCCCTTTTCAATTCTAAGCTCAAATTCATTCAAGATATATATGGATTGATACATGGATCCTTTTCACTCATGGACTCCCAAGATTTTCATTCAAATCTCATGAATTTCAATTGGGTTTGTAACCCTAATTTTGATTAATTGCATTGGGTTGTTTAAATTATGTTTCTAATCATTATAAATGATCATTATAAGTATGTTCCTACAAGAATTACATAATTTCAAGTATGAATTATGATTGTCCATACGTGAAGCTATTTCCAATGATGATACTATGAAGTATGACTATGAATTCAATGATTTCAAGGTATTTTCATGTTTTTCATCCAAATTGACTATGTACTTGAGTTTTACTCTAAATTAAAGTATGAATTATGATCATGATTTATGATTACGTTCAAGTTATGAATTTCATGCAAGTATGTAAAAAGGTGACTTGGGGCCCAATGTGGTGACCTATGAAACTCATGATATAAATTATGCAAATATGATTCATAATGAGTAAAGGCCAACACTCACATTGTAATTATGTTATGAAATGAGCTATTCTATGAATTATGAAGTCTATGAATAATTTTATGATATATGTTAAGTATGACTACTATGTTATATATTCCTTGGGATTTGATTTAGCACCGAGCGGATTTGAGGTATGGGCCCTACCAAAAGCCTTAGTAGTAGCCTCAAGTCCCTTAAACTATGTGCCATCATAGGTTGCCTTCATGTCTTAGCTAGTGGATCCACATATAGCGTATGTACATGACTCGCTTAGTAGGGAGTCTACCTTGGCAAGTAGATCACCCTTTCTTTTGTTGTATGGAGAGACATTGAGATTCCATGTTATAGCTCGCATGGTCTTATTATCGGTTATGGTTCCTATCCCATGTATGTATGCTCTTCTATGTCCTTTCATAATTTCAAATATATCCTTTTTATGCTTTGATCATTATTGTTCTCTTATGACTTTATGCGTCTTTTCTTATCAAGTATGTTATTTGATCATTGCATCTTATGAGTTATATTGCATTTCATGCCCTCATACTTAGTACATTCAAATGTAGTAATGCATATTGTTGCCTATATTATCTCATAATGTAGGGGTTGAGGATTTCGTACCCACACGTGGCTAGTAGATCGTTTATCTATTGAAGACTTGGTGAGCCCTCATCCATCGAGGGCGATTTATTAGTTGTTTCTTATTTAAAAGTAATTTATTTCTTTCATGTTAAGTGTGAGCTAGGGACCTGTCTTAGCCCCCCGCTCATCGTATAGTAGACGCATTGTAGGAAAAATATTATCGATTCTATGTCGTCATGTCACACTCTTCTTTCATGATTTACGTTTAGACTCTTTCTATGATATTTCCACATTTACTTTAACTTATGTATATTTTATGATATGTCAAAAGGCTTGGTCGAAGCATGTTAGAGTTTTTATCACCGTATTATGACTCGACCCTAGGTCGGTCTTGATAAAAATTAAACTCTTGTAATAGAAGAACCCACTTAATTAGATATGGTTTTGCATGCTTCTTTGCCATCAAGTACAGAAAGGTTGCATGATTCAATCACTTTTGTCCCTAGTAAATATGATTGGAACTTTTTGAATGCAAAGACCACCGCCAATAACTTTTTCCTTGTGATTGTGTAGTTTGTTTGAGACACATTTAGAGTATTGCTTGCATAGTATATATGATTTAATATCTTCTCTTTTCACTACCCAACAGCTGCTCCCAAAGCAATCCCACTTGCATCATCCATTAACTCAAACAACTTAAACCACCCGGGTGTTATGATTAATGGGGTTGAACTAAGATTATCTTTGATACAAGTGAAGGCTTCAATAAATAATTTATCAAATAAAAACTTAGATTCATTTTCTAACAATTGAAACATGGGATGTGCGGTCTTAGAGAAATTCATGATGAACCTTCTACAAAATCTAGCATCTAGGGAAAATTGCTTATACCCTTAACTATTCTTGGTGGTGGCAATTTTTCAATAGCCTCTACTTTTGCTTGATCAACTTCAATACTTTTTCAGAAATTTTATGCCCCAACATAATCCCTTCTTTTACCATATAATGACACTTTTCTAGTTCAAAACCAAGTTAGTTTCTTTACATCTTTTCAATACCGCTGCTAGATGAGTTAAACATTCCTCAAAGGAATCTCCCACGACTGAAAGTCATCCATGAAAACATTCATGGTGTCCACTACCATATCAAAGAAGATTTTCATCATACACCTTTGTAATGTGGTTGGCATTGCATAGACCAAAAGGCATTTTATTAAAAGCAAATGTTCCTTAGTGGAAAGTGAATGTTGTCCTCTCTTGATCTTCCGAAGCAATAGAAATTTAGTTGTAGCTTGAATAACTATCCAAGAAGCGATAGTAATCCTTGGGGGCAAGCAAATGCAACATTTGGTCCATGAAGGGCATATGGAAGTTGTCTTTTTGGTGCTTGCATTTAGTTTCCTGTAGTCCATACATATTCTCCACTGTATCATGGGTGAAATGGCTATCATCTTTTTCTTCTCTATAGGGACAATAGTTATTGTTATATTCCATATTTTTGTGCATTGGACTATTCGTAAGCTAATAGACATAAATTCAAGGACTCTTAATTTCAAATTTTAAAATAGCTTGACTTGTTTGTAAATTTCAATTAGTGTAGAAATATTAGTTGAGACTAGGAATTAATTAATCATGATTGGATTATTAAGTGGGTATTTGAGACTAATTAAGATGAATTAAGCCATTAGTGGGCTAAAAATGATCCCCCACTTCCACATGGCCAATTTTTGTTGGCCCATATTTTTGTAGGGGACAATTAGGCATCTTGGGCAGCATACTTGGTCTATTTATTGACCAAAATATTCAGCCAACACACTCTCAGCTCCAGAACATTCCTTGTAGAGAGAGAGAGGTTCAGCCATGGCTAACTATGGGAGAGCTCCAAGCTTGGTGATTCAACATTAGTTTTTTTTAAGTATTCCAACCAAGAGAAAGGTATGCAGTGGCGTGAAGCAACTATTGGAGCAACCAAAAATATTCATCCTTTCAATCCTCAAATTTCAGCAAACTAAGGAGCTAAGTTATCAAGGTAAGAGCTGATCATTTTCCATACATTTTAGGGTGAGTTTAGACGTGATGTGAGTATATAAGGGTGTGATGAATGTATGAAATTATAAGAGTTGATATTGAAGCATGATGGGAGACGTTGGGGGCTGTTTGGGGTAGATGATATTGGACTGATTTTGTTTAGTATTTTGATTGTTATTATTATGAATTTTATGATGAGAATGAAGGTATTTAATTGTTAAAGTTGAAGTTAAATTGGTTTATGGGATGTTGTAAGGATTATAGTGAAAACAATGTAGTTTACTTGTATATGAATAGGTGATATAGTTGTCTTATGGCTGCTGCTATGTCTCACAAAAATTAGATGAAAAGATAGTATAAAATAAGGTGTAAAAATTATATGTGGTTTTCTTGGGGTATTCATAAGTATTTGCAAGGTTTTCGAGCATATTTATGTTGTTAGTTAGGGGCTTTTTTGATATGTTGTTGTTGTTCTTGTTGAACTTGGAAGATTAAGGATAGTTAAGAATATATGTTATATTGTATGTTGGTTGGGCTCTTGTAGGGTTGTTTCAATGAAAACGTTACGAGTATGGATCATTAAATATAACTTGAAGATGTAGTAATTGTATGTGGATTCGGATTGTTGTCGGACGTTATGAATGTGGACTTCCTTAACCTAGAAATAATGTTATAATGAAGAGATTAACTTGTATGAAATGGAATTGGAAGTAAGAAAGCTCCATGATTAGTGTTGGTGTTGAAATGAATAAAATTAGAATTGCTTGAATTAGATTGGGTTGATTGTTGTTGTTGTTGCTATTGTTGTTATGTATTATGTGTTAAAAGTGAAGGGATTATATATGTTAATGTTAAATCTCTATTTGGTCCGTGTTGGGGCTGTTCTAATCTAAAATTAATTGATTAATTTTGATTAACGTTGTGGTTGTTATTATGGCTGATTATATAATAAAAATGAAAGAATTTGATATGTCAAGTTAGAGTTATAATTGTTCTAAGGGCTGGTTGTATCGTTTAACTATTTGTGTTTAATTGAAGGATTAAGCATAGTTACAATTATGCATTGTATGGTTATAATTGTTGGGCGGTTATAAATCATTCTGGTAGAGCATAATGGCTGCAAATTATTAGGAGTAATTCGATAGCATCGTAGTCGTCATGTTGATAATTAATGAAAGTCAAATATTATTGTCATGACCCAACACCATAGGCCGTGACTAGTGCCCGAAATGGACACTCATGTACACACCTATTAACTATAATCATTTCGCAAAAAAATATAACATGGGACTTAAGGAAATAGAATGTCATCTCAAAACTATCCCATATTTATATTAACGCAACCTGTCTCCTGAGGAGTTACAACATGAAAAGATAACATAGTACGTAAGCCAACAAGGCTGTCATAACATGTAAGAATGTCCCAACTATACATACGCAGGCCGTCACTACATACAATGTCCCAAAATATGCATACATATAAACCGACAAGGCTGCCACTACAAAAGGGAATGTCCCAAACATAAATCATACTAGTACAGCTGGATAACACCTATATACAACCCTCACATGTCTACAGACCTATAAGAATATTAACGGTAGCGTATGATGGGACAGGGCCCTCCGTACCCCTGGATAAATAAATATATACATCAAAAAGGTCGGTACCAAAAGTTTAGGCTCCGGGACAATGGAGCACTCCAAAATAGCCGAGTGGAAATTCTAAGCTGGCAGATCCCCAAAATGAGTATCTGTACCTATAGGCATGAAACGCAGCCCCCCGAAGAGAGAGGGTTAGTATGACATATGTAATGAGTATATAAAGTATAAAATACCATAAAGGAGATCACATCTGAAGTAGAGATTCAGGAGACAAGAATTATGATCAGGAAATCACTGTATCTGTGCCTTACGAAACAAAGTCATGCATATTATTATCATATACTGTATCCGACCCATTATGGGACTCAATACCATAATCATATCATCATATACATATACCGTACCCTCTCCTCTAGTAAGGGACTCGGTAAATAAAATTATGTACATATATACCATACCTTGCCCATCAAGGGACTCTAGTAACTGGCCATAATCATATCATCATATATCATAACCGACCCTCTAGTAAGGGACTCGGTGAATAATATAGTGGAATCCATAGACGATAACTTACCGGCCTATCGTAGGAGTCAGTGGATAATACAATAACAGTATGTACGAGTAGAATATAATGAGTAACCATATACAATTAGATCATTATCTGAGACTCAATAGAATAATCAAAATGAATCATCATTTGAAAATCAAGACAGTAGTCATCTCAAATACCCTTCGATTGTCATTATGAATTATACCAAATATGAAGTATACCGAAATATGAATTGCACTAGAATATGAATTATACCAAACAAGGACGGCTGGAATCATACACATGTATCAAGACATAATGATATAATTTCTGGAAATAAAGAATATTAGCCATCCTAGTGCATCTAAGAATAAGAGCTTATTGGAATTTATACATTCATCATCAGTATGTTTCATATGGATCATGCCAAAAGAAAGAAAGGTTAGCTTTACATACTGACTACTTTCCAACATATAGGAGTATTGAGAAGCAATAGCTCAATTAGTGTAAAAGTTCTAACATCAAGAAGTGAATAAAAATCATGAAACGCTCTTGAAGTTCATGCATAGAATTACCCCAAATTTCATATACATATCATTCGTCACTTATATCTAAGGTATGCTCAAAAGAAAGAAGAGATAGGATTTACATACCTTTAGCGTTTATTCACACACAACATGTATATGCTGCCCCATAGTGTTTCAACCTATATTAAGATGTTAAGAACTATTATTAAGCTATGGAGAGGCATAAAACATATTTTATCATTAGTAGGTTATTTCTAAAAGAAATTAGATAGCAACTCCCCTATAATGCTCACTCTCCTCACCTCCAAATCATCCATACAACCACCAAGCAACATCAACAATCTCACATTTAAATGCCATGTCAAGAAAAGCCAAAATGAGATTCAAGAATACTCCAAACAGTCCATATAATATTTGACTTCCGTTGATTATCAACATGACGACTACGATGCTGTCAAATTACTTCTAATAGGTTGAAGCTACCACACCTTAGCGAGATGATCTATAATAGCCCAACTATTAACCATACAATGCAAAATCATAAATACACTCAATCCTCTAAGCCAAAAGAAACAACCACACGTATAACCCATCTGTAAAACAATTACAATTCCAACTTGACATACCAAATTCTTTCATTTTCATTATATAATAAGCCACAATAACAACCACAACATTAATCGAAATTAATCTACCATTTTTAGCTTAGAATAGCCCCAACACGGCCCAAACGGAGATTTGATATTAGCATATATAATTCATTCACTTTTAACACATAATCTATAACAATAATAGCAACCACCACAAGCAACCCAATTTGATTCAAGCAACTCCAATTCTATCCTTTTCAATACCAACACTAATCATGGAGTTTTCTTACTTCCAATTCCATTCCATTTAATACAAGTTATCTCTTCATTATAACATTATTTCTAAATTAAGGAAGCCCACATCCCTAACATCCGACAATAATCCAAGTCCACATACAACTACTACATCTTCAAGTTATCTTTAATGATCCATGGTCTTAATGTTTTCATTGAAACATTCTTACAACAACCCAACCAACATACAACATATCAAAATAACTCCTAATTAACAACATAAGGATGCTCAGAACCTTGCGAATACTTGTGGACACACCAAGGAAACCCCGTATGATTTTTACACCCTACTTCGTACTAACTTTTCATCAAATTTTTGTGAGACATAGCAGCAGCCAAAAGATAATTATATCCCCCTTTTCATATGCGAGTAAACTATATTATCGCCACTAAAATCCTTATAACAGCCTACATAAATTTTAGTTTCAATTTTAACCAATAAATACATTCATTCTCTTCGTAAAATCCATAACAATAACAATCAAAATACTAAGCACAATTAGTTCACCATCATTTACACCAAACAACCTCCAATGTTTCACCAATATTTCAGCATTAACACACATAATTTCATATATCTAATTCTTGTTTATACACTCACAGCACATCCAAACTCACCCTACAACATATATAAAATAATCAACTCCTACCTTGATACTTAGCTCCTTAGTTTGCTGAAATTTGAGGATTTAAAGGATGAATATTTTTGGTTACTCCAATGGATGCTTCACGTCACTATAGACCTTCCAATTTGTTGGAATACTTTAAGATAACTAACCCTTAATTACTAAACTTGGAGCTGGTGCCATGGCCATGGTTGTGAGCTCTCAAGAGCTTCCATGGCATGTTTGTGGTTTCTCCTTCAATTGAAACTTAATGGTGGATATGTAGAACACTTTAGGGATTTAATGGTGTAAGAAAATAGAGGAGATAGCCGTTCTTGGTGGAGCTTCCATGGCTGGCCGTGTCTCTCTCTCTCTCTCGTTACTTTTCTCTATCTCCATTTGATGAAGGTGAGAGTCTCTTTCTTCTTAGAGAGCTTTCTAGAGTTGGAGAGAACAATGCTGCAGATTTTTTTTGTCAACAAAATGACCAAGTGCTATAGATTTTTAATCAACAAGGTGACGAAGTGGCTTCCCAATAAGCCTACTTGTCCCCTACTAACACATGGTCCAATCAAAATTGGCCATGTGGCAGTGGAGGCTACTTTTCATTCCACTATTAGTATAATTCATCATAACTAATCCCAAATCCCCACATAATAATTCAACCGTGATTAATGAATTCCTAATTTCAATTAATATTTTAACACTAATTGAAATTTACACACAAGTCAAGCCATATAAAAATTCAAAATTAAAAGTCCTTGAATTTATGTCCATTAACTCACGAGTAGTCTGATGCAAAAAAATTATGGAATCTAACACTGCCTTTAATTTAAGTTGACTTGCTTGCGAATAATTGACGTGTAAACATATGGGGTATAACAGTTATGTGGGCTTTTTGGAGTATTCTTGAATATCTTCCTAGCTAATTTTATCATGGCATTTGAATGTGTGATTGTTGATGTTGCTTGGTGATTGTATGGCTAGTTTGGAGGTTGGGAGAGTGAGCGATATAGGGGAGGTGCTGTCCAATTTTCTAGAAATGACCTACTAACGATAAAGTATATTTTCTGCCTTCCTATAGCTTAATCGTAGTTCTTAACGTCTTAATATAGGTTGAGATGCTATTAGGTAGCATAAACGTATTATGTGCGAATAAAATCTAAAGGTATGTAAAGCTTTCCCTCCTTTCTTTTGGCATGTCTTAGATTTAAGTGATGAATGATATGAGCTTGAAGGTAATTCTATTCATAAATGCCGAGTGTAATGCACGATCCTTATTTACTTCTTGATGTTAGAACTCTTATAATATTTGATCTATTTCCTCTCAAGTCCTCTATACGTTGGAAACTAATCAGTATGTAAAGCTAACCTTTCTTTCTTTTGGCATGATCTATATGAAACAAACGGATGACGAATTTATAAATTCCAAAGAAGCTCTTATTCTTAGATATACTAGGATGGCTAATGTTCTTAATTTTCAGAAATTATATCATTATGTCTTGATACATTTGTATGATTCCAGCTATCCTAGTTTGGTATAATGTATAATTTTCTATAATTCATAATGACATTCGAAGAGTACTTGAAATGACTATTATCTTGATTTTCAAATGATAATTTTTTTTGATTATTTTATTGAGTCTCAGATGATGATCTAATTATATAAGGTTGCTAATGATACCCTATTCATTTATATTGTTATTATATTATCCATCGAGACCTACGATAGGCCGTGTACGTAATCATGTATGAATTCCACTATATTATTTACCAAGTCCCTTACTAGAGGATTGGGTATGATATATAATTATATAATTATGGCACCAAGTCCCTCGACAGGTCGGGTATGGTATATGTGTACATGACTTTATTTACCGAGTCTCTTGCTAGAGGACCCGGTATGTTATATGAAGATATGATTATGGCACTGAGTCCCATAATGGGCCGGGTATGGTATATAACATTGATATGTAGGACTTCATTTATAAAATACAAGTACAATGATTTTTTGATTATTATACTTGTCTCCTGAACTTCTATTTCAGATTGTGACCCCTCAGGAAACAGGTGGTTTTGGTATATATATGTGATAGTTTTGAGATGACATTCTGCCTGTATAAGCCCTATTTCATGTTTAGTTGCTGATTGATTATAGATAACAAGTGTTTATACGAATTTCCAGTTTGAGTACTAGTCACGGCCTAAGGAGTTGGGTCGTGATACTTATTCCTCCCTTTTAGGCACATATTCCACAGGGCTCACTCAACTGCTATCTGAAATTGGGTAGACTACTCCCGCATTCAACCACTTTATGATTTCTTTCTTTATAGCCTCTTTCATATGAGGGTTGAGATGTCGTTGATGCTCAATAAAAAGAGCTCGTCCTTATTAAAGGGTAATCTTATGAGTGCAAATAAAGTTAGGATACCGATGATGTTTGCAATGGTCTACCCAAGGGCCTTAATATGCTTCTTCAAAAACCACTTTTAATACTTGCACTTGCTCATCATTCAACTTAATGGTCACAATCATGGGAAAGGTTTCATTTTCTCCAAGAAAACATATTTTAGGTGCGCGAGAGTGTTTTCAACTCAATATTTGTGTGTTTAATTATTGTTTGTTTGGAAGGAGGACTTTGCCGATTATTGAGATCTTAGTCGAATTTATTTTGGGTATAAGAGTAAGAACTCATTCCTACCAATGCATTGCATACTTCATCAAATTACTTGACATAAACACCCGAATGATTCCACAATGCTACTTTCAAAGGTTCCCCCACAAACAACTCTTCTTTATCCCACTCCTCTTTGCTAACTATTATATTTATTTGGGAGAAATCACCTGTTTCTAAAGAGGTTGCTTTATGGATTGGCTCATGTCAAATTTAGGTTCTCTCTATCAATCAATAAATTGAGCTCTTTCCCTTGTACATTTAAGAGTGTTTGTCCGATGACAAAAAATAGACATCCCATGATAATATGTGGTTCCTCATCATTCACCACTACTAAATCCACTGGAATGAAAATATGCTTGGAAGTAACTAAAACATCTTGAATGGTTCCCACAATATCTTTTATTGTCTAGTCCCTCAATATTAGCCTTGTTTAAAATTGTAACAAGGGTCCGATTTTGTATTTTAGGGATGTTGTCAATGCCTTGATGTTAGAATTAATTTTTATCCGTACAAAGCATCCATCCATTCCCCTTTCCCAATTTTACATGAAACTTCCCACTTTTGACATTAATCATACACCTTCATTCTACATTTCATCTTTATGACGTTGTTAGTGAGATACATTCAATCTTGCATATGACATAGATATTTATTGAGCATAGAATCAATAGAATCTTTTGATAACAAATAGATTGTATCATCTCCTACTATTCTAGCGTATATTATATTTGAAGAAATAATTACAAAAGGAAAATTTTCCACTGGAGCTCGCCAACACATTTGGCAACTCACCAAGAGTACTGGGCGACATATCAAGTTGCCTATAAAGCTCGCCAAAATGTCTTGAGAAGTTTATGCAGAGTTTCGCAACCTGGCAAATAGTTTCTGCAATCTGGAAGACCTTACAAAAAACTTCAGAGAATTTTTCTTAGGGAGGAGGGTAGGTTGGCGAGATAGGGGAAAAAATGAGAACATGCCGAATGGAGTAAGTGAGCTAGGTTAAGCTCGCCAAACTTTTAAGAGGAATTCTTCACAAACCTCAAGGGGGATAGGTAAGACAAGAGAGAGGTAGACGATCAGCGATTAGGTCAGAGAGCACAATCGACATCGCCTAATGGACCATCAGTTATATTTTATTAAGGTTGTTTCAGTATTTTCTCACCCTTTCCAAACAAAAACCTCAATATTTTGGGACTAGATTTAAACCCTTAGAAGTACCCAATGGATTCTTAATCTCATTATCATATAAACCCTTTTGAGAGCAAGCATTAAAGAGAAGGAGAAAAGCCAGGGTTCAAGTATTTCAAGCTAAGTCTTCAATTTCAAGCTAAGTCTTCAATATCATAATTTTGGACTAAGTTTGTACTCGTGCCTTTCATCTTTATATAGTCAAGTTGAGATTCAAGTTTGAGTTTGTAATTTCAAAAATTTGAATTTTTAAGTTAATTACATAAATTCCATTAAGTTTGTATATATATATATATATATATATATATATATATATATATATATATATACATTGATGGTTTTGTCATTAGTTAAGTTTTTCAGGATGATAGATTCATGTTTGCATTCACATAGACCCTAATTGAGTTTCACATTTAATATTTTTGTATTTTTTGAGTAAAGAATGATTATTTTTGTCAGATGATTAAGAAAGAGTTGAGCACGAGTTAAAAACTGATATTGAGATAAAGTTGAGAAATAAATTCATTTCTTTAATGCATTCATTGAGTTGAGATCATATCTTTTAAAGGGAAAAGATGAGTTGAGTTTGTGCTAAGTCCAAAAGTGACTAAATAAGTTAATTGAGAAAATACATTCGCTTGCGTTATGAGCATAATAAAATATATTTTTGAGAGTAATATTGAACACTAATTTGGATAAGAGTATAGAAAAAATCAAACCCCATAAACTACATAGCCAGCGTAAGATAGGATCATATCATTCATTTAGGAGACTCCTCATTGTCCCAAAAGAGGACTTTTATTGGCTCCAGAGATGTGTTTTCCCTTACCCTAAAAAGGTATTGGATGACTGTGGCAACGACATCAGTTTTTCATATCATATCTTATCTCATAAGTGATAGTTATTAGTTAGTGAAACTCCCCAAGTAGTAAAGAATTATATTTTAATATAGTAAGTTACATTTTTTATTTCATGTATTTTAAAGCATTTTCATTCATTAAACTGCATGCTTATTGAGGTTAGTTACTTTTAGAAGTTTAATTCTTTGTGTAAGTTTCCTTTCAGCTATTTTACATACTCGTACATTCTGTATACTAACGTCATTCGACCTGAATTTTTTTATGATGCAGGCATATGTGATAGAGATCTTGAATAGGCGCATCATTGAAGATCCACTTCCTACCCAGCTTTAGTGAGACCTCTTTGCATTCAGATGCACTCTTGTGTCCTTAGTTTTAAGTTATTATTTATTAGTTTGAGGTAGTCGTGGGCCTGTTCGGCACCTCTTTTAGAGTCAGTCTTAGAGGCTTCATACACTAGGTATTCACAGTCCAATTTAATCATTTGTGTTGTGTTTATACATTCAGTTCTGTTTTGAGAACATTGAAGTATTATCCTGTATATATACATGTGAGCATTCAGATACTAATTTGAGAATTTAAAGTTTCTTTACATATATTGTGCCTATCTGAGTGTCTTTTATGAATTAAAGTCTACTTTTTAGTGATTCAGCTAGGCCAAGAGTTTGTTTGGGAAGAAACAATGGTCTCTGAAAGCAGCCACACCTAGGGTGTAGACTCATAACATGATAAACTTGGTATTAGAGCATATAGTTCAAAAGTACTAGGGTGTCTATGAAGTCATTTCTAGTAGAGTCCATCCTATTAGTGTGAAGCTCCCCACATCTATAATATGGAGGCTACATTATTGTTTCACTTCTTTTTTACTCTATACCGTGATATATAGTTTAACTTTATGAAATATCCTTCTAATTTATATGTTTCACAATGTCAGATCATGCATTTGAAGAGAATATTGAGTTAGAGAATTGTCGCAAAGAATGAGATTCTACAACTATCCAAAATACAGACTTAAAATCGAGCCCGAGCAATTAAGGATGAGGTTGAGAATGGGACAAATGAAGTTCCACATACTATTCAGCCCACAATGACTTCTAAGTCTGAATTTAGGAGAGCTATCTCTATGCTCACCTAGTTGATAGCTTCACGGTCTAGCTATCAAAATACCCCAATGCCTAACTCTAGTTCCCTAGAGACATCTATTGTGAATAGGAATCGTGATTTAATGAGATGAATCCACCATCTTTACTAGATACAAGGTTGAGTAAGAACCTTAAAATTTCATTGATGATATATGGAAGATTTTGTAAGCAATGCATACTACAGAATAGAGGGAGTTGAACTTGTCTCCAATCAGCTATAGGATATTGGGAATGTATGGTACAAACAGTGAGGGAAAGTAGGGGTAAGGATTATGAGTTTGCAATCTCGGATAAGTTTGAAAATGCATTCTTATACCACTTCTTTCTGCAAGAGCTGAGGGAGACAAACATAGAAGAGTTTGTGAACATGAATAAGGAGGGAATGACCATTAAATAATATAGCCTCAAGTTTATTCAGTTGTCCAGGTATGCTTCTTAAATAGTTCCCAATATGAGATAAGACGAGGAAGTTTTCCTCAGGATTGGGAAGATATGTGAAGAAGGAATGTCACGTAACATTATTGATCTCAGATATGGACACCTCTAGACTCATAATGTATGCCAAACAACTTTAGGAGAACAAGAATAAGGATAGAGAGGAGCACCAAAGAAGGAGGGACAAATCCTCAGGTAATAAGGGTAACTATCAAAAGGGTGGTAATGGTAATCGTTCTTTTTTCTAGTAGAGGCTTATGGTTTTGCACCATCTACAACAAGTATGCCTACAACTAACAACAGGAATGACTAGAGTTTTTTAGGTAAACTAAATTTCAGAGCCTAAGTCCCTTAATCTAGGGAAATATGGTTTAGAGATCATTATGTAAGCTCCTTTGTGGTAAGTGTGGAAGACTCTCCTTGGGAGAGTGTCAAGATGGAACTAATGGTTGTTATAAGTATGGCCATATGGTTCACTTTATGAGAGATTATCTTTCTGATAGGAAGGGTAATTAGAGGTAACAGAGCCTAATCTATTTCTACAACACAGTCAAATAGAGCTAATCAAAGGGGGATTACTTCGAGGACAGGTTGAGGTCCAAACCTTCTGAATGGCATGGAAAATCAGCATGATCATGAAAAATCACCAGATGATGTTACTAGTATGCTTCGAGTCTTTTCTTATGATGTTTTAGCATTACTTGACCTAGGTGCTACTTTTTCTTTTTTTGACTCCTTATATAACTGTTATGTTTGGGATTCTTCCTGAATGACTTTTACAACCATTGAGTGTTTCTACTCTTATTGTTCAGTCTATTTTAGCCAAGATATTCATTCCATATTGTATAGTCTCTATCTATGAGAAAGACACTTCTGCAGACTAAGTTGAGTTAGATATGGTTGACTTTGATGTCATATTCTGCATGGACAATCTCTATGCTTGTTATGCTTCAGTTGATTATAGAACCCGAGTAGTCAAGATTCAGTTATTGAATGAGCCAGTTATAGAGTAGAAAGGTAGTCAAGCTTTGCCTAAGAGTTGATTCATTTCATACCTTAAGGCCAGAAAGTTAGTTTCCAAAGGGTGTATCTACCACATTATAGAGTCAGAAATGATAGTGTGGAGACACCATCCCTTCAGTCAATCCTTATAGTGAATGAGTTTATAGAAGTCTTTCCTGAGGATTTATCTGGAGTGCCTCCCGATAGGAAAATAGACTTTGGAATATATGTCCTTCCCAAAATGCAACTTATTTCTATTCTTCCACATAGAATGGCTTTTGCAAAGAAAAAAAGTTGAAAGAGTAGCTGAAATATCTCTTAGATAAAGGGTTCATTAGGGTGAGTGTCTCATCTTAGGGTGCTCCTGTCTTATTCATACGAAAGAAAATAGGTCTTTGAAAATGTGCATTGACTATTGTTAATTTCACAAGGTTACCATAAAAAATAAGTACCCCTTCAAAGAATTGATGATTTTTTCTACTAACTACAGGGTGCTACTTGTTTCTCTAAGATAGACCTCAGATCAAGCTATCGTCAGTTGAAAATGAGAAAAAGCACATTCCGAAGATAGCTTTCAAAACTAGGTATGACACTATGAGTTCCAAGTTATGTCCTTCAGTTTGACTAATGCTCTCGCAACATTTATGGATCTCATAATAGAGTATTCAATTAGTATCTAGACATGTTTTTTATCGTGTTTATCAATGACATACTGATCTATTCGAGAATGAGTAGGAGCATGCCAACTATCTTACAATTATCCTCCAAAATCTCAAGGAAAAAGATTTGTATGCTAAATTTTCAAAGTTTGAGTTTTGGCTTGCATTTGTGGCATTCTTACGCTATGTTATTTCTGATGATGGTATTCAAGTGGATTCGCAGAAGATTAAAGCTGTTAACCACTGGCCTAGACCCGCATCCTAATTAGTATAAGAAGTTTCTTGGATTTGGTTGGTTTCTATAGGAGATTTCTTGAGGGATTCTCATCCATGTCATTGCCATTAACCAAGTTGACTCATAGAAGAATAAGTTTCAATGGTCTGATGCTTGTGAGATGATCTTCCAAGAGTTGAAAATGAGGTTGACTACTTCTCCTGTCTTATCACTGCCTGAGGGAACAAATGAGATTGTGATTTATTGCAATGCATCTAGAGTGGGATTGGGTTGAATTTTGATACATAAAAGCAAAGCTATAGCATATTCTTTCAGACAACTTAAGGTTCATAAGAAGAATTATCCGACTCATTATGTAGAGTTGGCAGCGATAATATTTGTTCCAAAATTTGGTGTCATTACCTTTATGGTGTGCATGTAGATGTGTTCATAGATCACAAGATCTTGCAATAAGTGTTTAGTCAGAAAGACCTGAAACTGAGGTAGATGAGATGGCTAGAGTTGCTCAAGGACTACGAAATGAGTATTCTCTATCATCTAGGTAAAGCTAATGTTCTTGATAATGCTCTTAGAAGGTTCTCCATTTGGGTACCACTCATTGCATGCATAGGAGTTTTTCTTATGGATTCTAATAAGCGAGGTGTTATTTCTCAAAATGGACCCAAATTTTCAATAGTTGTTGAAGTAAAAGAAAATCAGGACCAAGTTCCTACTCTCCTTCAATTAAAAGATAATGTTCATAAGCTTAAAGTGATAGCTTTCTCCAAAGGGGGAGATGGAGTGTTGAGATATCAAGGCAGGTTATGTGTTCCAAGTGCTGATGACCTTCAAGATAGAATGATATCATAGACCCATAGCTCTACATACTTTATACATCCAGGTTCTACAATGATGTACCATGACCTTAGAGAAGTCTACTAGTAGAATGGAATAAAAAGATATATAGCAGAGTTTGTGTCCAAGTGCCCAAATTACCAACAAGTTAAGTTGAGAATCAATGGAATTATTGTGCAGCTTAGAACATAGAGTTGCCAAAATGGAAGTGAAAGACAATCAATATGAACTTCAATACAAACTTATCATGCCTCCTCGATAATTTGACTCTATTTGTGTGATTGTGGATAGAATGACCAAATCTTACAATTGCTTAGCCCGTAAAGGCTACAGATTCAATAAAAGATTTTGTGAAGTTGTACATTTGAGAGATAGTTAGATTGTATGCCTTGTCTATAATCTTAGATAGAGGTACTCAATTTACTACACTATTTTGGAAGTCGTTTAAGAAAGGTTTGGGTTCAAAGATAAATCTTAGTACCTATTTCTATCCACAAACAGATAGTTAGGCACATATTACAATTCAGACCCTTGAAGATATGTTCAGTTCCTGCGTTATTAACTTTAGAGGTAATTGGAATGACCACTTGACACTTATTGTGTTTTTTTACAGTAATAGTTTTCTTTTGAGTATTCAAATGGCCCAATATGAATCTCTTTATAGGAGGAGATGTATATTGCCAATTGGTTGGTTGTAGGTTGGTGAAGTTGAGTCGATAGGGCCAGATTTGGTTCATTAAGCTGCGGAGAAGGTGAAGTTCATTCAAGAGAGGCTAAATATTGCAAATTTTTTAGAAATGCTATATTGAACTTACGATAAGAGATTTGGATTTTGAGGTTAGTGATTGGGTGTCCTTGAAAGATTCGTCCATGAAAGGTGTTATGAGGTTTGGGAATAAAGAGAAGTTGAGTTCGTGTTACATTGGTCCATGTAAGATTATAAAGAGAGTTGGCAATGTCGCCTATGAGCTATAACTTCAACCAGAGTTAGATGTTATTCTTCCCATATTCCATATCTCCATACTTAAGAAGTGTTTGGGAGTTCCTTCACTCACTTTTCCTATAGAAAATGTTGGAGTGAATAATATATTATCCTATGAGGAAGTTCCAATCTTGTTTCTTGATTGTTTGGTTCTAAATTGAGGACCAAAGTGGTTGCTTCAGTCAAAGTTTTATGGCAAAATTAATTTGATAACAAAGCTACATGGGAATCCGAGGAGGATATGAAAGCCAAGTACCCACATCTATTGGTTCCTCCAAGTGTCAATGTTGAAGGCAATATTCCTATTCCTATCTTTTATTTTGTACCTTCTTGACTTTGTGAAATTGAGTGGGTTATTCTCGAGTTTGATGTGCTAAAGTTCATGCATTGTATTCGTGCCTTAAGTTAATTCTTAGCCTGGTAATTATTCGAGGAAGAATGAACCCAAGGTGGAGATATTGCAATACCCTATACTATTTTAGCCTAGATTAAGTCCGAAAAATCTAGTACAAAAGAAAAACTGTCCACTGGATCTCGCTAACATATTTGGTGACTCACCATGCGTACTAGGCGACAAGCGAAGTTGCCCTTGAAGCTAACAAAAATGTCCTAACAAATTTACTTAGGGAGCAAGGATTTTTGCAAGGTGAAGGAGGATTTGGTGACCCGTCTTATGGTTTCTTCGAGCTGGAGAACCTCGAAAAAAACTTCATAGAATTTTGCTCAGAGAAGGAAAGGTTGGAAAGATAGGGGAGGGAACAGCGACATGCCGAATGGTTCAGTGAGCTAGGTCAAGCTCACTAAACCTTTGAGAGGAATTCTCCTCAAACCTCAAGGGAGATGGGCGAGAATAGAGAGGTTTTGGGGACTCGCCGGTTTAGTCAGCTAATACGATCGACCTCGCCTAATGGCCCATCAGTTATATTTTGGTAAGGTTATTCCAGTCTTTTCTCACCCTTTTCAGACCAAAACCTCAACTTTTTGGGACTAGAACTAAACCCTTATCAGGACCAAATGAAGTCTTTCTATCATTAACACCTAAAACCTTTGAAGAGCAAGAATTAAAGAAAAGGAGAAAAGCTAGGGTTCAATGATTTCAAGACAAGTCTTCAGTTGTTGCTCAATTAATTTCATTCCACATGTGTAAGACTGCATAACATTGGACGAATTTTGTCCTTGTGCCCTACATCTTTATATAGTCAAGTTGAATTTCAAGTTTTAGTTTGTAATTCCGATAATGCAAAATTTTTTAGTTAATTATTTCAATTCCATCGAGTTTATATATATATATATTAAATTATACATTGATAGTTTTTTCATGAATTAAGCTTTTAGGGAATATGAACTCATGTTTGCAATCACATGGTCCCTAATTGAGCTTCACATTTAATATTTATGCATTGATTTTAGTAAAGAATGATTATTTTCATTATATGATTGAGAAAGAGTTGAGCATGAGTTAACTCAACTTTGAGTAATCTCTTAACCTGCCATGACCCACGCCTAGGGCCTAGACGTGACATGGAGAATGAGGAATTCAAAAGTACCTCAAATAAGCCTCTTAGCATTTCTTTTAGCTTTTCATATGTAGTGATAATAAATAAACAAGCGGAAATCATAATAATAAATCTTCAACTTACATATGTCCAACAATACCTAACTTTTAGATTTAATGGGGCTAAGACAAGTCCTTAGAGGAGTATTGTTCCCGGAATATGGAAACTCACAAAAAGTAGCCTTCAAATGAAATCTCAACTAGCCACGTGGAGGAGAACAGGGAGGAGCACCAGTACCTACATGGTGATATCATGTAGGCAAAAGAGTATGCGTTAGTACTTTGAATATACTAAGTATGTAGGCATATTACAAAGTAAAACATTTAGGACATTTATAAGGTAAAGTACATAAATGAGTGCATGCATAAGAAAACAAGTAGATAGCATTTAAATCATACATATGTGGATATATAAATGTATGATTAATCATGTAAATAACATTTGAAATGTTCATTTGTGGGAGTTGACTATAACTGACATTAAAACCATGTAAGCTATTACATGGAATCCAACATTAACCCCCTACATTGGTCGGGGCGTCTACTTTCATAAGGTAGAACTCCGTCAACTTTACATTCATTCTTTAACTTTAACTTTAAGGGATTTCATGGATCTATTAGCCTAACCGTACGCGGGTTCCTATATTGGTACATAGTAATGAGACAAGGGGGTGCTACTAGGATTCCCTTACCGAATCCCACCTCAATGCCCCATTCGTTACTAAGTCAATCCAATGAAATAGTTTAATACTTTAAAATAGTCATAGCATATAGCTTGAGAATACAAAACATCACATTCGGTGGAATAGTTCAGTAAAACCTTTAGTGATTCAAATATGCTAGAATTGTCCTTATAGCATAAAGAATCTATCATTCATAGAATTTCATCATTATTTTATTTTATAAGACTCCCTTTTTATCATAGACATTGCTTTCATAAATATTTATTTGGAGTCAAATATTTCAAATCAAATTATTTGAAAATATAGTAAAACTTGTTGGGTTTAAATTACTTCAACTTTCAAACATATATTTAAATGAAATTATGCATAAATAATTTGAAATACATTAATTAAAAATCATGCTTTAAATAACCCACAATGAATTTCAAGAACCTTTAAAGAGATAAATAGAGAAATTATGTGCAAACTATGAATTCATACATATGAAATCATTTTCCATCAAAATAGACCAGTAATTATTAGTTTAACTATGATCCATGCTATTACGTAGAAATATGAATTACCTATAAGAAAATTTTACGTGAAATCAAGAAATTTAGTTGAAAGAGTTTTGAACTACATGGGTGAAAAAACTCCATGGATAAACACCCACATACCTTAGAGTAAATCTTAGAAAGAATTGGGTAAATAAACATAATTTATCATATAATCAAAATACTTTAGGTATGAGAGTGGAAGGAATATGCTCATTGAAGCCTTACATACCTAGAATCCGAAGCTTTACTCAAAATTGAAGAACTTAATAAAAACTCTTAAATCCTAGCCTTTTCTCCTCACCGGAATAGTATTTTTACACTACTAAGAACTAAAAACTATATTTTGAGAATGAGTAAAGAAGTGTATAGAGAAAAGAGTTGCTTGAGAAAGCTTTATGAACAAAATGATGAAATAAGGTGGGTATTTATAGGTTTGAAGGAGGGACCTAACACTAATTAAAATAATTATAAAGAAAAATCTGAAAATTTAATGCAGGATTGTGCTGTCAAATGGAGGACTATTGATGTCACGGGTGATGTCAAATGGATCTAGATCTTCAATGATTGGTGAGATGAATTTTCTTGTTTTACGAAATACCTTTTTTTGGAGCTACGTTTAAACAAGATAACTTCCTAATTAGGATTTGGTGTCTCATATGAACTGTAGCTATAAAAGTCTCTTTTCATGTCATTCAAGAATCAACTGGATGGGATCATCCTACAGTGAGATATGAGTTTTCTTCTACAAATACTCCATCTCGTTACAACACTAGATCTTCAAAAATTAATTGATTTGACCTACTTAGCCTCTGATGCTTAAGTTATAGTCTTCCCAAAATTTGTAGGTAATGATGTTGGGGTTATTCAAAAATTTTAATCACCTAATTTAGACCATCCTATGAAAGTTTATGCCAAAAATACAGAAGCGTTATTATTTTCGTCGAGAATTGAAATACCATATACAATATATTTAGGGGGTGTTACATTATCTTCCCCTTGGGAGCATTCGTCCTCGAATGAGGCAAGACGTAGCTTAAGTAGAGTAGAATGTTAACCAACAGTCCATCCTTAATGCAATTTTGCAATTTAAAACATCGTTTGAAACATATTTCATCATTTTGCAAGCATATGACAAGATAATGCGAACAATTATTGTAAGTTAAGGACGCCATCTGGATACTTGTCAAAATCCATCCGTGTAATAGGTGACCTACACTTCCTGCCATACAAAGCCTATTAGTTTAGTCTCACCAATATCAAACCAACTAATAGGTCACCTACACTTCCTACCATACAAAGCCTCGTACGATGCCATCTAGATACATGTAAAAACCCATCCCAGTAGGCCGTGACTAAGGCCCGACCTGGACACCCATATACATACCTATTAGATGTAGTCAAGCTGAACTATGAACAATACGATAACTTACATAACAACTCCAATGGTTCATAACATCTTTATGTCAATATAACCCTATCATTTGTCTCAAGAGGAGCCACCACTAATCATATCATGAAAGGACATGGCACATCATAAATCCACAAATCAAACCCATGTACAGGGTGTAACTGCCCCCTCACGTCGGGGAACGGCGAACGATGCAGAGAAATATGCATGATAAAAAAACCTAACCCGCCCTCGGTGAAAGAAGTATTGAGGCATCCACGAGTGGAGTAGTGAGAAACTAAATGCACTTTAAATCATTTTTGAGACTCGATGAAGTTAACGAAATAAGCTATTTTTCAAAAATCAAGATAAGAGTCGTATCAAGTACCTTTTAAATATCACTATGAGTTATATCCAAATAGAAATTTTGGAATCATATACACATATCTAGGCACGATAAAATATCCTCTGCAAAATCAAAAAGTTGGTCATCTTAGCGGCTCTACGAATAGGAATTTCCTTGGAATCATATAAAATTCAAATACTTGTTTCATAAAAACCATGCCAAAAATGAAGATTATCTTTATTTACTTATGTCAAAACATGCCAAGAGAAAGAACGGTTAGCTTTACATACTTATGCCAAAGACATGCCAAAAGAAGGAACGGTTAACTTTACATACCTTTTACGGATTACTCCTAATACGTTCGCCTTATCTTCTCTTGAACCTATTTTATATGAAAGTAATACTATGGTTAATGACCTTTGACTTTACAATTCCAAATCTACAACCAAGTCTCCATAGAGGTCATTTCCTTATCCATTTCCCTCGACTAGTTCATTACTAGTTCCTAAGTTACCGAAAATCGGACAGCATCTCCCCTATAACTTAAACATCTCCAAGATTTCAACTTGGCCACCATGTCAACAACCATAACAAAAACAACAACCAGCAGCATATATACAAGTAAATCACTTCAAAATTACTCAATACAACTCCAAACCACTAGCTCAAAACTACGATATCTAAATAGAGTTTTTAACCTTTATTTCATAAAATCTTTTACCATATGAAATGGAGGGTCATGTGGATGCAACCAGAAGTATGCACACCCAATTTTGAGTAATTTACAGCCCTGAAACACGCAATGAAACCACCCCCAACCTGCAGCACAACAACAACAATACACTACTTGACTTTGATTTACCTACTACGACTTCAATTTAGTTTGTTTCTAACGTCAGGTGTCCTTATGAAATTTTCCCACTTACAAACTCATACAAGACATTTAATATACCCCATAACAACATCATAAACTTCAATTTTAAAGTTAAAGCCTTACCTTGCCCGAAACTCGCAAAAACTTGCCTCAAAAGCTCTTCTAGCGCGACTGAAACTTCGTGGCTATTTTAGGTCCGTTTGGGGCTGGTACAAACCGTAAATTTATATTAATAACACCTTTACACATTTTTTTTATACCCCATATAATTAATTCACGGAGAGGAATCGTAGAACTTACCTTTTTCTCCTCCCAAAACCGTAGCTCTTTCTCCTCTCTTGCTTAAGTTCTCTTTTCTCTTTTGCTTTCTAGAATTTTCTTTTGATAAAGATGACTTATGATATAAGGATGGAAATAAAAATTCATAAACATACATATATAAGCTACTCTAAGGGGTGAAACGTTTCAACCCATGTGTCAAGCCCTTGTTGGGCCAATAAATCACACCACCCCGCAAGGGCTGCCACATGGCAGGGGGGCCTGCCTCGTTACTGCAGTTGCTGCCACATGGCACCTCCAGCTTCTTCCACATGGCACTCCCTCTTTCTTTCATGTGTCGCTCTCTTTTTCTCCTCGTGGGTTCGGAATCTCATCTTGTTTTACGAACCTATGTAATCCTTGCTATATAAGATTGGTATGTACTCAAGTAGCTTAAGTATGTAAGATTTCCAAGTTTGTAGCTTACGTAAATAAGTCGAGTCCTACATCTCATTATTCGATCTCCAATTCTTTTTATATTCTTATAACCCTATCTCCAATCTTCCTTATTATGGTGTATCACATTCTACTTTCCTTAGATTTATTTGATAGCGCTATAGCTTATCCATCTCAAATGATAACTTCTAAGAAGCTTATGAACCTTTCAAGAAACTTAAGAAGTTTAAGAAGCTTAAAAATCTTTCAAGAAACTCAAAAACCTCTCAAGGTACAAAAGTCTTTCAAGATACAAAAGTACGGGGTATAACATTCTTCCCCCTTTTAGAACATTCATCCTCGAATGTTAACTCATCTTATAGGGTTTTACGAGGATTTTCGGGAGTTCTCTATAACTATTATCTTCCAATCATTTTAGGGTTTTAGACTACCTTTGGATATAGGGAACAAGTACAGATATCTCTTCTCACTTCCAATCATAGGAGGATTGCTGTCCCTTTTTCCTTGGTTATTTATCTATCACAACATCATTTGTGACTAACGCTATAGCCAATATCTTGGGTTTTGACCCCTCATAGTGTCGTTATCCTTCACACGATTTCTTTAGTTATTCGATACCCTTCCCTGGTCGTACCCTTTTTTTTATACACACCCATCTTCTAACGTTATGTCGTGCAGGGTTTTGCCAAAAACTTCTTGACACCACCTTAAATACCATTCTGACTTCTATCCTATTATTGTTGGCTTTCAGCCCTTCTAACTTGCTTCAGTACGGGATCTTCTTAAAGTTTAAACATCCATGTCCACTTTATTGTAGTATCCATTATTTCCATCTTGCCCTTGCATTTTTCTCACTCGCTTCCCCCCTTAAGGGGGGGGGGGGTACTTATACCTTTGTCCAATCTCAAAACTCATCCAATCTCTTTTCCCAATATGCTTGGTAGCGTATCATGTCCATCTCTTTTTTCATCCTTTATAACTTGATTCTATATGTAAGAAACCTTTACTAAGTCATGAAGCGATGAGAACCTTTCCATATATAGTGCGACATCTCATTTATTAATCTGTACTTGTGTAATGTGACCCATGGAACAACTCATCCAAGGCCACACTCCACTTATCTTTATCAAAAGTTAATTATCACTTTTAGTCGTTCCAATTTCAATTAGGCAATACTTGTATTCCGACAATAATTGTCCAAGGTTCTCTTGCAGGAGTAGCTTTATCCCAACCTATATCCTTTGTTTCTTGGGATGAATATATATTGCACCATTTATTCCTTAATTTTACTGTCTTTGTCTCTTAAGGATTCCACTATTGTCGGGGCGACGTTGTGTGTACGTATCACCCCTTTGTACCTTATACCCTTTGCCCTTACTGTGTATCCAACACCGACTTTTAATTTTCTCAAAAACATACCAAGTTCGCCTCAATTAAGGCCTTACCTTATAACCATATAGTCGTATTGCACTTTTAAGTTCATGTTGCACATTTCCCTTTCATTCCGTATCTACATTCATTTAATCATATCTATCTTGGGTGCTTTCATAGATTTCTCTTATCATTTATCCCATCTATGTCTATCTTTTATTCTGTACAAGGGGGATCTTATACTACCTCTGTCTTATTTGGAACGCATTACTTCCACATAATCCTTTTTCTCATTTCCAGAACATATTCTGTCTTTCTAGCTTTATTTGTATCATACCAATCAGTCCCTAACACCCATTCCATCTCGTTGCTCATTCTTTCATAGCTTGGTCTTTCATAGTTTCATCACTTTTAGCATTCGTATCTTCATCTACACATGTCATGACCCATTATTACACTGTCATCTCGCTTACTACTTACTTACTTCTTTCAGTTACTCTTTCTTTCCTTGTGCTCGCTATCAATTCCGTTATCGCATAATCTTTATTCGCAACTTTCCCTATGGAACTTGATAAGTCTTTCTTATTTGTTCCCTAGCCTGCTTTACTGTTTCACACTTACCCTTATATTCTTATTACATGGATCACGTCCTATCACTAGCCACTTTCTCACTAAGCTTTACTTATTTTCATAATGATCCTTATTATATTCACATCATATCCTATTTGTATTTCACCCCATAGTATAATACTTCTTAACCTTTTTCACAATCATTACTATGGGTTACTTACCCTTCTTAGTTAGTTTTATCCTTAATATCTCCCAAGCTGTCCTATTAATACTTCATATCCGTCACAATTCTATTTCCCTTTCACTCTTGTCTTAACCATACTGTTACTCCCTTTTAACTATAGCTCGTCATAGTTTATCCTTGTGTATCAATTCCATTGGTTCTTAATATATCATTCTATCCAAAACTATCAGTCTTCTCTAAATCATCTCCCTAGGTTCACAAGTATTGTCCAACTTTAGTTTATCATATCAATATCGACCTCCTAGTTTCTATTGCCATCAATTCAGCAATTAACTTATTTCTTGAGGTCATCCATACTCGTAGTTTAGCCAAATCTCATCATTATTTTGGGCACGACCTTTCAAGACGTACTACAGCCCTATATCTCATTCTCTTTTCATTTCTAGGAAAATTTGGGCAGAGTTTCCTCTATATTTCTTACTATCTCAAACCTGCACGAAGAAATTACCAACAGTGCCTCATAGGGACAACATGTATAAAGATACATATATATCTATCATATCATATCATATCGAAGCCACACAGGATGCCCACAATTAACAGTACGAAAATGGACTTACCTCGTACGTCCACTGGAACTTCCCCTGTTACACTTTCCTATCTACTCTTTTTTTCAATTTACAACTTTACATTTCAGTTCTACTTCAATTCCATACCCAAACACGGTCTATAGATAATTCGAGGAAGGACCACTTTAATACTATTTTTGTCACGACCAACTCCATAGTCCATGACTGATACTCGAGTTGGTAACCCCTACATACCCTTAGCCCCACTTAGCGTGTTAGCAGAATAAACAAAGTAGAAATCAAAAAGGGGTCGCTAGAGAGTGCATGAGAATAAATATAGCATAAAAGGGCCGTAAAGGCCATCACGGAACACAAAGTCTAAAACATATATACATAACCCACATCACACGTCTACAGACCTCTACAGAACGATAGCCTAGTCATATGATGGGACAGGGCCCCATCGTACCCTTAACCAACATGTACAAATATACAATAGAAAAGTTAGTACCAAAATAGGGCTCCGGACAAAGAAGCACTGTCAACCAATAGGGTGGATGTTCTAAGAGAGTGGATCAGTAAACCACGTATCTGTTGTAGGCATGTAACGGAATCCCCAATGAAAGGGGTTCAGTACGGATAATGTACCGAGTATGTAAAGCATGGACTGTAATAGATAAAGCCATTACTAGAACAGAAGGTGCAAAAACGAGCAAAAAATCCAGAATATTAAAATGCTTTTCATAACCACAGATAATATATGTAGAAAAACATATTCCATATCCAGCCCCATTATGGGACTCGGTGAATAAATCGTGGTTGCTGCCCCATCACTAGCGCCATAGCACATCATAACTCCAAAGTAAGGAATATCTTCGTAATAAAGCCTATCATATCATATGGTCATATCATATCATATCATATGTGTACATGGCATATCATAACTCCACAAATCAAACCCATGTATAAGGCATACCTGCCCCCTTACATCGAGGCAAGATGAACGATGCAGAAAAGTACGCACGATAAAAAAACTTGACCCGGGCTCAGTGAAAAAAGCATTGAGGCATCCATGAGTGGAGTAGTGAGAAACTAAATGCACTTTAAATTATTTTTCAGACTCGATGGAGTTAACAAAATGAGCTATTATTCAAAAATCAAGACAAGAGTCGCATCAAGTACCTTTTGAATATCACTAGGAGTTATATCCAAATAGAACTTTTGGAATTATATACACGTATCTAGGTACGATAAAATATCCTTTGGAAAATCAACAAGTTGGCCATCCTAGCGTCTCTACGAATAGGAATTTCCTTGGAATCATATAAAAGTCATATACTTGTTTCATAAAAACCTTTCAAAAAAGGAATATTATCTTGATATACTTATGTCAAAACATGCCAAGAGAAAGAACGGTTAGCTTTACATACTTATGCCAAAGACATGCCAAAAGAAGGAATGGTTAGCTTTACATACCCCTTATGGATTACTCCTAATACGTTCTCCTCATAGTCTCTTCAACCTATTTAACATGAAAGTAATACTATGGTTAATGACCTTTCAGTTTTCAATTCCAACACTACAACCTTCTCTATAGAGGTCATTCCTTATCCATTTTCCTCGACTAGTTCATTACTAGTTCCTAACTTACCAAAAATCGGGCAGCATCTCCCCTATAACTTCAACATCCCTGATATTTCAACTCGGCCACCATGTCAAGAACCATACAAAAAACAACAACCAGCAGCATATATACAAGTAAATCACTTCAACATTACTCAATACAACTCCAACCCACTAGCTCAAAACTACGATATCAAAATAGAGTTTTTAACCTTTATTTCATAAAATCTTTTACCATACGAAATGGAGGGTCATGTGGATGCAAACAGAAGCAACCACATACCTTTTTGATTAATTTCAAGCCATGCAACACGCAATTAAACCACCCCCAACTTGCAGCACCAAAACAACAATACACTACTCGACTTCGATTTACCTACTACAACTTCAATTTAGTTTGTTTCTAACGTCAAGCGTCCTTATGAAATTTTACCACTTCAAAAATCATTCAAGACATGTAATATACCCCATAACAACATAATAAACTTCAATTTGAAAGGGAAAGCCTTACCTTACCCGAAACTCGCCAAAACTCGCCTCGGAAGCTCTTCTAGCTCGACTGAAACTTTGTGGCTATTTTTTGTCTATTTGGGGATGGTTCAAACCATAAATTTATATTAATAACACCTTCATACCTTCGTGTTATGCCACATATAATTAATTCACAGAGAGGAATCAGAGAACTTACCTTTTTCTTCTCCCAAAACCGTGGCTCTTTCTCCTCTCTAGCTTAAGTTCTCTCTTCTCTTCTTCTTTCTAGAATTTTCTTTTGATAAAGATAACTTATGAGATAAGGATGGAAATAAAAAGTCATAAACATACATATATAGGCTACTCTAAGGGGTGACATGCATCAACCCTAAGTGGTGACATATGTCAAGCCCTTGTTGGGCCAATAAATTGCACCACCCCTCATGGGTTGCCATGTGGAAGGGGGGCCCACCCCTTTGCTGTAGCTGCTGCCACATGGTACCTCCAGCTTCTTCCATGTAGCATTCTCTCTTTCTGCCACATGTCGCTCTCTTCTTCTCCTCGTGGGTTCATAATCTCGTCTTATTTTATGAACCTATGTAATCCTTGCTACATAAGCTTGGTATGTACTCAAGTAGATTAAGTATGTAAGATTTATAAGTTGGTAGCTTATGTAAATAAGTCAATTCTTATGACTCATTATTTGGTCTCTAATTTCTTTCGTATTCTTATAACCCTATCTCTAATCTTTCTTATTATAGGGTATCACATTCTTCTTTCCTTAGAGTTATTTGATAGTGTTATAGATTATCCATGTCAAATGATAACTTCTAAGAATCTTAAGAACCTTTCAAGAAACTTAAGAAGTTTAAGAAGCTTAAGAAGCTTAAAAATCTTTCAAGAAACTCAAAAACCTCTCAAGGTACAAAAGTCTTTCAAGATACAAAAGTATGGGGTATAACACTGGGCTTCCACGCACGGAAAGAAATCATGATGAAATTTGGGTTATAGTTGATAGGCTAACCAAAATTGCTCATTTCCTAGCCATCAAGGTGGACTACCTACTTGAATGTGTAGCAGAATTGTATGTTGAGGAGATTGGGAGGCTACATGGAGTTCTTGTTTCTATTATATCTGACCGAGACCCAAGGCTTACATCTAGATTCTAGACTAGATTGCAAGAACATTTGTCACTAGGTTGAACTTTAGTACATCTTTCCATCTTCAAACAAACGGTCAATCCAAGAGGGTGATTCAAATCTTGGAAGATATGCTTCAAGCTTGCATTATGGAATTTGAAGGTAGTTGGGATAGATACCTAGCCTTGATAGAATTTGCTTATAATAATAGCTACCAATCAAGTATAGACATGCCTCCCTATGAATCCCTATATGGGAGAAAGTGTAGAACTCCTCTTTGCTAGAGTGAAGTTGGTAAACGAAAACTGGTTATTCTTGAGATTATGCAACAAACTGAAGATAAGGTAAAAGTCATCAAGGATCGTCTAAAAATTGCTTTAGATAGACAAAAGTCTTATGCTGATCTTAAGAGGCGTGAAATTGAATATCAAGTAGGAGATAAAGTCTTTTTAAAGGTTTCTCCATGGAAGAAGATTATGAGATTTGGCCAAAAAAAACCTAGTCCTCGATTTATTGGACCATATGAAGTACTTGAGAGAGTTGGTCCAGTTACATATAAACTGGCTCTTCCATCGGAGTTAGATAGAATCCACAAAATCTTCTATATTTCTATGCTTAGAAGATATCGCTCTGATTTATCTCATGTTCTCCTTGTCAAATACATTGAGATAAGTCCTGACTTAACATATAATGAGGAACCTATCCAAATCTTGGCCCGTGAGACAACAGAACTTAGAAACAAGAAAGTTTCTTTAGTAAAAGTCCTTTGGAGGAATCATTCTGGCAATGAAGCAACTAGGGAGAGAGAAGAGGATATGTGAATTCAATATCCATATATTTTTTTGTGGATAGTATAAGGTAAATTTTGGGATGAAATTTCTTAAAGGGGGGAGAGTAATAACACCCCAATTTTCTTTTTATGTTTTCTTCTAAAATATTGCCATGTGATCCATGTTATCTATGAAGTTATATATGAGTAGTGATGGTTGAAAACAGGTCGAGGGATTTGGAAGGAGTTGGAGTCCAAATAATGGGTGATGGTAATCAGCCTACTTGCGTAAGCTATTGATTGGGATGTCTTACATAATTAAGCTACTTGAGTACACATCGAGCTTAAGTAGCAAGGATTACATAGGTTCTTAAAGTGAGACCAGATTACGAACCCACGGAAGAGGGAAAAAGAGGCATAGCACCTACTTGGAACAAGTAGGTGACACACCTACTTGGGGTGGACCCCACGCTGCCACATGGCAACTTTAGATTGGGCACATAGATGAGGTGGCGCCCTAGGGCTGGACACATGTCACCCCTAGGGGATGCCATATTTCACCTTCTAAGGAGGTGTATATATGTATATCTTGATGACTAAGAAGTCATTTTCTTCAACCTTACACTTAGAAATTTGATAGGAAATTTTAGAGAGCAAGACAGAGTAGCTACGACTTTTGTTGCTGCCAAGGTAAGGCCTTCGATTTTGCTCCATAAATTAATTATCTAAGGTATTCTTCGTTTAAGTAACAGTGCTTAACAATATAAACTTTATATTTGGGGCAAAGAGGAGGTATTTTTTCTTGTTAGCAAACCAGTTTTTGGATAGAACTGTCGTTAGTAATATTAGTATAACTCTTTGTGTAAAGCTTTATTTCTAGTGATTAAAGATGTTTTGGAAAGATATTTAATAGGTATATATCTTTTATTTAGGCTCTAAAACCCATTTTTGATTTTATCGACTCGAAAAAGGGAGATAAAGTATAGGGGAGGTGCTGCCCAGATTTTATTTTGAAAATCCTACATGGACTGCTGTTGGTATTGTGGGCATATCATTTTGTAGAGAATTTCTATAGGGGTGATTCATAATTTTATTTGAACCTAAGAAATATGTCTATAACTTTCATTGAGACCACAAAGCCTACTTCCCCCATTTACCCCTTCGAAACTGAGCAACAATACAGGACAGTAGGCTGTCTAGAATTCAGGTTTGAATAGTTTGGGCTGATTTTTATTAATTTCATGTTTAGTTTCGATATGATGAGACTCTTAAACTTAAGTAGATATTTGATTGTGTATTTAAGGTGTATATATGCTTATACAAGCTAAGAGGAACTGTTTGATGAAGTGGATTTTAGTTGGTCTATGGCGGAGAGAAATTGAGCTCTTCGACTTGTGGTAGAACCTGTTGTATGCTAAAATGCCAAGGTTCGTGTATAAACTTGAACTTAGAATATTTTACTTTCTGAAATTTGACATATCTTTATGGATTGTTTCATTATTCCTTATTATGTATTATGGTATGATTAGTATCTCAAGTATTCCAAAATTTTTGCTATACCGACCACTTGTACGAATTGCTTGATCATTTTGCATTCTTGTTGGGACTTTGTCCTTCTTGTTATGATGACTTTTCATCGATATTGGAATGCCTCTCTATTCGAATCTTGCCTATCTTGACTTTGGATTTATATTTCATCTTGACGATGGGGTTTCTTCCATTCTCGAGTACGAGTGGAAAGCTACTTTCAATATGGTTCTTGATTCACTTCATATTGGGTGATGACCCTTCTTTATTTTGAGGCTTCAGTCCGTCTTGATAATGATTGTGCTTAGTGTGAAGGAATAACGTACCTATTAGGCAAAATTGATTATTTGATAGCTCATTCGAATTGAATTATAAGTTTCTTGATACTTGAGCCTTTGAATATTGATATTTATATTTTAAAACTCTTCAAGGTTTGTATTCGATACTTTGATATGCTTGTTCACTTGGGCTTTCTTTGACCTTATTGAGCTACCTGCGACAAACAAGGGAATTGAAGAATTTAATGGCTCCAAGCCCAAAAGTTTTACACCACTAAGCTTTATGCTTAGCGATAATTGTTTTCTATCATAGGTAATGTGCGGGATTAGGTATGAAGATGGCCATTTGGAGTACACTTTTTGGAGCCCTTGTGAAGATCACATCTGTATATGCATCTAGTTTTTGTAAATATTTTAGGAGACTTATACATGATACATGTGGCACTTATGTATGATATTTTTGAAGGCTTGTGAAAACAAAAATATATGCTTGTAACTTGAACAGGGCGACTAGTTTTGCTATTTTGGAGTGTACTTTTAACTCAAGTCATGCTTGTACTGCATTTATATGTTGATTTGTTATTTTGCACAATGAAAGATAATAGTTTTGTAGTAACTATAGGTTATGGACCCGCAATGGTGTTGACTATTTTTGATTTAAAAAAAAACTAAAAAAAACTATCTTTTGTTTCATAAGTGGCATCCTCTCAAAGGGGGTGCTACAAGTATTGGTATCAGAGCCTAGGTTTATAATTCTAGGACTTTTGTTTTGACTTGTTGGTATACTATTTGTTTTGTTACATGGTGTTTTTGTATATAGTGCATATGCATCATGTACATGTCCCTAATGTAATGTGATCTTCCCTGATGAAGGAATCAAGTCGTGGCATCTTCTACTTCTAATAGATTTATAGTAGCCACTCGTAAAGGTTTAAATACCTATACATCATGTACATGTCCCTAATGTAATGTGATCTTCCGTGATGAAGGAATCAAGTCATGACATCTTCTACTTCTACTTCTACGAGTTGCATCTATGGGCCATCAATGGTTCTACCAGTCATAAAAATCCCTCGTCTTGAAAACTCTTCCCAATCTTGAATATCTGAGTTTCTGAACCTCACGTATGAGTCTTTCCTATGGATCGTAGAAACTCCTACGGTCCGTAGAATCCCCACGTAGGTTGGGTTCCCACTTTATGAAGTTTCCCATCTTCAGGACCATAACTTATTTTTCCTTCTTCAGGACCTTGTCTACAAGCCTTTCCTACGACTTCTCAATGTGTCTACGACCTGTCAACTTCAACCGTCTCAGAAACCCATACTTTTCCCAGGTACTTGGACCTTATACAATAGCCTTCATACGGCTCATAGGACTTCCAATGGCTCGTAGGACTTCCTTTGGCTCTATCATGATCCGAACTAGGGCCTAGCCATGACATGACAATCAAGATGTGAGGGACCCAACCATAAACCATATTAGCATACATCGCATACATAAGGTTAACAACTGGAAATATAAGTGAAAGAAATCATCAAGTGGGGAACGAGACTAAGGGAATTCAACATAATAGATGTCCAAACTGGACAATATCATAAGCCGTCTAAGCATGCCTCTAGTCTAATCTTTGATGTGGGCTTAGGATAAGCTCCTAGCTAACCCTAACAATTAAAGAAAGGTCAAAGTAATATCAACATAAATAAATGTCATGTCCTTGATAGAATGAGGACTCACTAACTAATTGAAAGTCTAAAGCAATTTCTAGCCACGAATAGGATGGTTGTGAGTGTAATCCATCCCTAAATTATGAGACAACATAGGTAAACTATGCGTTATTACTTTTGAATGTACTAAGTATGTGAGGTATGCATGAACAAGTAAAAGAATGTAATCAATATGTCACAAGATGCATGCCAATCATAATGAATATGAATAGAGCTTAGAAACCTATGTAAACATATGAAAGTCATGGTCAATGCATATCATACAGCTTCAACTTATGACTCATAACTTAACTTCAACTTGTGTGGGATAAGACCTTTAACAAATATCTAAGACCATGCATGCTATAACATAGAATCCAATGATTCTTGCATCAAGACATGCCGATGACTCATGCATAAAGATAGGGGAGGCTACTTTGCTAGGCCATATACCATAAGTAACTAATCTCAACTCCACTTTTTTTTTATATAGATCCACTAGCTAGGCCATAATGACAATCCTACGTGGGCAAGTTTGTAATAGACCAAACTAGGGCTATGCTGCGACACCACGATTGAGATGTGAGGAAATCTAACCATAAACAACCTTAGCATACATCGCATACATAAGATAAAAAATATGAAAAGATAAGCAGAAGAAATCATCAAGTGGGGAACGGGACTAAAGAAATTCAGCACAATAGATGTCAGAACCGGACTACATCATAAGTCATCTAAATATGCCTCTAGTCTAATATTTGATGGAGGCTTAGGAAAAGCTCCTAGATCACCCTAACAATAGAAGAAAGGTCAAATAATAGAAACATGAATAAATGTCATATCCTCGATAGAATGATGAATCACCAACACCTTAGAAATCTAAAGCAATCTCTAGCCATAAATAGGATGGTCGTGAGTGTCTCCATCCCTACATTATGAGACAATGTAGGTAAAATATGCGTTATTACATTTGAATGTACTACATATGTGAGATTTGTATGAATAATTAAAAGAACGTAATCAATATGCCATAAGATGCATGACCAATCATAATGAACAAGAATACACCTTAGAAACACTTATAAACATACAAAACTCATGGTTAATGCATATAATACAACTTAAAATTATGACTCATAACTTAACTTCAACTTATGTGGGATAAGAGCTTTAATTGACATCTAAGACCATGCGAGCTATTACATGGAATCTGATGACTCTTGCATCGAGCCAGGTCGATGACTCCTACATTCAGATAGGGGATGCTACCTTGTCAGGGCATACTCCATAAGTAACTCATCTCAATTCCACTGTGCTATATATGGATCCACTAGCTAGGTCATAAATGCAATCCTACATCAGCAATGTAGTTGGGACTTTAGGTTGCTACTAGTATTCCCTTGGGTAACTAACTGCGTTACTAGACCAAGCCCCACCTAGAATCCTTCTCAGTGCTTAGTCAATATTCCAATGGAACTCTTTAAAATATGATCATAACATAGTAGGAAAAAATAGTAATTACCAATCAATCCATCTTTAAAAAATATTAGGAATAGCTTATTAACTTAGTGATTCATAAAAATCCTTAACTTCGGTGAGAATTGTCCTCATCACCATCTTTAAATATATTTGTGTGAGAATTGGACTTATCATACTATAATAACTTATTTGATCTTAACTTTTATCATCATAATATAATAAGATCAATAGAATAAATAAAATAATAATTGATTGAACCCATAGCATAATCATAGAAATTCTATATTTTTTGGATGAAATCATAATGAGTGTTTGAAGGTTCTTCGGGACTCCGTGGATGAAAAGAGATCCATGGATGAAATTCTCACATACCTTGATGAAATCCCTAAGAGATTTCTTCAATGGTGGCTTGAATCCTTAAAACCCTAGCTTGCTTGAAGAAGAAGACTTTAAGAGAGAATTTCCTTAAGAGCTTTGAGGTTTTGAGTGGATGAGAGGGAATGTGGATAATTTGAAGGGTAAAGTCAATTATAGGACTTAAGAATAACTTAAAACGACGTAGTATAGGTATTAAAAATATAGGAAAAGATTGAAATAACCCTAAGATAATAACTACCAGGGAGACCTACAGATTCATCTACGGTTCGTAAATGCTTCTACGGACCCATCATCCGTAGATCACACCTCTGAGACCTAATTTCCAATCACTTTCCATGAACTACTCTACGGTCTATAGACCTCTTCTATTGGCCATAGGATCTCTCCTCCTTTTGAATCCCTGAATAAAACTCTCTGAATATCTTTTATAGGACCATCTACAACATATTTCTCTTTCAACGACCTGTAGACACCTCCGTAGAACTCAAATACCAACATTACAATCTCTGAATCTCAACCTATGACTTGAATACGAAGCACGCCTCCTACCTACCAAGTGAGTTGAGAGCTCCTATGCTAATTAAGTTAGTGCCTCCCACTATCTCCTCAATGATGAAACATAGAGGGTATGTAAATCTATCTCCTTCCTCTTGGCATATCCTGAATATGATACATGGGGATAATTCCATTCGTAAAGCTCTGAGTACAGTTAATAATTTTTATCCATTTCATGATGGTAGAACTCCTGTAATAGTTGACCTATTGCCTTGTTAAGGCTGTTATATCATAAAATGTAACGCAGGTAAAGCGTCTCTTTCCCTTCTTTTGGCATGTCATAGTTTTAGGTGTGATGTGTATATGAAATGTGGGGACACACCTAGTCATACGGCCCATACAACCATCTATAGAGCATCCTATTGGTTTGTACAAAAGTCTTCAGAGACCTGACATTTTCCAACTTTCCAGACCCATTCCACGATATCCTTCTATAGACCGTAAGACCTTGTATGGTCCGTAGTGGGCCTTTTACAACCTTCATCAACAATATTTATTTTTCACTTCTCTTTCAAATCTAACTTTCTAACTTCTGAGGTGCTACATCGCCACTAATGTAGTTTGACAAAGCTCAAAATCCCCAAGGATTTTGGGTTAGCTTAGGCTTGGGAAATGGATAAGGTATCATTTAGTCAAGTGTTTATGATTCCTCTCTAATGCTTTAATTCTTATTTCAAATATCTGCTCACATTTTTTTATCCATCCTTCTTATTTATCCCTTTCCATGATGATTACTAATTTTAACTTCTTTTTTTCCACTTGCTTCTTTCTTGGACTTTTTCATTGTTTTCAATAATTTTTATTTATTAAACTTGTGGTGCTTTATACTTTTTAGCTCAAACCTCTTTATTTTTCTTTTTGCATAACACCCAAATTTAGGCTTTTGCCTATATTTTCATCATTCAACTTTTCTGTTTCTCTCCCCCAAACTTAGGTTTTTAACCTATTTCATAATCTTAAACACATTAGAAGGAATGAGGGTATCAATAAAAAAAGTTGCAATGTTTCAAAGTAAGTGACAACATGGCTAAAGTATTCAGTTTGGGCTCAAAGGGACTGAATAGGATAATTTTATTTGGAGGGAAAATTTGGGATAGAGTGGCTTTTTAAAAAGGGCCTAGGTTAATCTTTTAAGCCAAGTCAAATCTAGATTTTCTCCTTGAAATACATTTTGAGGCAAGTTCTTGACAACATGCATATACAAGAATGAATCAAATAATTTCCACAAAAGGCATTTCAATCCAACAAATTCACAAATCTAGTCTTAAAATAAATTGACTCACATGACCTTTTACAAACTACAATGGGGATATCCCCGCGTGTAATTCATAAAGCCAAATCAAGAATGTACGAGCCAAGAGAAGATATTGTCTTCCATTTTGAAATTATTTAAAAAATTTACCTTTGCTAATCAATTTCTTTGGGGTTCCTCTTGGAAGAGGTGCGCCTCTAAATCTATCATTGAGAAACATCAATCCGATTCAAAACAAAATACAAAAAGACAAAATAAAAGAAAATAAAATATGTTTTTCTCCTTGGAAAAGAAACATGGTATAAAGATAACCCTTGGAGTTTATATGACTCAGTACTATTTAACTAAAAATAATTAAAGTATTATTTTTTCAATTGCTAATTTGAAATATGCTATGACCTCATAATGAATAGACCTAAAATTTAGTGTACCTAATTTTCAGTGATTGAAGAGACTCTAACTAGCCACCAATGCTAGTCGTTTATGTGCAAAATGCAAGAGACACAGGATTGCAAAATTGTAGTGTTCTGGTTTATGTCTGCAATTTTGTTTGCGGTGCACAATGCTTGATCATCAACTCGCATCTGGGATGCCAATTCTATTGAATGATATTAGAAAAACCTTCAGTAATATGAATGTGACTAACGCTAAGATGGGCGGTTCACAGCTGTAAGATGATGATTCGCCAGTTAAATGCAGATATCTCTTGAAATAACTCCTCTTTATTTGATGAATATGGATATGTAATGCATGTGACTGGCACAAACTAGTATCACTCCAACGGCTTGCAGGTGAAATATCGGTCACTAATATTTCTTGATAATAATCTGTTGAGGAGGTGTGATTGCATGGGCACCTCACAATTCAGATAGTGCATTAGCTTCTTCAACGCACCTTCTAGAATGGTGACTACTTCTTCTTCATCACCTTTCAAAAGGCATGCATATACATTTTCTCATTAAGGGGAAAGGGAAATAGGGGACTTTTGATATTGGGTTGCCTCTCAAGAAGTGCCTAATTTAATATTACAGATGATGTTATTGCTCTAGATCCGAGGTTCTTCTAGATAGAACATTTCAATAGAAAGAATATCTTCTAATACTACCAAGTAGTGTTTGACACACTATACATTAATCTTGAAAAGGTTTCCATTCTTTCCCACAAGATCAACTACTCCATTATCATAAACTTGTGTTATCTTAAACAATCCTAACCATTTTGATTTTGACTTTCCAGGAAATAGCCTTAAACTTGAGTTAAACAATGAGACCCAATAACTTGAAGTAAATTATCTCTTTAAAATCTTTGATCATGATAATGCGTCATCTGTATTTTGTAGATTTTTGCACACTCGTAAGCTCTTAATCGAAACTCATCAATTTCATTGAGGTCATCCAGCCTTATGCGTGCCACTTTTGCAAAACTCATATTTAGATTCTTTAAAACCCACATAGCTTTGTGTTCTAGTTCAAACGACAAGTGACAAGCTTTCCAAAAATTTATCTAGTACGGGGACATCCTTATTAGAGTCTTGAAAGTTGTTCTATATGCCTATATGGCACCCTCTAAATTTCTTGCCTAATCTATGCGATTAGCATTCACAGTCTTAGTAAAAATTGATTTGATCTCTTAGTTACATACCTGAACTTTCCCAATTGTTTGAGGATGATAGAGAGTGGTTACCTTGGACTTCACCCCATATTTGGCTAGTAAGGTGCTGAATGCCTTCTTGCAAAAATATGAACCTCCATCATTGATGATGGCTCTCAGGGTACCAAACCTAGAGAAGATTCATTTCTTGAGGAAGAAAGTGACACTTTTTCTATCATTATTAGGAAATTCAAAAGCTTTGACACTATTATACCCCATACCTTTTGTACTTCAAAATGTCTTCTTAAGCTTCTTAAAGATTACCTTATGTCCCAGATTATCTATTATATTATCAAGTAACTCTAAGGAAGGCGGGACATGATGTCCCATAAGAGTGAAGGTTGGAAATAGTGCTATAAGGATTTGAAATGAGTGGGGGCCCAAAATAATAAGTTGTGGGACTCAACTTACTTGTGTAAGATACCAACTTGGACATCTTACATACTTAAGCTACTGGTGTACATGTTGAGGTTGCATAGAAAGAATTGCATAGGTTCTTAAAGTAAGACGAGATTATGAACCCATGGAAGAGGCAGAAGGAAGCGTAGCACCAACTCGGAAGTAAGTAGGTGAAGAACCTACCTAGACTAAGTAGGTGATGCACCTACTTGGACCAAGTAGGTGACACACCTACTTGAGGTGGGTCCCACACTACCATGTGACAGCATGTGATTGGTTGCATGAGGTGATGTGACTTTCTAAGGTTGTGAAATGTGTCGCCCTTAGGGGATGACACGTTTCACTCTCCAAAAGGGTGTATATATATGTATGGATGACTAAGACTCCATTTTTTCATCTTTAGAACTTAAAAAAATAAGAGAGAGTTGGGAGGAAATGTTGAAGAGCAAGAGAGGAGGGCTACGGGTTTGCTTTAAAAAAAAGGTAAGGCCCAATTTCATTCTGTGAATTAATTATTTAAGGTATCCTACAGTGATATGATGGTGTTTAATAATGAAAATTTTCTATTTGGGGAAGCAAAAACGTGACACAAACAGTTCACTAAGTTTGAACACGTTAAGAGGACTTCCGAGACTAATTTTGGCAAGTTCCGGACAAGCTAAGGTCTTCCCTTTTAAAGTAGACTTAATAATGTTTTTATTGAGTGTATTATATGTCTTAAATAAAGTTTGAAGTAGGAAAAATGTATAAGTATGTGGTACTTTATAAGCAATCGAAATTGAAGTCGTTCTAGCTGAGTTAAAATTATTAAGGTTGTATAGTATTGTTGCAATTGTGGCATTGTCTTTGGAGATGGTTTTATAGAATGTTTCAGGGATGGAACGTGGATCAAAAGAGGTATGGGTTCTTCTTGTTTCATCCACCTAACCCTCTGTTCCGCATGGTTAAAGGTTTTATGAATTAATGATTGAAAACCTTATTTTGGTATCGTAGTTTTATGCGAGTCATTTGGAGTTTGTTATTTTTGGTTGGATGTAGAGGTTTTGGATGTAATTGGAAATTCGGATAGGGCAAGTTATAAGGGAAGTACTGCCCGATTTTCGTTAACTTCTTAGCCGATTAATAAACTACTTGAGAAAGGCACCTAGGGAAATGATTCCTATGGATTCTTAGTGATGGTTTGAGAAGCTGGAAATTTGAAAGTTATTAATGTTAGTATTACCTTTGTGTTAAATAGGTTCAGAAGGCGATGAAGCAAGAATGGTTATGATTACTCGATAAAAGGTATGTAAAGCTTATCTTTCTTTTCTTTTGGTATGTCTTCAAGTTAAGTAATGAATGATATGAGCTTGAGAGTAGATCTACTCATAAAGTCCAAGCGTAAATCACGGTCCTTATTTACTTCTTAATAAAAACACTCTTCCAGTAATTGAACTAGGGCTTCTCAAGCCTTCCATATATTAGGAAGTGATGGGTATGTAAAGCTATATTCTTCTCTCTTGGCATATCTTAGCCACAAGTGATTAGTATATGTAATGTGGGGATAATTCCATTCTTATAACTCCTTCAATAGTTGAGTTATTGTCTTGTAAGCCTTCTATGTGATGAAAAGTAGTATACGTGAAGCCTATCCCTTCCTTCTCTTGAAATGGCTTACTGTAAGTGAAACGACGTATGATATAAGTTAGAGATAGTTCCATTTATAGATTCTGGATGTGATTCATGCTTTGTACTCATTTTTGAATGGTAAGGGTCTTAAAGTAGTTGAACTACGACCCTCGAGCCTTTTATATGCTGAATACTAATTGGATGTGTAAGCTCCTATACTTAGAGGCTCTTTAACATACATGCACATATATGCATATTTTTCTATGTAGGGATTGGGCCGTATATTCCTCTGCATATTACATTATGTATGGATTGGGTCGTACGGTCCTCAGCATCACTATATGATATACGGATTGAGCCGTCGTACCTCGGCATTATTTTTTGAGATACGGGTCAGGCTGTAGTTCCTTGGCATTATCATATGATATACAGATTGGTCTGTCATTCCTCGGCATTATTACATGATATGTGGATAGGGTCATTGTTCCCCGGGATGTACTTACTATATACATGGATCATAATGTATGTTCCACAGTGCTAATGGCATATATATGCCTATCATGATAGATGATGTATTTGTAATACCAAGACCCCTAGCGGGTCGTGTACAAGGTTGATGAGGGTATACACAACTTCAATTTATAAGATGCAGGTACTGTAGTTTTGTGAATGTTATACTTATACCCTGTATCCCTATGTTGGTTGTGCCCTCTTTATGATGTTTTAAACTTTACATACTCAATACATATGTCATACTAACCCCCTTTATTCGGGGGGCTGCATTTTGATGCCCCCAGGTACCGACGCACATTTTAGGGATCCGCTAGCTTTGGATTCCACTTAGGAGGTTTGGAAGAAGCTCTAGTTAGTCGAAGCTGAGTTTTTGGTACTAAACCTTCCTTGTATATATTTATTTAATCAAGGGTATGGCGGGGGCCTTGTCCCGCCATATGTAGTCGTTAACACTCTTTAAGGTCTATAGACAAGTGTGTGGGTTGTGTATGTACGTGTGTTTGATTAATTCCATATGATTTATATTTTGGTACATTCCCTTTGCCGTGGCAGCCTTGTCGGATTACGTGTATGTATATGATGGGATGACCCCACATGCTATTATAGCCTTGCCGGCTTATGTATTATTCTGCCTAAATGAAAAGTCGTGCTCTTTCTGGAGGTAGGCTGACTTACGGTTTATAGTTGTATATGCGAGTGTCCAGCTAAGGCACCCAGTCACGGCCCACGGGGTTGGGTCGTGATAGAAGTGGTATCAGAGCAGTTCGTCCTTAGAGTGTCTATAGACCGTGTCTAGTAGAGTCTTGTTTATCGGTGTGTTGCACGCCATATCTATAAACAGGAGGCTATAGGACATTTATGATATTACTCTTCTTTTATATCTAAAGAAAGTACAACAGAGCCAAGTCATAGAAAATAAAATTCCTCATACTAACCTATGATTTCAGCAGAAGGACAACATCGATAGAAGAAAATGACTGACAATGGACACAGGTAAGCAAAGGTACGAAAGATATATGTCAGGTAAAGTATTGAAAAACGATTGACATGTAAAGTTGAAAATTGAAAGGAAGAGTAGACAAGAGAGTGTAATGGGCGCAATTCGAGTTGAACATACGAGGTAAGTCTATCATTCTACAATCATATCGCTATTGGGCGCCCTGTGTGGCTGTGATATGATATGATATAAATATATATGTTGGCCCTATGAGGCCTTGTTGGCATTTTGTGCATGCAGGTTTGAGATAGTCAGAAATACAGAGGAAACTCTGCCCAATTTGTTTTAGGAAACAATAAAAAGAAAATGAGATAGAAGTTCATGATACGTCTTAGAAGTTGATACCGATAGGGTTAACTTATTATGTTAAACTAGAGCTGAAAGAGGTACCCTCAGGTTGTTAGTGAGGGGCACTACTTCTACTTGGGGAGTTTTATTTCGGACAAAGCCTATATGAACAATAAATTTCAGAATTCATTTGAACGGAACCAAAATATTTTCCAGCCGTATTTTTGCCTTGGAAAAAGCTCATGTTGAAGGACAAGATGTCCAGCAGTTGAATTTCACTTCCGTGGAGAATTACAAATCCCTCAACCCCTAGTTGTGAACTTGCTAATTTGTTCGCGACTTAAGAATAAGCCTAGAGGGAGACCATGTGAGCCAAGTGCTAAAAAGTACTGTGATGCTTATTGGATTCTAGTTCCCTTTGGGCGGTGGTTGAAGAATGTCTCATGGAAATATTTTACTAGTTCTCCTCCCATTAATTGGAGGTGTAACTTGCGAACAGAAAACATAAATTTGTGGGCTATTCAAGGTCAGGTGTTAGTGATAAAATGCTAAAGTAATTTAGAAGGGCTTGTGATACTAGGGGATGATTTAGACAAAGGTGAAGAATGTATACCTCCCCTAGTGTAATTAACCCATAATAGGAATTATGAAAGAGGTTAAGAAGTGTTATACTGTGGGATTGAATGCGAACAAGATATCATGTGAATATAACGGGGATCGTTATGAGGATAAGTAAAGCACAGAAAGGAAGCACTCAAGATAGACATGATTAATTAAGTATGAGCATTGGACAAGAAAGGAAATAGACAGCTATGAACTGAAGGTATAGTGCGATGAAAAGGTGATAAGACAAGGCCACTATTAGAACAAAGTTAATATGGTTTTAAGATTGATTAGAATTTAGCATCGGGTACATGACAGAGCTGAAAGCTCACGAAGCATGAAGGAGTATTGTGTATATGCGACTCCACCATAAAAAATTGTAAGATTCTCAGCAGATAGGCAAAGTAGATATGCAAAACAACTGATGCATTGCGAATTTACTAGAGGAACAAGTAGTATCCATTAGGATAAAGACAGCGTTATGACAAAGCTTAATACATGTGTCGTCGAAACATAAGTGCTCCCGAATAGAGAATCTGAAATGACTAAATACATGTACTGACTACTGATTGGGATAAATAGAAGGTGGCTTTGAATAAATTGCTACGTGACTCGAGTACCAATAATTAGACTAGGTCATCACCTTATGAGTGTGTTAAGGTATCTACATGGGTAACCAAAAGCATAGGTATACCAAATACGTTGGAAAAGACTCATATGCATTTGGAAAGTTGAAAGTAAGCAGACAATGACATAAATATATACCCTAATGGGGGGAAGTGGATAAGAGAAATACCAGCGTAAGATGAAATTAACTGACATTACAGCACGTTAATGTGAATACTTAAATTCCAAGTGAGATCCCATACTAAAACGAGTCGGCAAGATCTGAAAATCTGGCAATGGATGGGTAAAAGCCATGATATCTGAGATCAGGTGATTACGTGATAAAGATAATAAGAAGACAGTAATAGCAAGGTGATTGCCATAGTTCGAATGTGTTATAACCCGTACCTTTACGCTTCAGAACGTCTTCTTAAGCTTCTTGAAAGATGTCCCGTGACCCAGATTATCTATAACATGATTAAATAACTCTAAGGAAGGGAGGACGTGATGCCCCTTAAGAGTGAAGGTTGGAAATAGGTCTATAAGGATTTGAAACGAATTGGTGGCCAAAATAACAAGTCGTAGGACTCGACTTACTTACGTAAGCTACCAACTTGGATGACTTACATAACTAAGCCACTGGAGTACATGTTGAGCTTACGTAGCAAGGATTACATGGGATCCTAAAGTAAGATAAGATTACGAACCCACGGGAGAAGCGGAAGGAGGCGTAGCACCTACTCGGAAGCAAGCAGGTGATTCACCTACTTTGACTCAGTAGGTGATTCACCTACTTTGACCAAGTAGGTGACACACCTACTTGAGGTGGGTCCCACACCGCCACATGGCAGCCTTGGAAGCTACGTATGGATTTGTGGCCCAATAAGGGCTTGACACGTGTCACCCTTAGGGGATGCCACGTGGAACTTCCAAAGGAACCATATATATGTATGCTAATGAATCTTAAGTCATTATTTATCCAAAATCATCCCAAAACATGGAGAGAAAAACGTGGAGAAGAAGAAGGGAAGGAGGCAGCCATGGTTTAGAAGAATTAAAGGTGAGTTCTTCACTTTTCCTCCGTCAATTAATTATCTAAGGTGTTCCTCAACTACGTGGAGGTGTATATATGTATATTAAGAGGCCTACGGAACCATATTTTCTATTCTACACTTGGACAACTAAGAGAAGCTTAAAGAGAAAATGCTAGGGAACAGACTCGTTTTTGAATTAAACTGTTGTTAGTAAAACGAGAATAACTCCTTGTGTAAGGCTTCGTTTTAAGTGATTCAAGATGTTTTGAAAAAATATTTCATAGGTATATAACTTTTATTTAGACTATACAACCCATTTGTGCTTTTCGCTGCTCGAAAAATGGTGGTGAAGCATGGGGGAGCTGCTGCCCAGATTGTGTTTTGGAAATCCTACACGGACAGCTTTGAGTATTTTGGTCATATATTTTCGTACAAAATTGATGTAGGGGTAATTCCAAATTTTTTGCGACCTTGATACACATGTCTATAACTTTCATTGAGGACACAAATCCTGTTTCCCTCAATTACCCCTCCGAAACTAAGCGACAATATAAGACAGTGGGCTGTCCAGATTTCACGTTTTGGATAGTTTTGGAAAGTTTGACAAGTTTAATGTAAGGTAAGGCCTTTCCTTTTAAATTGGAGTTTATGGTGTTGTTATAGAGGGTATTATACGTTGTGTAAGTGGCTGTAAATGTGAAAATATGATAAATATGCTTGATGCCCGAAATAAACTAAATTGGAATCGCTATAGTTAAATTGTCGTCGAAGGATAGTGTTGTTCGTGTGAGGTGCTGCTGCAGGGGTGTGAGGTGTTTTTGTAGGGCCTAAATATTTTCTAATGTGGGTTAGGGTGCTGATGGTTGAATCCATATGACCCCTCATTGCGTATAATGAAAGGCGTTATAAAATAAAGGCTAGACGCCCTATTGTGCTACCGTATTTTTGAATAAGTCGTTTGGAGTTTATGTTGTATATTGTTGGTATGAATTGCTGCAGGTTGTTGTTGTTGGTTGGCTGTAGGTCTTAGGGACCTAATTGGAAATTTGGATAGGGCACATTATAGGGGAGGTGCTTCCCAATTTTCGTCGACGCCTTAGCGAATAACAGAACTAGTCGGGGAAACAACTAAGGAAATAGATTCCATTAATACTAAGATGTAACCTAGGGTGATGGAAAGTAAAAGGGGTTGATATTCATACTACTTTCATGTTGAATAGGTTCAAAGGACGGCGAGTCAAGCAGGATAAGGAATAATGCAGACAGAGGTATGTAAAGCTTTCTCTTGGCATGTTTTTGTATAAGTTCGTACAACTATCTCTCTTTCCTTTTGGCAATGTTTAGCCTTAAGTGAATTGTATATGAAGTACGGGGATAATTCCATTCCCAGAATTCCGAGTATGCCTCATAACCCCTATCCACTGTTTAGTATTAGAATTCGTGTGAAGATTAAGTATTGCCTAGTAGGGCTTCTATGTGTCAGAATATAATATGTGTGAAGCTATCTCTCATTCCCAGTGAGATGTATCTGATACAAAAATGAGATTATGATTCCATAGTGGTTCACCGAGCCCCATGAAGGGCCGGGTACGAAATATGTATATGAAGATCACCTGAAGGAAAGTCCAGAGGTATGTGAAGATTTCTTTTGGCGTGTTTTCAGAATAAGTATGTAGAAATATCCTTCTTTTCTTTTGGCATATCTTAGGTGCAAGTTATGAATGATATGTGATATGAGCTAGAGATAGTTCAATTTATAGATTCTGGATGTGATTCAGGACTTGTACCCACTTTTGAATGATAAGGACCTTGAAGTAGTTGAACTACGACCCTTAAGCCTCCTATAGGTTGAATATTGTTGGGAGGTGTAAGCTCGTATATCTAGAGGCTCTTAAACATGCTTTAGGATGATATATGTGGGATATTTGATATTTTACATAGTTTTACGTACACATATATGCATTATGATATATATGGATCGGGCCGAACGTACCTCGACACATTTTGCTATGTAAGGATCGGGTCGTATGTTCCACGATAGATTATGCATTATATGGATTGGGCCGTCGTACCTCGGCATTATTATGCATTATACGGATAGGGCCCTTGTACCTCGGCATTATTATGTATTATACGGATCGGGCCGTCGTACCTCGACATTATTATGCATTATACGGATCAGACTATCATACCTCAGCATCATCATGTAATATATGGATCGGGTTGTCGTACCTCGGCATTATCATGTAATATATGGATTGGGCCATTGTACCTCAGCATTATCATATGATATGGATCGGGCCATCATTCCTCGGCATGTGCTTGTTGTATACATGAGTCGGGTTGTACGTCCCACAGTGCTAATAATATGCATAAGCCTATCATGATAGATGATGTGTTTGTAATACTGAGTCCCCGAGCGGGCCAGATATTGTATGTGATAATAGTATACATGACTTTTTTGTATGAGATGCAGGTACAGTACCCTATTAAATGCTATACTTGGTTTCCTGCATCCCTATTTTAGTTGTTATCTCAGTTATGTTATGCTTATATACTCAGTACATGTATCGTACTGACCCCCCTTTCTTTGGGAGGCTGCATTTCATGCCCACAGGTACAATATATATTTTGGGAGTCCACCAGCTCAGGATTCCACTTAGCAAGTTTAGAAGAAGATCCATTGATTCGGAGCCAAGTTTTGGTACCAAACCACCGATGTATATATTTGGTTACACAGGGGTACGACGGGGCCCTGTCCCACCATATATTGTCGTTCCTATTCTTAGAGGTCTGTAGACATGTATGTGTGGGTTGTTCATGAGTTTATTTCGGTTGTGCCTATACGACACATTGTAAATGTTTTTACGTTATGGCAGCCTTATCGGCTTCCATTCTCTTTCATGATACGATATGAATGAAAGAGGCCACACGTACACGAAAAAGTTTTAACTCATTGGGGTTTTTGTGGGTAGTATCGCTTTGCTCATAGTTCAATTTGACTACAGTTGATAAATATGTATATGGGGGTCCAGGTCAGGCCCCAGTCGCGGTCTACGAGGTTGAGTCATGATAGAATGCATTAAAGAAAGGAATAAGATGGCTTGAGACAAAACTATTAAGATATAATCAGTAGTAAGGAAAAAAGTTAAGTGGAGCCCTGACATCAACTGAATGAAGTAAGAAACGATACGAATTGACATAAAGACTAGTATGGCGATGCCAAGGCATCTTCCAGGTCACTTTAAGCTCCTACACATGTTCATGTAAAGGCTGCGATATGATGTGTATTAAGAGAACTAGAAAGAAAATATGAATTAAAGTACAGTAGGACACGCTTAGAGCGTTACAAGTTGAATTAAAAGAAAATTGTATGATGGCCTAAACAAAATTGAGCATCAGAAGCCTGGTAGCCTATTACGAGAGATAAAAATCCTAACTTGAGCATAAAAATCAATTAATATGGATTGTAATACAGGCATACCTCGCATTCTATGGAAGTATGATTTCATGTGGGTTACTGAGGATAGACTGACAAAATCAGCCCATTTCCTCCAGTTAAGCATACATAGTCAACTGAGGACTATATGAGACTGTGTATCAGAGAAGTAGTGGGTTTTCACAAAGTCCCCATGCCTATTCTTTTAGACATGGGAGTTTAATTTATGGCTAACTTTTGGAAATCATTCCAGAAGGGATTGGGAATATAGGTGAATCTTGGTACAATATTTTACCCTCACATTAATGGACAGGATGAGCGTACTATGCAAATGTTAGAAAATAGGTTGCGGGCTTGCATTTTAACTTCAAAAATAGCTGGAGTGATCACCTATCCCTTAATGAAGTTACTTATAATAGAATCCAAATGGCACCATAGACAGCTTCATATGGCAAAAGGTGTAGAGCAGCTACTAGTTGGTTTAAGGTGGATAAAGATGCACTAATGGGCCCGGACATGAGCTAACAAGATATTGATAAAGTGAAACCCATTCAGGAGGAACTATTAGCAGCCTAGAGTTGACAGAAGTCATACTCAGAGTTTGAAGTTGGAGATTGGACATTCGTGAAAGCGTCACCAGTGAAAGGGTGTAATGGGACTCGACAAGAAAAGGAAACTTGTCCCTTATCAGATTAGGGGTAGAATAGGCAAAGTTTCCTACGAGTTGGACCTACCAGCCGATTTGAAGTAATACATTCCATTTTCATAGATCAATGCTCCCTAAATATATAAGCGACCTTCCCAAAATATTCTTTGTGGAAAAGGTCCATTTAACAAAGAAGTATCCTATGAAGAGCAACCTATCACCATCTTGGATCGACATATCAAAATGTTGCAAACTAGGGATGTGGCTTCCTTCAAAGTATGGTAACAAAAGGAGCATACAGAAGAAATGACCTGAGAAACCGAAGAAGAAATGGAAAAGAAATATCCATACCTGTCCCCTATACCTACAAGTAATCTACATTCTTAAACTAATCATATGGGTTAATAAGAGGCTTATGGATGACACCCAATACAGAGAAATCCTGAAGCACTCGTAAGGCCTTATGAGACTAGTTAACATTCGAGGATGAATGTTCTAAATAGGGGAAGGATGTTATACCCCATACCTTTGTACTTTGAAACATCTTCTAAGCTTCTTAAAGGTTGCCCTATGTCCCAGATTATCTATAATATTATCAAGTAACTCTAAGGAAGGGGGTACGTGATTCCCCATAAGAGTGAAGGTTGGAAATAGGAATATACAGATTTAAAATGAGTTGAGGGCCAAAATAACAAGTTGTGGGACTCAACTTAACTGTATAAGCTACCAAATTGGATGTCTTATATACTTAAGATACTGGTGTACATGTTGAGGTTACATAGCAAGGATCATATAGGTTCTTAAAGTGAGACGAGATTACAAACCCACGGAAGAGGCAGAAGGAAGTGTAGCACCTACTCGGAAGTAAGTAAGTGATTCACCTACTTGGACTAAGTAGGTGATGCACCTACTTGGGGTGGGTCCACACTGCCATGTGGCAGCATGTGATTGGTTGCATGAAGTGATGTGCTGCCTAAGGTTGTGACACGTGTCACCCTTAGGGGATGACATGTGTAACACTCCACAAGGGTGTATATATATGTATGGATGACTAAGAATCCATTTTTTCATCTTTAGAACTTAGAAATATAAGAGAGAGTTGGGAGGAAACGTTGAAGAGCGAGAGAGGAGGGCTATGAGTTTGTTTAAAAAAAATGTAAGGCCTGATTTCATTCTGTGAACTAATTATTTAAGGTATACTATGGCAATATGACAGTGTTTAATAGTGAAAAATTTCTATTTGGGGCAGCAAAATCATGACACAAATAGTCCACTAAGTTTCAACACGTTAAGAGGACTTCCGAGGTGAATTTTGGCAAGTTTCGGACAAGGTAAGGTCTTCCATTTCAAAGTGGAGTTAATAATGTTGTTATTGAGTGTATTATATGTGTTAAATGAAGTTTAAAGTATGAAAAATGTATAAGTATGATGGATGTTGTAAGCGAACGAAATTGAAGTCATTCTAGCCGAGTTAAAATTGTTAAGGTTGTATAGTGTTGTTGTGGTTGTGGCATTGTCTTTGGAGATAGTTTTATGGCGTGTTGCAGGGATGGAATTTGGGTCAAAACAGGTGTGGGTTCTTCTTGTTTCAGCCACCTAACCCTCCATTTCACGTGGTTAAAGGCTTTACAAATTAACTATTGAAAACCTTGTTTTTGGTATCGTAGTTTTAAGCGAGTCATTTGGAGTTGGTATTCAGTAATATTGAAGTGGTTTACTTTTATAAGAGCTGCTGATTGTTGTTGTCAGTTAGCTGTAGTGGTTGAGAGTGTAATTGGAAATTTGGATAGGGCAAGTTATAGGGGAAGTGCTGCCCGATTTCCGTTAACTTCTTAGCCGATTAAAAAACTACTTGAGAAAGCCACCTAGGGAAATGATTCGTATGAATGCTTAGTGATGGTTTGAGAAGTTGGAAAGTTGAAGGTTATTAATTTTAGTATTACCTTTGTGTTAAATAGGTTCAGAAGGCAACGAAGCAAGAGTGGTTATGATTACTCGATAAAAAGTATGTAAAGCCTGTATTTCTTTTCTTTTGGCATGTCTTCAAGTTAAGTAATGAATGATATGAGATTGAGAGTAGATCTACTCATAAATTCCAAGTGTAAATCACGGTCCTTATTTACTTCTTAATGAAACCACTCTTCCAGTAATTGAACTACGGCTTCTCAAGCCTTCCATACGTTAGGAAGTGATGGGTATGTAAAGCTATATTCTTCTCTCTTGGCATGTATTAGCCACAAGTTTTTAGTATATGCAATTTAGGGAAAATTCCATTCTTAGAACTCCTTCGATAGTTTAGTTATTGTCTTATAAGCCTTCTACGTGATGAAAAGTAGTATACGTGAAGCCTATCTCTTCCTTCTCTTGAAATGGCTTACTGTAAGTAAAACAATGTGTGATATGAGTTTGAGATAGTTCCATTTATAGATTCTGGATGTGATTCATGACTTGTACTAACTTTTGAATGGTAAGGGTCTTAAAGTAGTTGAACTACAATCCTCGAGCCTTCGATATATTGAATAGTGATTGGATGTGTAAGATCCTATACTTAGAGGCTTTTTGACATACATGCATGTATATGCATATTTCCCTATGTAGGGATCAGGCCGTACATTTCTCGACATATTACATTATATATGGATCGGGCCGTATATTCCTCGGCATCACTATACGATATACGGATCAGGCCATTGTACCTCGGCATTATTATATGAGATATGGGTCAGGCTGTAGTTTCTTGGTATTATCATATGATATATGGATTGGGCCATCATTCCTCGGCATTATTACATGATATGTGGATTGGGCCGTTGTTCCTCGGCATGTAATTGCTATATACATGGATCCGGCTGTACGTTCCACAACGCTAATAGCATATATATGCCTATCATGATAGATGATGTATTTGTAACACCAAGTCCCTTAGCGGGCTGGGTAGAGGGTTGATGAGGGTATACACGACTTCAATTTATAAGATATAGGTACTGTAGTTTTGTGGATGTTATGCTTCGTCCCCTGCATCCCTATGCTAGTTGTGCCCTATTTATGATGTTTTATACTTTACATACTTAGTATATATGTCGTACTGGCCCCCTTTATTCAGGGGGTTGCATTTCATGCCCGCAAGTATCGATGCACGTTTTGGGGATCCGTTCGCTTAGGATTCCACTCAACAAGTTTAGAAGAAGCTCTATTGAGTCGGAGCTGAGTTTTTGGTACAAACCTTCTATGTATATATTTGTTTATTCGGGGGTATGGTGGGGGCCCTGGCCTGCCATATATAGTCGTTAACACTCTTAAAGTTCTATAGACAAGTGTGTGGGTTATGTATGTACGTGTGTTCGATTATGTCCATATGATTTATGTTTTGGGATATTTCCTTTGCTGTGGCAGCCTTGTCGGCTTGCATATATGTATATAATGGGATGACCCCATATGCTATGATAGCCTCATTGGCTTATATGTTATGCTACCTAGATGATAAGTCGTGGTCTCTCTGGAGGAAGGCTTACTTACAGTTTACTGGTGTATATGTGAGTGTCCAGCTTGGGCACCCGGTCATGGCCCATAGGGTTGGGTCATGACAAACACATCATTAATTCCCGCCAAAATATAGGTGTTCCTATATGACCTTTTGAAGGGTCATGTGAAATCAATTCTCCAAATATCAAAAAGTAAATCATGGATTGGTGTGTGAGGTAGCTTATTCCTCATAGCTATGCCTCCTTGCCTTTCGCATTGATCATATTTTAACCACATCATGAGCATCTTAGTAGATTATTGGCTAGTAAAATTCAATTTGTAGTATCTTAGAAGCTGTCATTTCTCCTCCATGATGCCCTCCTACTGAGAAGGAGTGGTATGCCTCTAAAATGGGCATCATCTCTATCTCATGGACACATCTCCTTATAAGAAAGGGAAGCTAAGTCACTTTTATGTTGGCCTATATTAGATTTTGAAGCGAATTGGTAAGGTGTTTTAGTTTTTTTTTCATGCTTTCATATGAATTCATGTTCATGAATATAGTTTTAAAGTCATGTTTTTTCTTAAGATAAAGGATTTCATATTTTACGCAATATCGAGATATTTTGCATTCATGTTGTTCTGTTATGTTCCTTTCCAATTCCATTCATGCTTGTTTGAGTCCCATTTGAGTACAAATGTTCTCAAGTGGAAGATATTGTAAGACACAAAAAATTGGAAAGTCAGAAAATGAGGATCAAAAGACAAAATTTCTAAAACCTGTAATATTTGGCACTAGGTGATGACCACGAAAGGCCATCATGGGCCATGGTACGCACCATGTCCTATGGTAAGCTACCATGGTAGTAACCATGAGGCTTAGTCTTGCAGGGTGAGGTCCACGATAGGGAACGATGGATCATGGGGAGTAACAAGGATCCCAAGGCAAGGACCACGCCTCACTACCACGGGTTGTGTAGACCTTTATAGACCATAGTGGGTTCCGTGGTGGTCATTATTGCAGGCTAGTCTATAGGTTTTGCACCACACCTATATTTTATGGGCCATAATAAATTCCACGGACCGTGAAGGGGTTCTATGGAGGAAGTTTTGAAACCTTTCCCCTGCAACTTCAGGATTTCAATTCCAAGTTAAACATCACAGACACCACCATGGGCCGTGAAAAGAATCATGCACCATGATGGGTGCTCCGTGGTGAGCCTCAGATCTAGTTAAATGAAGGGTACTCTAGTCATTTTCCTATTCTTTTGTTAATGTATGTGGTTGTTTTGGGACTAGATTCATTATGAAATTATCTTAAATACTCCTAAACCTATTATTTACCCTCGTTAATTCGCAATCAACTTAAACACTTCTCTCTCAAGGTCATTTAGGGGTTCATCTTCTTCATCAAATTTTGATAGGGTTTCTTCAACAAAAAGTCTCCCTTTTCAATTCTAAGCTCAAATTCATTCAATATATGTAGGGATTGATACATGGGTCCCATTCACCCTTGGACTCCCAAGATTTTCATTCAAATCTCATGAATTTCAATTGGGTTTATAACCCTAATTTTGATTAATTGCATTGGGTTGTTTAAATTATGTTTCTAATCATTATAAATGATCATTATAAGTATGTTACTACAAGAATTACATAATTTCAAGTATGAATTATGATTGTTAATGCGTGAAGCTATTTCCAATGATGATACTATGAAGTATGACTATGAATTCAATGATTTCAAGGTATTTTCATGTTTTTCATGCAAATTGACTATGTACTTGAGTTTTACTCTAAATTAAAGTATGAATTATGATCATGAATTACGATTACGTTCAAGTTATGAATTTCATGTAAGTATGTAAAAAGGTGACTTAGGGCCCAATTTGGTGACCTATGAAACTCATGATATGAATTATGCAAATATGATTCATAAAAATGAAAGGCCAATACTCACATTGTAATTATGTTATGAAATGAGCTATTCTATGAATTATGAAGTCTATGAATAATTTTATGATATATGTTAAGTATGACTACTGTGTTATGTATTCCCTAGGATTTGATTTAGCACCGAGCGGATTTGAGGTATGGGCCCTACCAAAAGCCTTAGTAGTAGCCTCAAGTCCCTTAAACTATGTGCCACCATAGGTTGCCTTCATGTCTTAGTTAGTGGATCCACATATAGCGTATGTACATAACTCGCTTAGTAGGGAGTCTACCTTGGCAAGTAGATCCCCCTTTCTTTTGTTGTATGGAGAGACATTGGGATTTCATGTTATAGCTCGCATGGTCTTATTGTCGGTTATGGTTCTTATCCCATGTATGTATGCTCTTCTATGTCCTTTCATAGTTTCAAATATATCCTTTTTATGCTTTGATCATTATTGTTCTGTTATGACTTTATGCATCTTTTCTTATCAAGTATGTTATTTGATCATTGCATCTTATGAGTTATATTGCATTTCATGCCCTCATACTTATTACATTCAAATGTAGTAATGCATATTGTTGCCTACATTATCTCATAATGTAGGGGTTGAGGATTTCGTACCCACACGTGGCTAGTAGACCGTTTATCTATTGAAGACTTGGTGAGTCCTCATCCATCAAGGGCGATTTATGAGTTGTTTCTTATTTAAAAGTAATTTATTTCTTTCATGTTAAGGGTGAGGTAGGGACCTATATTAGCCCCCCGCTTATCGTATGTAGTAGACGCATTGTAGGAAAAATATTATTGAGTCTATGTCGTCATGTCACACTCTTCTTTTATGATTTACGTTTAGACTCTTTCTATGATATTTCCACATTTACTTTAACTTATGTATATTTTATGATATGTCAAAAGGCTTGGTCGAAGCATGTCAGAGTTTCTATCACCGTATTACGACTCAACCCTAGGTCGGTCTTGATAAAAATTAAACTCTTGTAATAGAAGAACTCACTTAATTAGATATGGTTTTGCATGCTTCTTTGCCATCAAGTACAGAAAGGTTGCATGATTCAATCACTTTTGTCCCTAGTAAATATGATTGGAACTTTTTGAATGCAAAGACCACCGCGAATAACTTTTTCCTTGTGATTGTGTAGTTTGTTTGAGCTACATTTAGAGTATTGCTTGCATAGTATATATGATTTAATATCTTCTCTTTTCATTACCCAACAGCTGCTCCCAAAGAAATCCCACTTGCATCATCCATTAACTCAAACAACTTGAACCACCCGGGTGTTATGATTAATGGGGTTGAACTAAGATTATCTTTGATACAAGTGAAGGCGTCAATAATTAATTCATCAAATAAAAACTTAGATTCATTTTCTAACAATTGAAACATGGGATGTGCGGTCTTAGAGAAATTCATGATGAACCTTCTACAAAATCTAGCATGCTAGGGGAAACTGCTTATACCCTTAACTATTCTTGGTGGTGGCAATTTTTCAATAGCCTCTACTTTTGCTTGATCAACTTCAATACTTTTTTAGAAATTTTATGCCCCAACATAATCCCTTCTTTTACCATATAATGACACTTTTCTAGTTCAGAACCAAGTTTGTTTCTTTACATCTTTTCAATACCGCTGTTAGATGAGTTAAACATTCCTCAAAGGAATCTCCCATGACTGAAAGTCATCCATGAAAACTTTCATGGTGTCCACTACCATATCAAATAAGATTTTCATTATACACCTTTGTAATGTGGTTGGCATTGCATAGACCAAAAGGCATTTTATTAAAAGCAAATGTTCCTTAGTGTAAAGTGAATGTTGTCCTCTCTTGATCTTTTGAAGCAATAGAAATTTAGTTGTAGCTTGAATAACTATCCAAGAAGCGATAGTAATCCTTGGGGGAAAGCAAATGTAACATTTGGTCCATGAAGGACATATAGAAGTTGTCTTTTTGGTGCTTGCATGTAGTTTCTTGTAGTCCATACATATTCTCCACTGTATCATGGGTCAAATAGCTATCATCTTTTTCTTCTCCATAGGGACAATAGTTATTGTTATATTCCATATTTTTGTGCATTGGACTATTCGTGAGCTAATGGACATAAATTCAAGGACTCTTAATTTAAAATTTTAAAATGGCTTGACTTGTTTGTAAATTTCAATTAGTGTAGAACTATTAGTTGAGACTAGGAATTAATTAATCATGATTGGATTATTAAGTGGGTATTGGAGATTAATTAAGATGAATTAAGCCATTAGTGGGCTAAAAAATGATCCCCCACTTCCACATGGCCAATTTTTATTGGCCCACATTTTTGTAGGGGACAATTAGGTATCTTGGGTAGCACACTTGGTCTGTTTGTTGACTAAAATGTTTAGCCAACACACTCTCACCTCCAGAACATTCCTTGTAGAGAGATAGAGGTTCAGCCATGGCTAACTATGGGAGAGCTCCAAGCTTGGTGATTCAAGATTAGTTTTTTTCAAGTATTCCAACCAAGGGAAAGGTATGGAGTGACGTGAAGCAACTATTGGAGCAACCAAAAATATTCATCCTTTCAATCCTCAAATTTCAGCAAACTAAAGAGCTAAGTTATCAAGGTAAGAGCAGATCATTTTCCATATATTTTAGGGTGAGTTTAGACGTGATGTGAGTGTATAAGGGTGTGATGAATGTATGAAATTATAAGAGTTGATATTGAAGCATGGTGGGAGACATTGGGGGTTATTTGGGGTAGATGATGGTGGACTGATTTTGCTTAGTATTTTGATTGTTATTATTGTGAATTTTATGATGAGAATAAAGGTATTTAATTGTTAAAGTTGAAGTTAAATTGGTTTGTGGGATGTTGTAAGGATTATAGTGAAAACAATGTAGTTTACTTGTATATGAATAGGTAATATTGTTGTCTTATGGATGCTGCTATGTCTCACAAAAATTAGATGAAAAGATAGTTTGAAATAAGGTGTAAAAATCATATGTGGTTTTCTTGGTGTATTCACAAGTATTCGTAAGGTTTTCGAGCATATTTATGTTGTTAGTTAGGGGCTTTTTTGATATGTTGTTGTTGTTTCTTGTTGAACTTGGAAGATTAAGGATAGTTAAGAATATATGTTATGTTGTATGTTGGTTGGGCTCTTGTAGGGTTGTTTCAATGAAAACGTTACGAGTATGGATCATTAAATATAACCTGAAGATGTAGTAATTGTATGTGGATTCGGATTATTGTCGGACGTTATGAATGTGGACTTCCTTAACCTAGAAATAATATTATAATGAAGAGATTAACTTGTATGAAATAGAATTAGAAGTAAGAAAACTCCATGATTAGTGTTGGTGTTGAAATGGATAAAATTGGAATTGCTTGAATTAGATTGGGTTGATGTTGTTGTTGCTATTATTGTTATGTATTATGTGTTAAAAGTGAAGAGATTGTATATGTTAATGTTAAATCTCTGTTTGGGCCGTGTTGGGGCTGTTCTAATCTAAAAATAATTGATTAATTTTGATTAATGTTGTGGTTGTTATTATGGCTGATTATATAATAAAAATGACAGAATTTGATATGTTAAGTTGGAGTTGTAATTGTTCTAAGGGCTGGTTGTATCGTTTAACAATTTGTGTTTAATTGAAGGATTAAGAGTAGTTACAATTATGCATTGTATGGTTATAATTGTTGGGCTGTTATAAATCATTTCGGTAGAGCATAATGGCTGCAACTTATTATGAGTAATTCGATAGCATCATAGTCATCATGTTGATAATTAACGAAACTCAAATATTATTGTCATGACCCAACACCATAGGCCATGACTAGTGCCTGAACTGGACACTCATGTACACACCTATTAACTATAATTTGTTTGCAAAAAAACATAACGTGGGACTTAAGGAAATAGAATGTCATCTCAAAACTATCCCATATTTACATTAACGCAACCTGTCTCCTGAGGAGTTACAACATGAAAAGATAACATAGTACGTAAGCCAACAAGGCTGTCATAACATGTAGGAACGTCCCAACTATACATACGCAGGCCGACAAGGCTATCACTACATACAATGTCCTAAAATATGCATACATACAAACCGAAAAGGCTACCACTACAAAAGGGAATGTCCCAAACATAAATCATACTAGTACAGCTAGATAACACCTATATACAACCCTCACATATCTACAGACCTATAAGAATATTAACGATAGCATATGATGGGACAGGGCCCCTCCGTACCCCTGGATAAACAAATATATACATCAAAAGGGTCGGTACTAATAATTTAGGCTCCGGGACAATGGAGCACTCCAAAATAGCCGAGTGGAAATCCTAAGCTGGCAGATCCTCGAAATGAGTATCTATACCTATGGGCATGAAACGCAGCCCCCCGAAGAGAGGGGGTTAGTACGACATATGTAATGAGTATATAAAGTATAAAATATCATAAAGGAGATCACATCTGAAGTAGAGATTCAAGAGACAAGAATTATAATCAAGAAATCACTATACCTGTGCCTTACGAAACAAAGTCATGCATATTATTATCATATACCATATCCCACCCATTATGGGACTCGATAGCATAATCATATCATCATATCATCATATACATATACCGTACCCTCCTCTCTAGTAAGGGACTCGGTAAATAAAGTTGTGTACGTATATACCATACCTGGCCCATCATGGGGATCTAGTAACTGGCCATAATCATATCATCATATATCATAACCGGCCCTCTAGTAAGGGACTCGGTGAATAATGTAGTGGAATTCATAGATGATAACTTACTTGGCCTATCGTAGGACTCGGTGGATAATACAATAACAGTATGTACAAGTAGAATATAATGAGTAACCATATACGATTAGATTATTATCTGAGACTCAATAGAATAATCAAAATGAATCATCATTTGAAAATCAAGACAGTAGTCGTCTCAAATACCCTTTGATTGTCATTATGAATTATACCAAATATGAAGTATACCGAAATATGAATTGCACCAGACTATGAATTATACCAAACAAGGACGGCTGGAATCATACACATGTATCAAGACATAATGATATAATTTCTAGAAATGAAGAACATTAGCCATCCTAGTGCATCTAAGAATAAGAGCTTATTTGGAATTTATACATTCATCATCCGTTTGTTTTATATGGATCATGCCAAAAGAAAGAAAGGTTAGGTTTACATACTGACTACTTTCCAACGTATAGGAGTATTGAGAAGCAATAGCTCAATTAGTGTAAAAGTTCTAACATCAAGAAGTGAATAAAAATCATGAATCGCGCTTGAAGCTCATGAATAGAATTACCCCAAATTTCATATACATATCATTCGTCACTTATATCTAAGGTATGCTCAAAAGAAAGAAGAGATAGGATTTACATACCTTTAGCGTTTATTCACACACAACATATATATGCTGCCCCATAGTGTTTCAACCTATATTAAGATGTCAAGCACTATTATTAAGCTATGGAGAGGCATAAAACATATTTTATCATTAGTAGGTTATTTCTAAAAGAAATTGGATAGCAACTCCCCTATAATGCTCACTCTCCTCACCTCCAAATCATCCATACAACCACCAAGCAACATCAACAATCTCACATTCAAATGCCATGTCAAGAAAAGCCAAAATGAGATTCAAGAATACTCCAAACAGTCCATATAATATTTGACTTCCGTTGATTATCAACATGACGACTACGATGCTGTCAAATTACTTCTAATAGGTTGAAGCTACCACACCTTAGCGAGATAATCTATAACAGCCCAACAATTAATCATACAATGCAAAATCATAACTACACTCAATCCTCTAAGCCAACAGAAGCAGCCATACGTATAACCCATTTGTAAAACCATTACAGTTCCAACTTGACATACCAAATTCTTTCATTTTCATTATATAATCAACCACAATAACAACCACAACATTAATCGAAATTAATCTACCATTTTTAGCTTAGAATAGCCCCAACATGGCCCAAATGGGGATTTGACATTAGCATATATAATTCCTTCACTTTTAACACATAATCTATAACAATAATAGCAACCACCACAAGCAACCCAATTTGATTCAAGCAACTCCAATTCTATCCTTTTCAATACCAACACTAATCATGGAGTTTTCTTACTTCCAATTCCATTCTATTTAATACAAGTTATCTCTTCATTATAATATTATTTCTAAATTAAGGAAGCCCACATCCCTAACATCCGACAATAATCCAAGTCGACATACAACTACTATATCTTCAAGTTATGTTTAATGATCCATGGTCTTAACGTTTTCATTGAAACATTCTTACAACAACCCAACCAACATACAACATATCAAAACAACTCCTAATTAACAACATAAGGATGCTCGGAACCTTGCGAATTCTTGTGTACACACCAAGGAAACCACGTATGATTTTTACACCCTATTTCATACTAACTTTTCATCAAATTTTTGTGAGACATAGCAGCAGCCAAAAGACAATTATATCCCCCTTTTTATATGCAAGTAAACTACATAATTGCCACTAAAATCCTTACAACAGCCTACACAAATTTTAGCTTCAATTTTAACCAATAAATATGTTCATTCTCATCGTAAAATCAATAACAATAACAATCAAATACTAAGCACAATTAGTTCACCATCATTTACACCAAATAGCCCCCAATGTTTCACCAATATTTCAGCATTAACACACATAATTTCAATATCTAATTCTCTTTTATACACTCACAGCACGTCCAAACTCACCCTACAACATATACAAAAAATCAACTCTTACCTTGATACTTAGCTCCTTAGTTTGCTGAAATTTGAGGATTGAAAGGATGAATATTTTTGGTTACTCCAATGGATGCTTCACGTCACTATAGACCTTCCAATTTGTTGGAATACTTTAAGATAACTAACCCTTAATTACTAAACTTGGAGCTGCTGCCATGGCCATGACCGTGAGCTCTCAAGAGCTTCCATGGCATGTTTGTGGTTTCTCCTTCAATTGAAACTTAATGGTGGATATGTAGAACACTTTAGGGATTTAATGGTGTAAGAAAATAGAGGAGATAGCTGTTCTTGGTGGAGCTTCCGTGGCTGGCCGTGGCTCTCTCTCTCTCTCGTTACTTTTCTCTATCTCCATTTGATGAAGGTGAGAGTCTCTTTCTTCTTAGAGAGCTTTCTAGAGTTGGAGAGAACAATGCTACAGATTTTTTTTGTCAACAAAAAGACCAAGTGCTACAGATTTTTAATCAACAAGGTGACGAAGTAGCTTCCCAATAAGCCTACTTGTCCCCTACTAACACATGGGCCAATCAAAATTGGCCATGTGGCAGTGGAGGCTACTTTTCATTCCACTATTAGTATAATTCATCATAACTAATCCCAAATCCCCACATAATAACTCAACCGTGATTAATGAATCCCTAATCTCAATTAATATTTTAACACTAATTGAAATTTACACACAAGTCAAGCCATATAAAAATTCAAAATTAAAAGTCCTTGAATTTATGTCCATTAACTCACGAGTAGTCTGATGCAAAAAAAATATGGAATATAACACCGCCTTTAATTTAAGTTGACTTGCTTGCGAATAATTGACGTGTAAACATATGGGGTATACTAGTTATCTGGGCTTTTTGGAGTATTCTTGAATCTCTTCCTAGCTAATCTTATCATGGCATTTGAATGTGTGATTGTTGATGTTGCTTGGTGATTGTATGGCTAGTCTGGAGGTGGGGAGAGTGAGCGATATAGGGGAGGTGCTGTCCAATTTTCTAGAAATGACCTACTAACGATAAAGTATATTTTATGCCTTCCTATAGCTTAACCGTAGTTCTTAACGTCTTAATATAGGTTGAGATACTATTAGGTAGCATAAACGTATTATGTGCGAATAAACTCTAAAGGTATGTAAAGCTTTCCCTCCTTTCTTTTGGCATGTCTTAGATTTAAGTGATAAATGATATGAGCTTGAAGGTAATTCTATTCATTAATGTCGAGTGTAATTCACGATCCTTATTTACTTTTTGATGTTAGAACTCTTACAATATTTGATCTATTTCCTCTCAAGTCTTCTATACGTTTGAAAGTAATCAGTATGTAAAGCTAATCTTTCTTTCTTTTGGCATGATCTATATGAAACAAATGGATGACAAATTTATAAATTCCAAAGAAGCTCTTATTCTTAGATATAATAGGATGGCTAATGTTCTTAATTTCCAGAAATTATATCATTATGTCTTGATACATGTGTATGATTCCAGCTATCCTAGTTTGGTATAATGTATATTTTTCTATAATTCATAATGACATTCGAAGAGTACTTGAAATGACTACTGCCTTGATTTTGAAATGATGATTTTTTTTAATTTTTTTTTTGTGTCTCAGATGATGATCTAATTATATAAGGTTGCTAATGATACCCTATTCATTCATATTGTTATTGTATTATCCATCAAGACCTACGATAGGCCGGGTACGTTATCATGTATGGATTCCATTACATTATTTACCGAGTCCCTTACTAGAGGGCTGAGTACGATATATAATTATATAATTATGGCACTGAGTCCCACGACAGGTCGGGTACGGTATATCTGTACACGACTTTATTTATCGAGTCCTTTGCTAAAGGATCGGGTATGTTATATGAAGATATGATTATGGTACCAAATCCCATAATGGGCCGGGTATGGTATATAACATTGATATGTAGAATTTTATTTATAAAATACAAGTACAATGATTTCTTGATTATTTTACTTATCTCCTGAACCTCTATTTCAAATTGTGACCCCTCAGGAAACAGGTAGTTTTGGTATATATATGTGACAGTTTTGAGACGACGTTCTGCCTGTACAAGCCCCATTTCATATTTAGTTGCTGATTGATTATAGATAACAGGTGTTTATATGAATTTCCAGTTTGAGTACTAGTCACGGCCTACGGGGTTGGGTCGTGATAGCTATTCCTCCCTTTTAGGCACATATTGCACAGGGCTCACTCAAGTGCTATCTGAAATTGGGTAGACTACTCCCGCATTCAACCATTTTATGATTTCTTTCTTTATAGCCTCTTGCATATGAGGGTTGAGATGTCGTTGATGCTCAATAAAAAGAGTCTTCCTTATTAGAGGGTAATCTTATGAGTGCAAATAACGTTAGGATACCGATGATGTTTGCAATGGTCTACCCAAGGCCCTTAATATGCTTCTTCAAAAACCACTTTTAATACTTGCACTTGCTCATCATTCAACTTAATGGTCACAATCATGGGAAAGGTTTCATCTTCTCCAAGAAAACATATTTTAGGTGCTCGAGAGTGTTTTCAACTCAATGTTTGTGTGTTTAATTATTGTTTGTTTGGAAGGAGGACTTTGCCGATTATTGAGATCTAAGTCGAATTTGTTTTGGTATAAGAGTAAGAACTCATTCCTACCAATGCATTGCATACTTCATCAAATTACTTGACATAAACACACGAATGATTCCACAATCCTACTTTCAAAGGTTCCCCCACAAACAACTCTTCTTTATCCCACTCCTCTTTGCCAACTATTATATTTATTTGGGAGAAATCACCTGTTTCTCAATAGGTTGCTTTATGGATTGGCTCATGTCAAATTTAGGTTCTCTCTATCCATCAATAAATTGAGCTCTTTCCCTTGTACATTTAAGAGTGTTTGTCCGGTGACAAAAAATAGACATCCCATGATAATATGTGGTTCCTCATCATTCACCACTACTAAATCCACTGGAATGAAAATATGCTTGGAAGTAACTAACACATTTTGAATGGTTCCCACAATATCTTTTATTGTTTAGTCCCTCAATATTAGCCTTGTTTAAAATTGTAACAAGGGTCCGATTTTGTATTTTAGGGATGTTGTCAATGCCTTGATGTTAGAATTCATTTTACCCGTACAAAGCATCCATCCATTCCCCTTTCCAATTTTACATGAAACTTCCCACTTTTGACATTAATCATACACCTTCATTCTACATTTCATCTTTACGACATTGTATGTTAGTGAGATACATTCAATCTTGCATATGACATAGATATTTATTGAGCATAGCATCAACAGAATCTTTTGATAACAAATAGATTGTAACATCTCCTACTATTCTAGCCTATATTATATTTGAAAAAATAATTACAAAAAGGAAAATTTGCCACTGGAGCTTGCCAACACATTTGGCAACTCACCAAGAGTATTGGGAGACATATCAAGTTGCCTATAAAGCTCGCCAAAATGTCCTGAGAAGTTTATGCAGAGTTTCGCAACCTGGCAAATAGTTTCTGCGATCTGGAAGACCTTACAAAAAACTTCAGAGAATTTTTGTTAGGGAGGAGGGTAGGTTGGCGAGATAGGGGACAAAATGAGAATATGCCGAATGGGGTAAGTGAGCTAGGTCAAGCTCGCCAAACTTTTTAGAGGAATTCTTCTCAAACCTCGAGGGGGATAGGTAAGACAAGAGAGAGGTAGGTGATCAGCGATTAGGTCAGAGAGCACAATCGACATCGCCTAATGGACCATCAGTTATATTTTATTAAGGTTGTTTCAGTATTTACTCACCCTTTCCAAACAAAAACCTCAACGTTTTGGGAATAGATTTAAACCCTTATCAGTACCCAATGGATTCTTAATCTCATTAACATATAAAACCTTTTGAGAGCAAGCATTAAAGAGAAGGAGAAAAGCCAGGGTTCAAGTATTTCAAGCTAAGTCTTCAATTTTGCTCAATTAATCTTCGTTCCAAGTATATAAGAATATCATAATATTGGACTAAGTTTGTCCTCATGCCTTTCATCTTTATATAGTCAAGTTGAGATTCAAGTTTGAGTTTGTAATTCCAAAAATTTGAATTTTTAAGTTAATTACATAAATTCCATTAAGTTATATATATATGTATATATATATATGTATACATTGATGGTTTTGTCATTAGTTAAGTTTTTCAGGATGATAGATTCATGTTTGCATTCACATAGACCCTAATTGAGTTTCACATTTAATGTTTTTGTATTTTTTGAGTAAAGAATGATTATTTTTGTCAGATGATTAAGAAAGAGTTGAGAACGAGTTAAAAACTTATATTGAGATGAAGTTGAGAAATAAATTCATTTCTTTAATGAATTCATTGAGTTGAGATCATATCTTTTAAAGGGAAAAGATGAGTTGAGTTTGTGCTAAGTCCAAAAGTGACTAAATGAGTTAATTGAGAAAATACATTCGCTTGCGTTATGAGCATAATAAAATATATTTTTGAGAGTACTATTGAATACTAATTTGGATAAGAGTATAGAAAAAATCAAACCCCATAAACTACATAGCCACCGTAAGATAGGATCATACCATTCATTTAGGAGACTCCTCATTGTCCCAAAAGAGGACTTTTATTGGCTCCAGAGATGTGTTTGCCCTTACCTTAAAAAAGTATTGGATGACTGTGGTAACGACATCAGTTTTTTATATCATAAATTATCTCATAAGTGATAGTTATTAGTTAGTGAAACTCCCCAAGTAGTAAAGAATTATATTTTAATATAGTAAGTTACATTTTTTATTTCATGTATTTTAAAGCATTTTCATTCATTAAACTGCATGCTTATTGAGGTTAGTTACTTTTAGAAGTTTAGTTCTTTGTGTAAGTTTCCTTTCAGCTATTTTACATACTCGTACATTCCGTGTACTAACGTCATTCGACCTGAATATTTTTTATGATGCAGGCACATGTGATAGAGATCTTGAATAGGCGCATCATTGAAGATCCACTTTCTACCTAGCTTTGGTGAGATCTCTTTGCATTTAGATGCACTCTTGTGTCCTTAGTTTTTAGTTATTATTTATTAGTTTGAGGTAGTCGTGGGTCTGTTCGGCACCTCTTTTAGAGTCAGTCTTAGAGGCTTCATACACTAGTTATTCACAGTCCAATTTAATCATTTGTGTTGTGTTTATACATTCAGTTCTGTTTTGAGAACATTGAAGTTTTATGTTGTATATATACATGTGAGCATTCAGATACTAATTTGAGAATTTAAAGTTTCTTTACATATATTGTGCCTATCTGAGTGTCTTTTATGAATTAAAGTCTACTTTTTAGTGATTCAGCTAGGCCAAGAGTTTATTTGGGAAGAAACAATGGTCTTTGAAAGCAGCCACACCTAGGGTGTAGACTCATAACATGACAAACTTGGTATTAGAGCACATAGTTCAAAAGTACTAGGGTGTCTATGAAGTCATTTCTAGTAGAGTCCATCCTATTAGTGTGAAGCTCCCCACATATATAATATGGAGGCTACATCATTGTTTCACTTCTTTTTTACTCTATACCGTGATATATAGTTTAACGTTATGAAATATCCTTCTAATTTATATGTTTCACAATGTTAGATCATGCATTTAAAGAGAATATTGAGTTAGAGAATAGTCGCAGAGAATGAGATTCTACAACTATCCAAAATACAGTCTTGAAATCGAGCCCGAGCAATTAAGGATGAGGTTGAGAATGGGACACAGGAAGTTCCACATACTATTCAGCCCATAATGACGTCTAAGTCTGAATTTAGGAGAGCTAGCTCTATGCTCACCTAGTTGATGGCTTTGCGGTCTAGCTATCAAAACACCCCTATACTTAACTCTAGTTCCCTAGAGACATCTATTGTGAATAGGAATCGCGATTTACTAAGACGAATCTACCATCTTTACTAGATACAAGGTTGAGTAAGAACCTCAAAATTTCATTGATGATATATGGAATTTTCTGTAAGCAATGCATACTACAAAATAGAGGGAGTTGAACTTGTCTCCAATCAGCTATAGGATGTTGGGAATGTATGGTACAACCAGTGAGGGAAAGTAGGGGTAAGGATGATGAGTTTGCAGTCTCGGATAAGTTTGAAAATGCATTCTTATACCACTTCTTTATGCAAGAGCTGAGGGAGGCAAACGTAGAAGAGTTTGTGAACATGAATAAAGAGGGAATGACCATCAAATAATATAGCCTCAAGTTCATTCAGTTGTCTGGGTATGCTTCTTAAATGGTTCCCAATATGAGCCAAGACAAGGAAGTTTTCCTCAGGATTGGGCATATATGTGAAGAAGGAATGTCACGTAACATTATTGATCTCAGATATGGACACCTCTAGACTCATAATATATGCCAAACAACTTTAGGAGAACAAGAATAAGGATAGAGAGGAGCACCAAAGAAGGAGGGACAAATCCTCAGGTAATAAGGGTAACTATCAAAAGAGTGGTAATGGTAATCGTCCTTTTTTCTAGTAGAGGCTTATGGTTATGCACCATCTATAGCAAGTATGCCTACAACTAACAATAGGAATGACTAGAGTTTTTAAGGTAAACTAAATTTCAGAGCCTAAGGCCCTTAATCTAGGGAAATATGGTTCAGAGATCATTATGTAAGCTCCTTTATGGTAAGTGTGGAAGACACTCCTTGGGAGAGTGTCAAGATGGAACTAATAGTTGTTATAAGTATGGCCAGATGGTTCACTTTATGAGAGATTATCTTTTTGATAGGAAGGGTAATGGGAGGTAACAGAGCCCAATCTATTTCTATAATACAGTCAAATAGAGCTAATCAAAGAGGGATTACTTCGAGGACAGGTTGAGGTCCAAACCTTCTAAATGGCATGGAAAAGCGGCATGATCATGAAAAATCACCAGATGTTATTACTGGTATGCTTTGAGTCTTTTCTTATGATGTTTTAGCATTACTTGACCTAGGTGCTAATTTTTCTTTTTTGACTCCTTATATAACTGTTATGTTTGGGATTCTTCCTGAATGACTTTTAAAACCATTGAGTGTTTCTACTCTTATTGTTGAGTCTATTTTAGCCAAGATATTCAATCCAGATTGTATAGTCTCTGTCCATGAGAAAGACACTTCTGCAGACTAAGTTGAGTTAGATATGGTTGACTTTGATGTCATTCTTTGCATGGACAATCTCTATGCTTGTTATGCTTCAGTTGATTATAGAACCCGAGTAGTCAAGATTCAGTTTTTGAATGAGCCAGTTATAGAGTAGAAAGGTAGTCAAGCTTTGCCTAAGAGTTGATTCATTTCATACCTTAAGGCCAGAAAGTTAGTTTCCAAGGGGTGTATCTACCACATTATAGAGTCAGAAATAATATTGTGGAGACACCATCCCTTCAGTCAGTCCTTATAGTGAATGACTTTACAAAAGTCTTTCCTGAGGATTTATCTAGAGTGCCTCCCGATAGGAAATTAGACTTTGGAATATATGTCCTTCCCAAAATGCAACTTATTTCTATTCTGCCACAAAGAATGGCTCTTGCAAAGAAAAAAGAGTTGAAAGAGTAGCTGAAATATCTCTTAGATAAAGGGTTCATTAGGCTGAGTGTCTCACCTTAGGGTGCTCCTATCTTATTCATACGAAAGAAAATATGTCTTTGAGAATGTGCATTGACTATTGTTAATTGCACAAGGTTACCATAAAGAATAAGTACCCCTTCAAAGAATTGATGATTTTTTCTACTAACTATAGGTGCTACTTGTTTCTCTAAGATAGACCTTAGATCAAGCTATCGTCAGTTGAAAGTGAGAAAAAACATATTCCGAAGATAGCTTTCAGAACTAGGTATGACACTATGAGTTCCAAGTTATGTCCTTCAGTTTGACTAATGCTCTCGCAACATTTATGGATCTCATAATAGAGTGTTCAATTAGGATCTAGATATGTTTTTTATCGTGTTTATCAATGACATACTGATCTATTCGAGAATGAGTAGGAGCATGCCAACCATCTCACAATTATCCTCCAAAATCTCAAGGAAAAAGAGTTATATGCTAAATTTTCAAAGTTTGAGTTTTGGCTTACATATGTGGCATTCTTACGCCATGTTATTTCTGGTGATGGTATTCAAGTGGATTCGCAGAAGATTAAAGCTTTTAAGCACTGGCCTAGACCTGCATCCTAATTAGTATAAGAAGTTTCTTGGATTTGGTTGGTTTCTATAGGAGATTTGTTGAGGGATTCTCATCCATATCATTGCCATTAACCAAGTTGACTCATAGAAGAATAAGTTTCAATGGTCTAATGCTTGTGAGATGATCTTCCAAGAGTTGAAAACGAGGTTGACTACTGCTCCAGTCTTATCACTGCCTGAGGGAACAAATGAGTTTGTGATTTATTGAAATGCATCCAGAGTGGGATTGGGTTGCGTTTTGATGCATAAAAGCAAAGCTATAACATATTCTTATAGACAACTTAAGGTTCACAAGAAGAATTATCCAACTCATTATGTAGAGTTGGCAACGATAATATTTGTTCCAAAATTTGGTGTCATTACCTCTATGGTGTGCATGTAGATGTGTTGATAGATCACAAGATCTTGCAATAAGTGTTTAGTCAGAAAGACCTGAAACTGAGGTAGATGAGATAGCTAGAGTTGCTCAAGGACTACGAAATGAGTATTCTCTATCATCTAGGTAAAGCTAATGTTCTTGACGATGCTCTTAGAAGGTTCTCAATTTGGGTACCACTCATTGCACGTATAGGAGTTCGTCTTGTGGATTCTAATAAGCGAGGTGTTATTTCTCAGAATGGACCCAAATCTTCAATAGTTGTTGAAGTAAAAGAAAATCAGGACCAATTTCCTATTCTCCTTCAATTAAAAGATAATGTTTATAAGCTTAAAGTGATGGCTTTCTCCATAGGGGGAGATGGAGTGTTGAGATATCAAGGCAGGTTATGTGTTCCAAGTCTGATGACCTTCGAGATAGAATGATATCATAGACCCATAGCTCTACATACTTTATACATCCAGGTTCTACATTGATGTACCACGACCTTAAAGAAGTCTACTGGTGGAATGGAATAAAAAGATATTTAGCAAAGTTTGTGTCCAAGTGCCCAAACTACCAACAAGTTAAGTTGAGAATCAATGGAATTATTGTGCAGCTTAGAACATAGAGTTTCCAAAATGGAAGTGAAAGACAATCAATATGAAATTTAATACAAACTTATCACGGCTCCTCGACAATTTGACTCTATTTGTGTGATTGTGGATAGAATGACCAAATTTTCCAATTGGTTAGCCCATAAAGGCTACAGATTCAGCAAAAGATTTTGTGAAGTTGTACATTTGAGAGAGAGTTAGATTGTATGTGTTATCTATAATCTTAGATAGAGGTACTCAATTTACTACACTATTTTGGAAGTCGTTTAAGAAAGGTTTGGGTTCAAAGATAAATCTTAGTACCTATTTCCATCCATAAATAGATGGTTCGGCACATATTACAATTCAGACCCTTGAAGATATGTTCAGTTCCTTCACTCATTTTTCCTATAGAAAATGTTGGAGTGAATAATATATTATCCTATGAGGAAGTTCCAATCTTGTTTCTTGATTGTTTGGTTCTAAATTGAGGACCAAAGTGGTTGCTTCAGTCAAAGTTTTATGGCAAAATTAATTTGATAAGAAAGCTACATGGGAATCCGAGGAGGATATGAAAGCCAAGTACCCACATCTATTGGTTCCTCCAAGTGTCAATGTTGAAGGCAATATTCCTATTCCTATCTTTTATTTAGTACCTTCTTGACTTTGAGAAATTGAGTGGGTTATTCTCGAGTTTGATGTGCTAAAGTTCATGCATTGTATTTGTGCCTTAAGTTAATTCCTAGCTTGGTCATTATTCGAGGAAGAATGAACCCAAGGTGGAGATATTGCAATACCCTATACTATTTTAGCCTAGATTAAGTCCGAAAAATCTAGTACAAAAGAAAAACTATCCACTGGATCTCGCTAACATATTTGGTGACTCACCATGCGTACTGGGCGACAAGAGAAGTTGCCCCTGAAGCTCACAAAAATGTCCTAACAAATTTACTCAGGGAGCAAGGATTTTGGCAAGGTGAAGGAGGATTTGGTGACCCGTCTTATGGTTTCTTCGAGCTGGAGAACCTCGAAAAAAACTTCATAGAATTTTGCTCAGAGAAGGGAAGGTTGGAAAGATAAGGGAGGGAACAGCGACATGCCGAATGGTTCAGTGATCTAGGTCAAGCTCACTAAACCTTTCAGAGGAATTCTCCTCAAACCTCAAGGGAGATGGGCGAGAACAGAGAGGTTTTGGGGACTTGACGGTCTGGTCAGCTAATACGATCAACCTCGCCTAATGGCCAATCAGTTATATTTTGGTAAGGTTATTCCAGTCTTTTCTCACCCTTTTCAGACCAAAACCTCAACTTTTTGGGACTAGAACTAATCCCTTATCAGGACCAAATGAAGTCTTTCTATCATTAACACCTAAAACCTTTGAAGAGCAAGAATTAAAGAAAAAGAGAAAAGCTAGGGTTCAATGATTTCAAGACAAGTCTTCAGTTTTTGCTCAATTAATTTCATTCCACATGTGTAAGACTACATAACATTGGACGAATTTTGTCCTCGTGCCCTACATCTTTATATAGTCAAGTTGAGTTTCAAGTTTTATTTTGTAATTCCGATAATGCAAAATTTTTTAGTTAATTATTTCAATTCCATTGAGTTTATATATATATATATATATATAAAATTATACATTGATAGTTTTGTCACGAATAAAGCTTTTCGGGAATATGAACTCATGTTTGCAATCACATGGTCCCTAATTGAGCTTTACATTTAATATTTATGCATTGATTTTAGTAAAGAATGATTATTTTCATTATATGATTGAGAAAGAGTTGAGCATGAGTTAACTCAAGTTTGAGTAATCTCTTAACCTTCCACTACCCACGCCTAGGGCCTAGACGTGACATGGCGAATGAGGAATTCGAAAGTACCTCAAATAAGCCTCATAGCATTTCTTTTAGCTTTTCATATGTAGTGATAATAAATAAACAAGCGAAAATCATAATAATAAATCTTCAACTTACATATGTCCAACAATACCTAACTTTTAGATTTAATGGGGCTAAGACAAGTCCTTATAGGAGTATTGTTCCCGGAATATGGAAACTCACAAAAAGTAGCCTTCAAACAAAATCTCAACTAGCCACGTGGAGGAGAACAGGGAGGAGCACATGTACCTACATGGTGATATCATGTAGGCAAAAGAGTATGCGTTAGTACTTTGAATGTACTAAGTATGTAGGCATATTACAAAGTAAAACATTTAGGACATTTATAAGGTAAAGTACATAAATGAGTGCATGCATAAGAAAACAAGTAGATAGCATTTAAATCATACATACGTGGATATATAAATGTACGATTAATCATGTAAATAACATTTGAAATGTTCATTTGTGGGAGTTGACTATAACTGACATTAAAACCATATAAGCTATTACATGGAATCCAACATAACCCCCTACATTGGTCGGAGAGTCTACTTTCATAGGGTAGAACTCCGTCAACTTTACATTCATTCTTTAACTTTAACTTTAAGGGATGTCATGGATCCATTAGCCTAACCGTACGCGGGGTCCTATATTGGCACATAGTAATGAGACAAGGGGGTGCTACTAGGATTCCCTTACCGAATCCCACCTCAATGCCCCATTCATTGCTAAGTCAATCCAACGAAATAGTTTAACACTTTAAAATAGTCATAACATATAGCTTGAGAATACAAAATATCACATTCGGTGGAATAGTTCAGTAAAACCTTTAGTGATTCAAATATGCTAGAATTGTCCTTATGGCATAAAGAATCCATCATTCATAGAATTTCATCATTATTTTATTTTATAAGACTCCCTTTTTATCATAGACATTGCTTTCATAAATATTTATTTGGAGTCAAAGATTTCAAGTCAACTTATTTGAAAATATAGTAAAACTTGTTGGGTTTAAATTACTTCAACTTTCAAACATATATTTAAATGAAATTATGCATAAATAATTTGAAATACATTAATTAAAAATCATGCTTTAAATAACCCAGAATGAATTTCAAGAACCTTTAAAGAGATAAATAGAGAAATTATGTGCAAACTATCAATTCATACATATGAAATCATTTTCTATCAAAATAGACCAGTAATCATTACTTTAACCATGATTCATGCTATTAAGTAGTAATATGAATTACCTAAAAGAAAATTTTACGTGAAATCAAGAAATTTAGTTGAAAGAGTTTTGAACTACATGGGTGAAAAAACTCTATGGATAAACACCCACATACCTTAGAGTAAATCTTAGAAAGAATTGGGTAAATAAATATAATTTATCATATAATCAAAATACTTTAGGCATGAGAGTTGAAGGAATACGCTCATTGAAGCCTTACATACCTGAAATCCGAAGCTTTACTGAAAATTGAAGAACTTAATGAAAACTCTTAAATCCTAGCCTTTTCTCCTCACCGGAATAGTATTTCTACACTACTAAGAACTAAAACTATATTTTGAGAATGAGTAAAGAAGTGTATAGAGAAAAGAGTTGTTTGAGAAAGCTTTATGAACAAAATGATGAAATAAGGTGGGTATTTATAGGTGTAAAGGAGGGAACTAACAATAATTAAAATAATTATAAAGAAAAATCTAAAAATTTAATGCAGGATTGTGATGTCAAATGAAGGACTATTGATGTCACGGGTGATGTCAAATGGATCTAGATCTTCAATGGTTGGTGAGATGAATTTTCTTGTTTTACGAAATACCTTTTTTGGAGCTACATTTAAACAAGATAACTTCCTAATTAGAATTTGGTGTCTCATATGAATTGTAGCTATAGAAGTCTCTTTTTATGTCTTTCAAGAATCAACTGAATGGGATCATCCTACAGTGAGATATGAGTTTTCTTCTACAAATACTCCATCTCGTTACAACACTAGATCTTCAAAAATTAATTGATTTGACCTACTTAGCCTCTGATGCTTAAGTTATAGTCTTCCCAAAATTTGTACGTAATGATGTTGGGGTTATTCAAAAAATTTAATCACCTAATTTAGACCATCCTATGAAAGTTTATGCCAAAAATACAGAAGCGTTAATATTTTTGTCGAGAATTGAAATACCATATACAATATATTTAGGGGGTGTTACATTATCTCCCCCTAGGGAACATTCGTCCTCGAATGAGGCAAGACTTAGCTTAAGTAGAGTAGAATGTTAACCAACAACCCATCCTTAATGCAATTTTGCAATTTAAAACATCATTTGAAACATATTTCATCATTTTGCAAGCATATGACAAGATAATGCGAACAACTATTGTAAGTTAAGGAGACATCTGGATACTTGTCAAAATCCATCCGTGTAATCGGTGACCTACACTTCCTGCCATACAAAGCCTATTAGTTTATCCATAGCTTTCTGATTCATGTATGGGCCTATTAGTTTAGTCTCACCAATATCAAACCAACTAATAGGTCACCTATACTTCCTGCCTACAAAGCCTCGTATGATGCCATCTGGATACTTGTCAAAACTCATCCCAGTAGGCCGTGACTAAGGCCCGACTTGGATACCCATATACATACCTATTAGATGTAGTCAAGCTGAACTACGAACAATACGATAACTTACATAAGAGCTCCAATGGTTCATAACATCTTCATGTTAATATAACCCTATCATTTGTCTCCAGAGGAGCCACTACTAATCATATCATGAAAGGACATGCAAGCTGAAAAGGCTTCCATTATATATCAATATCCGCAGTACATTATATAGACACAGCTGAACAACTTATACACAACTCACACATATGTCTACAAACCTCTAACAGTATCAATAGTATTATTTGGCGTGACAGGTCCCCCACTGTACCCCTGAATAAATAAATATATATATCAAAAAGATCGGCCATAAAAAATAAACCAAGCAAAATCAAGAATTTAAGCACGAGATAGTATGGTCCGCGACAAGTTTGCATCGCGGACCTATGACATGTAGTGGCAAAAATTGAAGCTTGAATTTAATTTGTGAGGTAATATGGTTCGCGATAAGTCTGCGTCGCGGACCTGGGTATGGGTAATGCAACAAGATAATGCGAACAACTATTGTAAGTTAAGGACGCTAATTATGATAAAGCCTATAAAAATAAGGACTTTTATACACCAACAACTATCCAATATATAGAGGACTCAAGGGGCAATAAATTAATCACATTAGGAGCTCTAACATCAAGAAATAAACAAGGATCATGAGTTACCCCAAGGGTCTGGATTTGGTAATAGATGCTATGTCCAAGGTAAGATTCATGAGTGAGAGTTGAAGACACCTCAAAGTCATCAAAGTTCTTATTCTGATGTTAGGAAAAGATACCTTGAATTTGAGGTGGATGACTGGGTTTATTTGAAGGTTTCATCCATAAAGGGTGTAATGCAATTTTGTAAGAAAGGGAATCTAAGTGCTAGATATATTGGACCTTATAAGATATTGAGATGTACTGGCAAAGTGTCTTATGAGTTAGATTTAAAAATTGACTTATCCATGGTTCACCCAGTGTTTCATGTATCTATGTTAAAAAAGTTTATGGGTGATCTGAATTCTATTGTCCTATTGGAAGATGTAAGTATTGAAGAGAACTTGACGTATGAGGAGGTTCTAGTGGAAATCGTAGACTGGCAAGCTAAGAAGTAAAGAAACAAAGAAGTTGCATCTGTCAAAGTGTTATGGAGGAATCAACAAGTAGAAAGTGCTTCCTGGGAAGTAGAGGCGGATACGATGAAATGATACTTTTACCTCTTTCCTCTACTCAATCCTAATGTAGTAAGTAGTTCTTATTGAATTTGATTTAAATCTTATGCATTTAGTTCATCCTATGACATTCATATGCATGCATGTTCATGAAAGATGATTTTTAAATCATGTTTTAAGTTAAGTTTCATATTTTTATGTTTTATGCATTTTAAGGATTTATTATATTAATAATGAGTTGCTAGTCCTCTTTCCGTGTCTTTCCTATAATATGTTAATCTCATTCAAGGATGAATATTCCCAAGGGGGAGATACTGTAACACCCTAAAAGTCAAAAAATTGGAATCCAAAAGAAATCTTAAAAATTTTAGACTGACTCCAGTTTTATGAGTTACTCTACGACTTATACACAGTCCCACGAATCGTAGGGATGAGTCGTAAAGTGCACCCTGGAAGTTGATCATGACCAATATCAAAGGAAGATCCTACGACTTAAGTTTACGACACATAATCCTCTAGATGAGTCATAGACACGACTCGTAGATAGAGTTTAGAGGCCATGTTTTAGAAGTTCCTCAAGGTCGAGTCTACGACTTGATATGATGATCCGTAGAAGTTTTTATGGTTTGTAGAAAAGACTCATAACCAAAGTCCATAGGCCCTTAAGTTTGCATATTTTGGGACCTGCAGGAGGGATCAAGTCTACCACCCGTAGATAAGTTGATGAGTCATAATAATGAATTGTTTGAAAACTTCAGAGACTATAATTTAACCCCTTTTTCAAAACCTGCAAGACAAGTCATCTTAATGAATCGTCATCTTCTCTAAGACCCATAGGGTAAATCTGTAGGGTTAGTTTCAAAGTTTTAATGAAGGGTAATTGTGTTATTTCCCAAGTTTGGTTAAATGAACCAAATTTGTTTTGGACAATTCAACCTTATATCTACCCAATTCTTTCAAAATTTCCTCATTCTAAATCACTCTCCCAAATTCTCTAAGGCATGAACAAAGTCCATGAAGATTTCCTCTTCAAGCTTCAAGCTAAGGTTTCAGATTTCACCAAGGTTTCTTCTTCAATTTTAAGTATTTTCAATCAAGGTATGTGGGGATTGATCCATGGATTCTGTTCACCCATGGAGTCCCAAAGTTTCTCAATTTTTTCCTCAATTTTTAATTAATTATGAACCCTAGTATTGATGAATTGCATTGGGGTGTTTAAATTTTATTTTGAATTATTTTCAATAATTATTCTAAGTATGTGTCTACACGAATTGCATGATTTTAATTTTATTTATGAATTCCCATGCATAAAGCTATCTCAATTATGATTTTGAGGATTCAAAGACAATTTGCATGGGTTGATGATGATTGCATTGATTTCCAATGAAAGTTCTATGATTTAAAGTTGAGATTATGACTTTTAATGATGAAGTTATGATAATGATTAATTTATGATCTAAGAAAGTTATTATGGTGCGATAATTCCAATTCTCACACAATCATGTTAAATATTGTAATAAGTACAATTCTCACCAAAGTTATGGATTTTTATGAATCACTAAAGTTAATGAGCTACTCCTAATATGTTTTATAAATATAGATGGATAGGTAGTTACTATCATTCTCTATTATATTATGATCATCCTTTTATGAGTTTCCATTGGAATATTAAATAAGCACCAAGAGGACTTTGAGGTGGGGTTCGGTCCGATAACGCAATTAGTTAGCCAAGGGAATCCTAGTAGCAACCTAAAGTCCCAAACTATGTTGCCCATATAGGTTTGATTCATGGCCTATCTAGTGGATCCACATATCGCACGGTTGTGTTGAGTTGAGTAACATGACGTAGTTAGTTATCCAAGGGAATCCTAGTAGCAACCTAAAGTACCAATCTATGTTGTCTATATAGGTTTGCTTAATGGCCTATCTAGTGGATCCACATATCATACGATTGTGTTGAGTTGAGTAACATGACGGAGTATACCTTTGCAAGGTAGCCTCTCCCTTATCAATGAGGTTTCCATCGAATTCTATTTTATAGCTCTTAGATGTTAGTTAAAGGTCTTATCCTACATAAGTTGAAGTTAAGTTATGAGTTACATGATGAATTTTTATGATATGCTTTTTATGATATGCATAGACATGACTTTTCATATGTTTTCAAATGTATTTAAGCCATACTCTTGTTCATTATGATTGGTTATGAATTTTATGGCATATGGTTCATGTTACTTTACTTTTTCATGAATATCTCACATACTTAGTAATTTCTATATACTAACATAGATTTTGCCTACATTTTTTCATAATGTAAGGGTGGACGACACTCATGATCATCCTCTTCGTGGCTAAAGTTTGTTTCAGATTACAAAAAGTTGGTGAGTGCTCATTCTATCGAGGACATGACTTTCATTCTCATTGTTTACTTGAAATATCTTTACTTGATTTGGTAGAGCTAAGAGCTTGTCTAGAGCCCCTATCAGAGACTAGATTATAGGCATGTTTTGACGCTATGTGATATAGTCCGGTTGGACATCTATTGAGTTTTCTATCCCTTATTCCTATCCCCCTTAAGTTGTTACATACGCTTACTCCACTATGTTTCTTTAACTTAGAAATGTAATGTATTCTAAGTTGGCTTGGTTGGGGTCCCTCGCATCATGATCTCCATGTCGTGGCTTGGCCCAAGTTCTTATCGTGACAATATCCGTACACAAAATATATGGTATGTAAATTAACTGAAAGAAGCTTATTCAAGAATACTTTAATCAACTCAATAGAATGAATACTCAATAAATCAAAAAATATATGAAATAGACAATGCTTTACAAGAATATAGATAATTAAGTACAACTCAGGAAGAAAATGGTATTTTACTCTTTGAGCAGTTCCTCTTACCAGCAACCATCAGTATGAGCATCATGATAATAGAATGAACTACTGTTATTTCCATAGATGTCCAATGCATTACTAGGATAAGGGACAAAACTCATCACTAGATCCAACAAAATTTTGTATTAGAGACTGAAATTAGGAGTCACTCGAACCAACGGTATGATCCTATCCTATGCTGGCTACATAGTGTATGGAGTTTGAGTTATTCTAGACTCTTACCCAAATTGGTGCTCAATACTACTCCTAAAATACATGTATTATGCTGATGAACTCATAGGAGTATAAGAACTCAAAATAATGTCTCATTAGTCTCATTGGACTTTACTCAATTTAGCTCAACTCTTCTCAACTCATAACTTCTCCTTAAAAGTAGTTATATTCTCAAGTAAGTGAATGCATTTAAAATATAGCTTGATTCCTCAACTCAATCTGAAAACAAATATTTAAATGCATTACTACTCAACTCATTTAGACTCAATAATGATCATGCTAAAAATAGTGAACAAAAGACGTCCAAACTCAAACTCATGCTCAAACTCTTTATCAATGAGATGATGAAACATACCATTCTTTTAAACTCAAAAATATTCATAGATTTAAAAAATACAAATTACTCAAATAGGGTTCATGTGAATGTAGACATGAATGACAGATCAAGAACTTCAATCATGGAAATCATCACAATATACTTATATATACAAAAAAATCAATAAGGAATTACATAGATAAATCAAGAACTCAACTTAACAGGATTGATACTCAAGCTAAAACTTAAAACTTGACTGAGTTAAAATGTAGGGCATGAGGAAAAACTTAGTACAAGATTGTGATTAGTCTTACACACCTGGCACATCAATGGTCTAAGCAAAACTCGAAGAACTTGGTTGAAACGCTTGAACACTAGCTTTTCTCCTTCTCTGCAATCCTTGCTCTCAAAATATTATAAATTTTAATAAAAGAGAAGCCTCATTGAGTACTGGTAAGGGACCTATTTTAGTCCCAAAATATCAAGGTTTTGGTTTGGGAAAGTAGGCAAAAAGCAATTTTAACCATCATTAAAATTATTACTGGCTTTCTATTGGTCCTTCATATGGTCCGTGGGAACTTCTATAGGCTGTACGAACCCTCTCAATGGAATTGAGGTCCCAATATTGGACTTTCTGGATTTTACATAATGGGTCTATTATCACCCTTCTACAGGTCATATGCCCTAATATGGATTGTAAAGGTCTCTCATTTGAACACAGGGTCTTTTAATGCTTGGGTTCTATGGACCCCTGTACGAGTCGTAGAACCCTTACATGTCTTAGGACCCTATTATAAGAACATGTGCATATTTCAATAGCTACTAGAATGTGGCACTTGATATTGACGGGTTTCTTAGAGTTTCTTATGGGCCATAAAGTCTCCAAATAGAAGTGGACTTGACCCAGAAAATTTGACTAAATATTGATGGGTTTTACATGCCAAGCCTACGACTTGTAGAACTTTTTATGGGTCGTAGAGGCCTCTTGTAGCCCATTGAAAATCCCTTGCTCATATCTTCTAAAGGCTTTTCGAGATTGATCTAAGTTTGAATAGTATGAGGTGTTACAATATCTCCACCTTGGGATCATTCGTCCTCGAATAATGACCAATCTAAGAATTTACTCAATGTACAAATATAATGCTAGAACTAAAAGACTCCAACTCAAGAATATGTACTCAAATACTCATGAAGGAACTAGACTCCATGATAGGAATAGAAATGTTACCTTCAACATCAACATTAGGAGGAATGAATAGACGAAGGAACTTGGCTTGCATATCCTCTTTGGCTTCCCATGTAGCCTCCTCAAAAAACTGATTTATCCAAAAAACATTGACTAAAGTGACCTCTTTGGTTCTTAATTTGGGAACTTGACAATTAAGAACTTGGATAAGAATCTTTTCATAGGACAAACTATCTTTCACCCAAATGTTTTTATAGGAAAAATGAGTGAGGGAACTCCTAAACACTTTTTAAGCATCAAAATGTGGAACACTAGATATACGGGGGCTAATTCTGATGGTAACTCTAAGTCATATGTGGTATTTCCAAGTCTCTTGATAATCTGGTAAGGACCAATATAAGGGGGACTAAGCTTTCCTTTCTTCCCAAATCTTATAACTCATTTCATGGGTGAAACTTTTAAATACACCTAATCATTCACCTCAAAATTTAAGTCACTTATCGTAATATTAGTGTAGGACTTTTGATGACTTTGCACAGTTTTCAACCTCTCTTGAATGATTTTACTTTCTTTATAGCTTGATAAATCATGTTTGGCCCTATCAACTCAGCTTTACCAACTTTGAACCAACCAATTGGTGATTCCTCCCATAAAGATCCTTGTAAGAAGCCATTTAGATACTTGAGTGGTAACTATTGTTATAAGCAAACACAATATGAGGTAAGTAACCATCCAAATGATCTTTGAAGTCAATGATATAAGTTCTCAACATATACTCAAGATTTTAAATTATAAGCTCTGCTTGTCTATCTATTTGAGAATGGAAACTGGGGCCTAAGGGTTACTTTTGAACCCAAACCTCTATGAATTGACTATCAAAATTGAGTAGTGAAGTGAGCACCTCTTTTTGAGGTTATGGACAAAGGAACTCCATGAAGTTTGACTATCTCTCAAATGTATAATCTAGCATAATTCTTTGCTAAATATGTCGTCTTAACGGGCAAGAAGTGGGCTGATTTGGTCATTCTGTCCACAATTACCCAAATCAAGTCATGTTATTTACGAGATCGCGGTAAGCCTATAATGAAGTATATATTGATCATTTCTCATTTCCACTCTAGAAATTCTATATTCTGAGCTATACCACAAGGCCTTTGATGCTCAACCTCGACTTGTTGACAATTTCAATATTTGGACACAAAGTCTGTAATATCTCTCTTCATTCCATCCCACTAATACTCTTCTCTCAAGTCATTGTACATATTGGTATATCCCAAATGAATAAAATATCTCGAGATATGGTCCTCTGCCATTATCTTATCTTGAAGACAATCAACACTTGGAACACAAAACCTGCCTTAATACCTCAATACTCTATCTCTCTTTTTTGCAAAAGTCATCACTTTATATTTGTGAACATATTCATTCAATTAAAGTAGAATAGGTTCTTGGTCTTGTTTTTCCTTCACCTCCACAACCAGTAAAGACAACCCCATTTTGAACTATGACACTACCCTCCTTTGAGTCGATAAGATGAACTCCCAAGCGTGCAATTGTATGCACTTCCTTAGCCAACTCTTTCTTTTCTCCTTTAACATGAGTAGTACTTTAGATAGATAACCTGCTAAGAGAATCAACAACAACATTAGGATTACCTGGGTGGTAGAGAATAATCATGTCATAATTCTTAAGAAACTCAAGCCACATCCTCTACCTTAGGTTCACTTTTAGGCTAAAAACATATTGCAAACTCTTATGATAAGTGAACACATCCACATGCACCCCATAATAATTGTCATACCAAATCTTGAGAGAAACTAATACTACAGCCAACTATAGATCATGAGTCGGATAACTTCTCTTATAAATCTTAAGTTGTCTGAAAGTGTAAGACCTCAAAATTTTGAAGGCCAGACAAAAGAAAGTGATACAGGAAAAAGTTGTAGAAAACTACTGGTGTAGGTTCCTATGAGTCAAACTATAATTCATGGAAAGTTAGACGGTTCATAGGAATGCAGTCGCAAGAAACCAAACACTTGGAAAAATATGATTTCTGAGAAGAGGTGGGTTTCAAAACCGTAGAAAGGGTGATGAATCCTAGAAGTGGCTCGTAAGAAAGGTTCTAAGAAAGGAAAATTTCAACAAGTGGGAACCTACCTTACAAAGGGTTCCTATGGACCATAGGAGTTCCTACAATTCATAGGAAGGACTCGAAGAGAGTTTCAGAGACTCAGGTTTTTAAAGTTCTAAGAGTTTCTAAGATGAATGGGTCCTACCATCCGTATAAGGATTGATGACCCATAGACAAGGGCCGCAGGTTGGGTCCTGAGTTTTATGATTTTATCCAAGTGTTGGAGTGATTGACGACCTGGCCCTATGATCCATCATAATTCTTATAACTCATAAGAATTGATTCATAGGTCCCTCCAACCAGTTTTAATGAAGGGCTTATTGGTCTTTTCCTATTACTTTACCAATGCACCTAGACTTTTTTTGGCCATTATACTAAGCCTATACATACCTAGAACCTTCAAATTATAACCATTCCCTCTTATTCTCTCAAAATCACTCTATGGAATTAAGGATTTTCCCCTAAAAAGATTCCTTTTCGTTATCAGCATAGGGTCTAGGGTTCCATGTTTTTCTTCAACATTTCAAATTTATCTTCATCAAGGTATGTGGGTATTTCATCCTAGGGTAATTTCACCCATGGAACCCAACAAATTCCCTACTTTTTCAATCAATTAAAATATATATTTTCATGGGTTTATGATCCCTATTTCAATTGCACTAATTATGATTTTTAATTATGATTATTCATCTATTTCAATATAAATTGATAATTATTGCATGTAATTGAAGATTTTTTTTTATGAATTTACAACATTGATATCTAGGGTTCATGATATGGATAATGAGTATTTTCAATTATACTTTCAATTGAGATTATTTTCATGAATTATGGATGGATTGATATAAAGTATATGATCATGAATGTTTTCAATTGAATTTCATGATTTTTAAGTCAATTTCATGACTTTCAAGTCAATTGATCATGCATTCATGTTTTAGCTTATTTTCACGTATAAGCTTATGATCATGAGATTAAAGTATGCTTGTATGTTCTATTAATGAGGGTGACTTAAGACCCTAGTGATGTTTTTTATAAAAATGATTCATAAAGATGGAAGACCTACACCCATAATACATGAATCATATCACAATGAGCTATTCTTATGAACAAGTTTTACGAATTATGATTTATGAAAAGATTATAATTTATTACAAGTATGATTTATGATATAATATGTACTTCATGGGATGTTGACTTAGCACTGAGAGGACTTTGAGATGGGGACTCGACCCAAGGTGTCCTTAGTAGCAATCTCTAGTCCCTTAACTACGTTGCCACCATTGATTTACCTTTATGACCAAGCTAGTGGATCCACATATAGAATATGTTCATGATATACAGAGTCTACCTTGGTAAGTAGCCTCCTCCTTCTCAATGTGGGATCATTGAATTCCATGTAATAGCTCGTATGGTTTTAGTATCGGCTACGGTTATATCCCACATATGTATGCTCTTATGATGATGTTATCTTTTGATCCATTGACCAAAGAGGTAAATGTTTTAATATGTCATGCCTTTACTCATGTTTTAAAGATATTGGTCTTGCATCCCATGATTCATATTGACTATGTCCTATATTTATTGTGCATGCATGTTCTCACATACTTAGTGCATTCCATTTACTAACTCATACTTTGCCTATATTGTATCATAATGTAGGGTCCAACTATTACGTTCATCCTCCTCTAGCTCGTGGCTAGAGCTTGCTGTGGTAGCTTTTGGTGGTGTGTCCTCATATTCTGAAGATGAGACATTTTACTTCATGTTGACATTTGAATTTTTCCATTACTCATATGTGATCATGGGGAGAAAGGGACTTGTCTAATTCCGTCATCGAATTGGTAGAGGCATGTTAGATAATAAGAGTCTATGTTGTCGCTTTCTCATTCGAGGCTTATGTTCTATATTGAGATTTTTCTTTTGTGTGTATGGATGCTTACGAATGATATGATAAGAGGCTCGGTTGGGATCCCTCGGGATTTTAATCGCTGCATCCCGACTTAGCCCATGTTTGGGTCATGACAAACTTGATATTAGAGCACAAGGTTTAAGAGTATCCTAGAGAGTCTAACATGTTGCATCAAGTAGAGTCTTATTCATGAGTGTGAACCATGCCATATCCTTAAATAGGAGGCTATGAGGTATCTTAGGAAATACTTTATTTTGTTCATGATCTTATCATGCTATAGAGTTGAACTTTAAGGTTTCCTTCTCTAATGCTTTCTCTTTGAGACTATAGAATCATACCTCCATAAAGATACCCATCCCAAGTAATGTTGAGGGAGAGGGATAACAAGCTCCAAATGACCCTTTGAATGATCAAGTGTCTAATATGGAGTTCCGAGCTGCCTGTTAAATGCTAGCCCAAGTAGTGACTACTCAAGTGAACCGAGGGGTAGTTGGTCCTCCAAATGTGTCTACATCGGCTTCAAGGGTTAGAGACTTTAGGAGGATGAACCCTCCTAAATTTCATGGATCCAAGGTTCGTGAGGATCCCCAAGATTTTGTTGATGATTTATATAATATTGTTTATATTATGGGAGTGTCTTAAGAGGAGAAGGCAAAATTGGTGGCCTACTAATTCAAAGGTGTCTCTCAAGTATGTTTTAACAAATGGAAAGCTGAAAGGGTTAAAGAGGGTCCCATAGGTTGGAAAAATTTCAAAGTTTCCTTTCTTTATCCGTTCTTCCCACTTAAGTTGAGGGAGACGAACGTGTTGGATTTTATTAACCTCAAGCACAAAAATATGAATGTGAGGGAATATTCCCTCAAGTTCACAAAGTTTTCCAAGTATGCTCTTTCTTTGGTAGACGACTCTCATCCTCAAATAAGTAAGTTGTTTTTGGGTGTGTTGGACTTGGTGATGAAGGAATGTCGAAATACGATGCTCATTAAAGATATATATATTTCTATGCTCATGACTTATGTCAAGCAAATTGAAGGGTAGAAGCTTAAGGTAAGGAAAATATGGGAGTCCCAGAGGGCTTAGTATGAAGGTGGGTTATATTCATTCAAAATCCGGAGGTGGTAATGACCGTTTTCAACGTAGCCAAAAGTCTCAAGGTTTTTCACAAGCTCTATGTCAAAGATTTGATAAAGATAGGTCCTCTAATCCTAAGGTTGTCATGACCCAAGCCTAGGGCCTAGACGTGACATGGCGAATGAGGAATCCGAAAGTACCTCAAACAAGCCTCTTAGTATTCTTTTAGCGTTTTATAGGTAATGACAATAAATAACCAGAAGAAATCACAATAGTAAATCTTCAACTTACATATATCTAATAATACCTCTAACTTTTAGATTTAACGGGGCTAAGACAAGTCCCTATCTCAACCTCAATCCTAATAGAAAGAAATGTCGTAGTAAGTGTCTAAAAATCTCAACATATCATAAGCTAGAAAGATAAAGGAGTATTATTTCCAGAACATAGGAACTCACCAAAAGTAGTCTTCAAACGTAATCTTAACTAGCCACGTGGAGGAGAACGAGGAGGAGCACCGGTCCCTACATGGTTAGATCATGTAGGAAAAAAAGTATGCCTTAGTACTTTGAATGTACTAAGTATGTAAGAATGCATGAACATTGAGAAAACATTAAAACATTTATGTAATATGAAACATAATGCAACACATGCATAATCAATCATATAGATATCCTTTAAAACATTCATTTTGTGGGGAAATGACCATAATCGACATTTAAGACCATGCGAGCTATTACATGGAATCCAACAAACCCCCTACGTTATCCGGGGAGATACTTGGCGGGTAGAACTCCATCAGCTTTATTCATTTCTGTAAGTTTAACTTTAAGGGCTTTCATGGATCTATTAGCCTAAGCCTACAAGGGATCCTATGTTGGTACATAGTTAATGAGACAAGGGGTTTCTACTAGGACTTCCTTACTGAATCACACCTCAATGCCCCATTCCGTGCTAAGTCAATCCCACAGAATAGTTTAATACCTTAAAATAGTCATACCATAAAGCTTGAGAATTCAGAACATCACATTCGGTAGAATAGTTCATTAAAACCTTTAGTAATTCAAATATGCTAGAATTGTCCTTATAGCATAAAGAATCCATCATTCATAGCATTTCATCATTCTTTTATTTCATAAGACTTCCTTTTGATCATAGACATTGCTTTCATAAATATATATTTGTAGTCAAAGCTTTCATGTCAAATTTCATTGAAAATATAGTAAAACTAGGTGGGTTTAAATCACTCAACTTTCAAACATGTATGTAAATGAAATTATGCATAAATAATTTAAAATCCATTATTTAAAATTATGTTTTAAATAACCCACCATGAATTTCAACAATCTTTAAAAACACAAATAGAGAAATTACTTGCAAACCATCAATTCATACATATGAAATCATTTTATATCAAAATAGATCAATAATCATTAGTTTAATCATGATTCTTGCTATTAAGTAGAAATAAGAATTACCCATAAAAAAATATTACTTAATATCAAGATATTTAGTTGAAAGAGTTTTGGACTACTTGGGTGGAAAAAACCATGGATAAACACCTACATACCTTAAAAAAAATAAACATAATTTATCATATAATCAAAAGACTATATGAATGAGACTGGAAGGAATACTCTCATTGAAGCCTTACATACGCTAATATAAGTTAGGTAATTAAACTTCAAATACTTAATAATCTATGCATTTGGAATCATTATATGAAAACCCATAAAGTTTCATACTTGAATAAAATTAAAACTTTGATAATTCATTTGGGCTTCATGGATAAAAGGATCCATGAATCAATACCCACATACCTTTGAGTAAAGCTTAAAGAAAATAAACATAATTTATCATATAATCAAATACTTTAGGCATGAGAGTGGAAGGAATACTCTCATTGAAGCCTTACATACCTAGAATCCGAAGCGTTACTCAGAATGGAAGGACTTAATAAACACTCTTAAATCCTAACATTTTCTCCTCGTAGGAGCATTGTGTGTACTACCTTGCTTATGGTCAATGAACTCTTGTACTTCATCCTCTCTCAACTCCAATGGGAAGAAGGGATCAAGAAACACTCCTTTGAACTCATCCCAAGTCACGGGATCCGCAATATCTAGGCCTCTCCCTTTTCCGTTGATCAAATCTAATATGAGCAACACCATTCAATTGGTACGTGGCAATCTCCACCCCTTAACCAGGCTAACCCGCATGATTTCCATAATCTTGTGTATGCTATCCACGAAATCTTGTTGATCGTCTTCAACCTTGGAACCCCAAAACTCTAGAGGATTTATTTTCATGAAATCATGAACTCTTGTCGCCATTACCACATTTGGGTTCACAGGAGTAACCACTTCACGATTGAATTGGGCCGTAAAGGCTTGTGTAAGTACTTGAAAGGCCGCTTAAAACTTAGCATTGGAGACTTAGTCATTCAAAGGATCATTCAGAGCTAGTTGCTCCTCTTCAACCACATTCCTTCTTGTAGGGTATCTTCGTGGAGGCATATTCTGAAAATCACAACGAACAAGCATTAGAGGAAAAATATTAACCAATCTACCGCATGACATAGATTATGAAAGAATTGAGACTTTTCTAAGATGTTTCGTAGCCTCCTGTTAATGTATATGGTGCGCTCCATACCAATGAATAAGACTCCACTCAATGCGACATATTAGACTTCTTAGGAATCTTTTAAACCTTGTGCTCTGATGCCAAGTTTGTCACATCCCGAACTAGGGCCAAGCTGAGACACGATGATAGGGATGCAAGGGACCCCAACCAAGCCATCTTATCATACATCGCATATATAAGGTAAAAATATAAAAAATAAGTGAAAGTGACAACTCAAAGGAATGGGTCTAAGGGAAAGAAATACTCAATCAATGTACAAATGGACTACATCAACATATTGTCTAAACATGCCTCTAGTGCTGTCCTAGATAGGGGCTTAAGATAAGCTCCCAGCTCACCTGAATCTAGTAAAGAAAATTCAAGTAAACAATGAGAATGAAAGTCGTGTCCTCGATTGAATGAGGACTCACCAACTCATTAATATCTAAGGTGACTCTAGCAACGAATAGTATGGTCGTGGGTGTCATCCGTCCCTACATTATAAGACAAGGTAGGCAAAATATGTATTAGTACATAAAAGGTATTAAGTATATGAGATATGCATGAACATGCAGAGGAACATGAGCAATATTCCATAACATGCATGACCCATCATAATGAACATAAGTAAGGCTTAAAAACATTTGAAAACATATGAAAAATCAAGCTCAATGCATATCATAAAACTTCATCATAAACTCATAAATTGACATTTAACTTGTCTGTGGGATAAGAACTTTAACCAACATCTTAAGACCATACAAGCTATAATATGGAATCGAATGTAACCCTCATCAAGAATGGGGAGGCTTCCGACTTCCATGAAGGATTCTCAATTTATTGAGCCAAACCTCCTGCAACTTTCATTTTTTGACAATATTGAAACTTAGCCACAAACTCCACAATATCCCTTTTTATGCCATCACATTAATACACTTCTCTCAAGTTTCTATATATCTTCGTGGAACTTTGATGAATAAAATATTGTGAACTATAAGCCTCGATTATTATCATATCTCTGAAGACATCTACATTGGGAATACATAATCGACTTTGATATCTCAAAATACCATCTCCCCCTTGGGATAAAACCTCAATGTATTTTTTAGAAACCACTTTCTTCAATTCCATCAAAGAAGGATCACTATCCTATTTTTCCTTAACATCTTCCACAAGAGATGATTCAAAACCATTTTGTAAAATAATACCACCATCCTCAGAATCAACAATCAAACTCCCAAATGGGCTAATCTATGCACACTCTGCACTAGCTCCTTCGTTTCATCCTCAATATGGGCAACACTACTCATGGACAATCGACTAAGAGTGTCGACAAACATATTTGCCTTTTTCGGCTGATATAGAACACTCATATCATAATCTTTTCACAACTCAAGACATATTCTTTGTCTAAGGTACAAGAGTTCACTGGAATAATATTTCTACACTACTAAGGATGAAAACTATATTTTGAGAATGAGTAAAGGAGTATATAGAGAGAAGAGTTGGTTGAGAAAGCTTGATGAACAAAATGATAAAATAAGGTGGCTATTTATAGGTATGAATAACGGACCTAACAATAATTAAAATAATTATAAAGAAAAATCTAAAAATTTAAAGGAAGATTGTGATGTCATGGGTGATGTCAAATGGAGGACTATTGATTTCATGAGTAATGTCAAATGGATCTAGATCTATCCATGGTTGGTGAGATGAACCTTCTTTTAACAGAATACCCTTTTCCAGAGCTGCGTTTGAAAAAGATAACTTCCTCATTAGGATTTTGTGTCTTCATATAAATTGTTTGTCTAGAAGTCTACTTTCATATCATTTAAAAATCAACCGATTTGGAGTATTCTATAGTGAGATATGTTTTTTCTTCTACAAATACTCAATTTCATCACAACACCATGTCTTGCAACAATTAATTTATTTGACGTAATTAACCTCAGAAACATAAAATATGGTCTTCAAAAAAGTTATAGGTAATGATGTTTGGGTTATTCAAAAATTTGAATCACCTAATGTTAACCATCCTGCTAAAAGTTATGCCCAAAATACAGAAGCGATATCATTTTCATCGAGAATTGAAATATCATATACAACATTTTTTAGGGGGTTTTACAAGTTGATCTACTTTTCCTAAGTGTACCCAGTGTGGGAAAAACCATAGATGTAAATATTTGGTATGAATGGGTGCATGTTTTAGATGCGGTAAGATGGGGCATAAGATCTCCGAATGCCCTAGCAAGGGAAGGGAAAGGCATCCTCAAGGTCAAACTACTCTAGGTGGAAAGGCTCCACAAGGTTGTTGTCCATGTCAAAATAGGTTCTATGCCCTTCAATCTAGGCAAGAGGTTGAGGAGTCTATTGAAAGTATTTGACCCTAATATTTATACATTGTTGGATCCGAGTGTTTCTCTATCATTTTTTACTCCTTATTTTTCTTTGAGATTCATTGTTAGTTTTGAGATCATTCTAGAGACTTTTTCGTTCTATAGCCCTGTTGATGAATCAATTGTGGCCAAAAGAGTATAGAAATTATTTAGTTTTGATTCTTCATAAAATCACCTCGGTTGATATTGTAGAGCTTGATATAATCAATTTTGATGTTATTGTTGATATGGTTTGACTTCATGCATGTTATGATTTGATATGTTGTAGAACCCGTATGGTAAAGTTTCAGTTTCCAAATGAGCCAATCCTAGAATGTAAAGGTAGTAATTTTGTATTTAAGGGTTAATTCATATTGTGCATTATAGGTCTAAAAATGATTTCCAAAAGTTGTATCTACCATCTAGTTTGGGTTATGGATACTAAGTCCGAAATTTCTACTCTTAAGCATATTCCAGTTGTTAATGAGTTTTTGGAAGTTTTCGCCGATGATCTTCAAGGCATTCCTCCCCTAAGAGAAATAGACTTTGGTATCGATCTCCCCTCCTCCCCCGATACTTAGCCTATCTCTACTCCTCCTTATCGAATAGACCTGGCAGAATTGAAAGGGTTAAAAGATTAGTTGAAATATTTATTGGATAAAGGTTTCATTAGATGGAGCATCTCTCTATAGGGTGCACCGATTCTCTTTATTAGAAAAAAGATGGTTCTCTCTGTATGTGTATTGACTATCTTCAATTGAAAAATCTCACAATTAAGATTAAGCATCTCATCCCAAGGATTGATGACTTGTTCGATCAAGTTCAAGTAGTAAGCCACTTTTCAAAGATTGATCTTCGATCGGATTATCATCGACTCTGAGTAAGAGAATGTAACATTCCAAAGATGGCTTTTAGAACTAAGTATGGCCACTTTGAATTCTTTTTTATAATTTTTAGACTAACGAATGCCCTTGCAACTTTTATGGATTTGATGAATAGGCTGTTCAAAAAGTGATAGTTTGATCTACTTTTTGAGTGAGGAAGAACATGTCTATCATTTGAGGATTGTGTTGTAAATTTTCAAGGACCACCAGTTATATTCAAAGTTTAGTAAATATGAATTTTGGTGACAGCCAATCACTTTCCTTGGCCATATCGTCTTCGGCGAAGGAATTATGATTGATCCAAAGAAGACTGAGCTAGTTAAGAATTTGCCCAGACTATTGACTCCTTTTGATATTCAGAGTTTCTTGAGCTTAGTCGGTTATTATAGATAGTTTGAGAATGGTTTCTCTTCCATTTCATTGCCCTTGACAACTTTGACACAAAAAAAGTTAAATTCCAATTGTCCGAGGTGTGTGAGAAAAGCTTTCAAGAGTTGAAGGATTGGATTACTTCCACTTTGGTGCTGACTTTTTTGGATGGTTCAGATGGGTTCATTGTACATTGTGAAGCTTCATAACTTGGCCTTGGTTGTGTTCTAATACAAAATTGTAAAGTGATAGCGTATGCTTCTAGGAAACTCAAAATGCATGAAAATAATTACCTAACCCATGACTTGAAGTTAGCGGTGGTAGTTTTTACTTTGAAGTTGTGGAGACACTAGTTGTATGGTATCCATAAGGATGTTTACCATTCATAAGAGTTTTCACTATTTGTTCACCAAAAGGGACTTGAACCTTCGATAAAGGATATGTCGTGAGTTATTGAAGGATTATGATATGAGTGTGCTATATCACCCAAAAAAGGCAAATATGTTTGTCGACGCTCTTAGTAGATTATCCATGAACAGTGTTGCCCATATTGAGGATGAAAAGAAGGAGCTAGTGCAGGGTGTGCGTAGATTAGCCCATTTGGGAGTTTGATTAGTTGATTCTGAGGATGGTGATATTAATTTGCTAATTGGTTTTGAATCATCTCTTATGGCAGATGTTAAGGCAAAACAAGATAGTGATCCTTCTTTGATGAAATTGAAGAAAGTGGTTTCCAAAAAATACATTGAGGCTTTATCCTAAGGGGGAGATGGTGTTTTAAGATATCAAGGTCGATTATGTGTTCCCAATGTAGATGTCTTCAGACATATGATAATAACGGAGGCTTATAGTTCACAATTTTCTATTCATCAAGGTTCCTCAAAGATGTATAGAAATTTGAGAGAAGTGTATTAATGTGATGGCATAAAAAGGGAAATTGTGGAGTTTGTGGCTAAGTTTCAATATTGTCAACAAATGAAAGTTACAGGAGGTTTGGCTCAATAAATTGAGAATCCTTTATGGAAGTCGGAAGCCTCCCCCTTCTTGATGAGGGTTACATCCGATTCCATATTTATTACACCCCACACTCTTGAGTTCGGAATATTCTTAAGCTTCTTAGAAGTTATCATGTGAGCTGGATAATCTACGACACTATCAAATAACCCTAAAGAAGGGAGAATGTGATACCCCATAATTGGGAAGGTTGGAAATAGAGTCATGAGAAGTCAGAAGGATTGAAGGCCAAGTAATGATACGTAGGACTCGATTTACCCATGTAAGCTATTAACTAAGAAATTTTACACACTTGAGCTACTTGAGTACATATCAATCTTATGTGGAATGGATTATATAGGCTCTTAAAATAAGATTAGATTATGAACACACGAGGAGGAGGAGAGAATGACACGTGGCAGCAAGAAAGGAGTGGCACGTGGAAGCATAGGGAAGTGACACATGGCAGCAGGTGACCCACCTGCTTGGGTTCAACTAGGTGACCCACCTGCTTGGGGGAGGGGGTGGACCCCACTGCGATGTGGCAACTCCTTCTTGGTTGCATGATTGAGGTGGCCCAATAAAGGCTTGACACATGTCACCCTTAGGGGCTGACATATGTCAACTCCTAAGGAAAGTATATACATATACTTTAATGACTAATTCCTTACAATTTCATCTTTTTGACTTAGAACAAGGAACAAAAACTTGAGAGAAAAACCAAGAACAAGGAGGAGAGGAGCTACGGGTTTGGGACCAAGAGAGGTAAGCCTCCGGTTTTGTTCCATGAATTAATTATTTAAGGTATCCTACGATGATATAGCAGTTTTTAATAATGAAAATTTTCTATTTGGGGTAACAAAGAAGAGATACAAACAGCCCACTACTTTTCAGCATACTAAGAGAACTTCCGAGACAAGTTTTAGTAAGTTTTAGCAAGATATGGCTTGGTTATCTTTTCCCATGTTTTGGTAAGGGTTTGGACATGTTATGAGAGTTTTAATGATTTAAATTTATGGTTTGGATCAGCACAAAATTGATAGTAAGTAGCCACGAAATTTCAGCCGCAACTAGAGAACTTCCGAGGCAAATTTTGGCAAGCTTTGGCTAATTTCGGGTAAGGTAAGGGTTTTTCTTTTAATTTGGGGTTTATTGAGTTGTTATTAAGTGTATTATATGTTGTTTAAGTGGATGGAATGTGAAAATATCATGGATATGCTTGACGTTAGAAATATCCTAAAGTGAAGTTGTTGTGCTTAAATTGAAGTCGAGTAGATTGTTGTACTTATGGTGCTGCAGCTGTAGGTGGTGTTATGGTATGTTTCAGGGATGGAAAACGTTCTAATTATGGTGGGGGTGCTACTTGTTTCATCCACATAACCCTCCATTATGTATGATTAAAGGTGTTACAACAGGTAGACTAGAAACCCTATTTTGAATATCATAATTTTGAGCAAGTCGTTGGAAGTTTGTATCATGTAATGTTGATATGAGTTTCCTATATATATGCTGAAGGGTGTTGTTGTTGGTTGTATGTAGTGAAAAGGGGTGTAATTAGATGTTCGGATAGGGAAAGTTATAGAGGAGATGCTGCCCAAATTCCGTTAACTTTTAACTAGTTAATAGACTAGTTGAGACTAGTTGAGAAAGGAGAATAACGAATTGGTTCCTATGGGTAGTTGGTGGTAGAATTGAAAGTTGGAAAGTTTAAGGTCACTAACCCTAGTATTACTTTCTTATTAAATAGGTTAAAGAAGTAACGAAGCGAGCTTGGATGCGAGTAATCCATAATAGGTATGTAGAGCTACTCTTCTTTTTTTTTTGGTATGTCTTAGGCATAAGTTATGAATGGTTTGTATCTGAAATGTGGGGATAATTCCACTCATTAAACTCTAAATGTAATTCATAGACTTTACTCACTTTGTGATGTTAAGACTCTTGTAATAATTGAGTTATTGCCTTTTAAGGCTGCTAGATCATGAATGGTAGTATATGTAAGGCCTATCTCTTCTTCCTTTTTGGAATGTCTTAAATATAAATGCAATGGCATATGATATGAGGTGGAGGTAGTTCTAGTTATAAGCTTCGGGTATAACTTGTGACTTTTATTCATTACTTGATATTAGAATGTTTTAAGTAGTTGAACTACTACCCTCGAGTCTCCTATCTGATGAATAATAATTGAATGCATCAGCTCCTATTCCTAAGGTCTCTGCGACGACAAACGTCTTTACTTCCATAAGTGGTTTAACCCTATCTCAATACATATCTACGATCTATGAAACTCCAGCTAATATGATCCCAAATGGTGTTTAGAAGGTACTTAAGATGATTACTACTCTGGCCTTCTATTGATGGTTCACTTGACTGTTTCATCGAGTCTCTGATGATGATGTAAATTGCATATGGTTTCTCATTACTCTAGTCATGCACACTATAACCTATCTTCCTCTGAGTCCCATAAGGGGGCTGGGAATGCGGTCGTGCCTAGCTTTACTATTCGCTCACCGAGTCTCGGGCCGATTATATATATATATATGTAGAAGTATATGATGATTGTTACACCCCACACTCTCGAGCTCGGAATGTCTCTTAAGTTCTTTAGACATTATCATGTGAGCCGGATAAGCTACGACACTATCAAATGACTCTAAGGAAAGGAGAATATGTTACCCCATAGTAGAGAAGGTTGAAAATAGAGTCATAAGAATCCGGAAGGAATTGGAGGCCAAATAATGAGTCGTAGGACGCAATTTACCCACGTAAGCTACTAACATAGAGGTCTTACATACTTGATCTACTTGAGGACATACTAAGCTTACGTAGCATGGATTACATAGGCACCTAAAATAAGATGAGATTACAAACCCATGAGGAAGGGGAAAAGACGACACGTGGAAGCCAATGGAGGAGCGACACGTGGAAGCACCTCAAGCAAGTAGGTGACCCACCTACTTAGGGTCAAGTAGGTGACCCACCTACTTGGGAGGTGGGGCCCACAAGGACATGTGGCAGCCTAGGGGTAAGGCATGGATCCGTGGCCCAATAGGGTATGGACATGTGTCACCATATAGGGATGACATGTGTCACCTCCTAGGACCACATATATGCATGTATATGTGTCTTATACTTCAGTTCTGATCCATTAAACTTCAGCAAAAACACAAGAACAAAACCCTAGTTTAGAGAGAAACTAGCGACGGCTAGGAGGAAAAAAAAAGGTAAGTCCCGATTTCGTTCCGTAAATTAATTATCTAGCATAAACAACAATTATATGGAGGTATTAGAAGTATAAAATCATGGCTTGGTGAAGCAAAACGGACAGCAACTAGTCCATACAGTTTCAGCACTCTAAGAAGGGTTCCGAGGCGCGATTTGGGCTAGTTTGGCCAATTTCGGGTAAGGTAAGGTTTGTCCTTAAAATTTTGACATTATGGTGTTGTTATGGAGTATATTATGTACCTTTTATACAGATGGAAGTATGGAAAAATCGTGGGTATGCTCAGCGAAAGAAACAATCTAAATTGAAGTCGCCGTAGTTAAATTGTAGTCGAAGTGAGGCGTGGTGTGGTTGGAGGTTGCTGCTGGTTGGGTGGTGTGTGTTGAAGGGTATAAATATTTTCTAAAATAGGTTTGGAAGTTTCTGTTTGTATCCACACGATTCCACGCTTCGTACGATTAAAGGTTTCACAAAATCGAAACTAGAAACTCTATTTTAGATATCGTAATTTCGAGCGAGTCGTTCGGAGGTTGTAATGTATAATGTTGCAAAGTTTTCTATATATAAGAGATGATGGTTATGTTGTTGGTTGTCTTTAAATATTAGGGACGTGATTGGGAATTCAGATAAGGCACATTATAGGGGAGGTGCTATCCGATTTTCGTTAACGCCTTAACTAATTAAGGAACTAGTCGAGAAGGCGAGCAAGGGAATGGGGTTTATGAATACTCTTAAGTAATGTAAGATGATGAAAGGTCTAAAGAGGTTGATGTTCGTATTGATTTAATGTTACCTAGGTTCACGGGACGACAAGGCGACCGGGACAAATACTAACCCATAACAGGTATGCGAAGCTTTCTTTTGGCATATTTTTGGAATAAGTATGTAAAGCTTATTCCTTCTCTTGGCATGTTTTTGGCATAAGTAGGTAAAGCTGTTCTTCTTTATTTTGTCATGTCTTAGATATAAGTTATGAATGGTTTGTATATGGAACTTGGGGATAGTTCCATTCATAAATCTCCGAGTACGGTCCATAATTCTTATCCACTTCGTAATGGTAGAACTCCTGTAATAGTTGAGCTATTTTATTTTTAAGGCTTCTATAGGATAAAAGATAATATATGTAGAGCCTATTGACTCGTGTTCACTTCTAAATGCTAAGGCTCTTAAGGTAGCTGAGCTATCACCCTCAAGCCTTCTATATAGGAAATAGTAACCGGATGCATGGGAAGCATGAACTATAACTCTTATTCATTTCTTAATATCGAAGTTCTTGAAGTAGTTGAACTGCTACCCTCGAGTCCCTATATGATGAATACTAATTGAATGTATGAGCTCCCATGCCTAAGAACTCTATAATGATAAGTTTCTCTGATTGCATAAGCCATTTGGTATTACCTTAATAAAATCCTAGGACTCTTGAGACTCCGTCGATGTGGCCCCTAATGGAAGTTAGAGGATACGTGAGCAATGATAGTTTTGATCCTCAAATGATAGTCCATGACGATTGTTATACCGAATCTCAAATGATGAGCTAATTGCATATGGTTCCTTGATACTTTACCGTATAGGCTGTTAATACGTCATTCACCGCGTCCCATAAAGGATCGAGCAGGATAAACTCACCGCATCCCATGAAGGGCCGGACATGATAAATTCACCTCGTCCTATGAAGGGCCAGGCATGATAAATTCACCGCATCCCATGAAGGGCCGGCCATGATAAATTCACCACGTCCTATGAAGGGCCAGGCATGATATATGATGAAATGATTATTCACCGCGTCCCATGAAGGGTCGGGCATGATATATGATGCAATGATCATTCACCGCATCCCATGAAGGGCCGATCATGATTATGATGAAAAGATTATGATACCGAGTTCACGAGAGGGCCAGATATAGGGTATGATAAGGTATATGACAGCATGTCCTAAGCTGCTAGTACAGTAATCTGTTAACTATTATTCATGTTTTCTATATCCCCATTTCAGTTGTTGTTTCTGTTATGATATGTTATGCTTTATATACTCAGTACATATGTCGTACTGACCTCCCGTTCTCCGGTGGGATGCATTTCATGCCCGCAGGTACAGATGTTCATTTTGGCGATCAGTCAGCTTAGGAGTTCCTCTCAGCTATGTCGGAAGTGCTTCACTGTCCTGGAGCCTAATTTTTTATACTGGTCATTTAATATACATATTTATTTATTCAGGGGTACGGCAGAGGCCTTATCCCGTCATATGATGCAGTTATTACTCTTAGAGGTCTGTAGACATATGTATGTGGGTTATTTATAAGTTTGTTTCAGTTATGCTCATACGACGTATTGCAAATGTTTTCATGGTATGGCAGCCTCGTCGGCTCGCGTGCCCTTTCCTGTTATGACAAAGGTGAATGAGGCTACAAGTTCCTAAAAAAAAGATTTTGACCCACTGGGGTTTGTATATAGTATCACATCACATACGGTTCAACTTAAGGGTAGCTGACAGATATGCATAAGGGGGTCCATGTTGGACCCTAGTCGCAGCCTACGGAGTTGTGTTGTGATAGAAGTAGTATCAGAGCATTTAGGATGTTACTGTATTTCATATCTAGAATCGTGCGATAGAGCTGAGTCATAGGAAATGAAATTCCTCATACTAACTTGTGATTTCAGCAGAAAGACAATATCGATAGAACAAAGTAATTGATGCTATTGAAAGTTACAAAGCACGCAGGTAAGCAAAGGCATGAAGGACCTATGTCAGGTAAGGCATTGCAAAACGATTGATATATAAAGCTGGAAAATGAAAGGAAAAGTATACAGGAAAGTGCAATAGGTACAGTTCCTGTAGACATATAAGGTAAGTCCATTTTCATACTACTAATTGTTGGCGCCCTGTGCAGCTGCGATATGAGATAATATAACTATATATGTGTGCCCTGTGTGGATGAGATGTTATATAATATGAATATACATATATGTGTGTCCTGTGAGGCATTGTTAGTATTTTTTGCGTGTAGGTGTTGAGATAGTAAGAAATACAGAGGAAACTCTGCCTAAAATTTCGTAAAAATAAAAAGAGAATGAGATACAGGACTGTAGTATGGCTTGAAAGGTTGTGCTCACAACAATGATGAGATTTGACTAAACGAGAATGGTTGACCTCGAGAAATGAGTTAATTGTTGAATTAATGGCAATAAAAACTAGGAGGTCGATATGGGTATAATAGAACGAAGTTGGGAAGGACCTATAGACCTAAGAAGAAGACTTAGAGAAGACTGATCGATCGGGATAAAAAAAATATAGTAAGGCATCGCCTGAATTGATACATAGGGATAAACTATGACAAATTATAGTTGAAAGATTTGCAAAACAACTGTTGCATTACGAGTTTATTAGAAGGATAAGTGGTATCCACTGGAATAAGGTTAGTATAATGGCGGAGCTGGAAACATGGATCATCAAAGTATGAGTACTCCCGAGTGGAGAATTTGAACCAATTATGAGCACGAGCTAATTACTGATTGGGATGAATGGAATGTGGCTTTGAATGCACTGCTACATGACGGATATTACTCGAGTATCAACCATTAGATGAGATTTTATAGGATATATTCCGAAGACCAAAGCACCTTATGGTTGTTGATATATCCCGTACTTCTGTACCTTGAGACGTGTTCATAAGCTTCTTGAAAATCTCCATGTGATCCCTATTATCTATCACGTTACTAAATAACTCTAAGGAAGGGAGGATGTGATGCCCCATGATAGTGAAGGTTGGAAATAGAGTTCTAAGTATTTAAAAGGAGTTGGAGGCCAACTAACAAACCGTGGAACTCGACTTGCTTGCATAAGATACTAACTTAGAAGTCTTACACACTTAAGCTACTTGAGTATACGTCGAGCTTAAGTAGCATGGAGTGCATAGGCTCTTGAAGTAAGACGAGATTACAAGCTCACGAAAGAGAAATAAGGAAACGACGGGCCTACTCGAAGAAAGTAGGTGATGCACCTACTTGGACACGCAGGTGATGCACCTACTTAGGGTCAAGTAGGTGACGCAGCAGCTTGGGGTGGACCCCAGTGCCACATGGCAGCATGTGATTGGCCTCATGGGTTGAGGTGGCACCCTAGGAGGCTTTCACGTGTCACCCTAGGAGGCTGCCATGTTGCACCTTCTAAAGAGGTATATATATATGTTTTATGTGACCCCTATGTTCAGTATTCATCCAAAACATAATCCAAAAATAGAGAGAAAACGTGAGAGAAGAGAAGGAGGCAGCCATGGCTTGAAAGAGTTCAAGGTAAGTTTTCCAACATTTTCCTCCGTGAATTAATTATCTACGGTGTTCCTCAAGCACGTGGAGATGTATATATGTGTTTTATAATACCTAAAAAAACATACATTCAGCTTTACACTTGGAACAAACAAGAGAAAGTGTGAAAGAAGAAGAGGAAAATGTTGGAGGGCAAGAAGAGGAGCTACGGGTTTGGGGCTGCCAAGGTAAGACTCAGAGTTTTGTTTCGTAAATTAATTATTTAAGGTATAACACAGTTATTTAATGGTGTTTTATAACATAAAATTAAAATTTGGGGCAGTGGAGAAGTGGCACAAACAGTCGCAACTTTCAGCACTTTGAGGGGGTTTCCGAAGTTAATTTTCAGCAGGTTTGGGAATCCGTTTGTTAAGGTATGGATTGGTTCTATTCAACCACATTTTGGTAAGGGATTTTAAATGATACGAAGGTTTTAATAATGAAAAATCATGGCTTGGGGCAGCACGAAACGGATAACAAGCAGTCCACGCGATTTCAGCAAGTTTGAAAAGTTTCCGAGTTGCAATTTGGCAGTTTTGGCCAATTTTGGGTAAGGTAAGGTTTCTCCTCTTAAGTTGGATTTTATGGTGTTTTTATTAAGGGTATTATATGTTGTTTAGGTGGATGGAAACGTGAAAACATCATAGAAATTCTTGACGTTTGAAACAAACTAAAATGGAATCGCTATAGTTGAATTGTCATCGAAGTAAAGTGTTGTGCTTGTGGTGTACTGCTGCAGGTGTGTGGGGTCTTGTTGCAGGGACTAAATATGTTCTAAAAGGGGTGTGGGTGATGATGGTAACATCCACATGACCCCTCGTTTTGTATAAATAAAGGCTTTGCGAAATAAAGACTAAAAATCCTATTTTGGTGTCGTAATTTTCAGCAAGTTGTTTGGAGCTTGTGTTGCGTGATGTCGCCATGTTTTATATTTATATGTTGCAGGGTGTTGTTTTTGGTTGTGTTTTGTGATTAGGGATGTAATTGGAAATTTGGATAGAGCACTTTATAGGGGAGGTGCTGCCCAATTTTCGTTAACGCCTTAACGAATTAAAGAACTAGTCGAGGAGACGAATAAGGAAATAGGTTCCATGAATGCTAAGGTACAACTAAGGGAAATGAAAAGTTAAGGTTGTTGATACTCACATTTATCCCATGTTAAATAGGTTCGTAGGAAGACGACGTGGACATGATTGAGAGTAGTACATACGAGGTATGTGAAGCTTTCTTTTGGCGTGTTTTTGGAATAAGTATGTAAACTTTATTACTTCTCTTGGCATGTTTTTGGCATAAGTAGGTAAAGCTATTCTTATTTATTTCGGCATGTCTTAGATGTAAGTTATAAATGGTTTGTATATGGAACATGGGGATAGTTCCATTCGTAAAGCTCCAAGTACATTCCATAATTCTTATCCACTTCGTAATGGTAGAACTCCTATAATAGTTGAGATATTTCCTTTTTAAGGCTTCTATAGGATAAAAGGTAATATATGTAGAGCCTATTGACTCGTGTTCACTTCTAAATGCTAAGGCTCTTAAGGTAGCTGAGCTATCACCCTCAAGCCTTCTATACATGAAATAGTAACCGGATGCATGGGAAGCTTGAACTATAACTCCTATTCATTTCTTAATATTGAAGTTCTTGAAGTAGTTGAACTGCTACCCTCGAGTCCCTATATGATGAATAATAATTGAATGTATGAGCTCCCATGCCTAAGAACTCTATAATGACAAGTGTCTCTGATTGCATAAGCCGTTTGGTATTACCTTAATAGAAGCCTAGGACTCTTAAGACTCAGTCGATGTGGCCTCTAATGGAAATTAGAGGATACGTGAGACGATGATAGTTTTGATCCTCAAATGATAGTCTATGACGATTGATATACCGAATCTCAGATGATGAGCTAATTGCATATGGTTCCTCATTACTTTATAGTGCAGGCTGTTAATACGTCACTCACCGCGTCCCATGAAGGGACGGGCAGGATAAACTCACCGCGTCCCATGAAGGGCCGGGCATGATAAATTCACCGCGTCCCATAAAGGGTCGGGCATGATAAATTCACCGCGTCCCATGAATGGACGGGCATGATATATGATTCAATGATCATTCACCGCATCCCATGAAGGGTCGGGCATGATAAATGATGAAATGACATCTTCATTGAGTCCCATGAAGGGCCGGGCATGATAAATTCACCGCATCCCATGAAGGGTCGGGCATGATAAATTCACCGCGTCCCATTAAGGGACGGGCATGATAAATTCACTACGTCCCATGAAGGGTCGGGCATGATAAATTCACCGTGTTCCATGAAGGGCTGGGCATGATATATGATGAAATGATTATTCACTGCATCCCATGAAGGCCCGGGCATGATATATGATGTTATGATCATTCACCGCATCCCATGAAGGGCCAGGCATGATAAATGATGAAATGACATCTTCATTGAGTCCCTCACTGAAGGGCCGGATATAGTCTGTAGGCATGCATGTGGAAATATAGTGACACACTTGTAGCACCAAGTCCCATAGTGTTCAAGGTATGATAGTATATAAGGAAGGTATACATGCCCTCATGTCATAAGATGCAGGTAGAGAAATTCGTTAACTGTTATATTTGTTTCCTGCATCCCTACTTTAGTTGTCAGCTCAGTTATGTATTGTTATGGTTTATATACTCAGTACATATATCGTACTGACCCCCTTTCCTTGGGGGGCTGCATTTCATGCCCGCAGGCATAGACATTCATTTCAGAGATCCGCCATCTCAGAATTTCCGCTCACCTATGATTGGAGGTGCTCCACTATTCTGGAGCCTAGTTTTTTTGTACTAGTCCTCCGATATATATATGTATTTGTTTATTCAAGGGTACGGCATGGGCCCTATCCCACCATATGTTACCATACTATTCTTAGAGATTTGTAGACATGTATATGTGGGTTGTTCATGAGTTTATTTTGGTTGTGCCTATATGGCACGTTGTAAATGTTTTTACGGTATGGAAGCCTTGTTGGCTTGCATTCTCTTCTACGATACGATACGAATGAAGGAGGATACATGAACATGAAAAAGTTTTAACCTATTAGGGTTTTGGGGGGTTGTATCACAGTACCCATAGTTCAATTTGGTTATATTTGAAAGTTAAGTATACGGGGGTCCAGGTTGGACCCCAGTCGCAGCCCATGGGGTTAGGTCGTGACAGTTGTTCTAGGGTTTCCTATAAAGGCAACCTAACATATGGATGATTTAACAGAAAATGTAGATATGGTGTGGCACATTAAATAGGTTGGAGTAGAATCATTCGCATGTGAATAGCTGAAAATAAACGGAGGATGACATGGGTACACCCTAAAAAGGAGGAAGTGGACAAGAGAAGTACAAGCGTAAGAGAAAATCAACCGACGCCATCGTATGTAAATGGGAATGCTTAAACTTTAAACGAGACCCCATAAGGGATGTACACGATCATACCCTCAGTAATGCATCGGATTTTGTCAAAACTTCGAAGTTAAGCGTGCTTAGTGAGAGTAGCACTGGGATGGGTGACCCCCTAGGAAATGAAAAAGGAAACAAAACAAGTATAACAAATGATACTGTAAGTGCACGGTAGTACAATGACACATGTAGAGCAGAGTAAGCCAAGAGCAGGGGATTACTTGATAAAAAGAAGTCGGTAATAGCAATGTGATGTCCACATTTAGAATCGATTAAGGAAAAGTGTAAGATGGTTCGAGGCAGAACTAGTAAGATATAATCGATATTAAGGACAAAAGCCATAGTCGAGCCCTGACCTCGACTGAAGGAAGTAAGCCGCTAGTATAGGGATGCTAAGGCATTTTCTGAATTTCTCTAAGTACCTACACATGTTTGTGTAAGAATTACAAAATAATGTTTTGTAATAAAACTGGAAAGAAGATCTGAGTAAAAGAGCAACATAGCATACCTAAGGTGTTACAGGTTGAATTAAAAGGAATTGTACAACAACTTAAATGAAGTGGAGCATCAGAGACTTGATAGCTTGTTACGGGGGATGGGAATCCCGACTCGGAAATGGAAGGCAATTAAGGTAGGTTATAGTCCAAGCTGACCTCACACTCTACAGAAGTATAAGTTTATATGGGTTATGATGGATAAAGCTGCCTATGAGTGGGACCTACTATCCGATGAAGCAATACATTCAGTTTTCGCAGATCAATGCTCCGTAAGTATATAAACGACCCTCCCAGAATATTTCCTGGGGAGGAGGTCTATGTAACAGGGAGTTATCCTATGAGGGGCAAATTATTGCCATCCTGGATTGGTAGATTAAAAGAGGTGCGAACTAAGGGCGTAGCTTTTGTCAAGGTGCCGTGGCGGAATAAGAATCATGAAGAAATAACTTGGGAAGCTAAAGAGGACATGAAACACAGGTATCCATACCTATTTCCAAATGTCTATGGGTAAACCCCCACTCCTGGAACTCATATATTAATTACTTGGATGAAAATGTATGTAATTGCAATAGAAAGGAATCTCCCTATAGATTGTATAAAGTCTTAAGGGAAGTTTTATTCAACATTCGGGGAGGAATGTTCTAAAGGGAGAAAGGATGTTACACCCCACACTCTCGAGCTCAGAATGTCTCTTAAGTTCTTTAGACATTATCATGTGAGCCGGATAAGCTACGACACTATCAAATGACTCTAAGGAAAGGAGAATGTGTTTCCCCATAGTAGAGAAGGTTGAAAATAGAGTCATAAGAATCCGGAAGGAATTGGAGGCCAAATAATGAGTCGTAGGACGCGATTTACCCACATAAGCTACCAAATTAGAGGTATTACATACTTGAGCTACTTGAGTACATACTAAGCTTACGTAGCATTGATTACATAGGCACCTAAAATAAGACGAGATTACAAACCCACGAGGAAGGGGAAAAGAGGATACGTGGAAGCCAATGGAGGAGCGACATGTCGCAGCACCTCAATCAAGAAGGTGACCCACCTACTTAGGGTCAAGTAGGTGACCCACCTACTTGGGAGGTGGGGCCCACAAGGACACGTGGTAGCCTAGGGGTAAGGCATGGATCCGTGCCCCAATAGGGGCTGGACATGTGTCACCATATGGGGATGACACATGTCACCTCCTAGGACCACATATATACATGTATATGTGTCTTATACTTCAGTTCTGATCCATTAAACTTCAGCAAAAACTCAAGAACAAAACCCTAGTTTAGAGAGAAACTAGCGACGGCTAGGAGGAAAAAAAGGTAAGTCCCGATTTCATTCCGTAAATTAATTATCTAGTATAAACCACGATGATATGGAGGTATTAGAAGTATAAAATCACGGCTTGGTGAAGCAAAACGGACAGCAACTAGTCCACATAGTTTCAGCACGCTAAGAAGGGTTCCGAGGCGCGATTTGGGCTAGTTTGGCCAATTTCGGGAAAGGTAAGGTTTGTCCTTTAAATTTTGATATTATGGTGTTTTTATGGAGTATATTATGTACCTTTTATACAGATGGAAGTATGAAAAAATCGTGGGTATGCTCAGCAAAAGAAACAATCTAAATTGAAGTCGCCGTAGTTAAATTGTAGTCGAAGTGAGGCGTGGTGCGGTTGGAGGTTGCTGCTGGTTGGGTGGTGTGTGTTGCAGGGTCTAAATATTTTCTAAAATAAGTTTGGAAGTTTCTGTTTGTATCCACACGATTCCACACTTCGTACGATTAAAGGTTTCGCAAAATAGAAACTAGAAACCCTATTTTAGATATCGTAATTTCGAGCGAGTCGTTCGGAGGTTGTAATGTATAATGTTGCAAAGTTTTCTATATATAAGAGATGATGGTTATGTTGTTGGTTGTCTGTATATATTAGGGATGTGATTGGGAATTCAGATAGGGCACATTATAGGGGAGGTGCTATCCGATTTTCGTTAACGCCTTAACTAGTTAAGGAACTAGTCGAGAAGGCGAGCGAGGGAATGGGGTTTATGAATACTCTTAAGTAATGTAAGACGCTGAAAGGTATAAATAGTTTGATGTTCATATTTATTTAATGTTACCTAGGGTCACGGGAGGACAAGGAGACCGGGACAAAGACTAACCCATAACAGGTATGCGAAGCTTTCTTTTGGCATATTTTTGGAATAAGTATGTAAAGCTTATTCCTTCTCTTGGCATGTTTTTGGCATAAGTAGGTAAAGCTATTCTTCTTTATTTTGGAATGTCTTAGTTATAATTTATGAATGATTTGTATATGGAACTTGGGGATAGTTCCATTCGTAAAGCTCCGAGTACAGTCCATAATTCTTATCTACTTCATAATAGTAGAACTCCTGTAATAGTTGAGCTATTGCCTTTTTAAGGCTTCTATAGGATAAAAGGTAATATATGTAGAGCCTATTGACTCGTGTTAACTTCTAAATGCTAAGGCTCTTAAGATAGCTGAGCTATCACCCTCAAGCCTTCTATATAGGAAATAGTAACCGGATGCATGGGAAGCATGAACTATAACTCCTATTCATTTCTTAATATCAAAGTTCTTGAAGTAGTTGAACTACTACCCTCGAGTCCCTATATGATGAATACTAATTGAATGTATGATCTCTCATGCCTAAGAACTCTATAATGAGAAGCGTCTCTGATTGCATAAGCCATTTGGTATTACCTTAATAAAAGCGTAGGACTATTGAGACTCCGTCGATGTAGCTCATAATGGAAGTTAGAGGATATATGAGATGATGATAGTTTTGATCCTCAAATGATAGTCCATGATGATTGTTATACCGAATCTCAGATAACAAACTAATTGCATAGGGTTCCTCATTACTTTACTCATGCAGGCTGTTAATACGTCACTCACCGCGTCCCATGAAGGGCCAAGCAGGATAAACTCATCGCGTCCCATGAAGGGCTAGGCATGATAAATTCACCGCGTCCTATGAATGTCCGGGCATGATAATGACTAAATGCCATATATGATGAACTGAAGCATACGGTGATGCCGTATGTGATGATGCTCGTCACCACATCCCAGGACGGGTATGTACATGATGATATGATGGAAAATATGGATATGGTCGTACGTTCCTCTGCATTGTTTGAAAATATGGATCGGGCCGTATGTTCCTCAATATTGTTTTAAAATATAGATTGGGCCGTACGTTCCTCGACACTATTTTAAAGTATGGATTGGGCCGAATGTTTCTTGTTATATTTTACTATATGATAATTGCCCCGAGTCTCATAGCAGGTCGGGTGCAGTACGACATGTACACCACTTTTTCACCGAGCCCCTAACTAAAGGGCTGGATATGATAGATAGGCATACATATGGAGACATAGTGAGGTACTTGTAATGTGTGAAATGATACCATAAACGAAGGTATGATGCCGTATACGATGATATGGTAACACCGAGTCCTACAGCAGGCCGAGAGTGACATGTGAGGATGATATGCATACCTTCTTTTCATAAGGCTCAGGTATAGTGTATTGTTAACTATCATACTTGTTTCCTGCATCCCCATTTTAGTTGTTATTTCATTTATTATATGTTATGCTTTATATACTCAGTACATATATCGTACTGACCTCCCATTCTCTGAGGGGCTGTGTTTCATGCCCGCAGGTACAAATGTTCATTTAGGACATCCGCCAGCTTAGGGTTTCCACTCAGCGATGTTAGGAGCGCTCTGCTGTTCCAGAGCCTAACTTTTGATACTGGTCATTTGATATGTATATATTTATTTGTCTAAAGGTACGGCGGGGGGCCTATCCCGCCATATGTTGTTGTTACTATTCTAAAAGGTCTGTAGACATATGTATGTGAGTTATTTGTGAGCTTGTTTTAATTGTGCCTATACGGTATGTTGTAAATGTTTTTATGTTACAGCATCCTTGTTGGCCTGCATGCCCTTTCATGATATTGTATTAATGAAAGAGGCCATAAGTACACAAAAAAGTTTTCATTCATTGGGATTTTTATGAGTAGTATTACTTTGTTATTAGTTCGATTTAACAACAGCTGATAGGTAGGTATACAACGGTCCAGGTTGGACCCTAGTTGCGGGCTACGGGGTTGGGTCGTGACAGAAGTGGTATCAGAGCAGTTCGTCCTTAGAATGTCAATAGACCATGTCTAGTAAAGTCTTATCTATCGATGTGTTGTACACCACATCTATAGACAGGAGGCTACAGGACATTTAGGATATTACCTTCTTTCAGATCTAAGATCATGCGATAGAGACGAGTCATAGGGAATGAAATTCCTCCTACTAACTTGTGCTTTCAACAGAAGGGAAACATCAATAGAAGAAAGTAACTGACGATATTAGAAGTTACAATGCACACAGGTAAGCAAGGGAACGAAGGATATATTTCAGGTAAGGTGTTGAAATACGGTTGACATATGAAGCTGAAAAGGTAAACAGGAAACTGCAACAGGTGTTATTCGAGTGGATACACGAGGTAAGTCCATTTCAATACTGTTAATTATGGATGCCCTGTGTGTCTGCGATATGAGGTGATATGACTCTATATATATGTCATGACCCAATCCCATAGGACGCGACTGGGGTCCGACTTGGACCCCCTTATGCGTATCTATTAGCTACCCTTAAGTTGAACCGAGTATGATGTGATACCATACACGAACCCCAATGGGTCAAAAACTTTTTTTCCCTAAACCTGTAGCCTTATGCACCTATATCATAACAGGACAGGGCATGCGAGCCGACGAGGCTACCACACCACAAAAACATTTGCAATACATCGTATGAGCGCAACTGAAACAAACTTACAAATAACCCACATACACATGTCTACAGACCTCTAAGAGTAATAACTATATCATATGGCGGGACAGGGCCCCCTCCGTACCCCTGAATAAATAAACATATACATCAATGACCAGCATCAATAGTAAGGCTCCGGAACAGCAGAGCACGTTCAATATAGCTGAGTGGAAACCCTAAGCTAGTAGATCTCCAACAAGAATATTTGTACCTGCGGGCATGAAATACAGCCCCCCCGAGAAAAGAGGGGTAAGTACGATATATGTACTGAGTATGTAAAGCATAACAACACACAACTGAGACCATAACTGAAATAGGGATGCATGGGACAAGTATAACAATTAACAAATTACTATAACTACACCTTAGGACACGTAATCCCATACATCATCATATACTGTGCCTGGCCCTCTAGTGAACTCTGTGTCATAATCTTTACTTCATATTCACATATTATCATATCATAATGCATTTCATTTCCTCATATCATCGTATACGGTATCACAACATGGTATATGGTATAATCTTATCATGTATGTCATCGTATTACACTCGGTTCACTACGGGGCTTAGGGTCACAATGTATCACTCTAATCTCACATGCATGCCTACATAAAGTATCCGGCCCTTTAGTGAGGGAATCGGTTAATGGAGTGGTGTACGTCTATAGTGTACCATCATAATATACATACCGTACCTGACCTTCTAAGGAGGGACTCGGTGTTCCTTCCTTATTCCGCCACATATACTATCATATTATAGCTGGCCCGAGACTCAGTAAATAGTCATATCGTCATAAAATATAATATATATCACACCTCACGTACGGCATCATCTCCTCGTGCGTGGAACTATACATATTCGGCCTGGGAAGCGGTGAAAGAAGTAGTAGAACTGTGGACGATAACATTCCCGGCCCATTGTTGGACTCGAGGAAGGATGGGTTACAGTATACACGAGCAGAGTAGTGAGAAACCATATGCAACTAAGTCATTATTTGAGACTCGATGAAACTGTCAAGTGAACCATCACGTGAAGATTAGGAAGGTACTTATCCGAAGTATCCCTTTAGATGTCATTAGGGATAACATTAGTTGGGGCTTCAGGGATCACAAACATGCATCAGAATAATGCCACACAATTTATGCAATCAGAAATATAGTCTATGCAATCAGAAACATAATTTATCTAGTCAAAGACTCAACTCATGCAATCAATGGCATTTATCATTTCAGAGCCTCTAAAAAGAGGAGCTGGTACCTCCACTTACTATTCATTATATAGCAGGCTTGAGGATAGTAGTTTGACTACTTTCAAACTCTTAATGTTCAGGAGTGACTACAAGTCACGAGTTACACTCAGAGCTCATAAATGGAATTACCTCTAAACCTATATCATATACCATTTCACTTAAAATCAAGTCATTCCAAAGGAAAGAAGAGATAGACTTTGCATGTACTACTTTTCATCACATAGAAGACTTAAAGGAAATGACTCAGGACTTTACGAATCGATTGAATCCCCAGATATCACATACATATCATTTATAGCCTATGTCTAGGACATGACAAAAGAAAAGAAGAATAGCTCTACATATTTATTCCAAAAACACGCCAAAAGAAAGCTTCACATACCTTTTATGGACTTCTCTTAATAACGTCCATGTCGTTGTCCTCGAAACCTATTTAACATGGAAGTAATGCAAGTATTAACAACCTTGGATTGTTCAGAAACTTATACTACCCACGAGTATTCATAACATTCATCCCTTTGCTCGCCTTCTCGACTAGTTCCTTAACTAGTTAAGCCGTTAACAAAAATCGGACAGCACCTCCCCTATAATGTGCCCTATCCAAATTCCCAACCATGTCCTTAGCACCTGCATCCAACCAGAAATACCACCAGAAGCCCATACATATACATATTACAACCAAAATTACACAATATAAACCCCCAACAATTCACTCGAAACTAAGATACCAAAACTAGAGTTTTTAATCTTTATTTCGCGAATTCTTTAATTGCAAAGCGGAGGGTCATGTAGCTTCAACATCAGCAGCCCCCACGCGCACAACACCTTATTTCGACAACAATTCACTTCTACCGACTCCAATTTAGTTTATTCCGAACACTGAACTTTTCAAACCTTTTTGCCAACTTCCAGCATCCCCTAATGTGTGTAATACACCCTCATTTAACCTCATAAACTTCAAATTAGAGGGGAAGAAATTACCCTTCCCGAAATTGGCTAGAACTCGCCGAAATCGCGCCTCGGAAATTTTTTTAACGTACTGAATCGTCATGGCAGCTTGCTATCCATTTTTTGGCTGCACCAAACTCTAATTTTACTCTACTAATACTTCCATATCATCGTGGTATACTCTATATAATTAATTTATGGAACAAAATTGGGACTTACCTTATTTTTATCCCAAGCCGTCGCAATTTTCTCCTTAGCCCTAGGGTTTGTTTTCCTTTGTTGCTACTGATTTTTTTGGATCAGAACTGAAGCCATTAGTCATATATACATATATTTAGGTGTCCCTAGTTGGTGACACGTGTCATCCAGGACGACACGTGTTAAGCCATGATTGGCCATCGTGTCATGCTGCCAATTAGTGGCTGCCACGTGGCAGCGGGGTCCACCTCCCCCAAGCAGCTGCATCACCTACTTGACCCTAAGTAGTTGCATCACCTTCTTGCTTGAGGTGATGCCACGTGTCGCTCCACCATTGGCTGACACGCGTCGTCTTTTTCCCTTCCTCGCGGTTTCGTAATATCGTCTCACTTTAAGAGCCTATGTAATCCGCACTACGTAAGCTTGATATATCCTTAAGCAACTTAAGTGTATAAGACTCTTAACTTAGTGTCTTACGTAGGTAAATCGAGTCCTATGACTCATTTCTTAGCCTCCAACTCTTTCCGGATTCTTATGACTCTATCTCCAACCTCCCTTCTCGCGAGGTATCACAATCTTCTTTCCTTAGAGTTGTTTGATAGTGTCATAGATTATCCAGATCACATGATAGTATCTAAGGAACTTAAGAAGACGTTCTGAGCTCAAGAGTGCGGGGTGTAACATCCTTCCCGCCTTTAGAACATTCGCCCCTAAATGTTGAATAAAACTTCCCTTAAGACTTTATACGTATCATAGGGAGATTCCTTTCTACTGGAATGACATACATTTTCATCCAAGTAATTAGTATACGAGTTCCAAGACTAGGGGCTATCTGTAGACATCGGTAATAGGTATAGACACCTATGTTTCATGTCCTTTTCAACCTCCTAGTTTATGTCTTCACAATTCTTATCCCACCACAGTACCTTGACGAAAGCTATGTCCTTAGTTCACAACCTGTTTAACTACCTGTTACGTGGACCTCCTCCACGGGAAATATTTTGGGAGCGTCGTTCATATTCTTGCAGAGCATTGACCTCTGAGAACTGAATGTATTGTTTCAAATCGGATAGTATGTCCCACTCATAGGAAGCTTTATCTATTCTAAAAATGCCCTGCGAAGGATCAATTTATCCCCTTCTTGTCAACTCTAGGCTGCTAATCGATATTTGGTTCTTGAATAAGCTTTACTTCATCAATAATTTACTAGATCCCTTCTGGTCCTACCCATTAATCAAAGGGCAAAATGTCGTACTAAGATTCATCTATGTTCCTTAATCCCTTCCGAAATGATAGATGTAGGACTCTGTGAAATCCTATTGTTTCCCTACTATGTCATCTCGCATAACCCTCAGTTGAATATGCCTTCCTAACTGGAGGGGAACAGGTTGATTTTGTCAGCCCATCTACCATAGCCCGTATGAACTCCCAGTTTCTTAGAATGTGAGGTCAGCTCGTACTATAACACATATTAACTACTTTCCACTTCCGAGTCGGGATTCCCATCCTCTGTAATAGGCTATCAAGCCTCTGATGCTTCTCTTCGTTTAAGCCATTATACAACTCCTCTTAATTCAACTTGTAACACCTTAGGTATGCTATCTTGCTCTTTTACTCAGAGCTTCTTTCTTGTTTTATTACCACACATTATACTGTAATGCTTACACAAACATGTGTAGATACGTAGAGCCATTCAGAAAATACTTTAGTGTCTCTATACTAGCGGTTTACCTCTTTCGGTCGAGGTCAGGGCTCCGCTAGGGCTTTGTCCTTGATACCGATTATATCTTAACAGTTTTGTCTCGAACCATCTTACACTTTTCTTTAATAGATTCTAAATATGGCAATCACATCCCTATTACTGACTTTCTTTTATCGAGTAATCATTTGACCTCGCTCTTAGTATGCCAATATTCGTGAGCTGCACAACTATTCTTATGCCATTTTCATGAGGTGCATTATATTTCAGTCATAATCTTTTCTGCTCTTGGCTTACTCTGTTCTATATGTGTCGTTTTACTAACCCACTTTTATAATCTCTTTTTGTCATACTTTTTTTGTTCTCTTTCTCACTTCCTAGGGGGTCACCCATCCCAGTGCTACTCTCACCCGAGCATGCTTAACTTCGGAGTTTTGACGGAATCCAGTGCATCAGTGCAGGTATGATCACGTCCATCCCTTATGGGGTCTCATTTGACGTTTAAGCGTTCCTATTTACATACGATAGAGTCAGTCGATTTTCTTTTACCCTTGTACTTCTCTTGTCCACTTTTCCCCTTTTAGGGTATACCCACGTCATCCTCTATTTATTTTCAGCCATTCACATGCGAATGATTCTACTCCAACATATTTAATGTGCTGCACCATATCTACATTTTTTGTTTAATCATCCATACGTTAGGTTCCCTTTCTAGGAAACCCTAGCATACCCGTAGGGTGCTTTAGTATTCGCAATGTATCATATAAAATCTCATCTCACGATAAATACTCGAGTAATATCCGTAATGTAGCAGTGCATTCAAAGCCACATTCCATTCATCCCAATCAGTAATTAGCGAGGGCTCATAATTGGTGCAAATTCCCTACTCGAGTGTACTTATACTTTAATGACTCATGTTTCAAGCTTCGTCATTATACTAACTTTATTCCAGTGGATACCACTAATCATTAGAGTGGAGTCACGTGTACACCATACTTCTTTACGCCTCCTAAGCTTGCATCTTTGTCGTGTGCTTAAGGCTCATTTCTAATCCTGCTTAAAACCATATCAACTTCGTGGTAGTAGTGGCCTTGTCTTAATACTTTTTCATCGTATTATACCTCCATTTCATAACTGTCTATTTCTCTTTTTGTTCGATAATTATACTTAATTAATCGCATCTATCTTGAGTGCCTCTATTAGAACTTTTGTATTATTCCTTCAACTCATTTCCATTTTTGGTTGGGCATAAGGAATTCCATATTACCCTTTACTTATCCTCATAACGGTGTTTGTTATATTCACCTGGTACCCCGTTCGTGACCAGTCCCATAGTATAACACAGCTTGACTTTCTTCACGATTCTTACTATGGGCTACTTAACCTTCTTAGTTAGTATTATCCTTAATGTTTCACAAGTTGTCTTATTAACATTTCATATCCGTCACAATTCTTTATCCCTCATACTCTTGTCTTAATCATATTGTTACTTCCTTTAACTATAACTTGTCATAGTTTATCCCTATGTATCAATTCAGGAGATGCCTCGCCATATCATTTTATCCCGATCAATCAGTCTTCTCTAAGTCATCTTTCTTGGCTTATAGCTGTTTTCCAACTTCGTTCTACTATATCAATATCGACCTCCTAGTTTCTATTGCCATTAACCCAGCAATTAACTTATTTCTCGAGGTCAGCCATACTTGCTGTCAAATCTCATCATTGTTGTGAGCACAACCTTCCCAGACATACTATAGCCTTATATCTCATTCTCTTTTTATTTCTACGAAAATTTTGGCAGAGTTTCCTCTGTATTTCTCACTATCTCAACACCTACATGCAAAAAATATCAGCAATGCCTCACAGGGCACACATATATACATTCATATTATATAACATCTCAGCCACATAGGGCACACATATGTAGTCATATCATCTCATCTCGCAGCCACACAGGGCGCCCAGAATTAATAGTATGGAAATGGACTTACCTGTTATGTCCACACAAGCTGCACCTGTTACACTTTCCTATTTACCTTTCCTTTAACTTTTCAATTATATATGTCAATCGCATTTCAATACCTTACCTTACATAGATCCTTCGTGCCTTTGCTTACCTGTGTCACGACCCAACCCTGTAGGCCGTGACTAGGGTCCGACCTGGACCCCCCGTATACATACCTATCAGTTGTGGTCATATTGAACTGTAAATAAGACAATATCCTATAACAGAGCCCTATTGGGTGACAACGTTTTCATAAACCTGTAGCCCATTTCATTTGTATCATAACATGACAGGGCACGCAAGCCGACAGGGCTACCATAACATAATAACATATATCATATATCACGTAGACCCAGCTGAATCAAACTAACATACACAACCCACATATACATGTCTGCAGACCTCTAAAAATATAAATGACAACATATGGCGGGACAGGGCCCCCGCCGTACCCCTGAATAAACAAAACAATTTTATACATCATTGGTCCGTATCCAAAAAAACTAGGCTCCGACATAATGGAGCCTCTTCCAACTGAGCTGAACGGAATCCTAAGCTGACGGACTCCCAGAACCTGTATTGGTACTTGCGGGCATGAAATGCAGCCCCCCCGAAGAAAGGGGGTCAGTATGACATATGTATTGAGTATGTAAAACATAATATGATACAACTGGAAGCATATCTGAAATAGAGAAGCAGGGGATAAAATATCAAATCAGAAATTAGTACCTGGAAAAGTAAAATCATGCATGCTCAAATTTTCAATATAGCCGGCTCTACCAGGGATCCGGTGAATCATAGCTGTAGTATCAGTATCAGGCCCCATGCCATCACCACCTTATTACAAGACATCATCATCATATATACACATACGTACCCAGCCTTGTAGTGAAGGGCTCGGTGGACAATGTAGTGAATTGCACAAATCTTACAGCTGGCCTGGGACTCGGAGATGAAGTGTTACAGTATACACGAGTAGAGTAGTGAGAAACAAAACACAATTTAAATCATTATCTGAGACTCAATGAAGTCATCAAGCGAATCATCACTTGGAGGTCAGGGTAGGAATGTAGTTGTTTCAAGTGCCCTCTAACTCTCACTCGGGGCTATATCAGTTAAGATCTCAGGTACCCTAGACGCATACTAAAGTAAGGCCAAGTCACTTATGGAATCAGAATATTTTTTATCAAATAGTTTTAAGACTTGGAGTCTGTACATTCATACCTCTTTAACCTATAGGAGTTTCCAGGGAAATAGTTTAACTACCGTAGAGTTCAACATCCAGTATTAAATAAGAGGTACTTAAGAATGGAATTACCTTGGAGCTTGTATCACATTTAGCTTACAATTAGGACATGCCAAAAAGAAAGTGAGTAAACTCTATGTGGTCTGTACTTTTCTTCTGGTGGTCATGACATACATATCTCGTACCCGTCCCTTCATGGGGCTCGGTGAACCACCATGGCATTATAATCTCATTTTCGTATCAAATACATTTCAAGGGAAATGAGAGATAACTTCCCACACATTCCATTCTGACACGTAGAAGCCCTACTAGGCAATACTTAATCTTTACAGGAACTCTAATACTGAGCAGTGGGTAGGGGTTATGAGGTGTACTTGGAATTCTGGGAATGGAATTATCCCCGCACTTCATATACAATTCACTTAAGACTAAACATTGCCAAAAGGAAAGAAAGATAGCTGTACGAACTTATACCAAAACATGCTAAGAGAAAGCTTTACATACCTTTTGGGAGTTACCCTTTATCCTGCTTGTCTCGTCATCTTCTGAACCTATTCAATATGAAAGTAATATGAATATCAACTACTCTTAACTTTCCATCATCTTAGGTTACGCCTTAATGTTAATGGAATCTATTTCCTTAGTCATTTCCTCGACTAGTTCTTTAGTTTGTTAAGGCGTTAACAAAAATTGGGAAGCACCTCCCCTATAATATGCCCTATACGAATTTCCAATTAGGTCCCTAAGACCTACATCCAACCAACAACAACAACCTGCATCAATTCATACCAACAATATACAACATAAACTCCAAACGACTTATTCAAAAATACGGTAGCACAATAGGGCGTCTAGCCTTTATTTTGTAATTCCTTTCATTATACGCAACGAGGGGTCGTGTGGATTCAACTAGCAGCACCCTAATCCACATTAGAACATATTTAGTCCCTGCAACAACACCTCAAACCCCTGCAGCAGCACCTCACACGAACAACACTATCCTTCGATGACAATTTAACTATAGCGATTCCAATTTAGTTTATTTCGAACGTCGAGCATTTCTATGACATTCTTAAACTTCCAGAAACATACAAGGAGTGTAATACACCTTATAACAATACCATAAACTCCAATTTAAAAGGAAAGGCCTTACCTTACGTTAAACTTGTCAAACTCGCCAAAACTATCAAAATGCGAAATCTGGACAGCTTACTGTTTTACCTTGTCGCTTCATTTCGAAGGGGTAATGGAGGGAAACAGGATTTACGTCCTTCATGAAAGTTATATACATGTGTCTTAGGGTCGCAAAAAATTTGAAATCATCCCTACATCAAATTTGTACAAAACGATATGGCCAAAACACCAACAGCAACCCGTGTAGGATTTCCAAAACCAAAATCTGGGCAGTACCTCCTCTACACTTCATCACCTTTTTTTGAGAATCTAAAAGCACAAATGGATTTTAACGTTTGAACGAAAGTTATAGGCCTATAAAATACCTTTCCAATACATATTTAATCACCCAAAACGAATCTATAAACAAGATGTTATACCCATATTACTCACAATTGTCCCCTCCAAAACGGGTCTATGTCCTAGCGTTTTCTCTCTTTGTTCTTTAAACTTTCTCTTATTCTTTCCAAGGGAAGAACTGAAAATATGGTTCCGTAGGCATCGTAATATACATATATGCACCTCCACGTATTTTAGGAACGTCGTATATAATTAATTCACGGAGAGAAAATTAGAAAACTCACCTTTAAGCTTCCAAGCTATGGCTGCCTTTCTCCTTCACGTTTTCTCCCTATGTTGCTGTTGTTTTTGGACCGCTTTTGGATAAATGAACACATGAGGAGTCATATACACACATATATATATGAGGTGACACGTGTCAGCCCCTAAGGGTGACACGTGTCAGGCCTTTATTGGGCCACCTCAATATGCGGCCAATGGGGGGGATGCCATGTGGCAGTGGGGTCCACCTCCCCCAAGAAGGTGGGTCACCTACTTGACCCCAAGCAGGTGGGTCACTTGCCTGCTTAGGTGCTGCCACGTGTCACCCTCCCATTAGCTGCCCCACAATTTTTTTTTTCTCTTCCTCGTGGGTTCGTAATCTCATCTCACTCTAAGAGCCTATGAAATCCTTGCTACGCAAGCTTGGTATGTAATCAAGTAACTCATGTATGTACGACTTCTAACTTAGTAGTTTATATAGATAAGTCGAGTCCTACGACTCGTTACTTGGCCTCCAACTCCTTCCGACTTCTCTTGACCCTATTTCTGATCTTCCCTACCATGGGGTGTCCCATTCTCCCTTCTTAGAGTTGTTCAATAGGGTCGTAACTTAAGTAGCTCACATACTAGCTTCTAAGTAACTTAAGGAACATTCCGAGTTCAAAGATGTGGGGTGTAACAACCTGCGTGCTTTGTAACATCCAATATTGTCAGTTACTTTCTTCTATCGGTGTTGTCTTCCTACTAAAATCATAGGTTAGTATGAGGAATTTCATTTCCTATGACTCGGCTCTATCGCACGATCTTAGATATGAAAGAAAGTAACATCTTAAATGTCCTATAGCATCCTGTCTATAAATGTGGTGCACAACACACCGATAGACAAGACTCTACTAGACATGGTCTGTAGATATTCTAAGGACGAACTGCTCTGATACTACTTCTGTCACGACCCAACCCCGTAGGCTGCGACTGGGGTCCGACTTGGACCCCCTTATGCGTATCTATTAGCTACCCTTAAGTTGAACCGTGTGTGATGTGATACCATACACGAACCCCAATGGGTCAAAAACTTTTTTTTCCTAAACCTGTAGCCTCATGCACTTGTATCATAACAGGATAGGGCATGCGAGCTGACGAGGCTGCCACACCACAAAAATATTTGCAATACGTCGTATGAGCGCAACTGAAACAAACTTACAAATAACCCACATACACATGTCTACAGACCTCTAAGAGTAATAACTGTATCATATGGCGGGACAGGGCCCCTACTGTACCCCTGAATAAATAAACATATACATCAATGACCAGCATCAATAGTAAGGCTCCGGAACAGTAGAGCACGTTCAACATAGCTGAGTGGAAACCCTAAGCTAGCGGATCTCCAACAAGAACATCTGTACCTGCGGGCATGAAACACAGTCCCCCCGAGAAAAAGGGGGTCAGTACGATATATGTACTGAGTATGTAAAGCATAACAACACACAACTGAGACCATAACTGAAATAGGGATGCAGGGGACAAGTATAACAATTAACAAATTACTGTACCTGCACCTTAGGACACGTAATCCCATACATTATCATATACTGTGCCCGGCCCTCTAGTGAACTCGGTGTCATAATCTTTACTTCATATTCATCTATCATAGTATCATAATGCATTTTATTTCCTCATATCATAGTATATCGTATCATATTATCGTATATGGTATAATCTTATCATGTATGTCATCGTACTACACTCGGTTCACTATGGGGCTCAGGGTCACAATGTATCACTCTAATCTCATATGCATGCCTACATAAAGTATCCGGCCCTTTAGTGAGGGACTCGGTGAATGGAGTGGTGTACGTCTATAGCATACCATCATAATATACATACCGTACCCGGCTCTCTAAGGAGGGACTCGGTGTTCCTTCCTTATTCCGCCACATATACTGTCACATTACAGCCGGCCCGGGACTCGGTGAATAATCGTTTCATCATAACATATAACATATATCACACCTCACGTACGGCATCATCTCCTCGTGCGTGGAACTATATACATCCGGCCAGGGACATGGTGAAAGAAGTAGTAGAACTGTGCACGATAACGTTCCCAGCCCATCATGGGACTCGAGGAAGGATGGGTTACAGTATACACGAGCAGAGTAGTGAGAAATCATATACATGTAAGTAATTATCTGAGACTCAATGAAACTATCAAGTGAACCATCACCTGAAGATTAGGAAGGTACTTATCCGAAGTATCCCTTTAGATGTCATTAGGGCTTACATCAGTTGGGGCTTCAGGGATCACAAACATGCATTAGAATAATGCCACACAATTTATGCAATCAAAAATATAGTCTATGCAATCAGAAACACAATTTATCTAGTCAAAGACTCAACTCATGCAATCAATGGCATTTATCATTCCAAAGCCTCTAAAAAGAGGAGCTGGTACCTCCACTTATTATTCATTATATAGCAGGCTCGAGGATAGTAGTTTGACTACTTTCAGACTCTTAATGTTTAGGAGTGACTACAAGTCACGAGTTACACTCAGAGCTCATAAATGGAATTACCTCTAAACCTATATCATATACCATTTCACTTAAAATCAAGCCATTCCTAAGGAAAGAAGAGATAGACTTTACATGTACTACTTTTCATCACATAGAAGACTTAAAGGAAATGACTCCGGGCTTTACGAATCGATTGAATCCCCATATATCACATACATATCATTTATAGCCTATGTCTAGGACATGCCAAAAGAAAAGAAGAATAGCTCTACATATTTATTCCAAAAACACGCCCAAAGAAAGCTTCACATACCTTGTATGGACTTCTCTTAATCACGTCCACGTCATTTTCCTCGAAACCTATTTAACGTGGAAGTAATGCAAGTATTAACAACCTTGGATTTCTCAGCAACTTAGAATACCCACGAGTATTCATAACATTCATCCCTTTGCTCGCCTTCTCGACTAGTTCCTTAACTATTTAAGGCGTTAACAAAAATCGGACAGCACCTCCCCTATAATGTGCCCTATCCGAATTCCCAACCATCCTTAGCACCTGAATCCAACCAAAAATACCACCAGCAGCCCATACATATACATATTACGATCAAAATTACACAATATAAGCCCCCAACAATTCACTCGTAACTAGATACCAAAACTAGAGTTTTTAATCTTTCTTTCGCGAATTCTTTAATGGAAAATCGGAGGGTCGTGTAGCTGCAAACAGCATCTCCCCCACCTCATTTAGAGAAATTTTAGACCCTGCAACACGCCACAACACAACCAGCAGCATCCCCCACGCGCACAACACCTTATTTCGACAACAATTCACTTCTAGCGACTCCAATTTAGTTTATTCCGAACGCTGAACTTTTCAAACATTTTCCCCAACTTACAGAAGCCCCTAAGGTGTTTAATTCACCCTAATGTAACCTCATAAACTTCAAATTAGAGTGGAAGAACTTACCTTTCCCGAAATTGGCTAGAACTCGCCGAAATCGCGCCTCGGGAATTTTTTTAACGTACTGAATCGTCATGGCAGCTTGCTGTCCGTTTTTTGGCTGCACCAAACTCTAATTTTACTCTACTAATATTTCCATATCATCTTAGTATACGCTATATAATTAATTTACGGAACGAAATCGGGACTTACCTTATTTTTCTCCCAAGCCGTTGCAATTTTCTCCTTAGCCCTAGGGTTTGTTTTCCTTTGTTGCTGCTGATTTTTTTGGGTCAGAACTGAAGCCATTAGTCATATATACATATATTTAGGTGGCCCTAGGTGGTGACACATGTCATCCCCTTAGGATTACATGTGTCAAGCCATGATTGGCCATCGTGTCATGCTGCCAATTAGTGGCTGCCACATGGCACCAGGGTCCACCTCCCCCAAGCAGCTGCATCACCTACTTGACCCTAAGTAGGTGCATCACCTTCTTGCTTGAGGTGATTCCACGTGTCTCTCCACCATTGGCTGCCACGCGTCGTCTTTTTCCCTTCCTCGCGGGTTTGTAATATCGTCTCACTTTAAGAGCCTATGTAATCCGCACTACGTAAGCTTGATATATCCTTAAGCAACTTAAGTGTATAAGACTCTTAACTTAGTGTCTTACGTAGGTAAATCGAGTCCTACGACTCATTTATTAGCCTCCAACTCTTTCCGGATTCTTATGACTCTATCTCCAACCTCCCTTCTCGCGAGGTATCACAATCTTCTTTCCTTAGAGTTGTTTGTTAGTGTCATAGATTATCCGGCTCACATGATAGTGTCTAAGGAACTTAAGAAGATGTTCTGAGCTCAAGAGTGCGGGGTGTAATAATATGTGTGCCCTGTGAGGCACTATTGGTATTTTCTACGTACAAGTGTTGAGGTAGTAAGAAATACAAAGGAAACTCTGCCCAAATTTTCCTAGAAATAAGAAGAGAATAAGATACAGGGCTGTAGTATGTCTTGAAAGGTTGTGCCCATAATAATAATGAGATTTGATTGAACTACGAGTATGGATGACCTCAAGAAATAAGTTAATTGCTTAATTGATGGCAATAGAAACTAGGAGATTGATACTGGTATGGTAAAACGAAGTTGGAAAAGACTTATAATCTAAAGAAAATGGTTTAGAGAAGACTGATAGGTCTAGATAGAACGGTATATTAAGGCACCAACTGAAGTGATACAAAGGGATAAACTATGACGAGTTATAGTTAAAAGAAGTAACAATATGATTAAGACAAGAGTACAAGGGAAAAAGAATTGTGATGGATGTGAAGTGTTAATATGACAGTTTGTGAAGTATTAACAAAAAGACTAACTAAGAAAGGTAAGTAACCTATAGTAAGAATAGTGAAGAAGGTTAAGTAGTATTATACTATGGGATTGAATGCACACAGGATACCATGTGAATATAACGAAGATCGTTATGAGAATAAGGAAAGCTTAGTAAGGAAATAACTAAAAGGTATGACGTGGTCCATGTGATTGGAATATAAAGATAGGTGTGAAATGGAAAATCTAGCTATGGAACAGATAAGGAAGACTTATAAAGTCTGTAAGGAAAGTTTCAAATAAGGGTTATATGATGACGGAAAGGATAGAGAGTGCAAGGAAATAAAGAGTAATATGGAATTCCTTACGCACAAAAAAATGGATATGAGCAGAAGGAATGATAAGGAAGTTCGAATAGAGGCACCCCAAGATAGACATAAGTAACTAAATATGAGGACGGGATGAAAGGAGAATGTATAGTTATAAATTTAAAGGAATAGTACAACAACTTGGTGTTAAAGTGGAACACAAACAGATAGTGACATGGGTATGCCCTAAAGAGGAGAAGTGGCTTCAAGTAAGATCCCATACTGGCATGAGTGAACAAGATCTAAAAGTCAGTAATAAATGGATAGAAGTCATAATACCGAAGACAGGGTTGAGAATTATTAGTAAGAACCTTGAATAGTATGACTTCAAAGGATGGGTGCATCCAAAGGGGAGGAATACAATAGGAGAATCACAATAAGAACTTAAAGATATTATAAGGGATAGCTAGGTTACACTTGACTAAAGGTTAGGATATTGGTAACAGAGTTACTGGCTACTGGCATTGTGATATACAATTAGCAAAAAAGACTGTAAGTGCATGTTAGTACAATGACACATGTAGAGCAGAGTAAGCAAAGTTGTTCGAGGTAGAACTATTTAGATATAATCAAGATTAAGGAAAAAAGCAATAGTGGAGCCCCAACCTCGACTGAAGGAGGTAAGACACTAGTAGAGAGATGCTAAGGCATTTTTGGACTGCTCTAAGCACCGACACATATTTGTATAAAAAGTATGATATGAGGTATGATAAAGGAACTAGAGAGGGGATCTAAGTAAAAGTGCAGGCTAGCATGCCTAAAGTGTTACAAGCTAGATTAAGAGGGATTGTACAAAAGTTTAAACAAAATTGAGCATCAGAGGCTTGATAGCCTATTACGGGGGATGGGAATCCCAACTCAGAAATGGAAGGCAATTAATATAGGTTACAGTAAAGGCTGACCTCGCGTTCTACAAAAGTATAAGTTCATATGGGCCATTGTAGATAGGCTGACAGGAAACAACCCACTTCCATCTAGTTAGGACCATGTATTCAACCAAGGACTATATGATACTATATAATAAGGGATTAGTAAAAATTTGCGGGATCCCTACAGCTATGATCTTAGACAAAGAAGCCCAATCTATTGCTAACTCTTGGGGATCATTCAAAAAAAAGAATTAGGAACTTAGGTGAATCTTAGCACAACCTTTCACCCCAGACTAATGGATAGTCCAAGCGCACTATGCAAATGCTAGAAACTATATTGTGGGCCTGTATTATTAAATTTTGAGGTAGCTAGAGTGATCTCCTATTACTTATTGAAGTGCGTCTAATAGCATCCATATGGCACCATAGAAAGCTTCGTGTAGCAGAAGGCGCATAGCATCTACTGGTGGGTTTAAGATTGATAACGTGAAACCCATTTCGGAAAAACTATTAACTGCTCAGAGTTAATAAAAGTCAACATCTTCATTCAGTCAATATGACCTTGAGTGTCAGGTCAATCCCATTATATTGAGTTTTTGAGTGAATTATGTAATATATCATTGAGTTCCCTACATAGTTATTTATAATTAGATTATTCCTGTGAGTTCAAGTTCTTGAAATTCTTGTTCATGTTTGTATTCACATTAATCCTATTTGAGTATTGCATTATTTATTTATATGCATTATTTTGAGATAAAAGAATGATATATTTCATATTTTAAATTCAGTTTTTGAGTTAATTATGTAATATATCATTGAGTTCCCTACATAGTTATTTATAATGAGATTATTCCTGCGAGTTCAAGTTCTTGAAATTCTTGTTCATGTTTGTATTCACATGAACTCTATTTGAGTATTTACATTATTTATTTATATGCATTATTTTGAGATAAAAGAAGGATATATTTCATCTTTTAAATTGAGTTTTTGAGTTTTAGCATGAGTCTAGTTTTGAGAAGTCTTTATGCACTAATTATGAGCAAGATCTTTATCAAGTATTATGAGTTAGAATTTATATATTTATTTTGAGACTAAGTTGAGAAATTAGAGCCTTTTTTATGCATTCACGGAGTCAAGAAGTAAAATTATTTTAAAGAGAAAAGATAAGTTGAGAAAAGTTGAGATAAACTAAGTAAAGTCCAAGAAGAATAAAGGAGACATTATTTTGATTACTTACACTAACTTTAGTTAATGGTCACAATTATATTATTTGGGAGTAGTATTGATCACTGATTTGGATAAAATTTTAGATGACTTAAATTCCATAAACTATGTAGCAAGCATAGGATAGGTTATATGGTTTGTTCGGGCGACTCATCAATTCAGTCCCTGATACAAAATTTTATTAGATCCACGAGATGAGTTGCATCACTTATCCTGTCAAGGTATTGGATAGTTGTGGCAATGATAACAGTTTATTGTTTCAATGTGATGCTCATAGTGATGGCTGTCGGTTAGAGAAACTCTGCAAAGATTAAAATCTTATTTTATAATGAGTTGCATTTTCTTACTTACATTTTTTAAAACATTGTCTTATACATATGTTGCATGTTTTTTTGAGTTGATATAGTTGTATATTCATCCTATTGAGTTATTTGAGTATTCTTGAGTAAGTTTCTTTTCAGCTATTTTACATATCGTACATTTCATATACTAACGCCATTCATCACTGCATCATTTTATGATGTAGATACAGGTGATAGAGATCCTCAACGGTTTGGTGAGAACTCTTTGCATTCAGAGGAGCCCTTAGTCATATATTTTGTTTATTACTTATTAGTCATTTGAGGTAGCCGTGGCCCTATCTTAGTACCTATTTAGAATCAGGTTAGAGGCTTTATAGAGTAGCCACAGATAGAGTTTGAGTTCATTCAAAATATCTTTCCAAGTTATATCTTAAACAACCTTTATCTATATATTTGAGTGTTGAGATTTATTCGAGAAGTTAAGCTTATATATTTATTTATTCCCATTGGAGTTATATTTCTCTACGAGTTAAGTCTTGCGCTTAATAGTTAGCCAGGACACAAGTTTGGTAAGGAACATGCAACGGTTTTTGAGTGCCGGCCATACCTAAGGTGTAGAACTGGGGCATGAAGAACTTGGTATCTGAGAACATCATTCAAGGTTCCTAGGATGTCTATGATACCGAGTCTAGTAAAGTCCTCCTTATAAGTGTGAATTATACCACATCTTTAATGAGGAGGTTATAGGACTTTAGGGATTTTTTTGCTTATTTCATATTCCATTTCGTGTGATACAGTTTAACTCTTTAATGAAAAGGCTCTAAGTCAAAGAAACGTTACCAAGCACAAGATTCCATGACCATTTGGAATGTAGACAAGAAACTGAGCCCCAACTTCTTAATAGGAGAATGAGAATGAAACTCAGAAAGTTTCACATACTACTCAGCTTACCCTCAATTTTAAGGTCGAGTTTATAGGAGCAATGAAAATGCTCACAATTTGATGGTTGCTAAAGATATTCATTAAACTACCCCCAGTCCCTAACACTAGTTCTCATGAGTCATCTTCTGCCATAAGAATTAGGGACATTCTGAGGATAAACCCACCAATCTTTAATCGATCCAGAGTTGAAGAGGATCCCCAAAACTTCATAGATGAGATGTGGAAGATTTCAAAAGCCATGCATATCATTGAGATTGAGAGAGTTAAGCTTGTCTCCTATCAGCTCAAAGATATTGCAAATGTCTTGCATAATCAATGGGATGAGAGTTGTGGTGAGGATGTAGAGCCTACTGTCTAGGATGAGTTTGAGAATGCATTCCTTGACCATTGATTCATTTGAGTATTCTTGAGTATGTTTCATTTCAGATTTTTTACATACCGTACATTCTATGAATTGATGCTATTCTGTGCTGCACTATTTTATGATGTAGATGTAGGTGACAGAGATCCTTAATAGGCATATAGTTGAAAATCACCTTTCACCCAGCTTTTGGTGAGACCTCTTTGCATATGGAGGAGCTCTTAGTCATTTATTTTAGTTATTACTTATTAATTGTTTAAGGTATCCATAGGCCTGTCCAGTTACCTACTCAAATTGGATTAGAAGGTTCATAGACTAGATAGAGACTGAGTTTGAGTTCATTCATATTTATCTTTCAAAATTATGTTTTAAATAACCTTTATCTATATATTTGAGTATTGAGATTCATTCGAGAAGTTAACCTTATGTTTTTATTTATTCCCATCAACGTTACATTTTTGTATGAGTTAAGTCTTCCACTTAGTAGTTAGCAAGGCCAAGGGTTCGCTTGGAAACCATCAAATGAATCTCAGTTCTAGCCACACCTAAGGTGTATAAATGGGGCGTGACATGAATCCTAGTTTAGTAATTACAATTGTTTTTACTAAACATCATTTTTAGTTGAAGAATGATTCAAATTTCATGTTCTAATCAAGAAAGGAGTTTTGAGCATAATATATCATTTGTGTTGAAGTCTTTTATTCACTAATTTTGAGACTGATATTGAGAAACCAAAAGCTATATTTTTATACATTTACTGAGTTTGAGAACTATCAACTATGTTAAAGAGTATGTAGAGATTTTGATAAATGTTGAGTTAAACTAACTAAAGAACAATGAGGCTAAATGAGTTATATTTTTAGTACCTTCACTCACCTAAGTATATGAGCATATTATATAATTTTGGGAGTAGTATTGAGCACTGTTTTGGGTAAGAGTTTAGATAGCTCAAACCCATAAACTAAGAAGCCAGTGTAGGATAGGATCGTGTCATTGGCTTAGGCGACTCCCCAGACTAGTAATTAATACAGACTTTATTTGGAACCATTACATAAGTTTGTATACCTTACCCTTGAAAGGTATTGGACAATTCTAGATAAAAGAGTAGTTTAATGTATCATCACAATGCTCACAGAGATGGTTTTTGATTAGATAAACTCCCCAAAGAGTAAATATTTTTTACACTGAGTTGCATTGACTTTCTTATATTTTGTGAAGCGTTGACTTGTTTTACATTTTCATGCTTTAGTTGAGTTGAGATATCTTATTCATTCCTATGAGTATGTTCTTTTCAGATATTTTACATATTATACATTTCATGTACTAACACCATTTTGCATTGCATCATTTTATGATGCAGATACAAGTGTTAGAGATCCTTATTAGGCACATAATTGATTATCACATTCATCCATCTTATTGGTGAGACATCCTTGCCTTCGGAGTAGCTCCATTTAATTTTATTTAGTCTTATTTTATTAGTTGTTTTGAGGTAGTCGTGGTCTAGTCTCGGTACCTATCTGATGAGTTTTACAACTTTATAGACAGAGATAGAGTTGAGTCAATTGAACTATTTAGAGTTTGTTTTTAAACAATATTTAATTATATAATTTAGAGTAGTGAGACTTATTTTGAGAAGTTAAATTTATATTCTTTTGCATGCCCTTTATTTTTAAACTATCATTACTGAGTTGAGTCTTCTCATGAGTAGTTAGCCAGGACAAAGATTTTCTTGGGAACCAGTAATGGTTTTTTAGTGTCGCCAACGCCAAGGGTGTAGACTTGAGCTGTGAAAAACTTGGTATCAGAGCACATAGTTTAAGACTCCTAGAAAATCTATGGAGCCACATCTAGTAGAGTCCTCCTTATCAATGTGAGGCGTGCAACATCTCTAATGGGAAGGCTATAGGACTTTAGGAAATTTTCATATTTCTTTCATACTCCATTTCATGTGATAGAGTTTAACTCTATAAAATCTCTTTCTAACTCATGCATTATAAATTTTCAGATCATGCCTCCAAAAGGCACTATCTGTCAAAGTAACATCACTAATAATGAGGTCTCACCGACTACTACTCCTCCACCACTTGGAATCTAGATGAGGAATAGAGCTTGAGCAGCTTAGCTTGAGAATGAAGATGGAACACAAGAGGTTCCACAGACACCTACTGGTTAACCTAACCTTACATCTAAGGCAGAGTTTAGAGAAGTAATCACTATGCTCATCGAGCTGATGGTTTCCCATTCAAGTCATTAAAATACTCCAATTACTAGCTCTTATTCTCAACAACCTTTAGGTGCTATGAGGATTAGAGACTTATGGAGGATGAACCTACAAGTTTTTGTGTGGTGTAAGGTTGAGGAGGATTCCTATAACTTGATAGATAAAAGGTAGAAGATCTCATGGATATGTATGTGACTGAGATTGAGGGAATTGAGCTTGTTTCCTATTAGCTCAAAGATGTGGGCAATGTTTGGTACAACTAGTGGGAGGAGAATTATAGTGAGGATGTTGAGCCTGCTATTTGTGATGAATTCAGTAATACACTCCTAGACCACTTCTTTCCCTGAGAGATGAGGGAAGCTAAGGTTGAGGAGTTTGTAAATCTGAAACAAGAGGGATTTACAGTAAAGTGTATATCCTTAAATTTATCCAACTGTCCAGGTATGCTCTAGATATGGTTCTGGATGTGAGATCAAAGATGAGAAAGTGTCTCTATCCTAGACAAACATTTGACAAAGGAGTGCAAGGTTGCCTTACTGATTTTTGATATAGACAACTCCAGATGCATGGTGTATGCACAACAGTTACGGATGATAAGAAGAAAGATAGAGAGGAGAACCAGTATAAGGCAAGGTCAGTAGTTAATCAGACTAGCCTCTAGAAGAGTGATAAGGGAAATCAGTTATTCTTTTAGAGAAGGATTTTTGGTTATGCACCATCTTTAACAAGTGAATCGAAAAGGAATAATATGAATGACCAGAGATCACAGAGGAACCAGAACTTTTGAGATCATGGTTCATAGTCTCAAGGAAGTGTGGCCCAAGGTTCTTTGTGTAAGCCAACTTATGGTAAGTATGGTAGACTACATTTGGGAGAGTGTTGTGATTGCACTAGTGGCTATTATAGGTATGTCAGATGGGTTACTACATAAGAGATTGTCTCTCAGATAGGCAAGGTAATGGAGGAAATATGTCTAGTGTTTTTCAGCAGCACTATCTGGTAGAGTTTGAAATAAAGGTACTACTGTAGGGGAGGGCGTAGGTTAAACTATCTATATGTTATGGCTAGTTGACAAGATCAGGAGAACTCAGTAGAATTCATCACTGGTATGATTAAAATCCTTTCTTATGATGTATATGCCTTACTTGATCAGGGTGCAACCTTGATTTGTGACTCCATATATACTTGTAAAGTATGGGATGTATCCCAAATATCTAATAGAGGCATTCAGTGTTTCTACTCCTATTGGTGGGTTCATTCTTTCTAAAAGAGTCTATAGATATTATACAGTTTCCATCTATCAAAAATACACCATAATATACTTAGTTTAGTTAGACATGGTATATTTTGATGTCATTCTCAGCATGGATAGGATTCATGCTTATTTTTCTTCAGTCGATTGAAGAACTCAAGTTGTTAAGCTTTAATTTCAAAATAAGCCAGTTATTGAGTGGAAGGGTAGTCCAACAATGCTTAAGCGTCGATTCATCTCATATATAAAGGCTAGAAATTTAAATTTTAAGAGGTATATCTACCATATTGTTTGAGTTAGAGGTAATCGTGTGTAGACATCATACCCTCAGTCCAGTCAAAAATAAATTTCTTGAAATCTTTCTTGATGATTTACTAAAAGTCCCTCCTAATAAGGAGATAGACTTTTGAATAGATGTTCTTCTTCATACTGAGCCTACCTTTATTCGACCATATAGAATTGCTTCAACCGAGTTAGAAAAGCTAAAATATCTTCTCAAGAATGAATTCATTAGATTGAGTATCACCTTGGGGTGCTCCTGTCCTATTTGTGCAAAAGAAAGATGGATCCTTTAGAATGTGTATTGACTACCGTCAGTTGAATAAGGTCACCATAAAGAATAGATGCCCTCTTCCCAAAATCAATGATATGTTCAGCCTACTTTAGGGTGCCACTTATTTCTCTAAGATAGACTTTAGAGTAGGTTATCATTAGTTGAAAGTGAGAGAAAGTGATATTCCAAACACAACCTTCAAAAGCCAAAATGGTCACTATGAGTTTTTTTTTATGCCCTTGGGTTTGACTAACACTCTTAGAACATTCATGGAACCCATGAACAAAGTGTTTAGCATTATATAGATATGGTTGTTAACGTGTTTATAAATGACATTATGATCTATTCTAGAATAAAAAGAACATGCCAACCATCTCAGAATTGTTCTCCAAAATCTTAAGGAAAGAGAGTTGTATGCTAATTTTTCTAATTGTGAGTTTTGGCTTGCATCTATGGCATTTTTAGGGCACTATAAGACCCCAGAAGTTAGAAAGTTAGAAAATTGAGTTTAAAAGGAAATCACAAAAAAGCTGCAGCTCTTTAACCTTTACGAGGCCTTTCATAGGCCATATAAGGCATCACGGCCTATGGAAATGGGCCGTGGAAGTCTCTTAGAAACAATATCAAAGAGGAAGCAGGTTCCTAGACCCTTTTAAGGACTGTGAAAGGAACCACAACCCATGAAGGTGTCCTATGAAAGTGACCAAGCAAAGGGAAAATTAGATTGAAGTTTAGGATCGGGTTCATGGCCCGTAGAGGTATTCATGAACCATAAGGTGGTCTGTGAAACTAAACCCTCGGGACCTTAGAAAAGTATCCCTTCTATGATACACTCTACAACGCATGGTTAGGGCGACGTTCCGTAGACCCTGTCATGGAGTAAGGGGTTTTAGTGATTTTTAATGGGGTTTACTTGAGGGTCTTATACGACTTGTCAAGCATTCGATGACCCATAATCACATCCATGGAGTTTCCATCTTTCACCATATTTTGACTTATAGAAGGGGCCTATCCAGAGATTTGTCCAGTTTTATTAAGGGTGTTTTAGTATTTTCCCTATTAGTTAATTTATGGTGTCCATGTTAATGTACTCACTCACAATAAGAGTTTGCAATGTGTGTTGAACCAAAAAAATTCTGAATCTTCAGCAAATGAAATGCCTTGAATTATTGAAGGATTATGATATGAGTGTGTTCTACTATCCGTGTAAAGCAAATGCGGTTTCTGATCTTCTTAATAGATTGTCCATGAGTAGTGTGGCCTATTTTGAGGATAAAATAAAGGAGTTAATTTGTGACATTCATATACTAGCTCATTTGGATGTTTGCTTGGTTGATTCTTAAGATGGTGGTGTAGTTGTGAAAAATAGTTTCGAATCATCTCTTGAGATGGATGTTAAGGTAAAGTAACATAATAATCCTACTTCAGTTGAGTTGACGAAGGTGGTTTTTGAAAAACCCATTGCGGCGTTCTCTTAATGGATAGATGGTATGCTTAGATATCAAGTCCAATTGTGTTTTCCCAATGTTGATGAATTAAGGGAAATGATATTCTCTAAATCTCATAGTTTGCAGTATTCTATTCATCCGGTTTCCATAAAGATGTATCAAGATTTAAGGGAAGTGTATTGGTGAAATGACATGAAGAAGGATATTGCGGAGTTTGTAGCCAAATGTCTTAATTATCCACAAGTGAAGGTTGAGAATCAAAAACTGGGAGGTTTAGATCAATACATTGAGATTACTACTTAGAAGTGGGAAGACATGAATATAGACTTCGTTACGGGTTTTCCTTATACCCGTACACAACATAATTTGATTTGGGTTATTTTTTACCGAATGAGTAAGTTAGCTTATTTTCTTCCTGTTAAGACTTCCTATTCAGCCAAAGACTATGCTATGTTTTATATTTATGTATTTTTGAAAATTCATGGTGTTCTATTATCTATAATTTTGGATAGAGGTATTCAATTCACATCTCAATTTTGGAGGTCTTTCAAAAAGGTTCCTTGTACTTAAGCTTAACAAAACTTTTCACCTATAGATAAATGCTCAAGCTGAGTGTACTATTAAGACCTTGGAGGATATGTTGAGATCATGTTTGATTGGCCTTAAGGGTGATATGAATGGTCATTTTCCATTGATCCTGTTTGCTTATAACAATAGCTACCATTCTAGAATCCAAATGGCTCCATTTGAGGAATTATATGGTAGGAGATATAGGTCAACTATTGGTTGGTTTTAAGTTGGGGAATTTTCTTTGATTCGACCTGAGTTGGTGAATGAGTCTATGTAAAAATTCAGACTCATTAGAGAGAGATTGAGGATTTCCAGAGTCGAAAAAAGTCCTACTTAAATGTGAAGAGAAGGGGACTTGAGTTTGAGTTTAATGATTGAGTTTTCTTGAAAATTTTAGCCATGAAGGGTGTGATGCATTTTTTCAAGAAGTTAAGCTTAGTCCATGATATATAGGCCCATATCAGATTTTGAGGTGGATTGGTAAGGTGGCATACGAGTCGAATTTACCTTCAAAGTTGGTATAAGTGAATCTGGTGTTTCATGTGGCATTGATGAGGAACTATGTGGGTGATCCTAGATCTATTATGCCTTTGGATAGAATTAGTTTCAAAGAGAGTTTATCCTATGAGGAGGTTTCAAGTTGGGGAAGTTTCCTTGATTCGACCATAGTTGGTGAATGAGTCTATGGAAAAAGTGAGACTCATTCGAGAGAGATTGAGGACTTTCCAGAGTTGAAAAAAGTCATACTTAAATATGAGGAGAAGGGGACTTGAGTTTGAGTTCAATGATTGAGTTTTCTTGAAAATTTCATCCATAAAGGGTGTGATGCATTTTTTCAAGACGTTAAGCTTAGTCCACGATATATAGGCCCATATCAGATTTTGAGTTAGATTGCTAAGGTAGCATACAAGTCGGATTTACCTTCGAACTTGGTATAGGTAAATCTGGTATTTCATGTGGCAATGATGAGGAACTATGTGGGTGATCCTAGATCCATTATGCCTTTGGATAGAATTGGTGTTAAAGAGAGTTATCCTATGAGGAGGTTTCGGTTGACATTATAGAATGGCATGTTAGAAGGTTAACGAACAAGGAAGTAGCTTCCGTTAAGGTGGTCATGAGGAACTAAGACGTTGAAGGTGCTACATGGAAAGCTGAAGTCGATATTAAGTCATGCTATCCTCATCACTTTCCTTCCATTCCTAGTTGAGGTATCGAGTTCCTTCATGATCCACTCATTCTCATGTTTATAATGACCCTCCGGGTCACTTCTTTGACCTTCTGACCTTTTCATATTTTGGAGTATTCCTATAGTGACCCCAGGACATTTATGATCCACTGGCACTGATAGCTTGATCATTGAAATGATCTACTTTAGTCATAACTTCAGGCAAACGATCTCAGCATAGAATTCTAATGGTTCCATCAGCTTTGGAATGGGAAAATTAGTCTAGCAGCATGGTTGGCTTGAGTATCGAGGCAATTAGTATGAGTTTGTGGCCATTTGGCTCTTTTGTCTTTGAAAGTTATCCTAGGGTTACCTTTGATCAACATTCTAGAAAAACACGCTGGGATGAAAATTCTGACAGGATAGTTAGTTTTGGAATGTCAATTTTGGTTTAAAACAACCCTTTGTTCTCTTTCCGAGGCTTCTGGTCTAATCCCTAGACCCGTTATGGAATTAGGCTCAAAATAGCACTTTAGTGTGGGACCCACTTTTTATGAAAATAAAGTTGTATGGGATTTTTGAATTTTCCATTGAGTTTGTAACATTGAATTTTGTGGGGTAGCATATCTCGTTTGCCCTCACGGGGTTCCAAACGAATTCTGAGCACCCCATAGGAGATTTTGGACTGTGCCAAAAGGAGGTGTTACAGCAGTGCTGGTGCAACCCTTATTTTGTCTTTTTCGTCAACTTTAAAATCCCATAACTTCAGGTTTAGAGCTCCGAACTGGGTCATTCAAGGGTAAACTTCTTAGATTTTTCGAGGAGAATGCATTTTTGAGCTCGAAAATTGATTTAGGGACATTTGATTAAGGTAAAAATTTAATTTAGCTACTGTATTAGGTAATTTTTGGAGTGAACTTTTGATGAACTTTGAAAATTACTTTCTTAGTCTATATAAACCCAATTTTGGTGACTCAAGGGTCTAACTCTAAGGAAATTTGCTAAAGAATCTGTTGGTGCGCTTGAAATCTTTAGGGGAGGCTTTGTTGAATAAGATTACAAAATTATATGCTCTCTTTGGCATTTTCGAGCTAGAAGTTATTGAATTTTGAGGTCCAATTTATTGACCATTGTAGCTCCATTTTTAGCTGTTCTTGGGTCTAAATTATGGAATTTTTTGGGAGGAACGTGTTGGTAGGTTCGGTAAGTGACTAAGATGCTTCATTGGGGGTGAGTTTTTAAAATTTAGTTGCTACATTTTCCATTTTCAATTTGAAATTTAAGGGATTTTTTGAAAATTATATCTTGGTCAATATAAGTCCGAATTTGGTGATTCAAAGCTCTAAGTTGTGGGGTTATTGTTATACCCCACACTTTTGTACACCGAAACATATTTTTAGTGTCTCTAAAAAGTTTCCATGTGATCCATGTTATCTATGAAGTACTATGTGAGTAGTGATGGTTGAAAATAGGTTTGGAAGGATTTAAAAGGAGTTGGAGGCCAAATAATAAGTCATGGTAATCGACCTACGTAAGCTACCGGTTTGGATGTCTTACACCACTAAGCTACTTGAGTACATGTCAAGCTTAAGTAGCAAAGATCACGTAGGTTCTCAAGGCAAGACTAGATTACGAACCTTTGAAAAAGAATAAGTAGGTGATGCACCTACTTGGCATGAGTAAGTGATGCACCTACTAAGATAGACCCCACAAGACAGGTGGAAGCCATGGTGTGGGTGCATGGATGAGGTGGACATATAGGGGATAGACATGTGTCACCCTTAGAGGCTGACACGTGTCACTTTAAATGGTAGTGTATATAAGGATAAACTAATGACTAAGGGTTCATTTCCTTATCTTCAGCTTTGAAAATTCTTGGGAAAAAGAAGGAGAGATGTATGGCTGTAGTTGCAGCAAGGTAAGGCCTCAAATTTTGATCCATAAATTAATTATCTAAGGTATTCTTCGATCAAGGGAAGGTGATTAACAACGTAAATTAATTATTGGGGCACCAAGAAAGTCCAACATGAAGCCATTAACTTTCAGCCGAGTTAAGAAGCCAAGTTGCTAAGGTAGAGTTTCTTCTTTTCTAATTGGAGCTAATGGTGTTGTAATGGAAAGATTACTTTGTATTAGGTAGGGTTGGAGGTAAGAAAGTTACACGGTATTGTTGACATTGTAAATGGATAGAATTGAAGTTACTCTAGTTGGATTAACGTTTTGTTAGTATTATCGTTATTATGGTATTGCATTTGAAGGTAATTGGTATATGTTGAAGGGATGGAAATGTGATTATAAGTGAGTATAAGTTCTGTCATTTGTAGCCACGTTATGCTCTTTTCTGTGTGGTTGTGATTTTACAAAATAAAGATCGAAAACCGTATTTTGATATCGTGGTTTTGGGTGGGCGATTTAGAACTTGTATTAAAGAATATTGAAGTTTATTGTATATGTATGGTGGTTTTTGTTGTTGGTATGATTGTACTAATCAGAGGTTAATTGGAAGTTTGGATAGGGCGAGTTATAGGGAAAATACTTCTTGATTTCCGTTAAGTTCTTAACTAACCAAAATACTAATCGAGAAGTGTGAATGAGGAAATGATTCCTATAGGAAGTTGGTTGTAGATTTATAAACTGTAAAGTTGTAGTTTATTAATAATAGTGTTACTTTCGTATTAAATAGGTTCAAGGGGTAACAAAGCGATCTTGGTTACGGTTGGTCCATAAAAGGTATGTAAAGCTATCCCTTTTTTCTCTTGGCATGTCTTAGACATAAGTGATATATGATATGAGCTTTAGGGATAATTGCATTCATAAGCTCCGAGTATGATTCATAACTCTTATTCACTTCTGGATGTTAAAACTCTTAGAGTAGTTGATCTATTTTCCTCGAGCCTACTATATATTGAATAGTAATTGCATGTATAAGCTCCTATTCCTAAAAACTCTACAATGACAAATGTCCCTGATTCCATAAGATGTTTAGCATTGTCTTGATACATGTCTATGATTCCTGAGGCTCCATTTGATATGATCCCTAATGACATGTAGCGGGTACTTGAGATGATTACTATCCTAATATTCAAGTGATGGTTCACTTTACTATTCTATTGAGTCTCAGATGATGATTTAATTTGCATATGGTTACTCATTACTCTGCTCGTGCATACTGTTAATACATCTTTTACCGAGTCTTGGGTTGGGTATGTTATCGTGCTTAGTTTTACTGCATTGTTCACCAAGTCCCTCAATAGAGAGATGGGTAAGGAATATATATATATATATATATATATATATATATATATATATATATATATAAATATATATATATGATTATATGATGATGTGATAATGGCGCCGGGCCCCAGGATGGGACAAAAATGATACCTGTATATGACATGTTCACCGAGTCCATAATGGGATGGATATGATATATTATGTGATCATGCAAGATTTTATTACATAAGGCATAGATACAGTAATTTCTTGAGTATCATATTTGTCTCCTGAACCTCTACTTCTGATGTGATCTTATTTATGCTATGTTATTCTTTATATACTCAGTACATATATCGTACTGACCCCCTTTTCTTCGGAGGACTACATTTCATGCCCGCAGGTGCAGACTCGCATTTCGGGGATCCACCAAGCTTAGGATTTCCACTCAGTGATTTTGGAAGTACTCTATTATTTCATAGCCCATATTTTTGGTACTAATCTTTCAATATATATATTCTTTTATTCGGGGGTACGGCGGGGGACCTATCCCGCCATATGATACCTTTGACACTCTTAGAGGTCTGTAGACATATGTGTGGGTTTTGTGTATATGTGTTTAGTTATGTCCATATGACTTATGTTTTGGGACGTTCCCTTTCGTAATGAAAGCCTTGTCTGCTCGCGTATATGTATATAATAGGATGATCCCACATGCTATGACTGCTTCATTGGCTTATGTACTTTGTTACCTATTGATAAGTTGGGACTCCTCAGAAGATGAGTTATGCCAAAAAGTGAACATGTGACAGTTTGAGATAACCTTCTATCTCTTTAAGTTATAAGTTAAGCGTGGTTTACTTATAGTTAACAGGGGTACACACGAGTGTCCTGCTTGGACACCAGTCATGGCCTACGGGCTTGGGTCATGACAGTTATCTGCAAGGAATTTTATGGTGTGATTAGTTTCATCTGTTGAAGTGTCGTTTGAGGCAAATTTTATCCCTAAGGGACAGCCCTCCTTCTTGATTTATCCTTTAATGGTGAAATTATGCATGAGATGATTTTCGTATTTTCCGAGCATCAAATTGTGTTAAAAGTTGGAACACAAGTTCTTTAATCTCAAGTACAGCGTTTCATGGATTCGAACTAGGGATTCCTTGTGCGGGTCCCCATGATTCCATTTTAGACCCAATTTTGGTTCTCTCTTAGATAAAAATGTGAATTTGATATTGAAACATTCGTATTGACAGCATGATCAATATTTTGTTAGCGTGGCAGAAATTGGAGGTGATTCAGATGTTGAGAGCTTTATTTTGGAGGATTTAAAGTGCGCATGATCATCTCGAGGTAGGCTACGGTCTCCACCTTTCTTACTCGACTCTATTAAATATCATTTAGTATGTTTTATAGATGACTTAGGTGATTATTTTCTGAGATTAGTGTTATCCTCATCCTATTTTTATTTTCTTGTTCCCAAGTAGTGTATATGGACTTACCGCATCCCCTAAAGGTCTCTCTGGCCATTAGTATGTGTACTGAATAAGGGAGCTCATGGGTCCCACCTAACAGTCCGAGGACTAGGGTGGGTCTATACACTTTGGGTTAAAGGCCCTGTTTACAAATAAAACTTTGGATAAAGGCCCTGGTTACAGAAGACAATATGGGTTTTACTACAAACTTGCATTTATTAACATCGCCTCTTACCAGTATACTTGTATGGTGTGGTCCTTCTTTTTTATAGGGGTCGGGGGTATGTTTTCCATTGTTTATGCCTTTCAGGGCATGGGCGTCTGCTCGGTTATTATTTAATCTTATTTATACTTACCTTGGTTGTATTTGTAGTTGGTCTATGACGTATTTTAGTTGGATTGTGGTTAGTACTTCTTGATAAGTTCAGTCGGATTAGTTCTTAGATGATTACATGGTTAGCGGTTCCCTTTGGTACTGTATCCTTGTTTAGTAGACTCCTATGATTCCTACTTCTTGTTAATAGGTTGTTGGATTGTGTTCAGTGCGTTCTTTGAATTTGTTCCTTTATCTATATCTCTGATCTCTTTGTCTCATTTCATGTCATTATTGTGATAATTCCTAATTTGTACTTGTACATTATTTACCTAATTATATTTCATTTATAATTGCTTTATTTGTGGAGTACCATTCGTTTGATGCTCATATTACATCTTTGCCCCCAGCAGATCATAGTACGGATTTCACCGTTGATTTGTACTAGTGCAGAGCAGCTTTTGGTTTGGAGATTTAGCTCATGGCATTCAGAGTTGCTGATTTCCATATATGACGGTCTAGATCTAGTCTTTACTTATTTTCAAAGACTGTCTATACTTAATTTGTATTTTAAAAGCCTTGTACTCCTATTTTGATTTAGATCTTGATTACTGACTGTTGCCGGTCTTGCGGTGGTTTCTTGTGTTAGTTTCAGTGTTTCTCCTTCCTCTAATTAGTGCTTGCTTTCCATTTTATTTAATCATATTCTGCTTGATAGCCCATTGCCTCTAGTTTTGGGCTAAGTCTTAATGGTTAGGCTTACCTGCTAGGGGGGTATTAGAAAGTGTAATCACGGCCTGAGAAATAGAGTCATGACATTTCATATGCATGCATGTTCATGAAATGAGTTTTAAATGTCATGTTTTATCTTGGGATTGAATATTCCATATTTCATATATTTTTGATATATTTTTCTTTCATGTAGCGTAACTATGTTTCTTTCCTAATCCATTCATGTCAGTTTGAGCCTTATTTGAGGATGAATGGTCAAAAGGGAAAAATATTGCAAGAACTCGAAATTTGAAAAGTCCAAAAATGGAGATTAAAAGGAAATCATAGAAAAGTTGTAGATTTTTACCTTCATAAGGACCTTCACAGGCCATACAAGGCACCACGACCTGTGGAAAGGGGTCGTGGAAGTCTCCTAGAAAAAGATGTCAAAAAGGAAGCAGGTTCACAGACCCTTCTATGGACTATGAAAGGAACCATGACCCGTGAAAGTTACCAAGAAAAGGGAAAATTGGATGAAGTTCCCAACCCGTAGAAGTGTTCACGGACTGTAAGGTGGTCTATGGATCTCAAACCTCAGGTCCTTGGGCAAGTATCCTTTGTAAAAATTACTCCATGACCCATGGTAAGGGCGACAGTCCGTAGACCCTATCATGGAGGAGGGGGTTTCTGTTATTTCTAAGGAGGGTTTCCACTAGGTTCTTCTGCAACTCTTCAAGCATTTGACGACTCATAATCCCGTCCTTGTACTTTCCTTTTTTCACCAAATATTGAGCTCTAGTTTCCACAAACACCTCCACAGTCGGTGGTGCTCTTCACGGGCTGTAGAAAGTACGCATAATTCTGTATTGTGTTTTAGTATATTCCCTATTAGATCATTAGTGTATTTGGGAAGTTTTTGGGGACAACTCTTATTCTATTAACTACCCCAAACCCTCCTACTTCCTTTCTGTTCACCATATATATAAATCTTCTCTCTAGAAATATTCTCCTTAGCTCATCTTCTTCCTCAAGCAAGGTTTTAAAGGATTTCAAGTTTCATGTCTCCTATTCGGTGTATTTAGGGCTCTAACTGTCTAAGATATGTGAAAATTCATCCACGGAGTCCCAAAAGTTTTTATCTAAATTCTTCTTCTATGATTACTTTCTAGCCCTAATTCTTATGAATTTGCATTGAATAAATTCAATTATGATTTATTTCATTATCATTGATGTAATTATGCATGATTTAAGTTAGATTGCATGATTTTGATTTGAATTTCATAGATCCATGCCTTAAGCTATTTTCAAGTATAACTTTATGGAATTATGATCATGATTAACAAAGGATTTTATGAATTGTTTATGAATGATTATTAAGGACTTATGAATGATCGATGCAAGTAATGAATGATGATTAATTAACATTTCAATGATGTTTTAATGATGTTTCAAGCAAGTATAAAGGTTGTGATGGGTATTTTTCCTTAAACATTAATGTTAAAAATGGTGAATGATTTTCTCACTGACTCATGAATTAATAAAGATGAATGGTTTTCTTGTATGAATCAATCATGTTAATAAGCAAATTTTGTGCTTATTTTATGATGTTGAATTGCTATCTATTATTACCTTTCATAATGATGCTAATGGCTATGATCTATGACTTTCCATTGAGATAATGACTAAGCATTGAGAGGACTTTGAGGTGGGGTTTGGTCAGGAAGCTCAAGTAGCGACCCAAGGGAACACTAGTAGCAAGCTCTAGTCCCTAACTATGTTACCCACGTAGGTTTGCCTTTATGGCCTAACTAGTGGATCCACAAAAAGTCCAAGTTAAATATGTTTTCATGGAGTCTACCTTGGCAAGTAGCGTTTCTCTTCTTGATGTGGGAGTTACATTGGATTTCATGTTATAACTCGCATGGTCTTAAGTTTCGGTTAAGGTCCTAACCCACACAAAGGTATATGAAATGGTATAAGTTCTCATGATGTTTATAATGTATTGACCATATGATTATGATGTTCAAATATTTGTAAGTTTTATACATGTTTTAAGATATTATCCATGCATCCCATACTTATATTGATTATGTCCTATTATCATTATTCATGCATAATTCTAACTTGCTTAGTAGATTTCATATACTAACACATAATTTTTGCCTACATTGTATTATAATATACGGTTTGATGATCATCATGCACCTCCCACTCATGGCTACAGTTTGAGAAGTATTCTCTCATTATTGGTGAGTCCTCATGATTCAACAATGAGACATCTATATTTTTGTTGTTCCTTGTGATGTTTACTTTCTTATTTTAGGTGAGCTAGGAGCTTGCCTTATGCTCCTATATAGACTAGTAGAGTTAATTTCTTCCTTATTGAGACTATTCATGTTGAGACTTTAGCTCCGAACCTATTATATAGTCTTGCTATTTAATTTACCTTATATATGCTTATGTATGATATGCTAAAAGTCTTGGTTGGAGTCCTTCAAGATTTTAATCACCGTATCATACCTAGGGCCTAGATTGGATCATGACAACCACAATATTTCTAGTGAAGGTGTTTGAGTTGATTCAAAGAAAATAGAGGTAGTAATTAATTGGCCCAGACCCATATCCCTGACTGATATAAGGAGCTTCTTAGGTTTGTTCAGTTATAATAAAAGATTTGTAGAGGGGTTCTCATCCATATCATCCCCATTGAATAAGTTGAATAAGAAGAAGACTAAGTTCTTATGGTTTGATGCTTGTGAAAAAAGGTTTTCAAGAGTTGAAAACCATATTGACTACCGCTCAACTAATGTCCCTAACTGAGGGAACAAATGGTTTCATCATTTATTATGATGCATATAAAGTTGTACTGGGCTGCGTATTGATGCAAAGAGGTAAAGTCATAGCTTATACTTCCAGACAACTTAAGATCCACGAGAGGAACTATCCAACTCATGATCTCAAGTTGGAAATAGTAGTATTTTCTTTGAAGATAGGCCGTCACTATCTCTATGGCGTGCATATGGATATGTTCACTAATCACAAGAGCCTTCAATCTATTTTTAGTTAGAAAAAATTGAACCTGAGGCAAAGGAGATATCTTGAGTTGCTCAAGAAATATAACATGAGCATTCTCTACCACTCAAGTAAAGCTAATTGTGTATCTAATGCTCTTAGCAAGTTATCCATCATAAATATTGCTCATTAGGAGGAGTAAAGAAAGGAGTTGGATAAGGAAGTGCATAGACTTACACATTCGGGAGTTTTCCATCTCGACTCGTATAAAGATAGTGTCATTGTGCAAAATAGGATTGAGTCTTCACTAGTTGTGGAAGTGAAGGAAAAGAAAGACCATGACCCTATTTTACTTTGGTTAAAGGAGGATATTCACAAGTAGAAAGTGATGGATTTTGCCAAAGGGTACATGGTATGTTAAGGTATTAATGTAGATTATGTGTTCTGAATATTGATGGGCTCTGAGAGAAAATCATGGTAGAGGCCCATATCTCCAGATATTCAATTAATCCGGGTTCCACCAAGATATACTATGACTTGAGAGGATTCTATTGTTGCAAAGGTTTGAAGAGATATATCACAGACTTTGTTTCTAAGTGCCAAAATTATCAACAAGTCAAAGTTTAGCATCAAAATACTTGTGGTGTGGCTCAAAATATAGAGCTTCCAGAGTGAAAATGGAAAATTATCAACGTACTTTGTTACAAGTATATCGCAACCTCACAAGCAACATGACTCAATTTGGGTGACTGTAGACCACATGACTAAATCAGCCTAATTCTTGTCGGTTAAGGCTATAGATTCTTATGATGATTATGCTTTATTAAACATTCGGAGCATATTTAGATTTCATAGAATTCCTTTTTCTACCATCTTGGATAGAGGTGCTCAATTCACTGCTTAATTTTGGAAGTCATTTTGGAAAGGTTTTGGCTCGAAAGTAAATATTAGTGTCCTTTCCATCCTCAGACAGATGGTAAAGTAGAGCTTACAATTCAGACTCTTAAGTATATTTAGAGATTGTGTCATTGACTTTAAAGGTAGTTGGGGTGATCACTTGCCTATTATAGATTTTGCGTAATACAATAATTTTCACTCAAGTATAAAGATGGCTCCTTATGAGACTCTTTATGGGAGGAGATTTAAACTACTAGTTTTTTTGTGTGAAGTTGATTTGAAGGACCATACTTGGTTCATCAAGTTATGGAGAAGGTGAAGATCATTCAAAAGAGGTTGAGGACCGCGTGAATTCATTAAAATTCCTACACTGATGTTAGGAGAAGAGACTTAGAGTTTGAAGTAAATGATTGGGTATATTAAAGGTTTTACCCATGAAGGGTGTTATGAGATTTGGGAAAAAAGGAAAGCATACCTTGTTGCATTAGTCCCTACAATATTATTAAGAGAGTTGGTAATGTAGATTATGAGTTAGAGTTACCATCAGAGTTAGCAGCCGTTAATCCATTTTTTCACATCACCTTTCTTAAGAAGTGTTTGGGACATAAATGGCTCATTGTTCCTATAGAAAACATTGGTGTGAAAAATATCTAGTCCTATAAGAAAATTCTGGTTCAAATTCTTTATCGTTAGGTTCGCAAGTTAAGGACCAAAGAGGTCACTTCACTCAGAGTTTTATGGAGAAATTATTTTATTGAAAAGGCTACATGGTAAGAAGAAGAAGATATGAAAGCCAAGTACCCTCATCTATTCATTCATCCTAGTGTTCATGATGAATGTAATATTCCTTTCCCTATCTCAGATTTAGTACTTTTTTGAGTATTTGAGTATTTCAATTCTTTCATTGCATTCAGGACTTGGTTATCATTAGAAGATGAATGATCCAAAAAGGGTGATATTGTGACACTCTAAAAGATCCTAAGTTAGATCAGTCCAAAGAGCAAAGAAAAAGACTGATTTCTTTCCAGTGGCCCACAAGTGCCACCTACGACCAAAGGAGTTCCTTTGAGTCATTGGGGGGACTCGTAGAGAGCATCAAGACTTAGTAAAATTTTCAAGTTATGAGTTACTTCTACAGATGGGTTTTACGGACACTTGGAAGTGTCGGTAGAATAGGTTCTTAATGCCCAGTTTTCAACGAGTCCTTGTGCTAGTTGTCTAAGAGTCTATGAACAGTTGGGGCAACTCACAATCTCAATGTCAGATTAAGTAGCTACTTTAATATGAAAAAAGTTATTACAATCCATACTTATGAACCATAACAAGGTCTACGACCCGTAGAAGAGTCCATAGACCCCAACTCTCATGAGACCCTATTGTTCCTACAAGCAACCTTCATGTCTCATTAAGGGGTCCATGATCTGTAGAAGGGTCTTGTAGACCCAACATGACCAATTCCACTATGGCCCATAGGATTTGCTACGATCCGTAGAACAACCAGTAGACGGCCTAGTAACAATTTTAGTGAAGGCTATTTTGATGTTTTTTCACCTTTCTCAAATCAAAACCCAGATGTTTTGGGAAAAAATAATTCCCTTATTAGTACCCTACGTTTCTTTTTCCTCATTAACATTTAGAATATTCGGAAAAAGGATTGGAGAGGAGAAAAAGCAAGGGTTAAAGAGCATAGATCGAGTTTGTTGATTTTTGTCAAGAACACGTTCTTCCAGGTATGTAAGACTATTAATAGAATTGTATTGAGTTCATCCTTTCACCCTACATCTCCATTCTATAATTAAAGTATTCAAGCATGAGTTTCAATCATGTTCTATCGAGTTTTTGAGTTAATTATGTAATCTCTAATTGAGTTCTTTGTGTATTTGATTCTGTTGCAACTATTTCCATATCAAAAGTTCTTGAATTGTTTATGATGCTTACATTCACCTGGACCATAGTTGAGTAGTAAAAAATGCTTTGCATCACTTTGAATTGAAGAATGATTTAAATTTCATGTCCTAATCTAGAAGGAGTTTGGAGCATAATATATCATTTGAGTTGAATTATTTTCTTTTATTCAATGATATTGAGACTGAGAATCCAAAAGATATATTTTCATACATTCACTGAGTTTGAGAAGTATCAGCTACGTTAAAGAGTATCTGGAGAGTTTAAGAAAAGTTGAGTTAAACTTAGTAAAGTCCAATGAGGCTAAATGATTTATATTTTGAGTACTTTCACTCAACTGTGTATATAAGCATATTATATAATTTTGGGAGTACTATTGAAGCACTGATTTGGGTAAGAGTTTAGATCACTCAAACCCCATAAAATACGTAACCAGTGTAGGATAGGATCATATCGATGGTTAGGGCGACTCCTCACTTTAGTCTCTGATACAAACTTTATTTAGATCCATTTGATGAGTTCACATCCCATACACTGGCAAGGTATTGGATGGCTCTGGCAAAGAGAGAAATTTGTTGTATCATCATAAGACTCACAGTGATGGTTGTCAGTTAGAGAAATTTTCCAAAGAGTAAATATTATTTTTACACCGAATTGCATTTACATGATTACATTTTGTAAATTTATGACTTGTTTTACATTTGATGGCTTTACTTTAGTTGAGACATCTCAGTATTCATTCCCTTGAGTATGTTTCTTTTCAGCTATTTTGCATACCATACATTCCATTTGCTGATGCCATTTGGTGCTGAATCATTTTATGATGCAGATATAGAATTTAGATTTTCTCAACAAGCACATCGTTGAAGATCACATTCATTTAGCTTATTGGTGAGATCTCCTTGCCTTCAGAGGAGCTCCATTTAGTTGTATTCAGTCTTATTTCATTAGTTTTTTTGAAGTGTCGTGGGCCTATCCCAGTACATATCTTATAAGTTTTAGAGGCTTCCTAGATAGAGATAGTGTTTATTTGGCTTAACATTTCAGAGTTTATTTTTAAATAATATTCCATTAAATATTTTAGACTATTAAGACTTATTTTAAGAAGTTAAATTTATTTTCTTTTGCATGCGCGTCATTGTTAAACTATCATTATTAAGTTGAGTCTTCCGCTAGTACTTAGCCAGGCCAAGTTTTTGTTTGGGAGCTAGAAATAATTTTTCAGTATCGGCCACGCCTAGGATGTAGACTCGGAGCATGACACTAAACCCTCCAATTCCAATAAGGTTTTCAATGTTCATGTATCAAACAAGTAAAGAGTCTTGCAACTTAGTTGTAAGAAGATTAGGAAATAGGCAAACTAATGCTAGCGAGACATTATAGATTTTACACGCTTAAGTCGTATGAAAAACAAATATCATCAATCAGTAGGGAACTAAAGAGTGACTATGATATTGAGTGGTTCTATCGTGACGATTAAGGTAATGTAATTTTATTTGTATTTTTAGTTCATGGTGACATTATTAGTTTAGGAAAATTAATGGGTTTTATTTTGACTTTATTCTTATTGTTTGCTTTTTTTTTCTGTTCAAACATATTAGAATTAACAAAAAATGTATATACTACATAAACTAGTCATATTTCTTTTTTTAAAAAAAATAAAAATACATAAAAAAATATGTAATACATAAAAGTGTAATAAGTACAACAATAAATTTAACAAATTATGTAACATTTTGAATTACAAATAATAACAATCCACCAAAGATCAAACTCAAACAAATGATTTTTATCTCTTCCTTGTCTAGTTTTTATTTAATAAAATCTTCATGCTGTTTTTTAAGCTTATTTGTCAAGTGACTTATTTTTTTCTTCTGTTTCTTTTAACAATGACCTAAGAAGATCTTCGTCTTCTTCAGCTTTCTTGAGATTAAAATGTATTCCAAACTTCACATTTCTTTGTGAGGGTTATGTATCGATGTTAACCAAGGACATTCACAATCCCAAAAAATTATCCTTCCACTTAAAATAATTGCATCCACCATTTGCCTACAAAAATAATAAATAAAATGTTATTATTTAAAATTAAAATATGTAATCTACATATTTTTTATTTATAGAAATAGCAATAAAATTAACTTTTCTTACTTTAAAGACACCTTAGATTCTCCTCATTGATAGTTTCAATATACCATATTATCCATACCAACAAACATTCAATTATATAACTAACATTGTGTTTTGAGATATTTCAGATGTATAGTAGCAATCTTTAAATAAAGAGTAGTAAAAAAGAGAAAAATGAAAAATAAAAGGAGTTGTGTAATGACCCTTGAGGTCATTTACCTCCTTCTATGTGAAAACATTATTTTACCCCCTTCTAATAAATCCTGTTAAGTGTTTATGATGTATTGAGATGACTGACATACTTTTTGAGGTAGTTGAGTGTGACTTGTGTGATTTTTAAATTTTTTAGAAGGTTTTAAGTTGAAAGAGTTGACTTTAGTCAAAATCTAATAAATCTATTTTCGTAAGAGAATTTTTACAATTCCATCAGCTTTGGAAGGTTCATTTTGAGATAGTGGCAAATTTTGTTTGAGTCCCAAGGCTTTCCTTTTTATTTTGAGTCGTTATGTGTGTTAGTTCTGAAATTTTTACTTTAGTCAACAATTTTAGAAAACATGCTTGAATGAAATTTCGTCATCACAATTAGCTTTAGAATGTCGAGTTATCTAAAATGATCTTTGATTCGAATTTCAAGGTGATTGGGAGGTGTTCGCGGCTTCTGAGATTTTGTTGGTTTTTGGTTCTTTTGCTCTAGTGTTGAGTTTGGTCAACATTTATGCAAAACGACCTTCGTTTATGAATTCATCGATTTTGTTGAGTCTGAATTGTCATTTATAATTCGACATCATTTTTTCATTTGGATTCCTCGGACCTAGAATTTATCTTAAGGGTCTGTTAGGAGCTTAGAGTTTTTATCCTCACCTGTTGTAGCACCATTTGATGGTTCAACCTCTCTTGCAAAGCTCTGGCATGCAACAGCGACTCTTCTCCTGCGGAGAAGCGCCACTCTGATAGAGCAAGTGACATCAACAGGCTCTGGTCCTGTGGAGCCTATCTGCACCAGTGGTTTCACACCTACGAGCTTTCCATTTCTCTTGTGGAGCCTGAATTCACTTTAGACCTATACTTCTGTGGGCCTACTATGCACCTGTAGTGTCGCACCAGCAATCCTTGGTCAACTTATGTGGTGATCATTGATTCTTTAAATGGGTTCTTGTGCATTTCTCTAAGTAAAATAACCCATTTTCCTCTATTGTTAGAGCTCGGCCAAAGGTGAATTTGCTCAATTCTTCACTATTTTAGTTGATTCAATGGTAAGTTTCTTCCTTTTACACTTTCTAATGCTAATTCTAGCTTCATTTTTGCATTTAATTATCATTTGAACCTCAAATTTCCTGATTCTCTTTTCTTTAAAGTTTGGTATTTAGACCATTTGAGGTTCGAATTGACCCCCATCTTTGCCAAAATTTTGGGCATGTGATACTCACCTCTAGAGGAACATGATGATGGAGTTATAATTTTGTTTCATTGTCAAATTTTGGTGGCTAATTTTTTTTCCAAATCCCAATTCGATTTTTTTGGCATCGATATGGGTATTGTTAGTCCCATTTTGTTTTTCACTTCCTATTTTCTATAGTGTGGCTGCATTCCAAGGCCTCACAAAAAGGAAAATCTAATGAATAGAGGTTCAGATGCAGTTTTGGCCTTGAGATAGGTTAAAGTTTCATCTTGTTTAGACTGACTTGGTTATCGTTCATATATATATATATATATATATATATATTGACTGTTTAGTAGGAGTTAAAATGATTTTAGGTTTGCATGATCTTTTAGTCTATATTTTTGTCATTTTCGGGTAACTAGACTAGTGTTTTGGCCGTAAATCCTTTACTTAGGTTTATCCTTGATCTTGGTTATCGTTATAAGATCCTTAGAATTTTGTTTTAGATAGTTCAAACATAGAATTTTGCACGTTCATTGGTTATTTCCAAGCTATTATTGGTTTATCCTTGTGTTTGTGGGCTTGAGGGCTTGGAATTGGACTGGCTGGAGTTGTAGGTTAGCATGTTTGCACTATGATGGGTGTTGTCCAGCTTTTTGTGTTATGTGATTACTTCATCTTTCATTTTAGTGTGTTTGATATATAATTGTGGGTATGATATCATCTTTTGGATGTATTTGTACTTGAAAATTCAAGAAAAAGTTGTATTTGGGGTACTTAAATAGTTTGACTTGGGATTTCCACGTTTTTGAGCTGTGAGGGAGGTATTTGTGGTTTTTAACATAAGGAAATTGTTTTTGAAGGGAGTTATACTGATTTTGAAGTTATGGGTCTTAAAAGAGATTATCATTTTAAAACCTATTGGTTTTACATTAGAGGTACGAAGAATTAGTTTGGGTTTATGTTTGTTTTATGATAAGCTCAAGGAGATGTTCTATGTGTCCTGCATATTTAATTATAAGCTACATGTCCTTTCTTTCACCAGTTATTGAGCTCTGGGAGTATTCCGGCGGCTCTAGGGACTTTTCCGGGTATTACTTTATTCATGCATTGGCCATGTCACATTGCATTATCTTGCTTTATCTATGGTTAAGGTTTCCATGTGATTGGGTGAAACTTGCTTGATAGTTAGTATGTTTCACTATTTTTCGGTGTATATTGCTATTGAATTGTTAAACTGTAGTATTAGCACTATTTATATATATGTTTTTTCTAATCGCGGTTGTACTATGATGCCTACTTGGTATCTTGGCTTTTGGTACTCATATTACACTTCTGCATCTTTTTCTAATGCAACTCCTATTATGAGCCACCCTCACTGAGCATCAAATCTCCCTTGGTTGTCACAAACTTGAATCGAGCTGAGGTCCTGCGTTCGGAGAGTTCCTACTATCCTCCTTTTTTATAGAGCTGTATTTTGTATTTTGTTAGTCAGTTTGTTGTATATATAGTCCCTTCTATCAATTACACCATGTCGGGGATGGATTCTCTTGTATAGTTTTTCTTTTTGTTCACTTTAAGGCACATTTTGTATATTTTGTATTGTATTGCACATCTATATTACGGGCCCTATTCTATATATATATATATATATATATTTCTATTCCTTCTTCCAAATTTCTATTTCTATATGTTATCGTTGTCTTCCGCTTTGGGTTTAGGCATGCCTACTGTGGGGTTTTAGTAGGAGCCGTCATGGCCCAATTTTTTTATCATGGCAGGGTGCAATCAGAGATTAAGTTCTCCAATTTTACAAATAAAATATCAAGTGCCTAATAGAGTCACAAAGATCGATACAATCATGTGCATATCCTATCATTGAGAGGCTATTGGGCATTCTTAGGAAATACTTCAATTTTCTTGTTATTTATCATGTATTCTTGACTTTAGAAACATCTATGTTTAGTTTTCTTCATTAGCTATAGCAGAAGCTCGACAATAGAACCAGGAACCGTTATCTGAGCCTACTATAGAGGTTGAGCAGGATGACCTTTAACCGGATTGTATGGGGTCAGCCCAAACTCTTCCAGGATTTGTCACTACGCCGGTCCTCGAGGACACTTTGGCTAGGATCCTCAACTTTATGGAGGGTATGTCCCAGGAGGGGACCTTGCTTAGTACTTTATCTAGTACTCAGGTTATAGATGAGGTGCATACTTTAGCCTAAGTAGAGACACAAGGTTTATATATATCACATGCACAACTTGCTACTATGGCTCCTCGCATAATAATTCAACTGCTTTTGCCAGTTGCTCAGCCCATGGAAATTAGACCAATTATGTCTTCTGAGGAGTAGCAGAGTGATTCATCATGTTGGGTTCTCCAAGGTTTTTTGGTGTTACGGGCGGGATTTGCATGAGGATGATTACCTTGCTTTCCAAATTGATATGCTAGCGAAGTAGTGGTGGAGGTTTTTTCTTTACTGCAGATAAGATGGGTACCCATCATTGACAAAAATTCTTATAAGACCCCAAAATTTGGAAAATCAAAAAATGATGATCAAAATATGAAATTTCTGAAAAAACTCTATAATTTTGGCACCGGGTGATGACCACAAAGGGCATCATGGGTCGTGCTGAGTATCACGCTTCGTGGTGAGCCAACATTGTGGTAACCCTAATGTTCACTCCTGTAGGGTGAGGTCCATGACAGGGTACCATGGGATGTGAAGCCCTCCATGGTGACCCTTACTCTGAGACCTTAAAATATGATCCCAAGGATAGGATCGTGATTGAACACCATGGGACGTGTAACTCTTCACTGGCCGTAGTGAGCTCCATGGTGGTCACTCCTGCAGGTCCCCCTATAAGGCTTGCACTATGCGTACTCTTCACATTCCGTAATGCATGCAATGTACCATGAAGGGTTCCGTGGAGGAAGTTTAGAAACTTTTCTCTGCAACTCCTAGATTTCAAATTCTAAGTTCAAAATCACGGACATCACCATGGTCCATGATGAGCATCACGCATTGTGGTTGGTTTTTCGTGGTGAGTCCTAGTTACAGTTTAATGAGGGGTAATGTAGTTATTTCTCTATTCTTAAGTTAATAAATGTAGACATTTTAAGGACTAGATTCATTATGAAAATATCTTAAATACTCCTAAACCTATTCTTTTCCCCTTATTAATTCCCAATAAACTTTAAGACTTTTCTCTCTAGGCTCATTCAAGAGCTCATCTTCTTTATCAAGTTTGACTAGGGTTTCTTCAAAAACAAGTCTCCTTTTTCAATTCTAACGTTAAATTAAATCAAGGTATTTAGGGATTGGTCCATGGGACCATCTCAACCATGGAGTTGCAAGGTTTCTACTCAAAATTCCATGAATTTTAATTGGGTTTGTAACCCTAATTTGATGAATTGTATTGGGTTATTTAAATTAAGTTTTAAATCATTTATAGATGATCATTACAAGTATGTTCCTACATGAATTGCATGATTTTAAGTTTAATTATTATTGCCCATGCATGAAGCCTATTTTCAATGATGATATTATGAAGTATGATTGTAAATCCAATAATTTCAAGGTATTATCACGATTTTCATTCAAATTGACTATGTATATGAGTTTTACTCTAAATTCAAGTATTGATTGTGATCATGAATTATAAGTGTTATATCCCCTACTTTTTTACATTGGAATGTTTTTAAGCTCCCCTAAAGTTTCCATGTGACCCATGCTATCCATGACATTATCAAATAAACCTAAGGGAGAGAGGATGTAACACCCCATATCTTGCATAAACTAGTTCTATGTGAGTAGTGATTGTTTGAAATAGTTTTGGAAGGATTTGAAAGGGGTTCGAGGACAAATAATTTATCACAATAATTGACCTACTTGCTTAAGCTACTGGTTTGGATGTCTTACATTGTTAAGCTTCTTAAGCACACATCTAGCTTAAGTAGCAAGGATTACACAGCTTCTTAAGGTACCTACTAAAAATAACAAGTAGGTGATGTACCTACTTCAAGTAGGTAATGCACCTACTTAGAATATGTGGAAGAAATTTTTTAAAAAAGGGCAAGTAGGTGATGTAAGTACTTATAAACTTGTGGCAGGAATAAAGGAGGTGATACACCTACTTTCTTATAGTTGTGCACAAGATTATTCCAGGATTCGAGATAGAGACTTTTATTCCCGCTTTTAGTTAATACACAAATTGGTTATAAATCTTATTTGCTAAATATTATTAAGTGACAATTAGTGATTACTTATGATTAATCAACTTAATTAGACCACTAAGTGGGCCCCACCAAGACACGTAGAAGTAGCTGATTAGTGTGTGGATTAAAGTAGGCCACATGTCATAAGCGTGGACATGTGTCCAGCTCCTAAGGTCCCATATATAAGCTTGGTGATGACTAATGAATTAGTCGTTCACCTCACTTCTTCTTCTACAAAATAGATTTAGAGAAAGAGAGTTCAGCCAGGGCAGCAAGAACGGCCAGCTCCAATATGGTGGAAGAAAGGGAATTTTAATTCCATAAAAGTGTTACACCCTAGACTATTAAACTCAGAATGTCTCTTAAGCTTCTTAGAAGTTACTATGTGAGATGGATAGTCTACAACGCTAACAAACAACTCTAAGGAAAGGAGAATGGGACACCTCATAGTAGGGAAGGCTGGAAATATGGTTATAAGGAGTCGGAAGAAGTTGGAGGTGAAGTAAGAAGTCATAGGACTCGACTTACCACGTAATCTACTAACTTAAAAGTCCTACACACTTAAGATACTTGAGTAGACATCGAGCTTAAGTAGCAAGGAGTGCATAGGCTCTTGAAGTAAGACGAGATTACGAGCTCACGAAAGAGAAATAAGGAAAAGACGTGCCTACTCGAACCAAGTAGGTGATGCACCTACTTGGACAAGAAGGTGATGCACCTACTTAGGGTCAAGTAGGTGATGTAACAGCTTGGGGTGGACCCCACTGCCACATGGCATCATGTAATTGGCCGAACAAATTGAGGTGGCACCCTAGGAGGCTGCCATGTGTCACTTTAAGGGGCTGCCACGTGGCACCTTCTAAAGAGGTGTATATATATGTATTATGCGACTCTTAATTCTTTCATTATACAAAAATCAGCCAAGAACATAGAGAGAAAAACATGAATAAAGAAAGGAATAAGGCAGCCATGGTTTTGAGAAATTAAAGGTAAGTTCTTTAATTTTTCTCCGTGAATTAATTATCTAAGTTGTTCCTCGGATATGTGGAGATGTATATATGTGTATTAGGATGAATAATGAGTCGTTAATTCAGCCTTACACTTGAAAACTTGAGACAAAGTTGAAAGAACAAAGAGAGAAAACGTTAAGAGGTAGTTAACAAACCCATTTTTGAATGGGACTGTTGTTAGTAATATTAGTATAACTTCTTGTGTACAGCTTCATTTCAAGTGATTCAATATGTTTTGGAAATTTATTTAATAGGTCTAGAACTTTTATTTAGCCTTTAAAATCCACTTTTTCTTTTATCTACTCGAAAAAGGGTAATGTAGTATAGAGGAGGTATTGTCCAGATTTTGGTTTTGGACATCTTACACGGACTGCTGTTGGTATTTTGGGCATATCTTTTTGTAAAGAATTATTGTAGGGGTGATTCAAAATTGTATACTACCTTACGAAACATGTCTATAACTTTTATGGAGGACATAAAGCCTGTTTCCCTCAATTACCCTTCAAAACGAAACGACAATGCAAGATAGTAAGCTGTCTAGAATTCACATTTTGATAGTTTGGAGTGAGTTGTTTGGGGTTTGTATTGGGTAATGTTGGTGTGACTTGATTGTATATATGTTGAAGTTTGTTTTTGTTGGTTCGCTGTAGTTACTAGGGGTGTGATTGGAAATTTGGATAGCGTACATTATAGGGGAGGTTCTGCCCAATTTTTATTAACGCCTTAACTAATTAAAGAACTAGTTGAGGAGACGAACAAGGAAATCGGTTCCATGAATACTAAGGTACAACCTAAGATGCTAGAAAGCTAAGAGTGGTTGATATTCGTATTACTTGCATGTTGAATAGGTTCAAAGGACGACGAGGTGAACGGGATAAAGAGTAACTCATAAGAGGTATGTGAAGCTTCTCTTGGTATGTTTTTTGTATAGGTATGTAAAGCCTATTCCTTCTCTTTCTTTTGACATGTCGTAGAGGTAAGTAAAAACTAATACAATCTCTGGAGTAATTCCATTCCTAAATATCTCCTATTCTCTTCTGGATTGTGAACTCTCACTGTAGTTGAACTACTTTCCTCGAACTTACTATACGTTAAACATTCAATGAATATACAAATTTCTAATCAGAAAGACTATATGACTACATGTACTCTGAAATCCTTAAGCAGTTCGAACTACTTTGGTATGTTTCTAAGGTCCCCGAGATGTTAATTAATATAGTCCTAATGGCCTTTAGAGGGCACTTGAGCAGATCATATTAATACCCTGATTCTCAGACGCTAGTTCAGCCTTCATATACTGTCAAGTCTCTGATAACGATTTAAACTGCATATAGTTACTCACTACTCTACTCGTGTATACTATAACACTTCTTTCACTGCGTCCCCGGCAAGCAATGGTAATCGTGCATAATTCACTACATTGTCCACTGAGCCCCTCAATAGAGGGCCAGGATATCTATGTATATATATATGATGATGTGTTGTAATAAGGTGGTGATGGCACTGGGGCCATGATGGTTTTACAGATGTGATTCACCGGACCCCCGAAAGGGCCGGCTATATGATATGATTTTAACATGCATGCTTTTGTAATTCACAAAATACAGGTACAGGTTTCTGATTTGATACTTTGTTTCCCTGCTTCTCTATTTCGGATATACCTCTAGCTGTATTATGTTACGTTTTACATACTCTGTACATATGTCGTACTAACCCCCTTTTCTTGGGGGAGGGGGGCTGTGTTTCATGTCCACAGGTACAAGTATAGGTTTTAGGAGTCCATTATCTTAGGATCCCGCTCATCTCAGCTGGAAGAGGCTCTATTGTATCAGAGCCTAGTTTTTGGCATTGGCTGTTGATGTATAGTATTGCTTCATCTATTTAGGGGTACGGCGGGGGCCGCTAATCTCAGCTGGAAGAGGCTCCATATGTTGTCGTTAATATTTTTAGAGGTCTGCAGACATGTATATGTAGGTTGTGTATATCAGTTTGATTCAGTTGGGTCTACATGATGTATGGTATATGTTATTATATTATGACAGCCTTGTCGGCTTTTATGCCCTTTTATGTTACGACACAAATGAAAAGTGTTATAGGGTTATGAAAATGTTATCGCCTAATAGGACTCTGTTACATGATATTGTCGTATTTACAGTTAAATTTTACCACAGCTGATAGTTAGGTATACGGGGGGTCGAAGTTGGACCCCAATCGCGGCCTACGGGGTTGGGTCATGATAGAAGTGGTATCAGAGCAGTTCGTCCTTGGATTGTCTGAAAACCGTGTCCAGTAGTATCTTGTGTATCGATGTGTTGTGCACCACATCTATAAACAAGAGGTTACACGACATTTAGGATGTTACCTTTCTTTTACATCTGTGATAGTGCTATAGATCCGAGTCATAGGACAATTCCTTATACTAAACTTGGATCTTAATAGAAGGACGACACCAACAAAAGGGAGTAATTGACGACATGGGAAGTTAGGAAGCACGAAGGTAAGTAAGGTAAAGGCCCAAAAGATATCTGTTGGGTAAGGTACTGACATGTGATTGAAATGTTAAGTAGAAACCTGAAAGGAAAGAAGATAGGAAGTGCAACAGATGTAGTTTGAAGTTGGGCATACGAGGTAAGTCCAGTATTTTTATATTATTATTGACGTTGAAAGCCATGTGTGACTGTGATATAATATGAATATTTATATGTGTTGTCCCTGTGAGGCATTATTGGTATTTTCTGCGTGCAGGTCTGGGGATAAGTAAGAAATATAGAGGAAACTCTACCGAAATTTTCCCAGAACAAGAAAAGGGAATAAAACATAGAGTCTTAATATGTCTTAGAAGTTGGTAACAAGTACCCCCATTATGGTTAACTAAAGTTGTAAAAGGTATCCTTCAGGTCGTCAATAAGGGATACCCTTTTTACTCAGGGAAGTTTATTATGGAGAAACAAGAGTCTGTCTGAGCAGTACAGTTCAGACCACAGTATCTCCAGCCGTAATTGTGTTGTAGAAAAAAAAGAAGCTTAGGTTGAAAGGTAAGATGTATAGTAATTGATCTTTACTCATTTTTGAAAATACCAAGCCCCCGACTCCTATTGTAAATTAGATGGGTTGTTCATAACTCGAGGATAAACTTGGAAGGAGACCAGGTAGGTCAAGTATTAAAAGAAGTACTGTAATATTTAAGAGATTCTAGTTTCTTCAAATAATGGTTGGAAAATGGGTTACGATAACAGTTTATAGTTCCCCACCGACTAATTGGGGAAAGAGCTTCGGACAGAAGCACCTCAAAGAGATGTCAGGAGCTGAATGTGAGTGCGAACTAAAAAGGGGATATGTAAGTATTAATTTAACGGTGTGATACAGTTATATAGGGAAAAGTAGGACCATTAGTAAGGCACACTTAGTATACGTTGACTAATTTAAAATCCTGCGTTGAGTACGCAGTAAGAGCATGGAGCTTAAGATATAAAGAAATGACGGGTGTACACAACGTCGCCCCAAAAATAACGGAACCCCTAAGAGACAAAGATGACGAACTTAAGAAATAGATGGAGCAGATTCCATTCATCTCAAGAAACAAAGGATATAGGTTGGGAAAGCCACTACTCCAAGAGAACCTTTGACAATGAATTCTAGAATACAAATGTTGCCTAGTTAAAAGAAAATTTGGAATGGCTAAAAGTGTATATATTAACTTTTTATAGAGATAAGTAGAATGTGGCCTCGGACGAGTTGTTCCATGGGTCTCATTACTTAAGTACAGATTAATAGATGAGGTGTCGCACTATGTGTGGGAAGGATCCTATCGCCTCGTGATTTAGCCAAGGTTCCATACCTGGATAATCAGGTTGGCAAAAAAATGCAGAAAGATGGGAACATGATATAGTACCAAGTACATTGGGTCAGGAGACTGGACGAAATTGAGACTGGACATAGAGCAAGTTATAAGCGGATAAAGGTATAAGTACCCTCTAAAGGGAAGAAGCAAGTTAGAAAATATCAAAGGGTAAGATAAAGGCAATTGATGTGGCAACATATTCGAGATGGATGCTTAAACTTCAATAAAATCCTTTGTTGAACCAAGTTAGAAGGATCTAGAATTCGCCAATAATTGGATAGAAGTTAGAATGTTATGCAAGATAGTGTTAAGAAGTTTTTAGCAAGACCTGGAATAACATAATGCTAGAAGGTGGGTACGTAAAAAATCAGAAGAATATAGAAATAAATGGATATCGAATAACTCAAGGGACACTACAAAAGATAATGATAGCATGCTAGACCAAAAGCCAAAATGTTAGATATAGAGTTGGTCGCAAATAATGTTACGATAGATGTATAACCAAGGACAAAAGAATAGAAAGCCTCTTATGGTAGGAAATGAGAAGAACACAGAGTGAATAGGGGAAAGGAAAAAAGTGCTACAAGGTGAGACCTAGGATGCTAGGGTATTTGTCAGGTTAAGTTGAGCACTTTCTCACAGTTTTGTAAAGGTAAAGGAAGACACGAGATAACAACAATAAAGTCTTACTAGCTGGGGTAAGGAAAGTGTAAAATGGTTAAAGTAAGATGGGCAGAACTAGCTGGTTACTACAGGATGGTGAGCTCATATGCCAAACTTCTTCGGGACTATACCAACTAAGGATAGACAGAACTCAAAGTGGATCTACAGGAGGAGTTAAACCAAAATGACCAAAAAGGGACATGGTCGTAGTGGAACTAAAGATCTACCCCTATACCAGTTGCAAGATAACAGAGAAAAGGGCAAGGCAACACATAAAGACTAGTGAGACGACGCTAAGATAAATTTTTGGCTAAGTTGAGTTCCCCACACCTTATTGCAAGGATTACCATGAAATGCGACATGAGAACTTCCCAAGGAGGTCACCCATACCAGTATTTCTCTTGCCCAAGCACGCTTAACTTCTAAATTCTGGTGGAATTTAGTGCGATAGTATGGGTATGGTCGCGCGAGATGGAAGAATCTAAACTAGCAGCGGAGAAACGACATGAGATTATATTCCTAGAGTACTATAAATTATGTTGAGGGTATTGTTAAAAGGATTTAAGCAAGACAAGAAGGATTAGCTAATTGCTAACTGATGACACACTCGAATGCCACAGCTCTTCAACATAGTACCAGTTAATGAGAGGCAAACCACAGAATAGCTATACGGGCTAATGGGTGAGAGAATTTTGACACCATTTGGCAGCCAACTCTTAGGGCAGAAAAAAGCAAAATCCAAAAGGTAAAGGTACCAGTTGATGTAATTTACGGAAGACAGGAAGTAATACGCGAGGTCAAAAATCCCACAATATGACCAGGGCTACAAGACTCACTTTGCACTCCAGCGCTAGATGACTATGAAGGGAATGTTACTTGTGGATTAACGATATTAGCCCATGCTCCTTCAATCAAAGGCTACCTAATCAGCCGAGAAGGTGTACAATTATAGGGTAAAAGAGTGGTAGGACCTTACGGAGTCCCCTTAGCTATTATCCTAGATGAAGGAGCCCAAGTTACAGTTAACTACTGAGAATCAGTCCGCGAAGAAATTAGGAAGACACATAAGTCTTCGTACACTACTTTACCCTCAAACCTAATGAACAGGCTAAAGTGTACCACTTAAACGCTAGAAGATATGTCATGAGCTGGTGTTGTTAACTTCAAAGGTAGCTAAGATAATTATCCATCACTTATCAAGTTGCCTATAATAATAATTACCACTCTAGTATCCCAATGGCTCTGTACAAGACTGGTAGAGCAAGATGTGTAAGTCCCCTATTGGATGGGTCGATGTTAGAAAGACTAAGCTAAAAAGACCTCAACATGATTAACCAAGCTATTGACTAAAAGTCTAGAGTTGGCAGGGTTCAAATTGATGATTAGATGTTCATAACAGGGTCACCCAGAAAAGGAAACTTAAACCAAAATATATTAGATGGTATCAAGTTACTCGTAAGGTGGGCAAAATGGTTTGTAAGTTGAGCTTACCACCTTATTTGAAAACTATACGTCCAGTCCATCAGATAGGGATGCTTCACAAGGGTACTGACAAGCCACTCGGGGTATGTTCCATAGATGATATCCAGGTCACAGAGGAGCTATCTTATGAAGATCAACCTATCACCATCCTGGATAGGAAAACTAGAAGACTACAGACTAAAGACGTAACTTCGGGCATGGTGTTATGGAGGAATAAAAATCGCGAAGGAATGACCTTGGAGGCTAAACAAGAAATGAAGCACAAGTATCCGTACCTATTCTTGATATCTATAGGTAACCCCAACTCCTAAAACTCGTATATTAAGTACTTGGATGGAAATATATGTGATCGCAATAGAAAATAATCTCCCTACAATCGGTATAAAGTATTGAGGGAAGTATTATTTAACATTCGGGGATGAATGTTCTAAAGGGGGGAAGGATGTTACACCCCAGACTCTTAAGCTCGGAATGTCTCTTAAGCTTCTTAGAAGTTACTATATGATCCGGATAGTCTACAAAGCTACCAAACAACTCTAAGGAAAGGAGAATGGGACACCTCATAGTATGGAAGGTTGGAAATAGGGTTATAAGGAGTCGGAAGAAGTTGGAGGTGAAGTAAGAAGTCATAGGACTCGACTTACCACGTAATCTACTAACTTAAAAGTCCTACACACTTAAGCTACTTGAGTAGACATCGAGCTTAAGTAGCAAGGAGTGCATAGGCTCTTGAAGTAAGACGAGATTACGAGCTCACGAAAGAGAAATAAGGAAAAGACGTGCCTACTCGAACCAAGTAGGTGATGCACCTACTTGGACAAGAAGGTGATGCACCTACTTAGGGTCAAGTAGGTAATGCAGCAGCTTGGGGTGGACCCCACTGCCATATGGCAGCATGCTATTGGCCGAACAAGTTGAGGTGGCACCCTAGGAGGTTGCCACATGGTTCCTTCTAAAGAGGTGTATATATATGTATTATGCGACTCTTAAATATTTGATTATCCAAAAATCAGCCAAGAACATAGAGAGAAAAACGTGAAGAAAGAAAGGAACAGGGGCGCCATGGTTTTGAGAAATTAAAGGTAAGTTCTTTAATTTTTCTTCATAAATTAATAATCTAAAGTGTTATTTAGACACGTGGAGGTGTATATATGTTTATTAGGATGAATAATGAGTCGTTACTTCAGCCTTACACTTGGAAACTTGAGATAAAGTTGAAAGAACAAAGAGAGAAAACGTTAAGAGCTAGTGCACAAACCCGTTTTAAAATAGGACTATTGTTAGTAATATTAGTATAACTTCTTGTGTACAGCTTTGTTTTGAGTGATTAAATATGTTTTGGAAATTTATTTCATAGGTCTATAACTTTCATTTAGTCTTTAAAATCCAGTTTTGCTTTTATCTGCTTGAAAAAGGGTGATGAAGTATAGAGGAGGTACTGCCCAGATTTTGGTTCTGGACATCTTACACAGACTGCTCTTTGTATTTTAGGCATATCTTTTTTTATATAATTGATAAAGGGGTGATTCAAAATTGTAGGCGACCCTAAGAAATATGTCTATAACTTTCATGAAGGACATAAAGCCTGTTTCCCACAATTACCCCTTCGAAACAAAGCGACAATGCAAGATAGTAAGCTATCCAGAATTCATGTTTTGATAGTTTGGAGTGAGTTATTTGGGGTTTGTATTGGGTAATGTTGGTGTGAATTGATTGTACATATGTTGAAGGTTGTTGTTGTTGGTTGGATATAGTTATTAGGGGTGTGATTGGAAATTTTGATAGGTTATATTATAGGGGAGGTGCTTCCCAATTTTCATTAACGCCTTAACTAATTAAAGAACTAGTTGAGGAGACGAACAAGGAAATAGGTTCCATGAATACTAAGGTGCAGCCTAATATGCTAGAAAGCTAAGAGTGGTTGATATTCGTATTACTTTCAGGTTGAATAGATTCAAAGGACGACGAGGTGAATGGGATAAAGAGTAACTCATAAGAGGTATGTGAAGCTTCTCTTGGTATGTTTTCTGTATAGGTATGTAAAGCCTATTCCTTCTCTTTCTTTTGGCATGTCGTAGAGGTAAGTAAAAACTAATACAATCTCTGGAGTAATTCCATTCCTAAATATCTCATATTCTCTTCTGGATTGTGAACTCTCACTGTAGTTAAACTACTTTCCTTGAACTTACTATATGTTAAATAGACAATGAATATACAAATTTCTAATCGGAAAGACTATATGACTACATGTACTCTGAAATCCTTAAGCAGTTAGAACTACTTTGGTATGTATCTAAGGTCCCCGAAATGTTAATTAATATAGTCCTAATGGCCTTTAGAGGGCACTTGAGCTGATCATATTACCACCTTGATTCTTAGAAGCTAGTTCATCCTTCATATACTATCGAGTCTCCGATAATGATTTAAACTGCATATATATACTCACTACTCTACTCGTATATACTATAACACTTCATTCATTGTGTCCTAGGCTGGGAATGGTAATCCTGCATAGTTCACTACATTGTCCACCGAGCCCCTCAATAGAGGGCCAGGATATCTATGTATATATATATGATGATGTATTGTAATAAGGTGGTGATGGCACTGGGGCCATGATGGTTTTACAGATGTGATTCACCGAACCCCTGAAAGGGCCGACTATATGATATGATTTGAACATGCATGCTTTTTTAATTCACAAAATACAGGTATAGGTTTCTGATTTGATAGTTTCCCTGCTTCTCTATTTCGGATATACCTCTAGCTGTATTATGTTACGTTTTACATACTCTATACATATGTCATACTAACCCTCTTTTCTTGGGGGGGGGACTGTGTTTTATGTCCACAGGTACAAGTATAGGTTTTAGGAGTCCATTATCTTAGGATCCCGCTCATCTCAGCTGAAAGAGGCTCCATTGTATCGGAGCCTAGTTTTTAGCATTAGACGTTGTTGTATAGCATTGCTTTGTCTATTCAGGGGTACGGTGGGGGCCTTGTCCCACCATATATTGTCGTTAATATTTTTAAAGGTCTGCAGACATGTATATATGGGTTGTGTATATCAGTTTGATTCAGATGGGTCTACATGATGTATGGTATATGTTATTATATTATGGCAACCTTGTTGGCTTGCATGCCCTTTCATGTTACGACACAAACGAAAAGGGCTACAGAGTTATGAAAATGTTATCGCCCAATGGGGCTCTGTTATATGATATTGTCTTATTTACAGTTAGCTTGGCAGATGTACAACTAGAACTGAAGAAGATAGTGTATGAGATTTGCCAATTAGCTAACCTTGGGGTCTGTTTGGCTGATTCTGATGATGGTGGAGTTTCTGTTTGAAGAGTTGCTAAATCCTTTATCATGAAAGAGTTAAAGCGACACTAGTACGAGAAACCTATTCTAGCACAATACAGGGATGCAGCCCTTCAAAATAAAAAGACCCCGTTCGAGGTCACACCAGACAGAGTATTAAGATATAGGGGCAGATTATGTGTACTTGATATTGCAGGGCTACGGTAATAGGTGATGAGAGAGGCACACTATGCTTGTTACTCTATTCATCTAGGATCAACAAAGATATATCATGACCTCAGATATTTATATTGGTGGGATATCATAAAGAATGATATAGGAGAGTTCGTATCCTAGTGCCTGAATTACCAATAAGTTAAAATTGAGCATCAGAAGACTAGTGGACTATTAGAGGAGATGGAAATACCGACTTGGAAATAGGAAGCAATTAATATAGATTTTATTACAGACTTACCTCGCACTCCATAGAAGTATGATTCTATATTGGTTATTGTAGATAGGATGACAAAATCACCCCATTTCCTTCCAGTTAGGACTACATATTCAGCCGAGGACTATGCAAAGTTATATATCAAGAAAATAGTAAGACTTCACGGGGTCCCCACATCTATTATATCGGACAGACGAGATCAGTTTACTGCTAACTTTTTGAGATCATTCTAAGAAGGATTAGGGACACAAGTAAGTCTTAGCACAATATTTCACCCTTAGATAGATGGGCAGGCTAAACGTAGTATTCAGATGCTAGAGGATATGTTGCGGTCCTATATTATTGACTTTAGAGGTAGTTGGGATGATCATTTTCCACTTATCGAGTTTTCCTATAATAATAGCTACCATTCTAGCATCCACATGGAACTGTATGAGGCTTTTTATGGAAGGAAATGAAGGTCACCTATTGGTTGGTTTGATGTTAGTGAAACTAAACTAATAGGACCAAACATGATTCATCAAATGTGGACAAAGTGAAGCTAATTCAAGAGAGACTATTATCATCCCAGAGTCAATAGAAGTCATATGCAGATAATCGATGTCGATACTTAGAGTTTGAAATTGGGGATTGTGTATTCTTGAAGGTGTCACCGATGAATGGTGTAATGAGATTCAGCAAGAAAGGGATACTTAGTCCGAGGTACATTGGGCCCTATTAAATTATTTATAAAGTGGGAAAAGTTGCCTATGAGTTGGACCTACCATCTGATTTGGAGGTAGTGCACCCAGTCTTTCTTGTGTCGATGCTTCGCAAATACATTGGTAATCATGATAGAGTATTCCCCATGGATGATTCTAAGTGACAGAGGAGCTATCTTACGAGAAACACCCTATAGCTGTACTTGACCGCCAAGTCAGAAGGTTACGTACTGAGGATGTGGCTTCCATCAAAGTAGTATAGCAAAACAAGAATAGAGAAGAGATGACTTGGGAAGCCGAAAAATAGATGAAGAATAAGCATCCTCACTTATTCCTTATAACACAGGTAATCTTACCCCTAAATTGGTTATATTGATTAATAAGAAAGTTATATGTGATAACTATTACAGCGACTTCCCAAAATCCTTGTAAAACCTTATGAGACTAGTTAACATTCGAGGACTAATGTTCTAAAGGAGGAAAGGATGTTATATCCCGTACTTTTGTATATTGGAACATTTTTAAGCTCTCCTAAAGCTGCCATAAGATCAATGTTATCCATGACGTCATCAAATGATCCTAAGGAAGGGAGGATGCAAGGCCCCATATCTTGTATAGACTAGTTTTATGTGAGTAGTGATGGTTTGAAATAGTTTTGGAAGGATTTGAAAGGGGTTCGATGGCTAAATAATTTGTCACAATAATCAACCTACATGCTTAAGCTACTGGTTTGGATGTCTTACATAATTAAGCTACTTGAGCACACATCTAGCTTAAGTAGCAAGGATTACACAACTTCTTAAGGTACCTACTAAAAAGAAAAAGTAGGTGATGCACCTACTTAGAATATCTGGATGGCATTTTAAATGAAAAGGGCAAGTAGGTGATGTAACTACTTATGAACTTGTGGTAGGAATTAAGGAGGTGATGTACCTACTTTTTTAAAGTTATGGACAAGATTATTCTGGGATTCGAGATAAAGACTTTTATTTCCTCTTTTAATTAATACACGAATTGGTTATAAATATTATTTGGTTTATATTATTAAGTGATAATTAGTGATTAGTTATGATTAATTAACTTAATTAGACCACTAAGTGAGGCCCACTAAGACAGTGGCAGCAATTGATTAGTGTGTGGATTAAAGTAGGCCTCATGCCATAAGAATGGACACATGTCATAAGGATGGCATGTGTCCAGCCCTTAAGGTCCCATATATAAGCCTGGTGATGACTAATTAATTAGTCATTCACTTCACTTCTTCTTCAACAAAATACAATTAGAGAAAGAGAGTTCTTCTTCTTATTGTATAATTAAAGTTAATAATATTTTAATGGAGAGATTAATTTGTATTAAGTGGAATTGGAAGTAAGAAAATTACATGGTTATTATTGGCATTGTAAATGGATAGAATTGGAGTTGTTTTAATTGGATTAAAGTTAGATTAGTGTTGTCATTATTGTGGTAATGTATTTGAAGGTAATTTGTGTATGTTTAAGGGCTAGAAATATAGTTATAGATAAGTGCAAGTGCTGCTGTTCACAGAAATGTTATGCTTCTTTCTGTGTGGTTGTGATTTTGCAAAGTCAAGATCGAATTCATATTTTGATATCGTAGTTTTGGGTGGGCTGTTTAGAACTTGTATTAAAAAGATATTGAATTAGTTTTATTGGAAGTGGATAGGGGTCGTTGTTGTTGGTGTTGTTGTGCTAATCAAAGATTAATTGGAAGTTCTGGTTAGGCGAGTTATATAGGGGAAATATTGCCCGATTTCCATTAAATTCTTGACTAATCAAAATACTAATCGAGAATTGTGAATGAAGAAATGATTCCTATAAGTGATTGGTTGTAGATTTATAAGCTGTAAAGTTGAAGTTTATTAATAATAATGTTACTTTCGTATTAAATAGTCTAAAGGGGTAACAAAGCAAGCTTGGGTACGGTTGAACTATAACAGGTATGTAAAACTATCCCTTCTTTCTTTTGGCATGTCTTAGCTATAAGTGATATATGATATGAGCTTTGGGGTAATTCCGTTTATAAGTTCCGAGTATGATTCATGAATCTTATTCACCTCTTAACATTAAAACTCTTAAAGTAGTTGAGCTACTTCCCTTGAGCCTTCTATATGTTGAATAGTAGTTGGATGTATAAGCTCCTATTCTTATAGACTCTTCGATGATAAATGTCTCTAATTCCATAAGCTGTTTTGTATTATGTTGATACATGTCTATGATTCCTGAGGCTCCATTTTATATGGTCCATAGTGACATTCAAAGGGTATTTAATATGATTATCGCCTTTAATACTCAAGTGCGAGTTTATTCTACTTATTCTATTAAGTTTGAGATGATGTTTTAATTTGCATTTGGTTATTGACTATTCTGCTAGTGCATACTGTTATTACTTATTTCACCGAGTCCCGAGCTGGGTATGTTCTCATGCATAATTTTTCTATATTATTCACCCAGCCCCACAATGGGATGGGTACGGTATAAGTGTACACTACTCTATTCATCGAATCCCTTGCTAGAGGGACGGATATAGTATGTATATACATATGATGATATAATATTATAATTATGACATTGAGTCCCTAAATAGGCTGGGTACGGTATATGATGATGATATACATGACTTCATTTCATAAGATGCAGGTACAGTGATTTATTAATTATTATACTTGTCTCCTGAATCCTTATTTCAGATGTGATCTCCTTTATTGTATTTTATTCTTTATATACTCAGTACATATTCTGTGCTGACCCCCTTTGTTCGGGGGGATGCATTTCATGCTTGCAGGTATAGATACTCATTTAGAGAATCCGCCATCTTAGGATTTTCACTCATCTATTTTGGAGTGCTCCATTATACTAGAGCCTAGATTTTTGGTACTGATCTTTTTGATGTATATATTCATTTATTCAGGGGAACGATGGGGGCCCTAACCCACTATATGATATTGTTGATACTCTTAGAGGTGTGTAGACTAATGTGTGTGTCTATACGATGTGATGTAGTTATTAATATGTAATAACAGCCTTGTCAGCTTGCGTGTCCTTTCATGATATAATTAATGGTGACTCCGCCGGAGATAAATGATAGGGATGTATTTATATGAATACGTTATAAAGCATTGGAGTTTTTATGTAAGTTATCATATTATTCATAGTTAAGCTTGACTACATATGATGGGTATATATAGGGGTGTCCATGTCGGACCCAATCACGGCGTACGGGGTTGGGTCATGACAATAAGTATGTTTAAGATATGAATTTCATGCAAGATATGAAGAAAGGTAATTTAGGGCCTATGTTGTGACCTAGGACTTTATTATATGAATTATGCAAGTATGACTTGTAATGATGAAAGGACAATACTCATATTGCAATTATTTTATGAAATGAGCTATTCTATAAAGTATGAAGCTTATGAACAAGTTATGATATATGCTAAGTATGTTTACTATGTTACGTATTCTATGGGATTTGACTTAGCACCAAGCAGACTTAAGGTGGGAGCCCTACCAAAAGCCTTAGTAGCAACTTCAAGTCTCTTAACCTACTTGTCACCGCAGGTTGACTTCGTATCTTAGCTAGTGGATCCACATATAGCATATGTACATAACCCACCTAGTAGGGTAGAGTCTACCTTGGTAAGTATATTCCCCTTTCTTCCATTGTATGTTGAGACAACAAGATTTTGTGTTATAGCTTACATGGTCTTATTGTCGGTTATGGTTCTGTCCCATATATGTTTGACTTCTTATGTACTGTCATGATTTCAACTATGCCTTCCAAATGACTTGATCATTATGGTCTTTTCATGACTTTACTTATCCTCTTCGTCATCTACTCAATTAATCACTGCATCTTATGATTTATGTTATATTTCATGCCCCATACTTAGTACATTCAAATATATTAACCCATATTGTTATGTACATTATTTCATAATGTAGGGGTTGAGGATCACGTTCCCATGCATTGCTAGTAGAGCTTATTAGATGAAGTTTTTGGTGAGTCCTCATACATCAAGGACTAGTGATGAGCTCTTTCTCCCTACATAAGATGTTTATTTTTTAATGTTGAGGGTGAGCTAAAGTCATGTCTTAGCCCCCGCCATCTTTATGTAGTAGAGGCACTTGTTGGATATCTGTTTAGAGTCTATATTGTCAAATTTTCATACTCTTTATGATTCATGATCTTGACTCCTTATTATGTTATTTTTCCGCATTTACTTTATGTTATGTATGCTTTATGATATGTCAAGAGTCTTGGTTAGAGCCTTTTAAGGTTTCGGTCATGGTGTTATGACTAGGCCCTAAGTCGGTTCTTGATAAGCTTGGTATCAGAACACATAATTTAAGATGTCCTAGGGTGTCCAACATGCCATATCAAGTAGAGTCTTATTCATAGTTTTGAAGCGCGACACAACTATAAATAGGAGGATATAAGGCATTTTTGGAAATTCTCAATTCTTTCATGGTGTATGTTGTGCTATAGAGTTTACCTTAAGATAAACTTTCCTTATGATTGTCCTTTGAAATTTTTAGAAAATGCTTCCAAGAAGACCACCTTTGCCTAGGGGGATCAATGCTAACGAAGACCAAGCTCCTCCATCTCCCCAAGACAATGGTCCCCTACTTGATCAAGTTACTAATGTGCATATGTGGACTATTATTACGATGCTAGCCCAAGTGGACAACCAAGGGGTTGCGGACCCTCCTAATGTTCCCACTCTGACTTTGAGAGTAAGGGATTTCGCAAGAATGAACCCTGTGGAGTTTCATGGATCAAAAGTTGATGTGGATAATCAAGAATTCATTAATAAGGTTTACAAGATAGTGAGCATTATGAGGGGTGTCATCAAAAGATAAAGAGAAGCTGGCGGCTTACCAACTCAATGGTGTTGCTCAAGTTTGGTACACTTAATGGAAGTCGTAAAGAGTAGACAAAGGTCCGATTGAATGGGAAGCCTTCAAACTAGATTTTCTTGATCACTTTTTCCCTCTTGAGCTAAGGGAATCTAAGGTGTTGGAGTTCTTAAATCTTCGTTAAGGAAACATAGGAATGAGGGATAATTCCCTCAAGTTCACCAAGCTCTCCAAGTATGCTCCTTCATTGGTTGGTGTTCCACATGTCAGAATGAGTCAATTCATATCAGGGTAATCGGACTTGGTTGCTAAAGAATGTCATATGCTATGCATACCAAGAAAAGGGACATATCTCAGCTCATGAATTTTATCGAGCAAATAAAGGGAGAGAAGCTCAAAAAGATGAGAATGAGAGATTCTAAAGAGCTCGGGATGAAGGTGGGTTCTCAAATACTAGATTCAGTAGTAGTGGCTATTCTCAACAAGGCCAAAGTTTGGGAAAAAAGTTTGTAAATGATAGAGTTCCATACCCTAAGGCTCAAGGAGGAGGTGTAAACGCTACTAGCCCTTCATTTCCCAAGTGTATGAAATGCAAGAAGAATCATGGAAGGAGTTGTTTAGTGGGAATGTGTGCTTGCTTCAAATGTGGAAAAATAGGATATAGGCAATCCGAGTGACCTCATGTTACCAAAGGATAGAGAAGGTCATCCTTAAGTCCAAGTTGCTCAAGGTGCCCATGCTCAACCTAAGGGATTTCAATACAACAATCGGTTTTATGCTCTTCATGGTAGGTAATAGGTGGAGGAGACTCTCAATGTCGTTATCGATATGTTATAGGTATTTAACTATGATGTTTATGCCTTGCCTGATCCGAGTGGAAATTTATCCTTTGTTACTCCTTATGTGGCTATGAGGTTTGATGTTATCCTTAAAATATTGATGGAGCCTTTTTCCATTTATACTCCCCTAGGTGAGTCGGTTATGGCTAAAAGAGTCTACAAAAATTATCCTATGTTGGTTTTGCACAAAGTTATGTCTTGTGATCTTGTTGAACTTGACATGATCATTTAGACACTATTCTTGGTATGGATTGGTTACATGACTCTTATTCATTCAATAATTGTAGAACCCATAGATTCAAGTTTCAATTTCCAAATAAGCCGACTCTTGAATTGAAAGGTAATGATTTAATGGTTAAAGGTCGATTCATTTCATGTCTTAAGGCCTAAAAAATAATTTCCAAGGGTTGCATCTACCATCTACTATGAGTTAGGAATTCGATTCCGAGACTCCTACTCTTGAGTCAGTTTTAATTATAAATGAATTTCTGAAAGTTTTCCCCTAAGATCTTTTGGGTTTTCTTCCTGAAAGGGGAATAAACTCTGGTATTGATCTCCTACCCGATACATATCCTATCCATATTCCTCCTTACCATATGGCTCCAGTGAAACTTAAGGAATTGATAGTGAAATTGAAGAATCTGTTGGATAAGGGTTTCATAAGACCAAGCTTTATAACATAGGTCACAATTAAGAATAAGTATCCCATTCCAAAGATCTATGTCTTGTTCAATCAACTTCAAGGGGACAGTTACTTTTTAAGGATGACCTCTAATCGGGTTAACATCAACTCTGAATGAGGGAGTGTGATATTTTAAAAATTGCTTTTAGAACCTAGTATGGTCATTTTGAATTTTTGGTTATGTCTTTTGGACTAACAAATGTCCTTGCATCTTTTATGGATTTGATGAACAGGGTATTTAAGAAATATTTGGATATGTTTGTGATCATATTTATTGATTATATTTTGATTCTACTCATGGAGTGAGTAAAATCATGCCGATGATTGGAGGATTGTGTGGCAAATCCTCAAGGACCGCCAACTATATGCAAAGTTTAGCATATATTAATTTTGGTTAAGGTCAGTTGCTTTACTTGGTCACATTATTTTTAGAAAAGGAATTATGGTTGATCTAAAGAAGATCAAGGAAGTTGAGAATTGGCCTAGACTATTAAGTCCTTTAGATATTTAGAGTTTTTTAGGCTTAACCGGTTTTTATAGAGGGTTTGTGGAAGGTTTTTCTTCTATTGTATCGGCCCTGAATACTTTGACTAAAAAGATGGTGAAATACCAATGGTCCGAGGCATGTGACAAAAGCTTCTAAGAGTTGAAGGATAGACTTGTCTCTACTCGAGTGTTGACTTTACCAGAAGGATCCGATAGGTTTGATGTGTATTTTGATGCTTCACAAGTTGGTCTTAGTTGCATGGTAATGCAAAATGTCAAAGTGATAACTTATGCTTCAAGGCAACTCATGGTTTATGAAAATAATTACCCAACTCATGACTTGGAGTTGGCGGGGGCGGTATTTTCTTTGAAGTTATGGAGACACTATCTCTATAGTTTTCATATAGATGTTTTCACTGATCACTATAGTTTGCGATGTGAGTTCACTCTAAAAGACTTGAATCTTCGGTAAAGAAGGTGGGTTGAACTATTGAAGGATTATGACATGAGTGTACTATACCATCCAGGTAAGGCAAATGTGGTTGCCAACACTCTTAGTAGATTTTTCATGAATAGTGTTGCTCATATTGAGGATGAAAAAAGAGAGTTAGTTCAGGATATGCATTGATTAGCCAGGTTGGGTGTTCAACTAGTTTATTTTGAAGATGGTGGTATTGTTGTGTAGAATGGTTCTGAGTCATCTCTTATGGTGGATGTAAAGGCAAATCATAATGGTGATCCCTCTTTGGTTGAACTGAAGAAAGCTATTTTTGAAAAAGCCATAGAGGCTTTCTCCTAAGGGGGAGATGGTGTTATGAGATATCAAGGCCAATTATGTGTTCTAAATGTTGATGGCTTGAGAAATATGATATTGGCTGAGGATCATAGTTCGCGGTATTCTATTCAGCTCGGTTCCATGAAGTTGTATCTATTATTGAGAGAAGTATATTGGTGTAGTGGCATAAAAAGGGATATTGCAAAATTTGTGGCTAAGTGTCCTAATTGTTCAACAAGTGAAAGTTGAGCATCAAAACCCAAGAGGTTTCACTCAAGACATTGAGATTCCTACCTGAAAATGGGAAGCCTTGAATATGGACTACATTACTGGTTTTTCTCGTACTTATTGGCAACATGATTCTATTTGGGTGATTATTGACTGAATGAATAAGTCATCTCATTTTCTCCTAGTTAAGAGCTCATATTCAGCCGAGGACTATGCTAGATTATATGTCTGAGAGTTTGTCAAGATTCATGGTGTTCCGTCGTCTATCATTTTGGATCGAGGTACTCAATTTACATCTCACTTTTGGAGATCCTTCTAAAAATTTCTAGGTACCCAAGCAAAGCTTAGTACAACTTTTCTTCCATAAATGGATTGTTAGGTTGAATGCACTATTCAAACATTAGAGGATATGTTAAGAGCATGCGTGATTGATTTTAAAGGAAATTTGGATGATCATTTACCATTAGTAGACTTTGCTTAAAATAGCAGTTAGCACTCTAGCATTGAGATGGATCTATTTAAAGCCTTGTATGGTAGGCTGTGTAGATCCCCTATCGATTAGTTTGAGGTAGGGAAAGTTGCTTTGATAGTACCCGAGTTGGTATTTGAGGCTATGGAGAAGATTAGACTCAATAGAGAAAGATTGAAAATGACTCAAAGTCGATAAAAGTCCAATTCGGATGTGAGAAGAAAGGAGCTTAAATTTGAAGTTAATGATTAGATTTACTTGAAAATTTCACCCATGAAAGGTTTTATGCATTTTGGTATGAAGGGAAGTTAAGCCCTCATTATGTTAGCCCATATCAGATTTTTAAGTGAGTGGGTGAAGTGGCTTATGAGTTGGATTTTCCTTCAGAATTGGCATTGGTGCATCCAGTGATTCATGTGTCATTACTGAAGAAGTTTATAGGTGATCTGAGCTCCATTATCCCATTGAACAACAATGAGGTCAAAGAAGTCTTTATTATGAAGAGGTTCGGGGTTGAGATCTTAGACTGGTAAGTTAGAAAGTCAAGAAACAAAGAAGTAACTTTAGTTAAAATATTATGGAGGAAGCAAGAGGGTAAGGGTGCTACATGGGAGCTGAAGCCTATATGATATCTCGATATCCTCATCCCTTTCCTTCCATGCCTAGTTGAGGTATTTAGCTCCTTCACGATCCAACCAACCCAAATCATGCATTTTAGTTGTTTTCATGGTTTGATATATATTTATGTTCATGAAATAAGTTTTAAAGTTATGTTTTCACTTGACATTAAACATTACATGTTTTTTATGGAACATCGAGATGTTTTACATTCATTTTGGGCTATTATGTTCCTTTCCTTTTTCATTCATGCTAGATTGAGTCCCATTCGAGGAAGAATGTTCCCAAGGGGGTGATATTGTATGACCCTTGATTTTGAAAAGTTAGAAAATGGGGATCAAAACATGAAATTTCTATAAAACCTGCAATTTTGGCATGAGGTGCTAACCACGATAGCCATCACGGGTCATGGTGAGCACCACGCCTCATGGTGATCCACCGGGATGGTGACCCTAAGGTTCACTTCTATAAGGTGAGGTCTAAGATAAGGTACCATGGATCGTGGTGAGTAACAAGGGCCATGAAGCTCTCCGTGGTGACCCCTTCCCTAATACCTCAGAACATGATCCCAAGGCTAGGACCATGATTGGCCATGACGGGTCATATAACTTTTTACGGACTATGGTGAGCTCTGTGGTGGTCACTCCTGTAGGTCACCCTACAGAACCTGCACCACGTCCACTCTTCATGTCCTGTAATGCACTGCATGGACTGTAAAGGATTCTGTAGAGGAAGTTCAAAAATATTTCTCTGCAAATCCCAAATTTCAAATTCAAAGTTCAACATCACGGACACTACAATGGGCTGTGATGAGCATCAAGGACGGTGATGGGTCTTCCATGGTGAGTCCCAATTACACTTTAATGAGGGGTAATCCAGTCATTTCACTATTATTTTATCAATGTATGTGGACATTTTTAGGACTATATTCATTATGAAAATATCTTAAATACTCCTAAACCTATTCTTTTCCCTCATTATTTCCCAATTAACTTTAAAACTTCACTCTTTAGGCACATTCAAGGGTCCATCTTCTTCATCAAGTTTGGCTAGGATTTCTTCAAGAACAGGTCTCCTCTTTCAATTTCAAGGTCAAATTTAATCAATTAATGTAGGGATTGATCATTTCGTCCTTTTCACCCATGGAGTTCCAATGTTTCTACTCAAAGTTTCATGAAATTCAATTGGGTTGGTAACACTAATTTGATGAATTGCATTGTTTTGTTTAAATTATATTTTAAATTATTATAGATGATCATTCCAAGTATGTTCCTACATGAGTTACATGATTTAAAGTTGGATAATGATTTTCCCTACATGAAGCCTATTTTCAATGATGATATTATGAAGTATGATTATGAATCTAATGATTTCAAGGTATTATCATGATTTTCATTCAAATTGACTATGTATATGAGTTTTACTCTAAATTCAAGTATGAATTGTAATCATGAATTACAAGTATATTGAAGATATGAATTTCATACAAGTTATGAAAAAAGGTGAATTAGGGTTCTATGTGGTGACCTAGGACCTAATTATTTGAATTATGCAAGTATGATTTGTAATGATGAAAGTTTATGAAAAAGTTATGATGTATGTTATGTTTACTATGTTACGTATTCCGTGGAATTTGACTTAGCACTAAGTAGACTTAAGGTGAGGGCCCTACCAAAAGCATTAGTTGCAACCTCAATTATCTTAAAGTACATGCCACCGTAGGTTGTCTTCATGGCTTAGATAGTGGATCCAAATATAGCGTATGTACATGAACCGCCTAGTGCGCTAGAGTCTACTTTGGCAAGTAGATTCTCCTTTTTTCTGTTGCATGGGGAGACATCGGAATTCCATATTACAGCTCGCATGGTCTTATTGATGGTTATAGTTCTATAACACTTATGTATGAATTCTTATGTACTTTCATGATTTCAACTTTGCTGCCTTCCAAATGATTTGATCATTATGGTCTTCTCACGAATGTACTTATCCTCTTCATCATGTACTCAATTGATCATTGTATCATATGATTTAGGCTATATGTAATGCCCTCATACTTATTACATTCAAATGTAGTAACACATATTATTGCCTACAGTATTTCATAATGAAGGGGTTGAGGATCACGTTACTACTCATGGCTAGTAGAGCATATTCAGTGAAGTTTTTGATGAGTCCTCATCCATCGAGGACTAGTTATGAGTTGTTTGTCCCTTCAAATAGGGTTATTTATATCATGTTGAGGGTGATATAATGACATGTCTTATCCCTCACCATCTTCATATAGTAGAGGCACTTGTTGGACATATGTTTAGAGTCTATGTTGTAAAATTTTCATACTCTTTATGATTCATAATCTAGACTCCTTCTTGTTTTATTTTTCTGCATATACTTTACCTTATGTATACTTTATGATATGTCAAGAGGCTTGGTTGGAAAATTTTCATACTCTTTATGATTCATAATCTAGACTCCTTCTTCTTTTATTTTTCTGCATATACTTTACCTTATGTATACTTTATGATATGTCAAGAGGGTTGGTTGGAGCTCTTCGGGGTTTTGCCGCCATGTTACAACTAGGCCCTAGGTCGAGTAGTGACAGTTCTCTAAGACTTTCTTTGAGCAGTATGTACCTCATAACTTGATAAAATGGTTGCGTGATGAGTTTACCAAATTATTGTAGGGATCAATGTAAATTTCAGAGTATGAGATGTAGTTCCATGAGTTGGCCAGACATGTGGCTATGATCATGCCGAAAAGAGTAGGAGAGTGTATGCATATTTGTTAAATAATTAGCTTTTCCCCTTTGGTTGGCTATAGGGTAGATGGTAGTGTCAGGCTGTTCATTCCCTTTTTCATCATGTCTGGAAGGGCCCATGAAGGAATCCACACATACCTTGATTGAAATCACTTAGAATTGGAGAGGGAATCTTGATGAAAATCTGCAACCATAGCTTGGAGAGGAACCTTGATAGAATTTTTTGATCTTTCCTAAGGAGAATTTTGGTGAAGAATTTGAAGAATTAGTTATATATAGATTTTAAACTTGGACATAAAAGTGTCTAGATTCATTTAACGTAACTTGGGAAAAGATGAAATTAAACTTCATTAAAATATCATATTTGATTCCTATGAATTGACTCTACAAGTCGTAGGATTAGTGATGAGCTGCCAAGATGACTCATCCTGCAAGACCCTAAAAAGACTTGAAAATTAGGTCTCTGAACTTTTCCTACGAGTCACCATTACGACTCGTAATCATGTCTACTGGTCGTAGAACCAACTCGTCTTGCTGGGTTTTTAATACTAAAATTTTCCAGTCCTTGAAGTTGTGTTGTTGATTCATTTCGACCAATCGTCATCTTGACTACAAGTCATCGATCAGACTCATCCTGCAGGTCCAAAAACATGAAAACTTTGAAGCCTCAAATATTTTTTTATGAGTCATCTTTACGACTCTTCAATTAGATGACGACCGATCCAATCAAGTCATAAGAACCTTTCCTATTGTAGATCTTGGAAAAACTCAAAAATCCACTCAATGACTCATTCTTACAAGTTGTATAGACGTATACGAGTCATGGATGAAGTCATTATCTTGAGGTCAGTTTCCTTTTCTCGATTTTTCTCCTGGTTCTAACTTTTTGACTTTTGGGGTCATACAATATCCCCCCCGGGAACATTCATCCTCTAATACGATTAACTTGGCATAGAAAGGTCATGGAATGAGGAATAGCAATCCAACTTGAATGCAAAGACACATGCAAAGCATAAACCATGCTATTTTCAAACTTATCATAAATCATGACTTTTTAATTATTTTTTTAAATCAACTTTCTTGAACATGCATGCCTTTGAATGACATACAAAACCAAAACGTAAGAGTTTAATCGACTTGATCAAGAACAACTTAGTACTTTAGGCCTGAGTGGAATGAAAGTTATACGGATAACGCTTTATCATGTCTGCTTCCTCTTCCTATGTAGCCCTCTCTACTTCTTGATTTCTCTACTTGAAGAACGCAACAACTTTATTCCTTAACCTATTCACTTGCCGGTCTAATATTTCCACTAGAACCTCCTCATAAGTCAAATTCTCTTCAACGTTTGTATTACCCAATGTCACAATAGCATTGGGATCAATAACATGCTTCCTCAACATTGATACATGAAACACTGGATGAATCGAGGCTAATTCTAATGAAAACTAAAGTTCATAGGTCACCCTACCAATACGCCTTATAGCCCTCTACCTCTATAGGAAATTCTATCCCAACAGTACTACCCTTTTCTTCCATATTCCACAAATCTCGTGACCTAGCAAAGAAACACCCAATATATCATAAATTCAGCCATATGCCATCAATACTACATTCAAGCCTAGTTCTATAACCATTTTAATACACTCACTTGAAACACTTAACAAGAAGTCATTAATAGTCTATTTCAATCACCAATATACTTTATGGCTCCCTTGAAGTCAACATCAATTAAGAATTTTCATGTCTACCTTAGCATCTCTACATACACATTTGCATTCACTCCAACTAAAAGATACACCAATATACTCTTACCTATCTATTGCACATAACAAGATCCCATCTAGCTCTTCCTCCATGTCTATACTGAAATGGTATAAGCATACATCAATCCTCACAATAAGGGACACCCACTCTTACCCCAATCTTCTCTTAGTCATCCATCGGGAGTTATGGTCCTTACTTAATATCATTTCTCTTAGGCCATCAACATTTGGAATAGGCAACCAACCTTGGTAATGAAATACTCCATCTCTCCCTTGTGAGAGAACCTAGATCTTCTCATCAATCACTAATTTCTCATTCACCACCAATCATAATTCTGAACCATTTCAACAATAACACCCCCTCATTAGTATCACTCAACCTTACCCCTAAATATTGAATCACAATTGGGCATTAATCCCAAAAGTCTCTAGCATGATTTTAGGGCATACATCAAATCTCATAGAAAGTTAAGGAGTAAGGCACCCAGATCAAGTAATGTATAAACATCAAAGATAAAGACCCTAATATACTTGTAACAACATCGGGAGTCTCTTCCACATCTTTCTTAGCATGTAGGGCATAAAACATATTTTGGCATTTACCACCACCTTGTTAAGCCTGTCCAACTTGAGTAGCTACTTCCTTCTCTAACTTTGTTAGGGAATTCAAATATCTTGCGCACCACTTTACAACATCCAAAACAAACACCCATTCTAACCAAACTGTCACGACAAGACCTAGGTTCGAGTCATAACACAGCGACACAAACCCCAAAGGGCACCAACCAAGCTTTATGACATATCATAAAGCATGCATAAGGTAAAGTAAATGCGGAAACATCATAAGAAAGTCTAAACCATGGTTCATAAAGAAAAATGTATGCCAACAACATTGAGTCAAAACATTTATCCAATTAATGCCTCTAATCATGAAGTGGGGCCTAAGACATGTCCTTATCTCACCCTCAATATGAAAGAAATAAATATCTTTGAAAGAAGAAACAATTAATAAACCACTCTCGATGGATGAGGACTTACCAAGACTTCACCGTAGGAACCCAACTAGCGACGTGTGTGGGTATGATCTTTAATATCTATATTATGAGAAAATTTAGGCAACAATATACGTTAGTACGTTTGAATGAACTAAGTACATGGGCATGACATGTAATATAAATAATAAGATGAAATGATCACGAACATACATAGTAAGGAGGATAAGTAAAGCCATAAGAAAAACCATAATGAACAAAGCATTTAAAAGACTTAGTTGAAAATCATAAGATAACATAATAAGCATATACATATGTGGGATAGGAACCATAACCAACAATAAGACAATGCGATCTATAACATGGAATCCCATTGTCTCCCCATAGAATGAAGAAAAGGGGAATCTACTTTCCAAGGTAGATTCTACCCCGCTAGATGGGTCACGTACATAGGCTATATTTGGACATGGTTTTGTCTATGCATATCTATAAATACCTTGAAGATCTCACAGTTAGAACTCCTGGCAAAAGGAAAATCTCCCTTCCTTATTACTATTTTTATTATTTTCTTAGAATAACCAGTCTAACTTTAGAGGTAAGGAGTAGAGTAGTTTATATTTTGTCTTCTCTTCCTTCTTGGCTTAACAGGTATAGGAATCTTGATTGGAAGCCCAGGCTGGTCACACATGGGACACAATCAGCTGTCTTAAGCCTAAAGAGAGAGAAATTTGCTATTTGGAAGCTCCAACTTGGGCAAAAAGCCTTCAAATCTTTCAAGGCTAAAGAAAACGTTATATGTGCATACCTCATGAAGTTTTAGCTCAAACGGATAAGTGGAGACGTTAGTCGAGCGACCTTGAAAATGCTAACAGGCTCCAAAATTCTCTTTGAGATCCTTTCTTTTCTGTTAGCCTGTACAGGTCTTTGCTTGTCTTTGGTTATTTGATGTGTAGTTGCAGGTTGTTGGAGATATACACCAACATGCTTTAACAACAAATACATAGAGGACACTACTGATACAATACTCTCCATGACTGAAACAAAAGGATTGTGCAGAAATGGAGACCCCTCTTGTTTTTGGTGCTTGTCTGGTTGTCTGTATTCCTTTGATTGTTTTTGTTTAGGTGTAATAACTACTGGAGAGCCACACACAAACAACCTGAACCAGATCACAAGAAAGGGCCTTCTTTTCTGTGAAGCATGCTCCAACAAGTTCCTTAACCTCTCCTACTATGAAAGAAACTTGGAGCTGCACACTAACCTTCAGCAACTTATCCATTCTCCCCATTTGTTTGTTTCTTTGGTGCGTCTTTATGCAGGTTCAAAGATTCCTAAAAGAAGGGAGATAGCAGCTGGGCATAACTGGACCTCCTATCCTAATCACTATTCCATCTATGCCTTCTCTAATAGCTCAACACCTGCAGCAGCTCCTTGTGAAACCCTTTCTTGCTGGTTCTTGTTTGTTGTGTAGCTGCAGATGTCAGGATGGATTCATCAACATATTTTATCAACACCTACATAGAGGACATCACAGATACAACCACCAAAACAAATACCTTCACTAAGAGGCCTACACAAAGACTGTGCAGAATTGCAATTCCCTCCTGGTTTTTGTGTTTGTTTGGTTGCTTGTCTTTGTTTGATTGTTTTTGTTTAGGTACATCAACAAATGGGGAGCTATTCCATCAAAAAAAGTTGGAGCTGCTCACCAGGACTCCAGAGAAGCAATCCCATAACATCCAATCCAGCTTTTGGCTTTGTTCCTCTTCATCCTTTTGGACATTGCCTTTTTCCCTTTATGCAGACCCTCTTTGGAACTGCTATAAGGGCTGCAGTAACCTGGGGCTTCTATGGAGCCGCACACTCAGCTTGCCATCCATATTCTCTAACATCAACACACCCCAGCAACAACTCCACCAACCTGCAGCACACAAGGAATAAATACAAGCTAATAGTACTGGTTACAGCAGCTTGCAGATTTCGTTGGTTGTGTGGTTTGTTGGTTTTGTTTATTTGTGCAGGTAATCCAAGAAGTTGAACCTGATCACAACAAAGGACCTCCCTTCTTGTGTAACTGACACCAACAAGCAGCCTAAGCATAATAGAAGCAACAAGGAGCTGCACACAAACTCACACGAAGGGAGACAACTGCTTGGCTTAATTGGATCATCACATCAACTCTTAATCCATACCAAATCCCCTGTCTCAACACTTGCAACAACCTTCTTGCACACCAGCTACAACTTCAAAGTTGAGAATGCTTGGTTTCTCAGGGCACCTGCAGCCATCATCACCCACCCTCTGTACCACCCATATGCAGCCCACAATGAGCAACTACAATTCACTAGTACCTGGTACAGCAGCCTCCAGATTTGTTTGTTTGTATATTTTTCTGGTTTTGTTTGCCTGTGCAGGTATCCCAAGGACTTGACCATCATCCAAAAGAGGGATCTACTACTGAACCTAACCTGCAACAACAAGCATATTTTCACTGCAGCTAGAGAGGCAGCAAGGAGCTGGATACAGGACTGCAACAACCATGTTTGTTTGCTTCCTTGGCTACTTGTAGGTGCAGGTCCACATAGTTGTAAACGAATGGACACTAAAGCATGGCTTACTAGGGCCTCTCCATCACACTCCAACATTCTTCATTACCTGCAGCAACCATATCTTGGACCCCCATGCAGCCTCCTTAGCTGATAATCATGATACTGATACAATGGCACACTTCACCTGGATTTACTTGGTACGACAAGACTAAAAAGAGCAAAGATGAAAAGAAGTTTCCCATCTCATGCAAGATAGAAGTTTCGTATACTTTTTCTGTTTCAATGGAGCTATGTCTGGTACGTAGCAAGTTGAATAGGACTAGTGTAGGTTACTTTCCTTTTTTCTCATGGACGGGGAGAGTCTCCCTCATTTATGCTTTCTTAGTCAATTTGTACCGAGAGGAGTCCTCTCATAGGTTTACTGCTTTCTAGTTATAGTTAGTCTCCTTTTTGTATCGGGGATGAGTTAGCTGACCTTAATAGGTTAGCCGACTTATGAACCACCATAGGATCGGAGGTAAGGTTTATGTCCCCCTCCTTGTATATTTTACTTTGTTTATTTATGTTAAGGCTTGGGGGTGATGCTCAACCCCTGACTGTGCACAAGAGGTGGGAGCCTCGTGTAGGGTCTGTTCCCATAAAAAAAAAAAAAAACTAGGTAAGGCATAAGGCAACCCGTGGTGGCATATAGTTTAAGCGATATGAGGCTACTACAAAGGCTTTTGGTAGGGCCCCCACCTCAATTCCACTCGGTGCTAAGTCAAATTCTACGTAATACATAACATAGTAAACATAATTAGCATATATCATAACTTGTTCATAACTTTTTATAATTTATAGAATAGCTCATTTCATAACATAGTTGCAATGTGAGAATTGACCTTTTATCATTATAAATTATACTTGCATAATTAATATCATAAGTTACTAGGTCACCACATAGGGCCCTAAGTCACCTATCTTCATACTTTTATAAAAATCATAACTTATAATTCATAATTGAAATTAGAGTAAAACTCATATGCATAATCAATTTGATTGAAAATCACGAGAGTACCTTGAAAACATTGAATTCCATAATCATAATTTATATAATTCACCATAGAAAATAGATTTATGCATGAGCATTTATAATTCAACTTGAAATCATGTAATTTACATAGAAACATACTCATAATGATCATTAGTACTGATTTAAAATGAAATTGAAATAGTCCAACATAATTCATCAAAATTGGAGTTTGTAGGTAATAAAACTTCATGAGATTTTTGAAATAAACCTAGGACTCCATGAGTGGAAGGGACTCATGAATCAATCTACACATACCTTGATTGAAATTGGGCTTAAATTTGAAAAAGGAGACTTGATCTTGAAGAAATCCTAACCAAAGTTTGATGAACTCTTGAGAAACCTTGGGAGAGAAGTCTAGAATGTGTTTGGGGAAATAATGACGGAATAAATGAGTTTTAGGATTATTAAGGATACAATTCAAGTGTATTCATTAAGTCCTTTGATTCTAAATAACGCTTCGGATTCCAGGTATGTAAGGCTTTAATGAGAGTATTCCTTCCACTCTCATGCCTAAAGTATTTTAATTATATGATAAACTATGTTTATTTTCTTTAACCTTTACTCTAAGTTATGTGGGTGTTTATCCATGGGTTCTTCCACCCATGTAGTCCAAGAACTCTTTCAATTTGAATATCTTGATTTTAAGTAATATTTTTTTGTGGGTAATTCTTATTTTTACTTCATGTCATGAATCATGGTTAAACTAATGATTATTGGTCTATTTTGATGCAACATAATTTTATATGTATGAATTTATGGTTTGCAAGTAATTTCTCTATTTATCTCTTTAAAGGTTCTTGAAATTCATGGTGGGTTGTTTAAAGCATGATTTTTAATTAATGGATTTCAAAGTATTTATGTATATTTATTTACATATATGTTTGCAAGTTAAAGTGATTTGAACCCACCTAGTTTTACTATATTTTCAATAAAGTTTGCCTTGAAAGCTTTGACTCCAAATGAATATTTATAAAAGCAATATCTATGATCAAAAGGGAGTCTTATGAAATGAAAGAATGATGAAATGATATGAATGATGGATTCTTTATGCAATAAGGACAATTCTTGCATATTTGAATTACCAAATGTTTTAATAAGCTATTCTACCGAATATGATGTTTGAATTCTCAAGCTATATGCTATGACAATTTTGAAGTATTAAACTATTCAATGGGATTACCTTAGCACCGATGGGTTATTGAGGTGGGATTCGATAAGGGAATCCTAGTAGCAACCCCTTATCTCATTAACTATGTGCCAACATAGGAGCCCTTGTAGGCTTAGGCTAATGGATCCATGAAAGCCCTTAAAGTTAAAGTGATAGAAATGAATGAAGTTAACGGAGTTCTACCCGGCAAGTAGTCTCCCCAACCAACGTAGGGGGTTATGTTGGATTCCATGTAATAGCTCGCATGGTCTTAAATATCAGTTATGGTCATTTTCCCACAAAATAAATATTTTAAAGGATATCTATATGATTTATTATGCATGCATTACATTATGTTCTATATTACATAAATGTTTTAATGTTTCCTCAATGTTCATGCATCCTTACATACTTAGTACATTCAAAGTACTAACGCATATTCTTTTGCCTACATGATATCACCATATAGGGACCAATGCTCCTCCTCGTTCTCCTTCATATGGCTAGTTGAGATTTTATTTGAAAACTGCTTTTGGTGAGTTCCTATATTTTGAGAATTATACTCCTTTATATTTCTAGCTTATGATATATTGAGATCTTTTACTATGGAATTTCTTCTATTATGATTGAGGGTGAGATAGGGACTTGTCTTAGCCCCGTTAAATCTAAAAGTTAGAGGTATTGTTGGACATATGTAAGTTGAATATTTACTATTATAATTTCTTCTTCTTCATTTATCGTCATTACCTATGAAAGGCTAAAAGAATGCTAAGCGGCTTGTTTAAAGTACTTTCGGATTCCTCATTCGCCATGTCATGTCTAGGCCTTAGACTTGGGTCATGACAATAGTGTATAGTCATGTAAAGCTCTAAGCTTATAATTTTCTATGTATTCTTATCAGTATCCTTGAGTAGGTAAAGTAAATTTAGGCTAGTTTAGATAATATGGAATACATCCATAGACTTAGAATGACAGCTTTAGACCTAAGGAGGGATGATAAGGTGATGTGTTCAGTAAGAGTTATGATGTGATTGCGGTTCATTGCTACTCTAACTTATTCCTTAGATTTCCATTGTTATGACACTCTATTTATGTCTTGCATATCAGCACTATGACCATGACCTATGTTCATGCACTTCAGACAGATTCATGACTATGCTCAATTCCTATAATATGAAGCAAAGATATTCACCATAGAGATCTCAATCTTACTTCATGAAATTGAGAATTTCCATCCCTAAGTTTATTAATCATGATGTATATGCACTCAGGTTTCATAATACGCTCAGTCCCATGAACTCATGCTTACCATTCATGGCTAGTGAAATCACCCTACGACATGCATATTCTAAGTTTAATTTCTTGAACTATTTGTCCTTATAATATTTTCACATAAAGACCTTCTAGTGATTCTCATTCAATTTTGATAGAGATGTGGATAATACCTTCGCATTAGTTTATATTAGAGGGTAAATGACCTTTTTGGTGAAGATCATAGTATTCATATTCTATATATATAAGGTTGTAAGTGTGGAGGAAGACTGAAATAGGGTTTGATTATATGTAGTAGCTAGATCACATTATTTGGTGTGTGTCTTTGTAGTAATTCATGGAATTTGGTTTGGTACAGATGATAAGAAGGTGGAAATTTTTAGACGAATTAATTGCCTAAAAGTCTGTGGAGTGGTTATAGTACTAGTCTTGAATTTGGTATTGATAACATATGGATGAACGCAAGATGAATTAAGTGCTTCTAGATTATAACTCGAGGTTTGTTTAATAAGATAGTAGAAATAGATCATTTCTCTTTTATTACAACTTGTCCATCACTCGAGGATGAATGAATTCAAGGGGGCATATTGTAATAGCCTCAAAATTTATAAGCTAAGAACCAAACGTTTCACAACCCGAATTCGGGTGTGATGGAACTTATCCTTTCCTACTGGATAATTCAACCTAAAACCTAATAGTTGCTGAAAATAAAGTAGAAATAGTTTAAATAGACAGATAAATAAACAAAATCAAAAGTCTTAGTCAACTAAAACACCCCCAAAGGACTGATTGTCACATGTACAAGCCCCTAAATATACAGAAATAGAAATAAATACAAGTCTTAATATTTTATCTCTCAGATAAAACAAAGTATAATAAAAGGAACAAATGGGGTCGCCGGTAATGAAAAACTAACTCTAAGTCTCCTCTAACTAGCATTGGATGAAAGAAATGGAAGAAAAGGCATTGTCTAGGCTAAGGATGTTACACCCCACACTCTTGAGCTTGGAATATCGCTTAAGCTTCTTAGAAGTTATGAAGTGAGTCGGATAATTTACTACACTATCACACAACTCTAAGAAAAGAAGAATGCGATAACCCATGAGAGAGAAGGTTGGAAATAGGGTCATGGGAAGTCGGAAGGAGTTGGAGCCAAGTAATGAGTCATACGTACCTAAGATACTTGAGTACATACCAAGCTTATGTATCATGGATTACACGGGTTCTTAAAATAAGACGAGATTACGAACCCACGGGGAAGAGAAGAGGATGACATGTGGCAGCAAGAGGAGGTGCCATGTGGAAGCCTAGGAAAGTGCCACATAGAAGAAGATGACTCACCTTCTTGGGTTCAACTAGGTGACCCACCTACTTGGGGGTGGGCCCCACCAAGGACATGTGGCAGCCCCTAATTGGTTGCATAGTTACGTTGGTCCAATAAGGGTTGGACACGTGTCACCCTTAGGGAATGACATATTTCACCTCCTAAGCCCACCTATATATGCATAATATGTGCCTAAGGATTCCATTCCTTATCCAAAATTTCAGCCAAGAGCTGAACAAAGGGAAAAAAAAGAAACCTAATACTAAGAGAGAGTACTATGGCGGCAACAAGGAAACTAAGATAAGTTTTCAAGTTTCTCTTCGTAAATTACTTACCTATGGTGTTCCATAATCACGTGGATATATAGATATGTATCTTATGATGCCTACAGAACCATATCTTCACCTTTACATTTGCAACAAATAAGAGAAAGTTGAAGGAAAAACTTGAAAGGTAGGAAAGGAGGGCTACGGGTTTGAGCAAGAAAAATAGTAAGGCCCAATTTCGTTCCGCGAATTAATTATTTAAGGTATCATGTGGTGATAAAATGATGTTTTATTATATAAAATTTTAATTTGGGGCAGCGGAGAGGTGGCACAAATAGTCCGCCCCATTTCAGCACATCAAGAAGTTTCTAAGATGCAGTTTTGGCGAATTTTGGCCAATTTCGGGTAAGGTAAGTTTCTCCTTTCAATTTGGAATTTATGAAGAGTGTGTTACACTGCCTATAGGTGGCTGTAAATGTGAAAATGTCATAGAAATTCTTGACGTCAAAGACAATCTAAATTGGAGTCGTTATAGTTAAATTATCGTTGAAGTAAAGTGTTATGTTTGTGGTGTGCTGTTGAAGGTGTGTGGGGGTGTGTTTCAGGTCCTAAATGTATTCTAAAAGGGGTGTGGGTGCTTCTGGTTGCAGCCACATGACCCCTCATTTCATATAATTATAGGCTTTGCGAAATAAAAACTAGAAACCCAATTTTGGTATCGTAATTTTAAGCGAGTTGGTCGGGGTTTATATTGGGTAATGTTGCCATGTTTTACTTGTATATGAGCTGTAGGTTGTTGCTGTTGGTTGGCTGTAGTGATTAGGGATCTAATTGGAAATTTGGATAGGGCATGTTATAGGGGAGGTGCTGCCCAATTTTTGTTAACGCCTTAACTAATTAAAGACCTAGTCGAAGAGACGAACAAGGGCATAGGTTCCATGAATACTAAGGTGCAACTGAAGGCGTTGAAAAGTTTAAGGTTGTTGACACTTGCATTGATTCCATGTTAAATAGGATTGGAGGAAGACGACGTGGACGTGATTAAGAGAAGTCCTTACGAGGTATGTGAAACTATCTCTTCTTTCTTTTGGCATGTCTTAGATATAGACTATGGATGATGTAAGCTTTGGTGCAACTTCATTCTTAGGTTCTGAATACGATTTCAGGACTCTTGATCACGTCTGGATGTTAGGACTCTTAAAATAGATAAACTCCTATTCCTCGAGTCTTCTTTATGACTGTATAGTGATTGATTAGACAAAGCCCTTTTTTTCTAAAGACTCTAAGATAAATTAATGCTCGAACTTCTATAAGATATTTCACACTGGTATATGTCTAAGATTTCCAAAACTCCTTTTTACATAGTCCTTAGTGACATTTAAAGGGTATACGTCAGATACTTCTTACCCGGATCTCCAAGTGATGGTTCGCTTGATTACTTCATTGAGTCTTAGATAATGATTTAAACTGTGTTTTGTTTTCCACTAGTCTACTCATGTTTATTGTAATACTTTTTTTTGAGTCCCGAGCCAATTATCATATTTGTGCTCAATTCCACTGCATTATTCATCGCGCCCTCACTAGAGGGTCGGGTACGTATGTATATATGTGATAATGTGATGATGTATTGTAATAAGGAGGTGATGGTTCTACAGATATGATTCACCGAATCCCTGATAGGGCCGGCTATATTGAAAATTTGAGCATGCATGATTTTACTTTCCCAGGTATAGGTTTCTAATTTGATATTTTACCCCTTACTTCTCTATTTCAGATATACTTCCAGTTGTGTTATATTATGTTTTACATACTCAGTACATATATCATACTGATCCCCTCGGGGGGCTGCGTGTCATGCTTGCAGATACAAATATAGGTTTTGGAAGTCCGTCAGCTTAGGATTCAACTCACCTCAGCTGGAAGAGTCTTCATTGTATCGGAGGATGGTTTTTGGTAGTGACCACTAATGTATAAAACTATTTTGTCTATTCAGGATTACGGCGGGGGCCCTATCCCAACATATGTTGTCATTAATATTTTTAGTGGTCTACAGATATATATAAGTGGGTTGTATGTGTAGGTTTTGTTCAGCTGGGTCTACATGAAATGTTATAAAGTTTTATATGTATGGCAGCCTCATCGGCTTATGAGCCCTTTCAAGATATGATCCAAATAAAAGAGGCTACCGGTTTATGAAAATGTTATCACCTAATAGGGTTGTGTTGCATGGTATTATGTTAATTATAGTTTGACTTGACCACAGCTGATAGACACGTATACGGGGGTTCAGATCAGACTCCAGTCGCGGCCTACGGGATTGGGTCATGACAAAAGTGGTATCAAAGCAGTTTGTCCTTGGATTGTTTGCAGATCGTGTCTAGTAGAGTCTTGATTATCGATGTGTTGTGCGCCACATCTATAAACAGGAAGCTACAGGGCATTTAGGATGTTTCCTTTTCTTCACATCCGAGATCGTGCTATAGATCCGAGTCATAGGAAATCTCCTTATACCAACCTTGGATTTTAGTAGAAGGACGACATCAACAGAAGGAAGTAATTGATGACATGGGGAGGTATGAAGCACACAGGTAAGTAAAGGCATGAATGATATCTGTGGGGGGAGGTATTGATATATGATTAAAATGTAAAGTTTAAACCTGAAAGGAAAGTAGACAGAAAGTGCAACAAATGCAGTTCGAAGTTGGACATACGAGGTAAGTCTATTATTTTTATATTATTGTTGATATTGAATAACCTGTATGCCTACGATATGAGATGACATTGAAAGCCCTATGCGGCTGTGATATGATATGTATATATATTTATATATGTTGGCCCTATGAGGCATTGTTGGTATTTTCTGCATGCAGGTTGTGGGATAGTAAGAAATACAGAAGAAACTCTGCTCGAATTTTTCTAAAATAAAAAGAGAATGAGATACAGGGCTGCAGTATGTCTTGAAAGGTCATGCCCACAACAAAGATGCAATTTGGCTAAACCAAGAGTATGGCCGACCTCGAGAAAAAAGCTAATTGTTGAATTGATGGCAATGGGAACTAGAAGGTAGATGTTGATGTGGTAAACCAAAGCTGGAAAAAAACTTAGGACCCTAGGGAGATGAGTTAGGGAAGAATAGTAGACCTAGATAGAATGATATATTAAGGCATCGACTGAATTAAGATACACGGATAACCAGTGATGGTCTATTATTAAAGAAAGTAACGGTATGATTAAGACAAGGGAAATAGAATTGTGACTGATATAAAGTACTAATAAGACAACTTGGGAGATATTGAGGATGGGACCAACTAAGAAGGGCAAATGTCCAATGATTGGGTCTCGTTTTTGGATGAAAACTACCAAGCCCCAACTACTAGTTGTAAACTAGATAAATTGTTCATAACTCGAGGATAAATTCAGAAAGAGACCATGTAGGTCAAGTGTTAAGAAGCATTGTGATGTCTAAGGGATTCTAGTTTTCTTCTAACGGTGGTTGGAAAGTGTTCTATGATAACAGTTTATTAATTCTCCACTGACTAACTGGAGAAAGAACTTCTAACAGAAGCACCCCAGAGAGATGTCACGAACTGAATATGAGTACGAATGTAAAGGTGTGATATTACAATATGGGGATAAAGCAAGACCGCTAGTAAGGCGCACTTGGTATGGGTTGACTAAGTCAAAAGCCATTGTTGGGTACACAGTAAGGGCAAGGGGCATAAGGTACCAATGAATGATACGTGTACATAACGTCACCCCAAAAATAATGAAACTCTTAAGAGACAAAGATGACGAACTTAAGAAATAGATGGTGCAACCTACATTCACCCCAAGAAACAAAGGACAGAGGTTGAGATAAAGCTACTACTTTAAGAAAACCTTGGACAATCATTGTCGGAATACAATTATTGTCTAGTCAAAAGTTGCAACGACTACAAGTGTGTATCAACCTCTCATAAAGATAAGTAGAATGTGGCCTTGGATGAGTTGTTTCCTAGGTCACATTATTTAAGTACCGATTAGTACATGAGATATCACCTTATGTATAGGAAGGCTCTTGTCGCCTCATGATTTAGCTAAGGTTCTGTACGCGGAGGATCAGGTTATATAATATACAGCAAGACAAGAACATGATACATTACCAAGTAGATTAAGAAAGGAGATTGGACGCATTTGAGATAGTACATAGAGACATATAGCAAGGTATAAGCTGATAAAGGTATAAGTACCCTCTAATGGGGGAAGTCAATGAGAGAATGGCAAAGGTAAGGTAAAGGCAATTGATGTGACAACATAATTAAGATGGATGTTTACGCTTCAACAAAATCCCTTGCTGAACCAAGTTAAGAATATCTACAAGTCAAAATACTATCTAAGGCAGTGTTAAGAAGTTTTTGACAAGACATTGAATGACATCATGCTAGACTAAAAGCCAAAATGTTGGCCGTAGAGTTGGTCGCAAATGATGTTGCGATAGATAAATAACCAAGGAAAAAGGAATACGAAACCTCCTATAAGAGAAGATAAGAAGAGAAAAGAGTGAGTAAGGGAAAAGAAAGAAATACAAAAAGATGGGACAAGCAAGTTTCAATGTGAGTAAGATGTGTACAGTAGAATGAATCAGGAGACGGAAAGACTACGTTTACCTCCTACAAGTTGCATCAGAATAATTATGCAACCTACAGGTATGTATACATAAGAATCATATTAAGTGAATAAGTACAGGATAAAAGGAATAGGGCTTAATAATGACAAGGCAATTATGATATTTTGGATAGCCCACCAAAAGCTACAAAGATGGGATAAGCCAAACTATCGAGATGAAATTAGTACCACGGGCAAGGTAAGGCATAGTCATGGTTGGACCAAAGATCTACTCCAACATCTATCATAGAACAAGGGAGGAAATAGCAAGGTAACACATGAGACCTAGCAAGACGACGCTAAGATATTTTTCAGGTTAAGTTGAGCACCTTCTCATATTCTTGTAAAGGTAAAGGACAACACGAGATAAAGTATTTCAAATATTACAAGTTAGGACAAGCTGGGATAAGGAAATTGTGAAATGGTTTAACCAAGATGAGCAAAACTAATGGGTTACCAAAAGATGACAGACTTATATGCCAAATTCCTTCAGAACTATATCAGGTAATGATAGACGGAGCATCGAACGACTATGAAAGCCAACTCTAGGGATTGAAAAGCAAAACCCAAAAGGTAGAATGCCAGTTAAAGTTCTAAAAAGAGTCAAGAAGGACTATACAAGGCTAAGAATTCCTAAATTATCAACGTTATTACACACCTATTCTATACTCTGCGAGAGTAGGGTGTTATACGGGTTATTGTGAGTAGGCTAATAAATCAGCCCATTTTCTTTCAATTAGGACCATCTATGCAGCTGAAACTAGGTGAAGTTATAAGACAAGGAGGTAGTAAGACTCCATGAGGTTTCCCCAGCTAATATCTCAGATAGAAGGACTTTAATATGATTAACGTCTGGAGATGAGTCCAAGAAGAGATTGGGAACACAGGTAGGTCTTACTACCATAGTTATCCCTCGAGCTGTTGGACAGATTGAGCGCACTATCAAAATGATCAAAGATGTATTACGATCCTACGTGGTTGGCTTCAAGAGTAACTGGGATGACCGTCTACCATTTATTGAGATTTCCTACAATAATGGCTACCATTCTAGTATCCGAATGACCCCCTACAAGAGGTTGTATGGTAGAGTATGTAAGACCTATATTGGGGTAAAGACTAAAGGCCCCAACATGATGAAGCAAGATGTTGATTAGCACCCTAGAGTCAGCAGAAGTGACATACAGATAGTCGACATTAACAGTTAGAGTTTAAACTGATAATTAGGTGTTCGAAGCAGGGTCACCTAGGAAGGAAGTAATAAGATTCGGCAAGAAAAAGAAACTTAGCCCGAAATGCATTAGACCTTATTAAGTTTCTCATGAGATGGAAAACGTTTCCTATAAGTTGGACTTACCACCTGATTGAGAAATTATACACCCAGTCTATCAAATAAGGATGCTTTGTACGAGTATTAGTAATCCACTAAGAGTATGTCCCATAAATAATGTTAACATCATAAAGGAATTATATTATAAATAACAACCTATCACCATCTTGGATCGGCAAATTAGAAGGTTGCAAACTAGGACGTGACTTCCGTCAAGGTATGGTGGTAAAATGAAAACCGGAAAATGGATGACCTGGGAAATTGAAAAGGAATGGAGAAAATATCCGTACTTGTTCCCTATATACAAAGGTAGTCTAAACCCCTAAATGGAGTGAGAAATAACGGTTATATAGAACCCCCAAAATCCTTGTGAAACCCTACGAGGTAAGTTAACATTTGAGGACGAATGTTCTAAAGAGGGGAAGGACGTTACACCCCACACTCTTGAGCTCGAAATGTCACTTAAGCTACTTAGAAGTTATTAAGTAAGTCGTATAATTTACTACACTATCACACAACTCTAAGGAAAGAAGAATGGGATAACTCGTGAGAGGGAAGGTTGGAAATAGGGTTATGGGAAGTCGGAAGAAGTTGGAGGCCAAGTAACGAGTCGTAGGACTCGATTTACCTACGTAAGATACTAACTTGGAAGTATTACATACCTAAGATACTTGAGTACATACCAATCTTACGTAGCATAGATTACACGGGTTCTTAAAATAAGACGAGATTACGAACCCACGGGGAAGAGGAGAGGATGATATGTGGCAGCAAGAGATAGTGCCATGTGGCAGCCTAGGAAAGTGCCACATGGAAGATGGTGACCCACCTTCTTAGGGTCAAGTAGGTGACCCACCTACTTGGGTGTGGGCCCCACCAAGGACACGTGGTAGCCCTTAATTGGTTGCATAGTTATGTTTGTCCAATAAGGGTTGGACATGTGTCACCCTTAGGGGATGACATATGTCACCTCCTAATCCCACCTATATATGCATAATATTTGACTAAGGAGTCCATTCCTTATCCAAAATTTCAGCCAAGAGTTGAACAAAGGAAAAAAAAAAGAAACCTAAGACTAAGAGAGAGTATTGCGGCAACAAGGAAACTAAGGTAAGTTTCTATGTTTCTCTCCATAAATTACTTACCTATGGTGTTACTTAATCACATGGAGTTGTATGTATATATCTTATGATTCCTACGGAACCATATCTTCAATTTTACACTTGGAACAAACAAGATAAAGTTGAAGGAAAAACTTGAAAGGCAGGAAAGGAGGGCTACGGGTTTGAGCAAGAAACATAGTAAGGCCCGATTTCATTCTGCGAATTAATTATTTAAGGTATCCCGCGGTGATATAATGATGTTTTATGACATAAAATTCCAATTACGGGCAGTGGAGAGGTGGCACAAATAGTCTGCCCTATTTCATCACATCAAGAAGTTTCTGAGATGCAGTTTTAGCGAGTTTTGGCCAATTTTGGGTAAGGTAAGGTTTCTTATTTCAATTTGGAATTTATGGGGTTGTTATGGAGTGTGTTACACGCCATATAGATTGCTGGAAATATGAAAATGTCATGAAATGCTTGACGTCGAAGACAATCTAAATTGGAGTTGTTATAGTTAAATTGTCGTTGAAGTAAAGTGTTGTGTTTTTGGTGTGATGTTGAAGGTGTGTGGGGGTGTGTTTCAGGGCCTAAATGTATTCTAAAAGGGGTGTGGGTGCTTCTGGTTGCAGCCACATGACCCCGCATTTCGTATAATTATAGACTTTGCGAAATAAAGACTAGAAACCCTATTTTGGTATCGTAATTTTAAATGAGTTGGTTGGGATTTATATTGGGTAATGTTGCCATGATTTACTTGTATATGAGATGAAGGTTGTTGTTGTTGGTTGGCTGTAGTGATTAGGGAGCTAATTGGAAATTCGGATAGGTCATGTTATAAGGGAGGTGCTGCCCAATTTTCGTTAACGTCTTAACTAATTAAAGACCTAGTCGAAGAGACGAACAAGGGCATAGGTTCCATAAATACTAAGGTGCAACTGAAGGCATTGAAAAGTTTAAGGTTGTTGACACTTGCATTGCTTCCATGTTAAATAGTATTGGAATACGACGACGTGGACATGATTAAGAGAAGTCCATACGAGGTATGTGAAACTATCTCTTCTTTCTTTTGGCATGTCTTAGATATAGACTATGGATGATGTAAGCTTTGGTGAAACTTCATTCTTAGGTTCTAAATATGAATTCAGGACTCTTGATCACGTCTGGATGTTAAGACTCTTAAAATAGATAAACTCTTATTCCATGAGTCTTCTCTATGACTGTATAGTGATTGATTAGAAAAGCCCTTCTTTTTTCTAAAGACTCTGAGATAAATTAATGCTCGAACTTCTATAAGATATTTCACAGTGGTATATATCTAAGATTTCCAAAACTCCTTTTTACATAGTCCTTAGTGACATTTAGAGGGTATACGTCATATACTTCCTACCCGGATCTCCAGGTTAGGGTTCGCTTGATGACTTTATTGAGTCTCATATAATGATTTAAACTGTGTTTTGTTTCCCACTATTCTAACTCATGTATACTGTAACACCTTTTTCTCTGAGTCCCAGGCCGGTTATCGGATTCGTGCTCAATTCCAATACATTGTTCATCACATCCTCACTAGAGGGCCGAGTACGTATGTATATATGTGATGATGTCATAATGTGTTGTAATAAGGAGGTGATGGTTCTACGGATATGATTCACCAGATCCCTGATAGGCCGGCTATATTGAAAATTTTAGCATGCATGATTTTACTTTCCCAGGTATAGGTTTTTGATTTGATATTTTACCCCCTGCTTCTCTAATTCAGATATACTTCCAGTTGTGTTATTTTATGTTTTACATACTCAGTATATATGTCATACTGACCCCCTCGGAAACGCTGCGTTTCATGACCGTAGGTATAGATACAGGTTTTGGGAGTCTGTCAGCTTAGGATTCCGTTCATCTCAGCTGGAAGAGGCTCCATTGTATCGGAGCCTAGTTTTTGGTACTAACCACTGATGTATAAAATTGTTTTTTCTATTCAAGGGTACGGCAGGGGCCTTGTCCCGCCATATGTTGTCGTTAATATTTTTAGAGGTCTGCATGCATGTCTATGTGGGTTGTATATGTAGGTTTTGTTCAGCTGGGTGTACATGAAATGTTATAAAGGTTTATATGTATGGCAGCCTCGTCGGCTTATGTGCCCTTTCAGGATGTGATCCAAATGAAAGAGCCTACTAGTTTATGAAAATGTTATCACCCAATAGGGTTCTATTGCATGGTATTATGTTAATTATAGTTCGACTTGACCACAGCTGATAGACACGTATACGGGGGTTCAGATCAGACTCCAGTCGCGGCCTACGGGGTTTGATCATGACAAAGGACCTACACAAGTGTAGATAGTAAGGAGCGTGTACCAAACAACATGGTACTCAGCAAGGCAACTAGGAAAACCAGATGAATCTAACAGAAGCTAGAACTCTTTTCCTCCTAATCGAACCTTATTAAATACAACCTACATAGAAATCAGCATAACCTACTCTACATAGTTCATATAACTCATAGATCAAAAATAGCTAGCAGTATCACTAAATAAGTCATAACAGACTCAAACAGATCAACTTCAAAACACAAGGGGCATATACACAATTTCATGATGACATATACGATGTAATGCAATGCAATATGATGTCAAATAGGATGATGCATGTCTATCCTAATGATACACATCCGCTATATAGAAGACCAGAACCTATGAAGGCCTCATAAAGGAAATGTACCCTCTACGGACATGTGGCTCGATCCCATCTCTCTTATAGATAACTCCCGCCACATATGTATGGCCCGATCCTTATTTTCCTTTCAATATGAATCTGCTAGAACCATTTTTCATCGGCATAAGTATCAATTGAGTCTCATCACAGTGTTCTAGAACCAAATAACCATATCCACACAAATAATGAGAGAAATGATCATTTTTACTATCACAACGCAATTTATATCAATGATAATCATGGCATACTATCAATAATATAACAACATTAAAAATTACATCATATATGTCATCAAGTCTCCACTTCATTACTTTTTTATCAAATTTAGCATAAAATCGGTTATCAAGAATGTCTTGTCTCTTCTCATAATCAACAATGAGTAAATGAAAAATTCATCAATTTCACAATCACACATATGCTATCATAGCATTTCATCAAGTTTACTTCAGTTTTAAGTCAACGAGTTTACACTCTGATCAAATCATGATATACATAGTCTATTTTATTACCCTGATCTTTCATTAGACATATTTCATATGATTATCATTTTGAACCTTATTCCTATTTTACCCCACACATAGACGAAAGCAAATTCAAGTAATCTTCAAGTTTTATGGGGTTTTAGAAGTTTAATTGCCTTAATCAATAGTTGATCAATTAAGTACTTGAGCCTTTCCCTTCTTAATAGCCTCTAACTCTCCATAATCTAGTCAAATTATGATTCACAATCAAATACGGAGTGTAACGATGCAAAAAACATGAAGTTTGAGAAAAAAGGGTCAAAACATCTCAAAATTCTAATTATAGAAATGGGATTTAAATATAGAAATTATTACATGAAATAGTTTCTCTAAGAATTAGGTATCTTGGTGAAAACCGTTCAAAAAAGGAATCCAAATCAGTTCATAATCAACATTTAATCAAAAACTCAAAGTCCTTGAAAACTCCCAATTTCTTTTATTCAAAAGCACCAAGTTTCATGATAAAATCTATAAATTATCAATGGGTAACGAAGATTTTAGTTCAAAATAGCTTACCCAATAATTTCCATTCAAAATTCCCCTTGAGAAATAGCCTATCTGAGCTTCTCTAACTCAAAAATGGTGAAAATGACCCAATTCTCATATTTTGTGAGAAGTCACTCTTTAGATAATATTTACCCTATGTGATCACGATGAAAAAATCTCGGATCGCGGAGAGTCAACAAGTCAACACATTAAATTAACCCTTGCAATTGCGACTGACTTCACGCAATTGCAACTCCCTACAATACATAGCTACACAATTGTGATACCCACCACGTGACCGCAAAGAACAAGATGGATCACCTACGCGATCGCGACCAACACCCTTCATGATCGCAAAGAAGTATGTGTCAGGCACAAAAACATAACAAACTAGCAATTTAACTCAAGTCTCAAGTCATATAATCTATCCTTGCGTTTCATTCGGAATTCCTTGCATATAAACCTTATATGCTACCATACTAATCTTTACATAACATAAGTTAGAAAATGAAAGGAATATTATTCTCGAAACATGGGAACTCACCAACTAGGTAGCCTGCAATAAAATCAACTAACCACATGGAGGTGAATGTGGAGAAATGTGTGTCCTTACATGGTGATATCATATAGGAAAAAGAGTATGTGTTAGTACTGTGAATGTACCAAGTATGTAGGCATGCATTAACATTGAAGAAACCTTAGAACATTAACATAGTATAGAATATAGTGCAATGCATGCATGATCAATCAAGTAACTAATATTTGAAACATTCATTTGTGGGAAGATGACTACAAATGACATTTAAGACCATGCGAGCTTTTACATAGAATACAACATAACCCTATATGTTGGCACTACCATACTACTTGTCGGGTAGAACTCCATCAACTTCATTTATTTCTTTAACATTTAGTACTATTTGTGGATCCACTAGCCTAAGCCTACAAGGGCTCCTATGTTGGCACATAGTTAATGGGACAAGGGGTTGCTACTAGGATTCCCTTACCGAATTCCACCTCAATGCCCATTCGGTGCTAAGTCAATCTCACAAAATAGTTATGTATAACATAGGAACATAATCATTTACATAGATTTAGATCATCAAAACATCATTCCGTAGAATAGCTCATTAAAATTCTTCTTTGATTCACACAACTGAGAATTCTTTCACAAGTGGAATACATTATTTCATAATCATTTCAATCATTCCTTCATTTAATAATACTCCTTTTTATCATAGACATTTTCTTACATAAACATTCATGTTGGAGTCAAAGCTTTCAATTCAAACTTCATTGAAACATAGTGAAACTAGGTGGGTTCTTATTCAATCAACTTTCAAATCATTTAAAGCAATGCTAGCATGCATGAGAGTGATGTAATGCACCACTTAAGGCATCTTTAAAACAACCCACCAATACACTTTAAAACTCCTTTCATACCTTCATATAAGTACCTTTGATGCATCAACCACTTCATGAATTTAGAGTCACTATAAGCTAAGATAGTTAAATAAATTTCAAATATTCAAGAATCTATGCACTTGAAATCATAATGTGAAAACCCATAACATATGTCTTTTTATATTAAACTAGTAAGTTAGAAAATACTTGGGCTCCATAGGTAGAAGAACCCATGAATGAGCCCCACATATCTACGAGAATAAGACCCTGATGCAACTTTGAAAATGGAGACTTGAAGATCTTAGAATGGAACCCTAGCTTTGAAGATGAAACCTTTGGGAGAACTTCGAGAGGAAAGGATTTTGAGTGTTTGAGTCTAAGTGTGAGAATGAGAGGTTTGGCATAGTTTAGGGCCTTTAGATAGGGAAATTTTAGTTCAAACTGACCACACTTTAATGAAAAAACATGGGAAAAGAATAAAATTCCCTTTAAAAATCTGGCCGCACATACCCTGCAGATGGTCGTTATGACTTGTAGGACTTTCTACCTGTCATAAAGAGGACTCATCTTGTACATTCTAAGAAAGACCCTGAGGAATAACCCTCATAATTTTCTGGATAACTCATCTCTATTTGTCTTAGACACTTCTACTAATCATCGAAGTGACTCATCCTACAGGGTTGGAGGAACCTGAGGACTGAGTCTCTGAACTTCCTCTATGACTTGTTATTATGGGTCATAGACTCGAGTCATTCTGTAGGTTTTGAGAACCATGGCCATTTCCAATGGCAACTCCAACTCGTAGGTAACCTTGTCAATATGTCTCAAGATCTTATACAGCCATACATGCCTAGGGCTCAATTTCCTTTTCTTACCAAATGAACTATACCCTTCATGGGTTAAACCTTCAAGTATACCCAATCATCCATATTAAACTCAAGATCCCTTCTCCGTGTATCGAAATATGACCTTTGGTGACTTTGAGTCATCTTCAACCTTTCTCTAATGACTCTCACCTTCTCCAAAGAATCAAGTACCAAATCAGGACCCAACAATCAGAGACCTACATTATCTCTCATACAAGGCTTCAAACAGCTTCATATCAATGCTTGAGTGGTAGTTATTATTATAGGAGAACTCAATGAGCGGTAGATGGTCATCCCAACTCCTTTTGAACTCCAACACACAAGCCCTTAACATATCTTCTAGTGTTTGAATTGTCCATTTGGCTTGCCCATCAGTTTAAGGATTGAATGCAGTGCTTAACTTTACCTAGGTACCAAGACCCCTTTGAAATGATCTTTGAAAAGTAGAAGTAATTTGGTACCATAATCCAAAATGATTGACAACGGCATACTATGCAACCTTACCAATTCCTCGATATACAACTTAGCATAATCTTCAGCACTATAAGATGTCTTGACTAGTGAAAAGTGATCCGACTTCATCCTTCTATCAACAACCACCCAAATAGAGTCATGATATTTCCAAGTACGAGGCAAACCCACTAGGAAGTACATGTTCACATCCTCCTACTTCTAAGTGGGGATTTTAATATCTTGTGCTAGGCCACCCGGTCTTTGATGTTCGACCTTAACTTATTGGTAATTTGGGAATTCTTCCACGAACCTCGCTATGTCCTTATTCATTCCACCACACCAATAGAGCTCTTTTAAGTCTTGGTACATTTTAGTCAAACCGAGATGAATAGAGTATGAAGAATTATGAGCCTCCTTCAAGATCAAACACCTTAGGCCATCCACATCTGGAACACATAACCAGTCTTGTTAGTGAAGTACTCCATCTCCCCCTTATGAAAAGGATTTTCCTTTCCTTTCTTTCACCAGCTTCTTTAACACCACTAATGTCGGGTCAAGGTCTTGTTTTGACTTAATATCCACCACCAAAGATGATTCATACCCATTATGAATAACAACACCACCATCATCCAAACCACTCAACTTCACACCTAATATAGCCAACCGATGAACATCCTTCACCAACTTCCTTTTCGCTTCATCAATATGAGCTACACTCTCCATAGACATCATACTAAATATGTCGGCAACCACATTGGCTTTACCCGAATGATAATGTATACTCATGTCATAGTCCTTGAGGAGTTCAAGCTACCTCATTTACCTTAGATTGCCTTTTGAGTGAATAGATATTGGAGACTTTTGTAATTGGTGAACACAAACACATGTACTCCATAGATGTAGTGGAGACAAATCTATAAAAAAAAAGATCACGATCGCTAACTCAAGATCATAGGTAGGTTAGTTACATCCATACAACTTCAATTGCCTAGAATAATAAGATATAACCTTGTTGTTTTGCATCAAGAAACAACCCAAACCAACCCTTGAAGCATCACAATACACAATGAACCCTTCAACCCTTCTAATAGAATCAAAATAGGAGCAGAGGTAGGTCGATCTTTCAAAGTTTGGAAACTCCTCTCACACTCATCTGTCCATAGGAACTTTACCTTCTTTTGAGTCAATTTATTCATAGGAGATGAGATGGAAGAGAACCTTTCAACGAATCTTCTATAATACCCGGCTAGACCCAAAAAGCTCCTTATGTCCGAAGGAGACAATGGTCTGGGCCAATTCCTTACTGCCTCCATTCTTAGGATCAACCTTGATCCCATCATTGGATACTATGTGACCAAAAACTCCACCTCTTTTAACCAAAATTCACATTTTCTAAACTTGGCAGGCAATTTCCTATCTCTCAAGATTTGAAGAACAACTCTCAAGCGATCCTTATGCTCTTCCTCACCTAGAGAGTCGATCAAGATGTCATCAATGAAGACTACCACAAATGTAGCAAGGTAGGTCTTGAACTCCTTATTAATTAGATCCATAAACACCGATAATGCATTTATCAATCAAACGACATCACCAAAAACTCAAATTGACCATACCATGATTGAAATATCATCATGGGGCTGCCACACTCCCTTTTCCTTAGTTGATGATAGCCGGATTGGAGATCAATCTTAGACAAATAACTTGACCCTTTTAATTGATCAAAAAAATCATCTATCCTAGGGATTGGGTACTTTTTCTTAACGGCCACCTTGTTCAATTGACGGTAATCTATGCACATCCAAAGTGACCTATCCTTCTTCCTTATAAATAACACCGGAGTAAACTATGGTGAAATACTTGGCCATATAAACACCTTTTCCAACAAGTCCTTTAAGTTCTTCTTCAACTCCTTTAATTCCATTGGGGACATTCAGTAGGGAGGAATAGACATAGGTTGGGAATCGGTGAGAAGATCGATATCAAAATAAACTTCCCTTTCAGGAGAGACACAAGGAAGGTCATCAAGAAAGACATCAAGAAACTCATTAATCATGAAAAGCGACTCAAGAGGGGGAATTTTGGATTTAATATCCCTAACTCTCATAATGTGGTAGATGCAACCCTTAGTAATCAACTTTCAGTCCTTAAGACAAGAAATGAACCTTATCCTTCATTATCGAATTGTGACCCTTCCATTCAAGAATAGACTCATTTGGTAATTGAAACTTGAATCTACGAGTTCTACAATCTATGAAAGCATAAGATGCACACAACCAATTCATCCTAAGTATAATATCAAAATCTACCATGTCAAGCTCTATTAGATTACAAGGAATAACTTTATGCAAAATAGACATGGGAAAATCCTTATAGACCTTTTTAGAAAATATTGACTCACCAACATGGGTAGACACCAAGTAGGATTCAAACAATATATCGAGTAAAACATCAAACCTATTTGCAAAGAATAGAGTAACAAACAACAAATTTGCACCCAGATCTGATAAGACATACACATCGAAACCAAATACCTTTAACATACTGGTAACAACATTAGGTTTTTTCTCAAGCTCTTGTCTCCCATGCAAAGTATAAAAGTCATTCATGCATTAGCTACTTCCTTGAGCTTGCTTACTATGAGCAATTTCGCCTTGAGGCCTACCACCACCACCTTTACAACTTCTAACTTGGTTACCCAATTTTCCACACTTGAAACATGCATTGGAGTTGGCACCATTGTCCTTGTTGAAACTTGGGGGAGGAGCATTAATGGAACTGTGCCCTATAAATTATTACCCACCTTGGCCATTTACACCACCACTATAACCGGACCTTTGATGATTGAAACCTCCACCATCAACTCTAGCCTTCTTAAACCCTCTTGCCTCTCCCTTAATTTTTCTTCCCCAATTTGTTCTGCATATGTCATGATTCAGGAGATGTCCATTTCCTTGACCAACTTGTCCATATTTCACTCTTTAGATACCGAACAAAAAACACTAGAGATAAACTTGCTCCTCCATGCCCTTGGGTGGTAGACTATGAAAGTAGTATACTTAGAAAATTTAGTAAATTCGAGGGAATATTCTCTAACACTCATGCCCCCTTAGCGAATATTGATGAACTATTGAATATTTGCCTCCCTTAGCTCTAAATGGAAGAAGCATTCTAGGAAGGCTCCCTTGAATTCTTCCCATTTTATGGGTTTCATATCTTCACCCTTCTCAACAAACCATTGCTCATATCAAACTCTTGCCACATCCTTGATTTGATAGGCCACTAACTTGGCCTTTTCATGTGTAGGCACTCCCATGATAGACACAATTTGATAAACCTCCTCAATAAACTCCATAGGTTCCTCATCTACTTTAGAATAATCAAAATCAGGTGGATTCATCCTTTTGAAATCCCAAATTATAGAAGCCAAAGTAAGCACTTGAGGAGGGGGAGGAGGAACAATGCCTTAATTATTTTGGTTGTATATGGCTTGGGCCAACAAAGTAATGATGTTGTAAAATTCTGCATGTGTCACTCTTTTCTCATGATATGGAGCTTTGGGAACCAAATAAGCTTGGTCTTCATCATCAACCCTTTCTCTAAGTAGAGGTACTCTTCTTGAAGGAATGAACTAGAAGACATTAAAATGATTTCTTAGTTAGAGGAACTCTTAGGAAAACTTAAGGGCACGACATGAATCATGAAAGAAGGGAAAAACTTTCCTAAATGTCCCATAGTCTCCTATTCATAGTTGTGCATGCTTCACAACTATGACTAAGAACCTATTTGACACGGAATGTTGGACTCCGAGAATCATTCAAAACTTCGAGCTCTAATACCAAATTTGTCACGAACCAAGCCTTAGTCCTAGAAATGACACAGTGAATGAGACACCTGGAGGTACCTCACCCAAGCCTATTAGCATTCATTTATCTTTTCATAGGTGATGACATTTAATAATAAGAGAAAATAAAAGAGGCATAGAGGGACTAAGGGTAACATCATAGAATAAGAGTCAATAACAACCTCACATCATTATCCATTTGTCCAACAATACCTCTATATATTTTAACTTGACGAGGGCTAAGACATGTCCCTATATCACCCTTAATGAAATAGAAATAAGTACTATGAAATGTATACAAAAGTCTTTACATAACATAAGCTAGAAAAGGAATGGAATATTATTCCCGAAAAATTAGAAACTCACCAACTAGGTAGCCTTTAACAAAATCAACTAGCCACTTAGAGGTGAATGCGGAGCAATGCCGGTCCCAACATGGTGATATAATATAGGCAAAAGAGTATGTGTTAGCATTTGAAATGTACTAAGTATGTAGGCATTCATTAACATTGAAGAAACCTTAGAACAGTAACATAGTATTGAATATAGTGGAATGCATGCATGATCAATCAAGTAAATAGCATTTGAAATGTTTATTTGTGGGAAGATAACTACAACGGACATTTAAGACCATGTGAGCTATTACATTGAATCCAACATAACCCCCTACAATGGCACGCAGAGACTGCTTGCTGGATAGAACTCTGTCAACTTCATCCATTTTTTTAACATTTAGGGTAATTTATGGATCCACTAGGCCTACAAGGGCTCCTATGTTGGTACATAGTTAATGGGATAAGGAGTTGCTACTAGGATTACCTTACAGAATCCCACCTCACTACCTCATTCGTTACTAAGTCAATCCCACGAAATAATTTAGTATAACATAATAACATAATCATTTACATAGCTTTAGATCATCAAAATATCATTCGATGGAATAACTCATTAAAACTCTTCTTTGATTCACACAATTGAGAATTGGCCTTTCATAAGTGGAATACATCATTTCATAATCATTTCTATCATTCCTTCATTTCATAAGACTTATTTTGATCATAGAAATTTGCTTTCATAAACATTCATTTTGGAGTCAAAGCTTTCAATTTAAACTTCATTGAAACATAGTAAAACTAGGTGGGTTCTTATTCAATCAACTTTCAAATCATTTAAATCAATGCTAGCATACATGAGAGTAATGGAATGCATCATATAGAATATCTTTAAAATAACCCACCAATACACTTTAAAATTTCTTTCATGTCTTCATATAAGCATCTTTTATACATCAACCACTCCATGAATTTAAAGTCAATATAAGCTAAGATAGATAAAAAAAACTTCAAGTATTCAAGAATCTAGGCATTTGAAATAACAATGTGAAAACCCATAACATTAGCTATTTGATATTAAGCTAGTAAGTTTGAAAATATGTGGGCTCCATGGATAGAAAAATCCATGAATGTAGACCCACATACCTTGGACACTAAGGCCTTAATGCAGCTTTGAAAATGGAGACTAAGACCTTGGAATGGAACCCTAGCTTAGAAGATAAAACCCTTGGAAGAACTGTGAGAGGAAAGAATTTTGTGTATTTGAGTCTAAGTTTGAGGATGAGGGTTTTTTGATAGTTTAGGTCCTTTAGATAGGGTAATTTCAGTCCCAAAATGACCACACTTTGATGATAAAACATAGAAAAACACTAAAATACCCTTTAAAAATCTGGGCCAGAGAGACCCTATGGGCAGTCCTTATGACTCGTAATGCTTTCTATGAGTTGTAGAGAGGACTCATCCTACAGGGTCTAAGAAAGACCCTAAGAACTGACAATAAAAAGTTTCTCTATGACTCGTCTCCATGAGTCGTAGACAATTCTATGAATCATTGATGTGACTTATCTTGTAGGTTGTAGGATCCCTGAGGACTGAGTCTCTAAACTTCTTGTATGACTCGCTCTTATGAGTCGTTGACCTGACTATGATTCATAGACTCGAGTTATTCTATAGGGTTTCAGAAACCTTTAGGACCAAGTCTCTAAAGTTTCTTGGCAAGTCATATCTAAGACTCATCGTTTCTTCTACGAGTTGTAACATGGACTCGTAGACTTCCCTCTTCACTTAGTCAAATTTCAGGCCTCATCCTCAGTCCTACGAGTCACTCCTATGACTCTTAGGAATTTCTAAGACTCATTGACTGAGTTGTAGGAGCTCATTCAGTCCATTTTCCAAAATTTGTTCCTTCGTTTTGACTCTTCAATTTATGGGGTCTTACAACAACTTTTAAGCTACTTAAGCTTATAAAACTCAATTTTTCCAAAAATCTCTATTTTAAAAAAAATCACCAAACCAACTTAGAATACTGATCAAACATGATTCGAGGCAACTATTGGAAGAGGTAAAATAGTTATTTTGCAAAATTACAAAAAATGATCTTCAGGGTTATTGTAGAACCATTTTTCATATGTGTATAAGGTTGAATCGGGTGATTCTTAATTGTGCATAGGTGTTAATCTGAATTATTTAATGTGGGAAGATATTTAGAGATGAATTAAGATCATAATAATTCTTTAACACAAAGTTGAGTTGAAAGTTTCCTTATTGATTGAGTTTCGATATAAGATTGTATGTGGGTCAACTTTAAATGACCATATCTCTTAGAATATTAAGATTTAGGTGATTAATAACCTATCAAATTAAAATTCTATGAGTCTTCTTTCCAATGCCACTAAGTTTGCATCATTTCAAAATTAGAAGTAAAGAGTTACGATCATTTACTAATATGATATAGTGCAGTTACGTTTTACCTGATGGAAGAGTACTAAAAATGTATTTTTTATCCTTAAACCCCTTGGAAAACCCTAAAACGGATTTCTTAACTCCTATAAAGCCCTAAAAATTATATTTCTATATTTTTATCCCCCTTTTCTCCTCTCTCACCAACGCCAAGATAAAATTATAAGGAAAATCAAACATAAGACTTCCAAGCAAGATTCTTCCAAACCTTTTTCTAGATTTTGCTTCATGGTAAGTTCTTCTCCAAGGATTTAAATCTTTCCAATTCAAATTTCTTCATACAATCATGAATCTTTAATAGAAATCTTAATCCTTAACCATAGGATTTTCAAGAAATAAATTCAAGAGTCTCAAAAAAAGGATTTCTTGATTGTTCTTCTTCAAGTTAGGATTCTTCCTCAGGATTCATAGAGCGCTTAAGGTATGTAAGATTATCAAAGTAAAGAACTTAGTTCTACCTCACGCCCTACGTGCATGATTTCAATTATTAAAATCTACGTTAGGGTTTTTACCCCATGATTCTTAAATTTTGAGGCCTCTCTACTTCCTATTGTTGATTCTTGATTTCAGTATTGAAAATATGGTACTTCACATTATTGATGATATTTGATTTTTGGTTCATACTTATTATTTCGTATGGATTCCTTTTAGTCAACAATCTAGTCCTACTATTTCATAAGCATTATTTTCATGAAATAAGCAAGTTCAAGAATATCAAAAAATTATATTTCTTCTTTATTTACATTATTTTACAAAGATTTTAAGAAAATGTACTTTCTTGAAATTCTTTCAAAATAATGCATTTAAAGCAAAATATATTTTCTTGAAACCTTTGTGACATAATGTAACTAAAGAAGAAATATATTTTCTTGAAATTCTTGACTTACTTCTTTCATGAAAATAATGCATATAAATTGTAGGACTATATTTTCAAATGACTTTGATAAAAGGGGATCCATGTAGAATAATATGCATGAACCAGAAATCAAAGCTCATCAATGATGTTAAGTATCATATTTTCGATAATGAAATCAAGAATCACCAATAGAAACTAAAGAGAATTCAAAAATTATTAATTATAGGGTAAAACCCCTAATATTAGTAACCAAGAAGAATAACCAACCCCACCAACAAGGAACTCTTCATCAAAGTAAACAAAGCAGGATGCAACAAGGAGAAAGCTCAAAAATGCCTCAACCAACAACCATTGATAATCAGCAACCAAGGAACATGCTGCCATCAGGTAATATCTTTAATATTAATAATGATAATGTCCAAATATGTAATGTTGATTCTGGAGTCCAGAGTCAACAGCCCCCTCCCCATAGAATATTGGTTCCCAATCCCCACAGGCCCATTCAGCAGGTTTTTAAAAGGAAGGGAACTAGCAAACCTGCAGAAAAGCATACTTATATGGAGTGCAACAATGCCAAAGGCCCAGGTACTGACTCAGTGCTCCTACACCCCCATGGCTCTCCCAATAGCTTTAATGTTTTAAATAATGTTGCTGTTGTGGCTGAAGAAGTTTATGGAGGTGAGGAAGGGGGAATACAGGAGACACCCACTAATATGCAGGAAAGGGAAACCAGGGGGAGGGAACATCTATTGGTAGACCATAGGAGAGACTCTACAGCCCCTGCAACCACTTTTTCAGCAGCCATAAGGTCCAACAGGCAAGTTCAACAAGAGGATGTTCAACAGGTTTCTGAGGACATGCTTCAGATTAATGTGACTGATAAGGAAGATACTAAATCTCCAAAGAGCAGTGAACAAAACCAGGGTGCAGTAGCTCAGCTTCTGAACAATAAAAGTACTCTATCTTTAAGTAAAAAGAAGAGGGATGCTATTAAAAAGAAATTTGTTCAGGATATGAAATCTGGACAACCAAGTGTGAACTATGTTTTTGTGCCAGAACAAGCAGGCATATATGTGACCCCTCTACAAATTCAAGATACATCTAATGAGAGGTATGCACTTAGAAAAGGAGACATCTCAGAGGATTTGACTGATGAGTACAGGGTCACTCATTCTGAAGATGAGGATGATCCTGACCAAAGGAAGGAAACAAACCAGGAAGATCAAATAAAAACCTTTAGAACCACTATGGAAGCTTTTTTGCAGAAGGAAAAGCAGCAGGTCAATGAGGAAAATGATCCATCTACAACAAGTAAGCAAACAAAGAAGAAGAATAAGAAAAGTACCATCACCAGTTCTGATAATGTTGCTGTCAAAAGCAACATCAACACAAGGTCCAAAACTCAAAAACCCTGATGATTAGTACAATCTGTTGGAATGCAAGGAGTATTGATACTCAGAGGGCCCTTGACAAGTTACAAAGGTTGAAAGACTTTCATAAGCTGTCTATCATAGCAGTCCTGGAACCATTCTCCAACAAATCTCAAATTCAGTTCCACAGAATTCAGCTAGGTATGGATAATGTTATGTCCAACTCCAATAGCAAAATCTGGTTATTCTGGAACAAAGACATTGCTTGCAATATTATGGACTAGGATGAGGAGAAGATCACTTGTGAGATCAATCATGTGGCCTGTCCTAATAGCTACCTCATTACCTTTGTCTATGCAAAGTGCAAGGATTACATGAGAAGAGACTTATGGGACAAGATGTTGCAGTTCTCCAGTAAGGAGAAGCCTTGGTGCACCATTGGAGACTTCAATGTTATTACAGATGTTGAAGAAAAGATGGGGGGCCAGCCATATAATATGAACAAGAGCCTTGAGTTTATTAGTGTGATAGAAGCATGTGGACTCACTGATCTGAGGTTCTGTGGGCAGAAGTTCACCTGGTGCAACAATAGGGACAAAGATGCTAGAATTTGGAAAAGACTTGACAGGGCCATGGTTAATGACTCTTGGTTAGAAGTCATGCCTGTAACAACTGTCAGTCACTTAGCCTCCACAGGATCTGACCATTGCCCTCTATTGCTGGAAAGCAGGGCAAAACAAGGTAATGTTATCAAGTATTTCAAATTTCTAAACTGCTGGACAGACAATGATAATTTCCTTAGCACTGTAAAAGCATGTTGGGATAATCCTGTGGAAGGAAAACCAATGAGAACCTTCCAACAAAAGCTGAAAAGAGTTTCTAATACTCTTAGTAAGTGGTCAAGAAATGAGTTTGGGGACATCTTTGCTTCAGTAAAAGAATATGAAGAGCAGGTGAGACAAGCTGAAGAGAAAATAATCAGTGACAATACTGAAGAGAACAGGTCCAAGCTACATCAGATCAATGCACAGTACATCAGATATCTGAAGATGGAGAAGGCTATCTTAAAGCAGAAAACTCAACTTCATTGGTTCAAAGATGGAGATGCCAATACCAGCTATTTTCATGCTATTATCAGAGGAAGAAGAAGAAAGTTATTCATCTATCAGATTAGTGATGAACAAGGCAATACTATTCAAGGTGAAGACAATATTGCAAGAGCAGCCACAGCACACTTTGAAAAAATATTCACTGGAGAAGAGAGACTGATTAGGGAAGATGTTCTTAAATGCATTCCAAGGATGGTTACAGAGGAGCAGAATGAGAGCCTGCAATCCTTACCTACTATGGATGAGCTGAAGAAAGTTGTATTTTCTATGAGCCCTACATCAGTTGCTGGACCAGATGGAATGAATGGGAAATTCTTTCATTTATGCTGGGATATCATCTGTGAAGACCTACTGAGATTAGTCCAGTATTTCTTCAATGGACATGGTATTCCCAAGTTTATTTCTCATGCATGCTTAGCTCTACTTCCCAAGAATGAGCATCCCAACAGCCTATCAGAATACAGGCCTATTTCTCTTAGCAACTTCACTAACAAGATCATTTCTAAGTTGATAAGCCTCAGAATTGCTCCTATATTGCCTCAGCTAATCTCAGATAATCAATCTGGATTTGTTAAAGGTAGGAGTATTTCTGAGAACATAATGTTAGCTCAAGAAATCATCCACAATATTAAGAGACCAAAGTCTGGGGATAATGTGGTGATAAAGCTGGATATGGCCAAAGCCTATGATAGGGTCTCTTGGTCATTCACTTGTATGGTCATGAGGAAAATGGGGTTTGGAGAAGTGTTGATTGATATGGTTTGGAGGATTATGTCAAACAATTGGTACTCAGTCATCATTAATGGTGCAAGGCATGGCTTCTTCCACTCTACAAGAGGACTCAAGCAAGGAGACCCCCTATCCCCTACTTTATTCATCATTGGAGCTGAAGTTCTGTCTAGACTTCTCAACAATCTTCATCACCATTATTTATATACAGGATTCCAGATGGAAAGAAGAGGTCCTCAAGTAAATCACTTGAGCTTTGCAGATGATGTGATCATTTTCACATCTACCAGCAACTTCTCACTTACACTGATTACCAAAACTCTTAAACTGTATGAAGCTATTTCAGGACAACTTATCAATAAAGATAAGAGTCAAACCATGAGCATGATCACAGGATACAAATGCACTCATGGCCCAATCACTTACCTAGGTTGTCCCCTATATATAGGAGGACAAAGGATCATATATTTCTCGAGTATGGTTTCTAAGGTTCTAAGCAGGATCAGGGGATGGCAGACTAAAATGTTAAGCTATGGAGGTAGAGTCACCTTTGTGAAATCAGTGCTGTAATCCATTCCTATACACCTGTTGTCAGCTATCAGTCCTACCAAGACCACCATGAATCAGATCAAAAGACTAATTGCTGACTTCTTTTGGGGATGGGATACTGAAAGAAGAAAATATCACTGGGCCTCTTGGGATACTCTCAGTTATCCTTATGAGGAAGGTAGTATTGGTGTTAAAAAATTAGAGGATGTGTGCTTATCCTTCCAATATAAACAATGGTGGACTGTCAGATCAAAGAAGACACTATGGGGGGAATTCCTTAAAGCAAAATACTGTCAAAGGGCTCATCCAGTCATAAAAAAGTGGGACACAGGACAGTCCATCATGTGGAAACACATGACGATCAATAAAAAAGATGTTGAGCCTCATATACAATGGAGAATCAAGTCTGGAACAAGCAGCTTGTGGTGGGATGATTGGTTAGGGGTAGGTCCATTAGCTTACCACAATGAAAGTCTCCCTAGATTGAATAACACTACTGTCTCTGAACTAATGGACAATGGAGGATGGAAGGCAGAGGAAGTAAGGAAACATGCACCCCCTCAGCTGGTGTGCAAAATTCTCAGCACTCCCATCAGCTATATTCCAAATATGCAGGATCAAGCCATCTGGAAGCCTAACTCTCATGGCAACTTCACTTGTGCATCAGCTTGGGAGTTAGTAAGAAAGAAAAAGACAAGATCTCTCACTAACAGCAACATATGGCACAATAGCATTCCTTTCAAGGTCTCTTTTCTTTTGTGGAGAGCTTTCAGACTTAAGCTACCCACAAATGACAGAATTGTGGCCTTTGGACAGTTGCCTGCTGCATGCTCTTGCTGCTATAGAGCAGGTCTTGATGATGTAGACCATATCCTTGCTTCAGGCTACTTTGCACAACATATTTGGAAGCACTTCTCAGGGTACTGGGGTCTACAACACAGCAACACTCCTCTAAAAACCTATTGATGAGGTGGTGGCTAATCAAAACTAACAATGAGCTACATAAGTTAGTAATGCAAGCCACCCCCATTTTTGTGTGTTGGAATCTATGGAAGAATAGATGTGCATGCAAGTATGGAGGAAAGAAGTCTAATGCTACTAGAGTAATACTCTCAATATCCAAAGATCTATATATGCTTATCTCTACTGTGTATCCATATATTGATTTGCCAAGTAAGTGGGCAGATTTGGTTACCATGGTTGAAAAAAGCCAACATGAGTTGAGAATAACCAAAGTATGCTGGACTAAACCACAGCCTACAATGATCAAGCTCAACACAGATGGGAGTGCCCTTAACAATCCAGGGAAGATAGGGTCAGGGGGTATTCTTAGGGACCATAATGGGGTGTTAATATATGCTTTTGCATCTCCACTAGGCTGTGGTTCTAATAACCAAGCTGAAGTGCAGGCAGCACTTATTGGTATTCTGTGGTGCTTACAACATGGATACAGCATGGTAGCCCTTGAAGTTGACTCTGAACTTCTAATCAAGAGGCTTAAACAAGAAGTTAACCCTCCATGGAACATTCTTACTTATATTACTGAACTGCAGGTATTGGTTAGCAAACTGGAAATTTTCCAGTGCAGGCATATCTTTAGGGAAGCTAATTACACTGCAGATTCACTCTCAAAGGAAAGCCACATGAAAAGCTGTACACAACACTACTACAACTTTCAACAGCTTCCAAGAGAGACCAAAGGATACTACAAAATAGACAAAGCTGGCATGGCTAGCTTCAGGAGAACTAAGATGAAGAAGATCAATCAACCACCTTGAAGGAACTTCTTCATACCGTGTAATATTAGCTGATATAAATAATGATAATCAGGACCATTGTAAAAGGGAGAGTCTCCCTAATTTATTGCTTTTGTAGAATAATCTTCATACCATTAGATTTAGGAGTTAGAGTAGCTATCTCTTCCTTTCTTTTCCTTTTGCATATGCAGGTAGTTGCAGGTCTGGAAAATTTCAGGGTGAGAAGCAGCATGTGGACCCTTGGAGAAACAAACTTAGGTGTCCTATGGTGCAGCAGTAGCAGGATGCAACAAACTATAAGTGGAAGTTTGCCTAATCCAACTGTTGCAACTCTTCTTTGGATGGTTGCTAAAGGATGCAATAACACAGAATCATGCATTGGGAGCCCTTTGTACTGCAATTTCAGCTTGCCTCTTACCTTTCTCAACAACAACATCCTCCAGCAACAAAGTCACCAACCTGCAACTCTCAGGGAATACATACAAGACATTAGTAGTAGCTATTATAACCTGCAGAATTACTTGTCTGTGTGTGTTTCTGCTTGTTGGTGCAGGGGGATTTGCACCAAGTGGACATGTCCAAAGACCCCCAATCTTTGCAGGATTGCAGAAACTACTATTTTGACAAGGCCCAAGAAGTTTCAGCTCAAAAGGATAATTGGAGACATTAGGCGAGCGACCTTGAAACAATCAGTTGTCTTAAGCCTAAAGAGAGAGAAACTTGCTAGTTGGAATCTCCAGCTTGGGAGTCAGGCCTTCAAAATTTTCAGGGATAAAGAAAAGGCCATATATGCAAACCTCATGAAGTTTCAGGTCAAACGGATATTTGGAAACATTAGTCGAGCGACTTGGAAAAAGATAGTAGCCTCCAAAGCTCTTACTGAGGTCCCTTCCTTTTTGCTAGTTTGTGCAAGCTCTGTTTTGTTTGTTTTTGGTTGTTGTATTATTTCAGGTGACTGGAGTGATGTATCAACATTCTTTAACAACAAATACATAGAAAAGAGCACAAATACAACTTCCAAACACCCTGCAACCCCTAAGCTTCAGCAGGGAAGCAAGTGCAGGGTGAGGTGCAGAATGTGGACCTGTCCAAAGGCCCCCAAACTTTGCAGGATTGCAGAATATACTATTTTGACAAGGCTCAAGAAATTTCAGCCCAAACGGACAATTGGAGGCGTTAGGCGAGCGACCGTGAAAATTTCAGCTGTCTTAAGCTTAAAAAGGAAGAAATTTGCTATATGGAAGCTCCAACTTGGGCAAAAAGCTTTCAAATCTTACAAGGCTAAAGAAAAGGCTATATATGCATACCTCATGAAGTTTCAGCTCAAACAGATAAGTGGAGACGTTAGTCGAGCGACATGGAAAATGCTAACAGGCTCCAAAATTCTCTTTGAGATCCATTCTTTTCTATTAACCTGTACAGGTCTTTGCTTGTCTTTGGTTATTTGCTGTGTATTTGCAGGTTGTTGGAAATATACACCAACATGCTTTAACAACAAATACATAGATGACACCACTGTTACAGGACTCTCCATGACTGAAACAAAAGGATTGTGCAGAAATGGAGAACCCTCTTGTTTTTGGTGCTTGTTTGGTTGTTTGTATTCCTTTGATTGTTTTTGTTTAGGTGCAATAACTACTGGGGAGCCACACACAAGCAACCTGAACCAGATCACAAGAGAGGGCCTTCTTTTCTGTGAAGCATGCTCCAACAAGTTCCTTAACCTCTCATACTATGAAAGAAACTTGGAGCTGCACACAAACCTACAGAAGCTTATCCACTCCATCTATGCCTTCTCTAATAGCTCAACACCTGCAGCAGCTCCTTGTGCAAACCCTGTCTTGCTGGTTCTTGTTTGTTGTGTAGCTGCAGATGTCAGGATGGATTCATCAACATGTTTTATCAACACCTACATAGATCACATCACAAATACAACCACCAAAACAAATACCTTCACTAAGAGGCCTACACAAGGACTGTGCAGAATTGTAATTCCCTCCTGGTTTTTGTGTTTGTTTGGTTTCTTGTCTTTGTTTGATTGTTCTTGCTTAGGTACATCAACAACTGGGGAGCTATTCCATCAGAAAAAGTTGGAGCTGCTCACCAGGACTCCACAGAAACAATCCCATAACATCCACTCCAGCTTTTGGCTTTGTTCTTCTTCATCCCTTTATGCAGACCATCTTTGGAACTACTATAAGGGCTGCCATAACCTGGGAATTCTATGGAGCAGCACCCTCAGCTTGTCATCTACATTCTCTAACATCAACAAACTCCAGCAACACCTCTAACAACTTGCAGCACACAAGGAACAAATACAAGTTAATAATAATGGTTACAACAGCTTGCAGAATTCTTTGGTTGTGTGGTTTGTTGGTTTTGTTTATCTGTGCAGGTACTCCAAGAAGTTGAACCTGATCACAACAAAGAACCTCCCTTCTTGTGTAACTGACACCAACAAGCAACCTAATCACAAAGGAAGCAACAAGGAGATGCACATTTGCTTGTTTGTGTATTTTTCTGTTTTTGGTTGTCTATGCAGGTATCCCAAATCCAAAAGAGGGATCTACAACAAGCATATTACCAATTCAGCTATAGAGGCAACAACAAACTGGTTACAGGACTGCAGCAAGCTTCATTGCTTGCTTCCTTGGCTATTTGTATCTGCAGATCCACATACCAGGAGCTCTCCAGCACCCTCCAACATCCTTCACTACCTGCAACAACCATACCAAATTATTTGGATCCCCTTGCAGGTGCTTGATTGTGAATATAGGCACAAAAGAAGATCATCTACTAGCTGGGCTGAACAACCACAGCATCAATGGCCTAGGTACAAGGCAGCAGTAGTTCTACTCCATAACAATAGCCACAAGCAAAGCTACTACATCTTCAATTTGCAGCAGGCAATAAGCTTTTTCAAGGCCTTCCTCAACAACTCTAAGGATGCTGGTTGCTACAACTCAATATACTTACGCTACCTTCATCCTCCTTAGCTTATATATGCTCAATCCTGAAGTGGATGCAACCTTCCATTGGGACTTACCTGGTATGACAAGACTAAAAAGGGCAAAGATGAAAAGAATTTTCCCACCCCATGCGAGATAGAAGGTTCATATACTTGTTCTTCTTTCAATTTAGCTATGTATGGTACGTAGCATAGTTGAATAGGACTAGTGTAGGTTACTTTCTTGTTTTCTCATAGAAGGGGAGAGTCTCCCTCATTTATGCTTTATTAGTCGAATTGTACCGGGAGGAGTCCTCTCATAGGTTTACTGCTTTCTAGTTATAGTTAGCCCTTTTTTGTTTCGGGTATGAGTTAGCCGACCTTAATAGGTTAGCTGACTTATGAACCACCATAGGATCGGAGGTAAGGTTTATGTCCCCCTCCTTGTATTTTTACTTTTGTTATTTATGTTAAGGCTTGGAGGTGTTTCTCAACCCCTGACTGTGCACGAGAGGTGGGAGCCTCGTGTAGGGTCTGTTCCCCAAAAAAAAAATCACTTTAGAATTAGAGCATGATAAATAACAAGTTCTTCACTTTGATAATCTTACATACCTTACACACTTCATGAATCTTGAAGAAGAACGATCAAGAAATTCTTTTTTGAGATTCTTAAATTTGTTTCTTGAAAATCCTATGGTTAAGGATTAAGATTTCTATTAATGATTCAAGATTATATGAAGAAATTTGAATTGGAAATATTTAAATCCTTGGATAAGAACTTACCTTGAATAAGAATCTTGAAAAAGGATTTGGAAGAACCTTGCTTGGAAGTCTTATGCTTGATTTTCCTTAAAATTTTGTCTTGCGTTTGAGAGAGAGGAGAAACGGGAATAAAAAGATGGAAATCTGATTTTTTTTTGAGGGTTTTATAGAAGTTAAGAAATCCGTTTTGGTGTTTTTCTAGTGGTATAAGGACAAAAATAATGTTTTTTAGTATTTTCCCATTGGCTAAAACGTAATTGCACCACATCATGTTAGTAAAATTATCGTAACTCTTTACTCTGAACTCCAAATGATGCAAACTTGGTGGAATTAGAAATAAGACGCATGAAACTTTAATTTGATAGGTTAAGTGTCACCTAACTCTTAATATTCTAAGAGATATGGTCATTTGAAGTTGACCTAAATATAATTTTATATTGAAACTCAATCAATAAGAAAACTTTCAACTCAACTTTGTGTTAGAAGATTCTTATGATCTTAATTTATCTACAAATCTCTTCCCACACTAAATAATTGACCTCAATACATATTCATATTTAAGAACCACCCGGTACGACCCTATACATATATAAAGAATAGTTCAAGTCTTAGCTTGGATATTTTCAGGCTATTACAAGTAGCCTCTCTCTTCTTGGTGTGGGAGTTACATCGGATTCCATGTTATATCTCATATGTTCTTAAATTTCGGTTAATGTTTATATCTCACAAAGTAACTATATTTTTCTTATAAGCTCTCAAACGATGTTTTTATAATGCACTGACCTTACTAAATATTTTCATGTTTTACTTCATCCTTTTTAAGTTATGTGGTCATGTATCTTATGTTCAGATTGATTATGTTCGTGTATTCATGATTATGCATATTTCTCACATACTTAGTATATTGCATATACTAACGCATAATTTACCTATATTATCTCAAAATATAGGGTCTGACTCTCATTTTTTCGCATGCGGCTAGTTGGTGATCTACTCAAAGTTAGATTTTTGTGAGTGCTCATATTTCGAAGGCAAACCCTTCATGTTATTTTTCTTTTTTTTCCATATTTATAATTGATTTTTCATGTGTGGGGATCTAGGAGCTTATTTTATGCCCCGTCTAAAGTAGTAGAGGCATGTCTAGACTATATAAGAACTTTTAAGTCATTTAGCTTTAGGTTGAATTCTCTTATATTTGAGATTCTATGCTTGAGACTGTCTTCCGCTTTTTTAGATTTCTTTCAGTATTTCTTATTTTACCTTATGTATGCTATGCTAATAGGCTTGACTAAGAATTTCTTATTTTACCTTATGTATGCTATGCTAAGAAGCTTAGTTGGAGTCCTTTAGGATTCAAAATCATTGTGTCACATCTAATACCTAACTTAGGTCGTGAAAACCAATTTGAACCTCTCACAACACAATAGTAGTAGAGTAAAGGCCATAAGTTGGGGGGCGGCCATAACTTAAGGCTATTACTTTCACACCTCTCTCTCTCTTTGAGAGAGTGATCTGTTGCGTGAGCAAACTAGTATCAGAGTAGAAGGTTCAAATGTCCTAGGTGTCTATATGCCTCATCAAGTAGGGTCTTATTCATGGGTGTGAAGTGCACCACATCTATGAATGATAGGCTATGAGGCATTTTAGGAAAATTTACTTCTTTCATCATTCGTATGTCGTGCGATAGAGTTGAGCTCCTAAGTTTTATTTTAATACTTGTTCTTTGCGATTACAGAATCATGCCCTCCATAAAGAGCTTACGTCTAAAGGAATGCCAATTCCAATGTGAATGAGGAGGAACAAGCTCCCCAAGTTCCCAATGATCCTCTAGCGAACAAGTTTCACATATGGAATTTCAAGCAACATTTCAAGTGCTTACCCAAGCTATGTTGGCATAAGATAATAGAGAGGTTGTGACTCCGATCAACCCAAATATGGGTATGGCGGCCATGAGAGTTCATGACTTCCTCCATATGAACCCTTCGAAATTCCACAGTTCGAAGGTGGATAAGAATCCACAAGAGTTCATCAAGGATATTTGTAAGATTATGGATATCATGGGGATTAGTCTGGTGGAGAAGGAAGACTTGGCTGCATATCAACAAAATGGAGTTGCTCAAATTTAGTAGGAATAATGGAAACGTGAAAGGCTATAGATGTGGGTTCAGTTGATTGGGAAGAATTAAAGGGTGCTTTCCTTGAGCAAGTTTGTCTCAGGTGTTTAAGATTTGATGGTAAAAGAATATTAATCCTCCATGTTGATAAAGAAAATGGAAATCTCATAGATAATGACAAATGACAAGCAAATAGATGAGGAAAAGCTAAAGGATAGAGCTAGGAAGTCTAAGAGGGCTCGAATCAATCCTGGTGATTATTCTCATGGTAAGTTCGAAAATGGTAATCATTCTAATTTTGCCCAAATTTCTCCAGTTAAAATTCTTCTAACACTTCAGCTCCAAAGTTCAACAAAGATAGGATGTCTAACCCTAAGTCTCAAGGAGGAGCTCTGAGTGGTCAAACTATCCTCACATGCAAGAAGTATGGGAAGAGCCATAGAGGAGAGTGTTTGGCATGTTTGGGTGCATGCTTTAGGTGTGGCAGATAGGTCACCAAGTGAAAGATTGTCTTTCATTTGCTATTAGAGGTATACATGGTCATCCTCAAACTCAGCTCCTACTTTCGGTTATCCGAATCAGTATGGTACTACTTAGGGTTCTAGTAGTGGTCACTGCCAAAACAAATTGTATCCTCTACAAACTCGCCAAGAGTTGGATGACTCTCCTGATATGGTGACTGGCATGCTACATTTCTTTGAGTTTGATGTATATCCATTAATAGATCTGGGTGCTACTCAATCTTTTATAACTCCTTGTCTTGCTTTGAAATTTGATGTTAGTCTTGAGATCTTGTTAGAGCCTTTATCAGTCTATACTCCTATCGGTGATTCAGTGTTGGCTAAAAGAGTATAGAAATTATTCAGTCCTAGTTTTTTATAAATTCACCTCAATCAATCTAGTAGATCTTGATATGAATGATTTTGATGTTATTTTTTGTATGGATTGGCTTCATGCATGTTATGCTTGTATTGATTGTAGAACCCGTATGGTTAAGTTTCAATTTCCTAATTACCTAGTCCTACAATAGAAAGGTAGTAATTCTATATTTAAGGGTCAATTTATATAGTGCCGTAAAACTCAGAAAATGATTTCCAAAGTTGCATCTACCATACAATATGGGTTAGGGATACAAATTTTTGAAGCCCCTACTCTTGAATCAGTTTCGGTTATTAATGTCTTTCCAAAAGTGTTTCTCAGTGATCTTCTAGGTATCCCTTCCTAAAGAGTGATAGACTTTGGTATTGATCTTCTTTTCGATACCCACCATATCTCTATTCCTCCTTACCGAATGGCTCTAGAAGAACTTAAGGAATTAAAGGATCAGTTGAAGGATTTATTGGTTAAGGGTTTGATTAGATTGAGTATCTCTCCATGGGTTGCTTCGGTTCTCTTTTTTAGGAAGAAGGATGGTTCTCTTTGTATATGTATTGATTATCGGCAATTGAACAAGGTAACAATCAAGAATAAGTATCCCATTCCAAAGATCAATGACTTATTCAATTGACTTCATGGAGCAAGTTATGTCTCAAAGATCAATCTTTGATTGGGTTATAATTAACTTCGAGTGACAGAATATGACATTCCGAAGACTACCTTTAGAAGTTGGTATAGTCTCTTTGAATTTTTTGTTTATGTTTTTTAGACTACCAAATGCTCCTACAACTTTTATGGACTTGATGAATAGAGTATTTAAGCAATACATAGATATGTTCATCATTGTATTCATTAACGATATTTTGGTCTATTCTTAAAGTGACGATTAGCATGCCAATCATTTAATGATTGCCTTGCAAGTTCTCAAGGATCGTCAATTATTTGCTAAATTTAGCAAATATGAGTTTGGATGAGATCAGTTACTTTTCTTAGCCATATTATTTCTGGGGAAGGTATTATAGTTAATCCTAAGAAGACCGTGGTGGTTAATAATTTTCCTAGACCTTTATCTCCTTCCGACATTCAAAGTTTTTTGGGCTTAGCCGACTATTATAGATTGTTTGTGGAAGGACTCTCTTTCATTGAATCTCCCTTGACTACTTTAACTCAAAAGAAGGTGAAATTTCAATGGTCTAAAGCATGTGAGAAGAGCTTCGAAGAGTTGAAAGAACGTCTTACTTCCGCTCTTATGTTGACCTTACCGAAAGGGTCCAATGGTTTTTATGGTCCATTGTGATGCTTCAAGGGTTGGTCTAGGTTGTGTATTAATTCAAAATGGTAAATTGATAGCCTATGCTTCTAGGCAACTTAAGATGCGTAAAACGAACTATCAAATCATGATTTGGAGTAAGTGGCGGTTGTGTTTTCTTTGAAGATTTGGATACAATATCTCTATGGTATCCATGTTGATGTATTCACCGACCATAAGAGTTTTCAATATGTTTTCAATAAAAAGGATTTGAACCTTTGACAAAAGGGATGGCTTGAGTTGTTGAAGGATTATTATATGAATGTGTTGTAACATCGAGTAAAGCGAATGTGGTTGCCAATACTCTTAGTAGGTTGTCCATGAATAGTGTTGCCTATATTGAGGATGGAAAGAAGGAGTTAGTTCGTGATGTTCATCGACTAGCTCATTTGGGTGTTTGCTTGGTTGATTTTGAGGATGGTGGTGTTGTTCTGCAAAATGGTTCTGAATCGTCCCTTGTGTCGGATGTGAAGGCAAAAAAGATAATGATCCAACTATGGTTGAGTTGAAAAAAATGATTACTAAAAAAGTCATTGAAGCTTTCTCCCAATTCGGAGATGGTGTGCTTAGATATCAAGGTCGACTATGTGTTTCCAATATTAATGGCTTGAGGAAAATGATATTGTCCGAAGCTCATATTTTACAGTATTCTATTCATTCAGGTTTCATAAAGATGTATCACAATTTGAGGGAAGTGTATTGGTGAAATGACATGAAGAAGTATATTACAGAATTTATGGATAAGTATCTTAATTGTCAACAAGTGAAGGTTGAGCATCAAAAACCAAGAGGTTTAGCTCAAGAAATTTAGATTCCTACATGGATGTGGGAAGACTTGAATATGGATTTCATTATATGTTTTGCCTCATACTCAAGGAAATATGATTTAATATGGATTATTGTTGACCGAAGGACTAAGTCGGCTCATTTCCTTCTTGCTAAGACTTCTTATTCAATCGGGGACTATGCTAGACTTTACATTCGAGAATTGGTTAAGCTTCATGATATTCCATTATGTCACGATTCAAGCTTAGGGACTAGATGTGACATGACGAATGAGGAACTCCAAAGTACCTTAAACAAGACTCTTAGCATTCTTTTAGCCTTTCATAGATAATGACAATAAATAAACAAGTAAAAATCATAATAGTAAATCTTCAACTTACATATGTCCAACAATACCTCTAACTTTTAAATTTAATGGGGCTAAGACAAGTCCCTAGCTCACCCTTAATCATAATGGAAAGAAATGCCATAGTAAGTGTTTAAAGATCTCAACATATCATAAACTAGAAAGATAAAGGAGTATTATTCCCGGAATATAGAAACTCACCAAAAATCCTTCAAACGAAATCTCAACTAGCCATGTGGAAGAGAACAAGGAGGAGCACTGGTCCCTATATGGTGATATCATTTAGGCAACAAAGTATGCGTTAGTACATTGAATGTACTAAGTATGTAGGCATGCATTACAAAGTACAACATTTAGGACATTTATAAGGTAAAGTACATAAATGAGTATATGTATAGGTAATCAAGTAGATATCATTTAAATCATACATATGTGGATATATACATGCACGAGTAATCATGTACATAGAATTTGAAAAGTCTATTTGTGGGAAGTTGACTATAACTAATATTAAGACCATGTTAGGTATTACATGGAATCCAACATAACCCCCTACGTTGGTCGGGGAATCTAGTTGCCTAGGGTAGAACTCCATCGATTTTACATTCATTCTGTAACTTTAACTTTAAGGGATTTTGTGGATCAACTAGCTTAAGCCTACAAGAGCTCCTATGTTGGCACATAGTTAATGAGACAAGGGGTTGCTACTAGGATTACCTTATCGAATCCCAGCTCAATGCCCTATTCGGTGCTAAGTCAATCCCATAGAATAGTTTAATACTTCAAAATAGTCATAGCATATACCTTGAGAATTCAAAACATCACAGTCGGTGGAATAGCTCATTAAAAGCTTTAGTGATTCAAATATGCAAGAATTGTCCTTATAGCATAAAGAATTCATCATTTATAGCATTTCATCATTTTTTTATTTTATAAGACTCCCTCTTGATCACAGACATTGCTTTCATAAATATTTATTTGGAGTCAAATCTTTCAAGTCAAACATTATTGAAAATATAGTAAAACTAGGTGGGTTTAAATCACTTCAACTTTCAAACATTATGTAAATTAAATTATGCATAAATACTTCAAAATTCATTAATTAAAAATCATGCTTTAAATAACCCACCATGAATTTCAAGAACCTTTAAAGAACAAAGTGGAGAAAATACTTGCAAACCATTAATCCATACATATGAAATTATTTTGCATCAAAATAGACCAATAATCATTTGTTTAACCATTATTCATGCTATTAATTAGAAATATGAATTACCCATAAGAAAATTTTACTTAAAATCAACAGATTTAGTTGAAAGAGCTTTGGAATCCATGGGTGGACGAACCCATGGATAAACACCCACATACCTTAGAGTAAAACTTGCATAGAATTGGATAAATAAACCTAATTTATCATATAATCAAAATACTTTAGGCATGAGAGTTGAAGAAATACTCTCATTGAAGCCTTACATACCTGGAATCCGAAGTTTTACTTAGAATCGAAGGACTTAATGAAAACTCTTGAATCCTAGCCTTTTATCCTCGCCGGAGCATTTTATGTATTACCCGGAGTATATGAATCACCCGAATAGTATTTCTACAGTACTAAGAACTAAAACCATATTTTGAGAATGAGTAAAGAAGTGTATAGAGAGAAGAGTTTCTTGAGAAACTTGATGAACAAAATGATTAAATAAGATGGGTATTTATTGATGTGAAGGAGGGACCTAACAATAATTAAAATAATTATAACAAAAATCTGAAAATTTAATGGAGGATTGTGATGTCTTGGTTGATGTCAAATGGAGGACTATTGATTTTATGGGTAATGTCAAATGGATCTAGATCTTTCATGTTGGTGAGATAAATCTTCTTTTTATGGAATACCCTTTTTCGAAGCTATGTTTGAACAAGATAACTTCCTAATTAGGATTTGATGTCTTTACATGAATTATAGATCTACAAATACTCCATTTTGTCACAGCACCACGTCTTGCAAAGATTAATTTATGTGGCCTACTTAGCCTCTGAATCTTAATCTATAATCTTCACAAAAGTTGTAGGTGATGATGTTAGGGTTATTCAAAAATTTGAATCACCTAATTTAGACCATCCTATAAAAAGGTATGCACAACATATACAATGTTTTTAGGTTGTGTTACATTATCTGCCCCTTGGGAACATTCGTGCTCGAATGAGACAAGACTTAGCTTGAGTAGAGTAAAGTGTAAACCAACAACCCATTATTAATGCAATAGTGCAATTTAAAACATTGTTTGAAACATATTTCATAATTTTATATGCACATGACAAGAAAAGTTAAAATGTAAGGATTTCAAGTAATTGAGCAAGGACAATGTAATACCTTATGTTTGAGTAGTGGGAAAAAGATGAGGATATCTCTTAATCATATCCGCTTTCACTTGCCATGTAGCACTTTCAACTTGTTGATTCCTCCAAAGGACTTTAACAGATGCAACTTCTTTGTTCTTCAATTTCTTAACTTACCGGTCCAAAATTTCAACTGGACTTCTTCATAGGTCAAGTTTTCTTCAAAATTCACTACTCCCAAAGGAACAATGGAACTAGGATCACCAACACATTTTCTCAACATAGACACATGGAACACCGAGTGAACCATGGTTATTTCTAATAGAAACTCTATCTCATATGCAACCTTGACAACACATCTCACGATTCTACAAGGCCCTACATACCTAGGTCTCAATTTCCCTTCCTTACCAAACTAAACCACACCCTTCATGGGTGAAACCTTCAAATACACCCAATCATCCACATTAAACACAAGATTCCTTCTTCTAATGTTGAAATAGGAATTTTGACGACTTTAAGCCATCTTAAACCTTTCTCTAATGATCATCACCTTCTCTAAAGAATCAAGTAAAAAATCGGGGCTCAACAAGGTTATCTCACCTACTTCAAAAAACTGGGGATCTACATCATCTCCCATACAAAGCCTCTAATGGCATAATCTCATTACTTGAGTGGTAACTATTATTATAGGCCAACTCGATGAGCGGTAGATGATCATCCCAATTTCCTTTAAACTCCAACACACAAGCCCTTTACATATCCTCTAATGTTTAAATCATCCTTTTGGCTTGCCCATCGGTTTGAGGATGGAATGCAGAGCTTAATTTTACCCTAGTACTGAGGCCCCTTTGAAATGATCTCCAAAAGTGAGAAGTGAATTGGGTATCACGATCTGAAATAATGGATAACAGCACACCATGCAATCTCACCAACTCTTGAATATACAACTTGGCATAGTCTTCAGTACAGTAAGAAGTCTTAACCGATAGAGAATGAGACGACTTAGTCATTCTAGCAATAATTACCCAAATTAAATCATGACGCTTCTGGGTATGAGGAAAATCCACTACAAAATCCATATTCACATCTTCCCACTTTTAAGTAGGGATTTTAATGTCTTGGGCTAGGTCACCCGGACTTTGATGTTGATCTTCAATTATTGGAAATTCAGAAATTCAAACACGAACCTTGCTATGTCCTTCATGCCACCCCACTAATAAAACTCTTTTAAGTCTCGGTACATTTTTGTTGAACTGGGATGAATGGAGTATGTAGAATTATGAGCCTCCATCAAGATCAAACTCATTAGACCATCAACATTCGGAACACATAGCCAACCTTGGTAGTATAGCACCTCATCTTCCCTTTGGGAAAAGACCTCTACCTTCTTTTCCTTCACAATTTTCTTTAATTAAAAAAATGTTGGGTCAAGATCTATCTTTGACGTAACATCCATCACCAAAGAGGATTTGAACCTATTTTGAACAACCATACCACCATCATCGGTACCACACAACTTCACCCATAATCTAGAGAACCGGTGAGCTTATTTCACCAACTCCCACTTTCCTTCATCAACATGGGCCACACTCCCTATAGATACTATACTAAGTGTATCGGCAATCACATTAGCTTTACCCGGATGATAGTGCACACTCATGTCATAGTCATTGAGGATTTCTAGCCACCTTTTTGCATTAGATTAAGGTATTTTTAAATGAACACATATTGAAAACCTTTATGATCAGTACACACATCCAAATGCACCCCATAGAGGTAATGCTACCAAATCTTCAAAGCAAAAACAATGGCCACCAATTCAAGGTCATAGGTAGGGTAGTTACACTTATGCACCTTTAATTGCCTAGAAGAATAGGCTATGACCTTGCAGTTTTGCATTAAGACACAACCTAAACCAATCTTTGAAGCATCATAATAAACCATAAACCCTTCTAATCCTTCTGGTAGAGTCAAAATAGGATCGAAGGAAAGTTGATCTTTCAAGATCTGGAAACTCTTCTCATACTCATCCATCCATGTGAATTTGGCTTTCTTTTGGGTCAATTTCATCATAGGAGATAAGATGGAAGAAAATCCTTTGACGAACCTTTTGTAGTACCCAGCTAGACCCAAGAAGCTCTTAATGTTTGAAAAAGACAACGCTCTAGGCTAATTCTTGACTGCCTCCATTTTCTTAGGATCAACCTTGATCCCATCACCAGACACTACATGACCAAGAAATCCCACCTATTTCAACCAAAATTCATACTTACTAAATTTTGCAAACAATTGCCTATTCATCAATGTTTGAAGCACAACTCTCAAGTGATTCTTATGTTCTTCCTCACCCCGAAAGTAAATCAAAATATCATCAATGAAGACCATCACAAAAGTATCAAGGTAAGATTTGAACACCCTATTCATCGAGTCCATTAATACCACTAGCGCATTCGTCAACCCAAAACTCATCACCACAAACTCAAACTAACCATACCTTATTCGGAAAGCCATTTTGGGAATATCACACTCCCTCACCCTTAGTTGGTGATAGCTGGACCGAAGGTCGATCTTGGAGAAGTGACTTGCCCCTTGCAATTGATCAAACAAGTCATCTATTCTAGGAATTAGGTACTTGTTCTTAATGGTCATCTTATTTAATTGCCGGTAGTCTATGCACATTCGAAGTGACTCACCCTTCTTTCTCACAAATAACACGGGAACACTCTATGGCAAAATGCTTGGTCTTATGAACTCCTTTTCTAACAAGTCCTTTCATTGTTCCTTTAAGTATTTCAATTTCGTTGGGGCTATCCGATAAGGAGGAATAGAGATAGGTTGGATATCGGGGAGGAGATCGATATCAAAATATACTTCACTTTTGAGAGGGACACCGGAAAGGTCATCGAGAAAGACATCAGGGAACTCATTAACTATGAGAACTGACTCAAGGAGAGAACTTTATGATTCAATATCCTTAACCCTCACAGTGTGGTAAATACAATCCTTAGCAATCAATTTTTGGGCCTTAAGACAAGAAATAAACTTACCCTTCACTACCGAATCATAACCCTCCCATTTAATAATGGACTTATTTGAAAATTAGAACTTGAATCAATGTATCCTACAATCTATGGAAGCATAAGATGCACGTAACCAATCCATACCAAGAATGAAATCAAAATCTACCATGTCAAGCTCAATGAGATCACAATGAATAACTTTATACAAGATAGACATGGGACAACCCCTATAGACCTTTCTAGTAACAATCGACTCTTCAATGGGGGTAGACACCAAATAAGGTGTAATAATATTTCAGGTGACATATCAAGCCTATTAGCAAGGAATGGAGTAACAAACGATAAATTTTCACCTAGATCTAATAATGCATACACATCAAAATCAAGAACTTTAACATACCGGTAATGACATTGGGTGTGTCCTCAACCTCTTATCTCCCGTGTGAGGCATAAAAGTGGTTGGTGCATTGGCCACCTCCTTGGGATTGTTAACCATGAGCAATTTTGCCTTGAGGCCTAACACCACTACCTCAACAATCCCTAGCATGGTGACCCAGTTTTCAACACTTGAAGTATGCATTGGAGCCAGCTAACTATTCCTCTTTGTGAGTCCTTCCACACTTCTTGCAAGCGGTGAATGTTTGAGAACCAACATTCTCTCTTGGAACTATTAGGTTAGCACACTTTTCCTTGTTGAACCTTGGAGGAGGAGTATTGGTGGAACCTTGTCCCACAAACCATTGCATACCTTGGCCTTTGCAATTTTTACCATAATCGGACTTTCAAGGGTTAAGCCCTCCACCATCCACTCTAGCCTTTTTGAACCCCCTTGATTTCTCTCTCACCTTATCCTCTTCAATTTGTTCCACACAAGTCATTAACCAAGAGATGTCTATCTCCTTGACTAATATGGCCATTTTGCACTCTTTGGACACTAAGCTTGAGACATCAAAAATAAACTTGTTTATCCTAACTCTTAGGTCGGAGACCATGAAGGGAGCATACTTTGAAAACTTAGTGAATTTGAGGGAATATTCCCTCATTCTCATACTTCCTTGATATAGGTTGCTGAACTCTTCGATTTTGGCCTCTCTTAGCTCCAATGAAAAAAAGTGGTCGAGGAAGGTACCTTTGAACTCTTCTTATCCTATCAGCCCCATTTCTTTATCCCTCTAAACAACCCATTATCCGTACCACACTCAAGCCACACCTGAGTTGATAGGACAGTACCTTGGCCTTCTCATTTTATAGCACACCCATGATAACCACAATCCGGTACACCTCATCAATGAACTTCATAGGCTCCTCATCTAGTTTAGAACCATTGAACTTGGGTGGATTAATCCTTTGGAAATCTCGAATCTTAGAGGCTGTATTTTTCATTTGGGGAGGATAAACACCTTGATCCCCTTGGTTGGCTATGAATTTAGCCAACAACATAATGATATTGTAAAACTCAGGATAGGTTACCTCTTTCTCATTATGTAGGGCATCGAGCATCGGAGGATCTTGTTCCTCATCGTCAACCCTTTCTCTTAGAGGTGCTCTTCCATGAGTCATTATCTATAGAATACGAAATATGTCATTAGTTAGAGAAAAGCTTAGGACACTCTAAGGTGCGACATGAATTTGAAAAAAGTGAAAACTTTCTTGAACGTCCCACAGTATCCTATTTATAATTATGGTGCACTTCACAACCATGAATAAGATCCTATTTGATGTGGTATGTTAGACTCTAAAGACCATTCAAAACCTCAAGCTCTGATACAAAGTTTGTCACGATCCAAGCCTAGGGCCTAGACATGACATGGCGAATAAGGAACCCAAAAGTATCTCAAACAAGCCTCTTAGAATTCTTTTATCCTTTCATAGGTAATGATAATAAATAAAAATGTCAAAATCATAAAGTAAATCTTCAACTTATATATGACCAATAATACCTCTAGTATTTAGATTTAACGAGGCTAAAATAAGTCACTAGGTCACCCTCAATCATAATAGAAAGAAATGGTATAGTAAGTGTAAAGATCTCAAAATATCATAACCTAGAAAGAGAAAGGAGTGTTGTTCGTGGAACATGGAAACTCACCAAAAATAGCCTTCAAACAAAATCTCAACTAACCAAGTGGAGAAAAACAAGGAGGAGCACCGATTCCTACATGGTGATATCATGTAGGCCAAAGAGTATGTGTTAGTACTTTCAATGTACATAACTGAGTATATGCCTAAGTAATCATGTAGATATCATTTAAATCATACATATGTGGATAGATATATGCACAAGCAATCAGGTAAATAGCATTTGAAAAGTTCATTTGTGGAAAATTGATAATAATCGATATTAAGACAATATAACCTATTATATGGAATCCAACATAACCCCCTACGTTGGTCGGAGAGTCTACTTGCCTAGGGTAGAACTCTGTCAATTTTACATTCATTCTTTAACTTTAATTTTAAGGGATTTCGTGGATCCATTAGCCTAAGCCTACAAGAACTCCTATGTTGGTACATAGTTACTGACATAAGAGATTGCTACTAGGATTACCTTACCGAATCCCAGCTCAATTCCCTATTCGGTGCTAAGTCAATCCCACGGAATAGCTTAACACTTCAAAATAGTCATAGCATATAACTTGAGAATTCAAAATATCACATTCGGTGGAATAGCTCATTAAAACCTTTAGTTATTCAAATATGTAAGAATTGTCCTTACAGAATAAAGAATCCATCATTCATAGCATTTCATCATTTTTTTATTTTATAAGACTCCCATTTGATCAAAGACATTGCTTTCATAAATATTTATTTGGAGTCAAAGCTTTCAAGTCAAACATTACTGAAGATGTAGTAAAACTAGGTGGGTTTAAATCACTTAAACTTTCAAACATGTGTGTAAATAAAATTATGTATAAATACTTTGAAATCCATTAATTAAAAATTATTGTTTAAACAACCCATCATGAATTTCAAAAACCTTTATAGAGCTACGTAGAGAAAATACTTGCAAACCGTCAATCCATACATATGAACTCATTTTGCATCAAAATAGACCAATAATTATTAGTTTAACCATTATTCATGCTATTAAGTAGAAATAAGAATTACCTATAAGAAAATCTTAATTCAAATCAAGAGATTTAGTTGAAAGAGTTTTGGACTCCATTGGTGGAAGAACCCATGGATAAACACCTGCATATCTTAGAGTAAAACTTGTAGAGAATTGGATAAATAAACATAATTTATCATATAAAAAAATATTTTAGATATGAGAGTGGAAGGAATACTCCCACTGAAGTCTTACATACCTGTAATTCGAAGCTTTTATTTAGAAACGAAGGACTTAATAAACACTCTTGAATCCTAGCATTTTCTCCTCGCCGGATCATTTTATGTACTACCCGGAGTATATGAATCCCTGAATAGTATTTCTACACTACTAAAAACTAAAACTATATTTTGAGAATGAGTAAAGAAGTATATAGAGAGAAGAGTTGTTTGAGAAAGCTTGATGAACAAAATGATGAAATAAGGTGGGTATTTATAGGTGTAAAGGAGGGACCTAACAATAATTAAAATAATTATAAAGAAAAATCTAAAAAATTAATGGAGGATTGTGATGTCATGGCTAATGTCAAATGGAGGACTATTGATGTCATGAGTGATGTCAAATGGATCTAGATCTTCCGTAGTTGGTGAGATAAATGTTCTTTTTACGAAATACCCTTTTTAGAGCTATATTTGAACAAGATAACTTTCTAATTAGGATTTGATGTCTCACAAGAATTGTAGCTCTAGAACTCTTATTTCATTTTATTCTAGAATCAACGGATTTGGAGAATGCTACAATGAAATATGATTTTTCTTCTACAAATACTTCATTTTCATCGCAACACTAGATCTTGCAAAAAGTAATTTATTTGACCTACTTATCCTCTGACTATTAATCTATTGTCTCACAAAAGTTGTAGGTAATGATATTGGGATTATTAAGAAATTTGAATCAACTAATTTAAACCATCCTATAAAAGGTTATGCCCACAATACAGAAGTACTATCATTTTCATCGAGAATTGGAACCATATACAACGTTTTTAGGGGGTGTTACACAATATCTATCATTTTAGACCAAGTTACTCAATTTACATCCTAGCTTGGAGGTCTTTTCAAAAGGGTCTTACTACTCAAGTTAAGCTTAGGATAATTTTTCACCCTCCGACTGATGGTCAAGCCGAGCGTACTAGTTAGAATTTGGAGGATATGTTGAGGGCTTCTGTAATTGACTTCAAACTGAATTGGAATGATCGCTTGCCATTGATTGAGATAATATTTATCATTCGAGTATCCAAATGCTCTATTTGAGGCCTTGTATGGAAAGAGGTGTTTGTCTCATTTTGGATGTTAGAGGTTGGTGAGGTTTCTTTGATAGGGACCAAGATGTTTTGTGAGTCTATGAATAAAGTTAAACTCATTAGAGAAAGGTTGAAGACTACCCAAATCCAATAAATTCCAATTCGAATGTAAGGAAAAGGGAGCTTGAATTTGATGCTGATGATTTAGTTTGTTTTAAAATCGCACCTATGAATAGTGGGATATGTTATGGAAAGAAAGGGAAGCTTAGTTCCCATTATGTATCCCATATATGATTTTAAGACATTTTGGTAAGGTGGTATATGAGTTGGATTTACCTTCGGAGTTGGAATCGGTGCATCCGTTATTTTGTGTCTGTTTGTTAAAAAAGTGTGTTGGTGATCCCAGTTCTATTATGCCTTTGAACAGCATTAGTGTGAGAGATTTTATCTCATAGAGAGGTTTTGGTTGAGATTTTAGATTGTCAAGTCCGAATGTTGAGGAATAAAGAAGTTGCATCTATGAAGATTCTCTGGAGGAACCAACTAGTTGAGGGTGCTACATGGGAGGCTGAAGCCAAGAAGATGTCTCATTACCCTCATCTCTTTCCTTCTGTTCCAACTTGAGGTATTAAGTTCCTTCATGTTCACTCTTTTAAATTCATGTGTTTCAATCACTCTCATGTTTTGGTATGCATGCATGTTCATGAAATGAGTTTTTAATTCATGTTTTAGCTTGGGGCGGATTACTCCTTGGTTTATGTATTTTATGTATCGTTGCATTCATGTTATCTTGTTTTGTCTATTTCCCTATGCTATTCATACTTGCTTGAGTCTCATTCAAGGAATAATTTTCTCAAGGGGGAGATAATGTAAGATCTCGGAAGTTGAAAAGTCGAACAAAAGAGAAATCTCAGAAACATTATAGCTATGTCACTGTACTAGGTCCTTTTACGGACCATATTAAGGTCAACAGTCCATGGAGAGCACTTTTAGTAATGACCCTATGATATTTGGCCAAGTGACTTTATATAGAAGGTCATATGATCAGTGCAAGGTCCTACAGACCGTGGACCCAAGCTTGGAAAAGGCCAATGGAAAGTGGCAAAAGAAAAAGGGTATACGGACTCTTATATGGACCGTCAAAGGGATCACGGTCCATAAAGGGTCATGTGAAAAGGAACTTGGAAGTTGGAATCTGAGGTAAGGGACCACAACAGGGACCATGAACTATGGATGGTATTATGGACCGTAAGATGATCCGTAAACTCGACCCCCCAGTAGCCCATGACCTACCCCTTTTCCACGAATGCGTATACGGTCACTGGGAAGTTATACTGACTGTACAGGAGGTCCATATAAGGAGTCATTCAGTTACTATTTTGAGGGTATTTCAAACTCTTCCCCACTCTTTTATATTAAGACTTGGATATTTTAGGGGTTAATTTCTATACTGTTAACTATCCAAAACACTTCATGTCATGACCAAAAATAGGCCATGAGTAGAACTCACACTTAACTTTCTAGATGGGAGAACCAATGATACAAACCCAACTTATAAAATATGGCAATAATGCGGAAGCTCAATTTATGAGAGTAAGAATTAATAAAACCACTAAAGTCTATTACATACGTTTTTCCAAAACCTGAAAGTCATCACATGAAGGACATCTAATTCTAAAATACTAAGTCTTGAAATATCAAAAGCAAGAATAAAATAAATAATATAGTTCTTGTGTGAAAATTAAGGGCATCATGTCATGACTGAAAGAATCCAACATGAGCTAGAAGGAATAGCTCACTTTGGAACCGGATGTCCTAGACACTGGCTATAGTTGAGGTTGAATTGAGTTCGAGTCGAAGTCGATGGTACACTCGTTGCACTCCATAAAAAAAAAGAAAAAATCAAGTAGGGGTCAGTATAGGGCAACATGTACTGAGTAGGTATCATCGGCCGACTCGAAATAGGAATCAATATGCATAAAGTAATAGCAGAAAATCAATCATAATATTTAACAGGTGGAAACAACAAGATCAATGATAACACAATAAAACAATTACATATTCAGTCAACAACATCAAGAAACTTCATGAGGACTCAAGCCTCCACACCATATTTTTTTGAGAATGAGTTATTTGAGATTGGGTAGTATTAAGTCATTTAATGTTTTTTCCTGTTGCCGTACCAGTATATGACACCCAATCCAATAATATTGTATCTGATTGTGACACTCGATCCAATAATATCATGTCGGCTCGTAACAGCCAATCCAAATATATCATTTCAGCTCATGACACTTGATGCAAATATATTGTGTCGGCTCGTGCCACTCGATCTAAATATATTGTGTTGGCTTGTGCCACCCGATCTAATAACATCATGTTGGATAGTGACACCTAATACAAATATATAATTAATATATCATTTTTTATTTTCACATTCCACTTCATTAACAATATTTCATCAAGCCTTCTTTATTCAAGGCATCACTTTTGATAGGGCAAGTTCAAGATTATAGATTTCATGGTCTTGGGATTGCAGACCTATCAGAACAATATATCAATTATCCAAACCACAATAATTAAATGCCTAGTAAACTTCACACATTATTCAATGACTATCAATCCCTATTAAGAGTCTATCTATGATATAGAATAAACTATAACCTATCTCAACCAAAGAACCGAAATCAAGCAAGCTAACTCACCAATGTTTTTCCTTTCTTCAAAGACTCACATTTTCAATCTATCAATTATACAATATTCGTAAGCAAACAAATCCATAGAAACTAATAATATATATATGTTTAACCTAGACCCAAAACTCATCCAAATTTATAATCAAATTCCTAAATTTCAAGACTAGGATTAAGTCTTAATTTCTACAAATAACATAATTCTAATGATTTTCATGTAATACAATATACCTAATATTTAATTACCTATCTCAATATATTAAAACTTGAATAATTATTTGATAACTATAAGAAAATCCAAAATCAAAACCAAGTTATGCAACCTGTACTAAAACACGAGAATTTGTTGTTATAAAATATTTTATCCAATATGTTGCATGTTGCCTATTCTATAGTATAACATCCATTGGTCTCATACACCTATCATTCGCTATAATTACCTCATAATGACAACTAGTTCTTGTTACAGTAACCAATAGAAACAACATTTGCCCATCACTTTACAAAAAAAAATTAACCTTACAACAATTGAAGTCCAATTCTTTCTAGTACACCACATAATAATACTTTATGCACATATATTCTAGAACTCTCTGTAGAATTGGAGTTCACCTGAAATAGTTTTGTCTTTCTTATCACATAGCGCCATTCATTCGCCGAAGAAAATTTTCTACCTCCCTTTCTCTTTTGTTTTCTAATTAATTAGCTATTAAAAAACACAAACCCCACTAACTTATTTTAATAAATAAAGTGATATAGGGTATTAAATAAATTATTAATTTAGCAACTAATCAAATTATTTATCTTAGTTTACCCCTCAACTAAATAATTATAGCTATCGAATGGTCCGAAATACCCATTGAAATTTGCGGAATGCGTCTTTTATGAAATAAAAAGTTCTAGTACTCAAAATGACCTTATGGGTCATTAAACTTCATTAACCCCTTATTCTCTCAAATACATTTCCAACCAAAATCTTCTATCTAAAGAATTCTCTCCAAGGTTTCTTCAAGTTCAAGCTAGGATTGAAGCTTCAAGATCAAGGTTCTTCAAACTACAGTGCATTAGGGCATTGATAGCTAAGGTATGTGAGAATTATCCAATGGATATTTTTCATCAATTGGGTCCCAAAAGAACTCAATTTAATTTCACCCAATTCGAAAGGGTTTTATGTCAATTCTTCATGGGTCCTTCTCATTGATTTCAATTAATTTTATTTCATCTTTTTATGCATAATTTATTTTGATACATGATTTTAAATTGATTTCACATGGACCCAAGAATTATGCTAAGATTCTCAAGAATGAACTATGAATTTATGATCATGAACTATGAAGGATTTATGAAAAGCTATGAATTATGTTTCAAGTGTGTATTCAAGTACGAATGAATGAATTGTGAAAGGTTTTCTAACAATATGAATGAAATCATAATTTACATGCTTAGAAAGATAAGTGTCTATATGAACAAATTGTGAAATCATAATTTAAGGAGCTATTTTTATGATATATTTTATAAATGTGGATTGGTACATGTTTGCATTTCCTAATGTTAATGATTTACTTATTTTATTGGGATTAACTTAGAACAAACAGGAATTTGTGGTGGAGACTTGTTAAGGGAATCTCTAATTGCAACCCTTAGTCTCAAACTATGTGCCACTATATGTTTCCATAATTAACCTTGCTTGTGGATCCATATATAGAACATGATGATGATTATGATATGGAGTCTACCTTGGCAAGTAGCCTCGTTCTTATCAGTGAGAGAGTTACATCGAATTGTATGTTATAACTCACATGGTCTTAAATATAGGTTAAGGTTAATATCCCACAAAGTAACTATTTTTTTCTTATAAACTCTTAGATGATGTTTTTATGATGCATTGACCTTATTAAATATTTTCATGTTTTACTTCATGTTTTTGAAGTTATGTGGTCATGCATCTCTTGTTCATATTGATTATGTCCTCTTATTCATGATTATGCATATTTCTCACATACTTAGTACATTCAATGTACTAACACATACGTTAGTCTACATTATCTCATAATGTAGGGTAAAACTCTCATCCTCCCGCACGTGGCTAGTTGGTGATCTATTCGAAGTTAGCTTTTGGTGAGTGTAACACCCCCTAAAAAAATATTGTATATGGTGTTCCAATTCTCGATGAAAATGACATCGCTTTTGTATTTTGGGCATAACTTTGAATAGGATAGTCCAAATTAGGTGATTCAAATTTTGAAATAACCCAAACATCTTACCTACAACTTTTGTGAAGACTATATTTTTATATTTCAAAGGAAAAATAGATCAAATAAATTAATTGTTGCAAGACATGTTGCTGTGAAGAAATAAAGAGTTTGTAGAACAAAAATCATATCTCACTATAAGGTGCTCCAAATCGGTTGATTCTTGAACCACATGAAATTAGACTTCTAGAGAACCAATTCATATGAGACACCAAATCCTAATGAGGAGGTTATCTTTTTCAAATGCAGCTCCAAAAAAGGGTATTTCGTTAAAGAAAGGTTCATCTCACCAACCATTGAAAGATCTAGATCTATTTGACATCACCCATGACATCAATAGTCCTCCATTTGATATCATCCATAACATCACAATATTCCATTAAATCTTCATATTTTTCTTTATAATTCTTTTATTTATTGTTAGGTTCCTCCTTCATATCTATAAATACCCACCTTATTTTATTATTTTGTTCATCAAGCTTTCTCAAGCAACTCTTCTCTCTATACACTCATTTATTCATTCTCAAAATATAGTTTTAGTTCTTAGTAGTGTAGAAATACTATTCCAGTGATTCATATAATCCGTGTAGTACATAAAATGCTCTGACGAGGAGAAAATGTTAGGATTCAAGAGTATTTATTAAGTCCATCGATTCTGAGTAGCGCTTCAAATTCCAGGTATGTAAGGCTTCAATTAGAGTATTCCTTCCACCCTCATGCCTAAAGTATTTTGATTATTTGACCTCTTTTTATGCTTCTTTTGAGCCGGGGTCTTTCAGAAATAGTTGTCCTACCTTGATAGGAGTAAGGTCTGCGTATATTTTACCTCTCCTAGACCCCACATTGTGGGATTTTATTAGGTTGTTGTTGTTGTTGTATATTTTTACTCTAAATTATGTGGGATTTTATCCATGGATTCATCCACTCATGTAGTTCAAAACTCTTTCAACTAAATATATTAATTTCAAGTAAGATTTTCTTATGGATAAATTCTTGTTTCTACTTAATAGCATAAATCATGGTTAAACTAATGATTATTAGTCTATTTTAATGCAAAATAATTTCATATATATAAATTGATGGTTTATAAGTATTTTTTCTATTTATAGAAGTTCTTTAAATTCGTAATGGGTTGTTTAACGCATAATTTTTTTATTGATAAATTTCAAAGTATTTATACATAATTTTATTTGCATATATGCTTGAAATTTGAAGTAATTTGAACCCACCTAGTTTAATTATAGTTTCAATAAAGTTTGACTTGAAAGCTTCGACTCCAAATGAATGTTTATAAAAGCAATATCTATGATCAAAAGAGAGTCTTATGAAATGAAGGCATGATGAAATGATATGAATGATGGATTCTTTATGCAATAAAGACAATTTTTGCATATTTGAATTACCAAAGATTTTAATGAGTTATTCTATCGAATATGATATTTTGAATTCTCAAGCTATATGCTATAACTATTTTGAAGTATTAAACTATTCTGCGGGATTGACTTAGCATCGAATGGGTCATTGAGGTGGGATTTGGTAAGAAAATTCTAGTAGCAACCCCTTGTATCATTAACTGTGTGGCAACATAGGAGCCCTTGTAGGCTTAGGCTAATGGATCCATGAAAGCCCTTAAAGTTAAAGTTAAAGAAATGAATGAAGTTAACGAGAGTTTTACCTGGCAAGTAGTCTCCCCGACCAATGTAAGGGGTTATGTTAGATTCCATGTAATAGATCGCATGGTCTTAAATGTCGGTTATGATCATCTTCCCACAAAATAAATATTTTAAAGGATATATATATGATTGATTATACATTCATTGCATTATGTTTCATATTACATAATTGTTTTAATGTTTCCTCAATGTTTATGCATACTTACATACTTAGTACATTCAAAGTACGAATGTATACTCTTTTTCCTACACGATATCACCATGTAGGGACTGGTGCTTTTCTTTATTTTTCTCCATGTGGCTAGTTGAGATTTCATTTGAAGACTACTTTTGCTAAGTTCCCATTTTCTGGGAACAATACTCATTTATCTTTCTAGCTTATGATATGTTGAGATCTTTAGACACTTACTATGATATTTCTTTCTTTTATGATTGAGGGTGAGCTAGGAACTTGTCTTAGCCCCCTTAAATCTAAAATTAGAGGTATTGTTGGACATATGTAAGTTCAAGATTTACTATTATGATTTTTGTATTTATTTATTGTCATTACCTATGAAAAGCTAAAAGAATATTTAAGAGGCTTGTTTGAGGTACTTTAGGGTTCCTCATTCTCCCTATCACGTCTAGGCCCTAAGCATGGGTCATGACAACTTGGAGTCAGAGCCTAAGGTTTTGAATGGTCACCAGAGTCCAACATACCATGTAAAATAAGATCTTATTCATGGTTGTGAAGCATGCCATAACTATGAATAGGAGACTATGGGACATTTAGAAAGGTTTTCACTCTTTTAAATTTTTGTCGTGCATTAGAGTGTCCTAATCTTTCCTTTAACTAACGCCCCTTTTTGTGTTCTCTAGATAATGACTCGTGGAAGAGTACCTCAAAGAGCAAGGGTTGACAATGAGGACCAAGCTCCTCCGATTCCCAATGCCCCACATCATGAGAAAGGGGTAACCCATGCCAAGTTTCACAATATCATTACATTGTTGACTCAAGTCATATCCAACCAAGGGAATCAAGGTGTTCCTCCTCCCCAAATGCAAAATCTGACCTCTAGGATTCAGGATTTCTAAAGGAGGAATCCGCTCGAGCTCAATGGTTCAAAACTAGATGAGGACCCTATGGTATTCATTGATGAGATGTACTGGGTTATGGCTATGATGGGTATTCCACCTAATGAGAAGGCCGATCTAGTGGCCTATCAACTCAAAGGTGTAGCTCTAGTGTAGTACGAACAATGGGTTATTGAGAGGATAAAGAAATGGGGCCGATAGATGGGAAGAGTTTAAAGGTGCCTTCCTAGACCGCTTATTCCCATTAGAGCTAAGAGAGACCAAAATCTAAGAGTTCATAACCTCCGTCAAGGAATGATGAGCGTGAGGAGTATACTCTCAAATTCACTAAGTTATCAAAATATGCTCCCTTCATGGTCTCCAACCCAAGAGCTAGGATGCAAAAGCTTGTTTTTAGTGTCTCAAGCTTGGTGTCCAAGGAGTGAAAAATGGCCATATTTGTTAAGGAGATGGACATCTCTCGGTTAATGACTTATATAGAAAAAATTGAAGAAGAGAAGCTGAGAGAGAGATCAGGGGGTTTCAAAAAGGCTAGAATAGATGGTGGAGGATTTGACCTTAAAGGTTCGGTTATGGTAACAATGGAAAAGGACAAGGTAGGCAACGGTTTGTGGGACAAGGTTCCACCAATACTTCTGCTCCAAGGTTCAACAAGGACAAGGGTTTTAAACCAATGGTTCCAAGAAATAATATTGCTCATCAAACTTTCTCTGCTTGCAATAAGTGTGGAAGGACTCACAAAGGGGAATGCTTAGCCGGCTCCAATGCATGCTTTAAGTATGGAAAGTTGGGCTACCATGTTAGGGATTGTAAAGATGGTAGTAGTAGGCATCAAGGCTAAATTGTTCATGGTCAACAAGCCCAAGGAGGTGTCTAATTCTCCAACCGCTTTTACACCTTGCATAGGAGGCGAGAGGTTGAGGATGCACCCAATGTCATTATCGGTATGTTAAAGGTTTTTGCTTTTGATGTGTATACACTATTAGATTCGGATGCAAATTTATCATTTGTTACTCCATTTCTTTCTATTAGGTTTGATGTGTCACCCAAAATATTATTAGAGCCCTATTTGGTGTCTACCCCCATTGGTGAGTCGGTTATTGCTAGAAAGGTCTATAGGGGTTGTTCTATGTCTATCTTGCATAAAGTTATTCCTTGTGATCTCATTGAGTTTGACATGGTAGATTTTGATGTCATTCTTGGGATGGATTAGTTACATGCATCTTATGCTTTTATAGATTGTAGGAGTCGTCGAGTCAAGTCTAATTTCCAAATGAGTCGGTCATTGAATAGGAGGGTCGTGATTCGGTTGTGAAGGGTAAGTTCATTTCTTATCTTAAGTCCTGAAAAATGATTTCTAAGGGTTGTATTTACCATATTGTGAGGGTTAGGGATGTCGACTCCAAAATTCCTCCTGTTGAATCTATTCCCATAGTCAATGAGTTTCCCGATGTCTTTCTCGGTGACCTTCCCGGTGTCCCTCCCAAATGGGAAGTTGATTTGGTATCGAACTCCTCTGCAATACCCAACCTATCTCTAGTTCTCCTTACAGGATGGACGCGGCAGAATTGAAAGAGTTGAAGAAACAATTAAAGGACTTGTTAGAAAAGGGGTTCACAAGACCAAGTATTTCTCCATTGAGTACTCTCGTGTTATTTATGATATAGAAGGATGGGTCTCTTCAAATGTACATAGACTACCAACAATTAAATAATATGACCATTAAGAATAAGTACTCACTCCCTAGAATAGATGACTTGTTTAAGCAATTGCAAGGGGAAAGTCATTTCTCTAAGATCGACCTTCGATCCTGATATCACCAACTATGGGTGAGGGAGTGTGACATTCCCAAAATGGCTTTTCGAATAAGGTACGGTCACTTTGATTTTATGGTGATGAGTTTTGAGTTGACGAATGTGCTGGTGGTGTTCATGGACTTGATGAATAGGGTGTTCAAATCTTACCTTGATACTTTTGTGGTGGTATTCGTTGATGATATTTTGATCTATGCTCGGAGTGAGAAAGAACATAAAAATCACTTGAGAGTTGGGCTTTAAACATTAAAGGATATGCTATTGTTTGCAAAATTTAGTAAGTGTAAATTTTGGTTGAAAGAGGTGGCATTTCTTGGTCACGTAGTGTTCGATGATGTGATCAAGGTTGATCCTAAGAAAATAGAGGCAGCCAAGAATTGGCCTAGATTATTGTCTCCTTCAGACATTAGGAGCTTCTTGGGTCTAATCAGGTACTATAGAAGGTTTGTCGAAGGATTTCTTCCATCTCATCTCCTATGACAAAATTAACCCAAAAGAAAGCCAAATTCATATGGACAGATGAGTGTGAGAAGAGTTTCCAGACCTTGAAAGATCGACTTACCTTCGCTCCTATTTTGACTCTACTAGAAGGATTAGAAGGGTTTGTAGTTTATTGTGATGCTTCAAATATTGATTTAGGTTGTGCCTTAATGAAAATGGCAAGGTCATAGACTATGCTTCTAGACAATTAAAGGTGCATAAGCGTAACTACCCTACCCATGACCTTGAATTGGTGGCCGTTGTTTTTGCTCTGAAGATTTGGAGGCATTACCTTTATGGGGGGTGTATATGGATGTGTATACCAATTATAAAAGTCTTCAATATGTGTTCACCTAAAAGGACCTTAATCTAAGGCAAAGGAGGTGGCTAGAACTCCTTAACGACTTGACATGAGTGTGCACTATCACCCGAGTAAAGCCAATGTGGTTGCCGATACACTTAGTAGAGTGTCTATGGGGAGTGTGGCCCATGTGGATGAAGGAAAGAGGGAGTTGGTAAAAGATATTCACCGGTTGGCCAAATTAGGGGTGAAGTTGTGTTGTACTGATGATGACGGTATAATTGTTCAAAATAGGTTCGAATCCTCTTTGGTGGTGGATGTTAAATCAAAGCAAGATCTTGACCCGACGTTTATCGAGTTTAAGAAGTTGGTGAAGGAAAAGAAGATAGAGGTTTTATATACTACCAAAGTTGGCTATGGGTTTTGGATGTTGATGTCCTAAGGAGGTTGATCTTGATGGAGGCTCATAATTCTACATACTCCATTCATCTCGGTTCAACAAAAATGTACCAAGACTTAAAAGAGTTCTCTTGGTGGGGTGGCATGAAAGACATAGCAAGGTTCGTGTCTGAAATGCCAAAAAGTGAAGGCCGAACATCAAAGGCTAGTGGCCTAGCCCAAGACATTGAAATCCCTAGTTGGAAGTGGGAAGATGTGAATATGGATTTTGTAGTGGGTTTGCCTCATACCCAGAAGCATCTTGATTCGATTTGGGTAATTGTTGATAGAATGACTAAGTTGGCTCACTTCCTACTGGTTAAGACTTTTTATAGTGCCGAAGACTATGCCAAGTTGTATATTTGGGAGTTGGTGAGGTTGCAAGGTGTGCCATTATTCATTATTTTGGATTGTGGTACCCAATTCACTTCTTACTTTTGGAGATCATTTCAAAAGGGCCTTGGTACTAAGGTAAAATTGAGCACCGCATTCCATCCTCAAATAGATGGGCAAGCCAAAAGGATGATTCAAATACTAGAGGATATGTTAAGGGCTTGTATGTTCGAGTTTAAAGGGAAATTGAACCCTGGGTATGTAGGGCCTTATAGAATCGTGAGACGTGTTGGCAAGATTGCATATGAGTTGGAATTGACCTTGAAAATAGCCATGGTTCATCCAGTGTTCCATATGTCTATGTTGAGAAAATATGTGGGTAATGTTAGTTCCATTGTTCCTTTGAGAGTAGTGAATGTTGAAGAAAACTTGACCTATGAAGAAGTTCTGGTTGAAATTTTGGACCGGCAAGTTAAGAGATTGAGGAACAAAGAAGTTGCATCTGTTAAAATCCTTTAGAGGATTCAACAAATCGAAAGTGCTACATGGAAAGCAGAATCGGATATGATTAAGCGATACCCTCATCTTTTTCCCTCTACCCAAACCTAAGGTATTAAGTTATCCTTGCTCAATTACTTGAAATCCTTGCATTTCATCTTTTCTAGTCATATGCTTGCAAAATTATGAAATATGTTTCAAACAATGTTTTAAATTGCACTATTACATTAATGATGGGTTGTTGGTTTACTCTCTACTCTACTCAAGCTAAGTCTTTCCTCATTCGAGGACGAATGTTCCAAGGTGGAGATAATGTAACACCCCCTAAAAAAATATTGTATATGATGTTCCAATTCTTGATGAAAAGGATATCGCTTCTGTATTTTGGGCATAACTTTAAATAGGCTGATCCAAATTAGGTGATTCAAATTTATAAATAACCCAACATCATTACCTACAACTTTTGTGGACCATATTTTAAGTTTGAGAGGTTAAGTAGGTCAAATAAATTAATTATTGCAAGACATGGTGTTGTGATGAAATGGAGTATTTGTACAAGAAAAATCATATCTCACTATAGGATGCTCTCTAGAGCAACAATTAATATGAAGACACCAAATCCTAATGAGGAAGTTATCTTTTTCAAACGCAACTCCGAAAAACGGTATTCCGTTAAAGAAAGGTTCATCTCACCAACCATGGAAAGATCTAGATCCATTTGACATCACCCATGATATCAATAGACCTCCATTTGACATCACCCATAACATCACAATCTTCCATTAAATTTTCAAATTTTTCTTTTAAATTATTTTAATTTTTGTTAGGTCTCTCCTTCACACCTATAAATACCCATGTTATTTCATCATTTTGCTCATCAAGCTTTCTCAAGCAACTCTTCTCTCTATACACTCTTTTACTCATTCTCAAAATATAGTTTGAGTTCTCAGAAGTGTAGAAATACTATTCTGATAATTCATATACTCCAGATAGTACACAAAACACTCCGGCGAGGAGAAAATGCTAGGATTCAAGAGTGTTTATTAAGTCCTTCAATTCTGAGTAACGCTTCGGATTCCAGGAATGTAAGGCTTCAATGAAAGTATCCCTTCTATCCTCATGCCTAAAGTATTTTGATTATATGATAAATTATATTTATTTTCTTTATATTTTTACTCTAAGTTATGTGGGTATTTATCCATGGATTCATTCACCCATTTAGTTCAAAACTCTTTCAACTAAATCTCTTGATTTCAAGTAAGATTTTCTTGTGGGTAAATTATTATTTCTACTTAATAGCATGAATCATGGTTAAACTAATAATTATTAGTCTATTTTAATGCAAAATAATTTCATATGTATGGATTGATAGTTTGTAAGTATTTTCTCTATTTGTCTCTTTAAAGGTTCTTGAAATTCATGGTGAGTTGTTTAAATTATGATTTTTTTATTGATAAATTTCAAAGTATTTATACATAATTTTATTTGCATACATACTTGAAATTTGAAATCAGTTGAACCCACCTAGTTTTATTATATTTTCAATAAAGTTTGATTTGAAAGTTTTGACTCCAAATGAATGTTTATGACAGCAATATCTATGATCAAAAGAGAGTCTTACGAAATGAAAGCATGATGAAATGATATGAAAGATGGATTCTTTATGCAATAAGGACAATTCTTGCATATTTGAATTATCAAAGGTTTTAATGAGCTATTCTACCGAATATGATGTTTTGAATTCTCAAGCTATATGCTATAACTATTTTGAAGTATTAAACTATTCTGTGGGATTGACTTAGCACCGAATGGGTCATTGATGTGGGATTCGGTAAGGAAATCCTAGAAGAAACCCTTTGTCTCATTAACTATGTGCCAACATAGGAGCCCTTATAGGCTTAGGCTATTGGATCCATGAAAGCCCTTAAAGTTAAAGTTAAAGAAATGAATAAAGTTGATGGAGTTTTACCTGGCAAGTAATCTCCCCGGCTAACGTAGGGGGTTATGTTGGATTCCATATAATAGCTCGCATGGACTTAAATGTCATTTATGATCATTTTCCCACAAAATAAATGTTTTAAAGGATATCTATATGATTTATTATGCATGCGTTGCATTATGTTTTATATTACATAAATGTTTTAATATTTCCTCAATTTTCATGGTCATGCATGCTTACATACTTAGTACATTTAAAGTAATAACGCATACTCTTTTGCCTACATGATACACCATATAGGGACCAGTGCTCCTCTTCATTCTCCTCCACGTGGCTAGTTGAGATTTTGTTTGAAGACTACTTGTGGTGACTTCCCATTTTCCGAGAATAATACTCCTTTATCTTTCTATCTTATGATATGTTGAGATCTTTAGACACTTACTATGATATTTGTTTCTATTATGATTGAGGGTGAGCTAGAGACTTGTCTTAGCCCCGTTAAATCTAAAAGTTTGAGGTATTATTGGACATATATAAGTTGGAAATTTACTATTATGATTTTTACTTGTTTATTTATTGTCATTATCTATGAAAGGCTAAAAGAATTTTAAGAGACTTGTTTGAGGTACTTTCGGGTTCCTCATTTGCCATGTCACGTCTAGGTCCTAGGCTTGGGTCATGACAGTGAGTCCTCATGTTTACAGGATAAACTCGTCATGTTATATTTCTTTATTTTTAGACTTATGATTCTTTCTTTATGTGTGGTGAGTTAGGAGCTTGTCCTATGCCCTGTCTAGTGTAGTAGATGCATGTCTAGACTATATGATACTTTTAAGTCATTTGGCTTTTGTTGAAATCTCTTATATTCGAGATTCTATGTTTGAGACTGTCTTTCACATTTTTAGATTTCTTTCATTATTTCTTATTTTATCTTGTGTATGCTATGCTAAGAGGCTTGGTTATATTCCTTTGTGATTCTAATCATCATGTCATATCTAGGGCCTAGATTGGGTCGTGACATTAGTATTTAGTCTTATAGCATGCCAGACCAAGGGTTCGCTCAGTCTTGAAATAGTTCCAAATACCAATCTCATCCAGGATGTAGTTTTGGGACGTGAAAAACTTTGAATTCATTAAAGGCTAACAAACACGAGAGAAAAGAAATAAATTTCATGTACCTTTTTCCCTCAGAAATTATGTTTATACTTTTCATCCCTTCCGACTTTCTTTCTTCTTCTCTTCTAATCTTTCTAATTCTTCTGTAGTTGCTATTATCAATTACATGTCAGTAGGTATGGTTTTAATTTTGTTTTAATTCAATAATTTATTGTCATGATCCAAGTCTGGGACCTAGACGTGACACAGTGAATGAGGAACTAGGAGGTACCTCATCCAAGCCCCTTAGCATTCATTTAGCCTTTCATCAGTACTGACAATCAATAATAAGTGGAACAAAAAAGGGAAGGAGGGACTAAGGGAAAACATCATAAAATAAGAGTCATCATCAACCATAGATCATCATACATTTATGTCTAAACATACCTCTACTAATACACTTGGTAGGGGCTAAAACATGTCTCTAGGTCACCCTCTAAATAAGTGTCACGAAAAGCCATAGTAAAAGTCTTAATGGTTTAAATAACATAAGCTAGAATAAAAAGGGATATTATTCCCGAAACATGGGAACTCACCACAAGTAACCTTCAAGCTAATCCGAGCTAGCCACGTGGGGGAGAACGAAGAGGAGAACCGGTATCTACTTGGTGATATTATATAGGCAAAAGTATGTGTTAGTACTTTGAATGTACTAAGTATGTAGGAATGCAACATGATAAAAACATTAAGAATTTCATAAGGTAAAATACATACGTGAATGCATGAATGAGAAATCATTATATGAAAATGTAAAACATTCATTTTGTGGGAAAGTCCTTAACAGACATTTAAGACCATGCGAGCTATTACATGGAATCGGATGAATCCTGCATCAAGATAGGCTGATGACTCCTGCTCTGAGATAGGACGATGACTCCTGCACTGAGACAAGGGAGGTTACCTTGCCAGGACACACTCCATTAAATCTTTCCTTCATTCTTTAACTTTAACTTTAAGGGCTATTTGTGGATCCACTAGCCTAAGCCTACAAGGGCTCATAGTTAATGAGACAAGGGGTTGCTAATAGAATTCCCTTACCGAATCCCACCTCAATTCCCCATTCGGTGCTAAGTCAACCCTACGAAATAGTTTAATACTTTAAAATAGTCATAACATATAGCTTGAGAATTCAAATATCATATTCGGTAGAATAGCTCATTCAAAACGTTTATTGATTCGATTATGTGAGAATTGTACTTACCACATAAAGAATCTCTCATTCATATCATTTCATTATTTTTTTCATTTCATAAAACTCTCTTTTAATCAAAGACATATCTTTCATAAACATTCATTCGGAGACAAAAGCTTTCAAGTCAAACTTCATTAAAACGTAGTAAAACTAGGTAGGTTCTATCCAATTCATCTTTTAAACATGCTTTTCAAAAGGAACATGTATAAACATTATCAGTTGATTCATAGCTTGAGATAGGAAATTACTTGAAATTCAACAATTCATGCAATTGAGTAGTAATATAAGCTCACTTGAACATAATATCAATAATTTGAACCATAATGTAGTAATTTGAGAAGGATTGAACAAGACCCATTTGAAAATTCATAAACCCAAGATAGGAGATTAGGGCATTCATAGGTAGTAATTAACTTCATGCAATTTGAGTCAATAACCATAGTTTCAATCATGATTCATGCTAATAAGAAGAAATTAGAAGTACCCATAAATAATTTATACTTGAAATCAAAGGAATTAGTTGGAAAGGGTTTTGGGACTCCTAGGTGGAAGGAACTATAGATGAAGAAACCCAAATACTTTAGAGTAAAGCTGGAAGAAAATCTTGATGCTTGGTCTTCAATGAGGAGCCTTAAATCCCTTGAGTTTGAGAGAAATTTTGTAGGGGGTGATTTTGAAGAGAGGGGGGTGAAGTTTAGTATTTTGGGTAGGCAAAAGAGTGAAAAATGACCCCAAAATACGCCCAAGCCCATCTATATATGTTCACGGAATTGTCAAACTTTCCCTTACTTGAAACTGGAAATTTTTGCTAAATTTTGAACTAACTGGGAATAGGCCCGTGATGCGATGGTTTTCCCCCACAGTTCAATGTTTTTCAAAATTAAAATTTGAACCAAGATTGACCAAGTCCGCGACTAGCATGCACCCTTCTGGTTAAGAGGACATAACTTTTTACTCCGAACTCCAAATAAGGCAATCTTGGAGGCGTTGGAAAGAAAAATCAAAGACCTTTATATTTAATAGGTTATGGACCACTTAGTTAGTTATATGATAAGATATATGAGCATTTGAAGTTGACTATTATATGGACTCATACGAAAACTTAGCCAATAGAATCTTTGAACTCGGCTTGGTATTAGAGATCCCTTATGGCCCTACACCATATCTAACACTCTTTAAATACTTAATAATTTATCCTAACTCATATATACAATTTGAATTTATTGAGTTCGACTAAAAATCCTCCAAAACCATTTTCCTCCTATTTCACTTTATAATGGTACCTTCCAACCAACAAACCACATGGGATCTTCATCTATATTGTAAACTTTTAATTTTATCAAAATCACCTCATCAAAAAGTTGAAAGAAATACCCTCTAAGAGAAAGAACTTGTAATAAAACATTTTCCTTGGTCCCCCTAGGGCTAATCACCATATAGAATCTTTGCCTCATCCCAACACGTTTTGATATTCACACAAGGGGGAAAATTATTTTAGCACGCATCCCCCAATTTTTAAATAATTTACATAAGGAAATATTACAAGAATATACTATTTAAGATCTTAATTAAAAATAGATGCATATACACTCTTTTAATTACAAATCTAGTTTTTAAATTATAAACATAGCAAAAAAATAATTTTTGAAATGTATTTATACTTTATTTAGCAATATTTTTCCTTCTTTTTGGAGTTATGTGCAGATTTAATGAGACTGAAAATTCTGGCATTAATTTTCTCTCATTTTTTTTCAATCTATGTAAAAGAAGAATTTTCTCTCCTCTCTAACTATGGTAATTCGTATTTTCTCTCTTCTCTTCTTTTTCAATCTATGTAAAAAGTATATTCTCTCTCCCATTTAACTATGGTAATCTGTATTCTATCTCTTTCTTCTAACTATGCTAATTTGTATTCACTCTCTTTCTTTTTTATTCAATCTATGTAAAAACTATATTCTCTCTCTTACAATTTTATTGTTAGTTCGTATATTCTCTCTCTTCTATCTAATTATGGTAATTCGTATTCTCTTTCTTCTTTTTTTATTCAAGCAATGTAAAAAAAATATTCTTTCTCTTCCCTGTATCTATGGTAATCCCATATTCACTATCTTCTTTTTTTATTCAATCTATGTAAAAATATATTCCCTCTCTTACAATTTCTTTGTTAGTTTCTTGGTGTTAAGACTTGCTAAAAAATTACTTTCTCCATTGTTGTTTTCATCAAGTTCATCTTCAGATACTGGTATGTTAGTTTATAACTATAAAAGAAGTTGATATGTCGGTTTAGAATTATAAAAAAAATTGATTTATAATTAAAGATAAGGTTGATTTTAGTAATATGTTACAATCCTACAATACATAACATCATAATTCAATCAAGTATATACCGACTTTTTAACATAATCAAGTTAATTTACATGGTGTATAATGTGGTGTAACATTGGTGTAAAGTTCAAATTAATTAATAAATATAATAATAAAAAATAATTCGTGGATTTATTGGTTAAAAACTAATAGTGATACGTATTAAAGAATGTACTTTGGTGGCTGATCTGGTACAATAATTGGTGATTTATTGGTTTTGAACTGTAATATTGTCACGATCCAACCTTGGGTCTAATCGTAATACAGCGATCGAAATCCCGAACGCTCCAACTACGCCTCTTGATATATCATAAAGCATGCATAAGATAAAGTAAGTGCAAAAAATAACATAAGAAGGAGTCTAGATTATGGATCACAAAGAGTATTATAATTCAACAACATAAACCCTAAACACTTGTCCAACAAAATGTCTCCACTACATGAAAAAATAAACATTTATGAAAGAAGAAACAAGCAACTCATAACTAGTCCCCGGTAGATGAGGACTCACAAAATACTTTGCCGATAAGGGATTCTACTAACCACGTGTGGTAGGAGAGTGATCATCAATCCCTACATTATGATATAATTTAGGCAACAAATATGCGTTAATACTTTTAAATGCACTAAGTATGAGGGCATGACATGTAATCTAAATCATAAGATGCAAAGACCAATCTTGGAAAATATGATAAGGAGGACAAGTAAAGTCATGAGAAAACCAGAATGAGCAAAGCATAAAAGGGACATATTGGAAATCGTGATATAGCATAAGAGAAATACACATATGGGATAGAACCATAACCGACAATAAGATCATGTGAGCTATAACATGGAATCCCGATGTCTTCCCATAAAAGAAAGAAAGGGGAATCTACTTGCCAAGGTAGACTCTACCCCACTAGGCGGGTCATGTACGTACGCTATATATGGATGCACTAGCTAAGATATGAAGGCAACCTACGTTGGCATGTAGTTTAAGAGACTTGAGGTTGCTACTAAGGCTTTGGTAGGGACCCACTTCAAAGTCCACTCAGTGCTAAGTCAAATCCCACGAAATACTTAACATAGTAAACATACTTATCATATATCATAACTTATTCATAAAGTTCGTAGTTCATAGAATAGCTCATTTCATAACATAATTTCAATGTGAGTATTGGCCTTTCATCATTACAAATCATACTTGCATAATTCATGTCATTAGGTTCTAGGTCACCATATAAGGCCCTAAGTCACCTTTCTTCATACTTGCTTGAAATTCATAATGTGAACATAATTATACTTCATGATCACAATTCATACTTGAATTTAGAGTAGAACTCATAAACATAGTCAATTGGAGTGAAAACCATGAAAATAACTTGAAATTATTGAACTTCATAATAATACTTCATAATATCAATATTAAAATAGCTTCATGCACGGGCAATCATAATTCATGTAAGAACATACTTATAATGATCATCTATAATGATTAAAACATAATTGAAGTAGCCCAATGCAATTCATCAAATTATAGTTACAAACCCAACTGAAATTCATGAGATTTTGAATGAAAATCTTGGGACTCCATTGATGAAAAGGACTCATGGATCAATCCCTACATATCTTGATTGAAATTGACCTTATAATTGAAAGAGGAGACTTATTCTTAAAGAAACCCTAGCCAAACTTAATGAAGAAGATGAACCCTTGTATAATCCTTGAGAGAGAAATCTTAAAGTTGTTTGGGAGTTAATGAGGAAATGAAATAGACATACAAATATTTATGATGAATTTCATAATGAATCTAGTCCCAAAAACATCCACATACATTAATGAAAGAATAGGAAACTAGAACTTGAAGTCACCACGGAGAACCCATCACGGTCCGTGATGCTCACTATGGCCCATGGTGGTGTCTATGATGTTGAACTTGGAATTGAACTTTGGGAGTTGCAGAGGAAAGTTTCTAAACTTCCTCCATGAAATCTTTCATGGTCCGTGGAGTGCACCATGGTCCGTGGACCATGGTCGTGTTGCAAGATCTGTAAGTTAATCTGCAGGAGTGACCACCACGGCCCGTGGTGGTAAGGCGTGGTCTTTACCTTGGAATCATTTTCTGAGGTCTCAGGAAAGGGGTCACCATGGAAGGTTTCACATCTTATGGTGCTTACCACTATCCATGATCCCTTGTTATGGATCTCACCTCGCAGGAATGAGCTTCAGCATTACCACCGTGGTGGCTCACCATGAGGTGTGGTGCATACGACGGCCCATGATGGCCTTCCTTTGTCATCATATAGTACCAAAAATTATAGGTTTCAGAATTTTTATGTTTTGATTCTCATTTTTCGACTTTCAAATTTTGGGGTCTTACAATATCTCTCCCTTGGGAACATTCATTATCAAATGGGACTCAAGCTAGCATGAATGGAATAAAAAAGGAACATAGCAGCCTAACATGAATGAAAAATATCTCGAAGATGCATAGAACATGTAATCTTAAATCTCAACTCAAAGCATAACTTTAAAACTCATTCCGTAAACATGAATGTATATGAAAGTATGAGAACAATTAAAATACATGACTTGGCATGATTTGATCATGAAGGAACTAAATACCTCAACTAGGCATGGAAGGAAAGAGATGGTGATATCAAGACATCATATCGGCTTCGACCTCCCATTAGCACCCTCAACCTCTTGATTCCTCCATAACAAAAGTTATTTCTTTGTTTCTCAACTTTCTAACTTGTCGGTCTAAAATCTTAATCGGAACCTCTTCATAAGAAAGACTCTCTTTGACCTCAATGCTGTTCAATGGAACAATGGAGCTAGGATCACCAACAAACTTTCTCAATAATGACACATGGAACACCGGATGCACCGATTCTAAATCTGAAAGTAAATCGAACTCATAAGTCACCTTACCAATTTGCCTCAAAATCTGATATGGGTCAACATAATGGGGACTTATCTTTCCTTTCTTACAAAAATGCATCACACCTTTCATGGATGAAATTTTTAAGTAAACCCAATCATCAACTTCAAATTCGAGTTCCCTTCTCCTCACATCTGAATAGGAATTTTATTGGCTTTGGGCCATTTTCAATCTCTCTCTGATGAGTCTAATCTTCTCCATAGCCTCAAATACCAACTTGGGTCTTATCAAAGTAACTTTACCTACCTCCAACCAACCGATATGGTATCTACACTGGGTACTATACAAGGCTTCAAATGGAGCTATATTTTTTTTCCAAGCCTTATTATAGATAATGGAGCCATATCAATGCTAGAGTGATAACTATTATTATAAGAAAACTCTACTAACGGCAAATGATAATTCCGATTTCTTTTAAAATCAATGACACATGCTCTCAACATATCCTCTAATGTTAGAATGGTACGCTTTGCTTGATTATCTGTTTGTGGGTGAAAGGTTGTACTTAGATTCACTTGGGTACTAAGACCCTCTTTGAAGGATTTCCAAAACTGAGATGTAAACTTAGTACCTCGATCTGAAATGATAGAGAATGAGACACCATTAAGCTTCACCAACTCTCGAATAAACAATTTGGCATATTCCTCGGCTGAATATGAAGTATTAATTGGTAGGAAATGAGCCGACTTTGTCATTCGATCAGCAATCACCCAAATAGAATCGTGTTGCCTATGAGTATGAGGCAAACTTGTAACAAAGTCCATATTCAAGGCTTCCCACTTCCAAGTCAGAATCTCAATGTCTTAAGCCAAACCTCTCAATTTTTAATGCTCAACTTTCACTTTTTGACAATTGGAACACTTAGCCACAAATTTTGTAATATCCCCTTACATGCCATTCCACCATTATACTTCTCTCAAATCTCGATACATCTTTGTGGGACTGTGATGAATAGAATACCGCAAACTATGAGCCTAGGCCAATATCATATCTCTCAAGCCATAAATATTTAGAACACACAATCATCCTTGATATCTCAAAACACCATCTCCCCCTCGAGAGAAAGCCTCTATGGCTTTTTCGAAAACCACTTTCTTCAATTAAACCAAAGAGGGGTCATCATCTTGATATGCCTTTACATCCGCCTCGGAACCATTTTGCACAACAATACCACTATCCTTGGAATCAACCAATCAAACACCCAACCAGGATAATCAATGCACATCTCAAACTAACTCTCTCTTTTATTCCTCAATATAATTAACACTATTCATGGACAATTTACTAAGAGTGTCGGCAACCATATTTACCTTACCTGAATGGTATAGCACACTCATGTCATAATCTTTAACAATTCAAGTCATCTTCTTTGTCAAAGATTCAAGTCTTTTTGAGTTAACACATATTGCAAACTCTTGTGATCGATGAAAACATCTACATGGACACTATTGATATAATGTCTCCATAATATCAAAGCAAATATGACTGCCACCAACTCCAAGTCATGGAATTGGTAATTCTTCTCATGCACCTTGAGTTGCCTTGAAGCATAAGCTATCACTTTGATACACAACAAAACCATCAGAACCTTTTGATAAATTCAACACCAAAATGGAGACAAGTCTATCCTTCAACTCTTGGAAGCTCTTCTCACATGCCTTGGACCATTGGAATTTCACCTTTTTTAAATTCAAAGAAGTCAAGGATGATGCAATGGAAGAAAAACCTTCCATAAGCTGTCTATAATAACCGGCCAAGCCCCAAAAACTTCAAATATCAGAAGGACTCAACGGTCTAGGCCAATTCTTAACTGCCTTGGTCTTTTTTGGATCAACCATAATTCATTCTTTAAAAATAATATGACCAAGGAAAGCAATCGACCTTAGTCAAAATTCAAATTTTCTAAACTTTGCATACAACTGATGTTCCTTGAGAATTTGCAACACAATCCTCAAATGGCTGGCGTGCTCTTCCTCACTTCGTGAGTAAATCAAAATGTTATCAAGATCGACATAGGATAATTTCTGTAGAATCTTTTAGCCATAACTAACTCATCTATGGGAGTATAAACAGAAAAAGGTTCCATCAATATTTCTGGGCTAACATCAAATCTCATGGCCACATAAGGAGTAACAAAAGATAAATTTGCACCTGGATTAAGCAAAGCATAAACATCATAGTGAAAGACCTGTAACATACTGGTAACCACATCGGGAGTTTTCTCCACCTCTTGCCTATAATAAAAAGCATAAAATTGGTTGTTACATTTACTACCCTTAGGTTGAACTTGGGCACCTTGTAGAACTTCGCCTCCTTGAGTAACTTGGTCTTGCGGACGACCTTCTCTACCCTTATTAGGAATATGAGGGCACTCGGATTTCCTATGTCCCATCTTTCCACATCCAAAGAAAGCACCCGTTCCCATCAAATATATCCCTCCATGATTCTTTGTACATATTGCACACATGGGAAATGAAGGGCTACTAGTATTCACACCTCCTCCTTGAGCCTTAGCGTATGGCACCCTGTCATTAGCAAGCTTCATTCCCAAACCTTGGCCTTCTTGAGAATGGTCACTAGTACCACGGATGTAGCATTTGAGAACCCACCTTCATATCGGGCTCTCTTAGAATCTCTCATTCTTATCTATTTGCGCTTCTCTCCTTGAATTTTCTTGGCAAAGGTCATAAGCTAAAATATATATATCGCTTTAATAAGCATAGTGGTAAGGCAATCTTTAGCAACTAAGTCGGATACCTATGATATGAATTGACTCATTCGGGCATGTGGATAAACAACCAACAAAGGAGCATACTTGGAGAGCTTGGTGAACTTGAGGGAATAATCTCCCATTCCCATATTGCCTTGCCAAAGATTAATGAACTCCAACACCTTAGCTTTCCTTAGCTCAAAAGGTAAAATGCGATCAAGGAAAGCAAGTTTGAAGGCTTCTCATTTAATATGTCCTTCTCCCACCCTCTCTATTTTCCATTGAGTATACCATACTTGAGCAACACTCTTGAGTTGGTAAACTGCCAACTCCTCTTTATCTTCCGACAACACTCTCATAATGCTCACTATTTTATAGACCTCATCAATGAACTCTTGAGGATCCTCATCGTATTTTGAATCATGGAACTCTAGAGGGTTCATTCTTGCAAAGTCCCTCACCTTAGAAGCTGGAGCAGGAGCATTGGGAAGAGCCGCAACCCCTTGATTGGTGATAAGTTAGGCTAGCATAGTAATAGTGGTCTGAAACTCTGATTTAGTCACTTGGTCGGGTAGGGGACCATTGTTCTGAGGAGTCGTAGGAGATTGGTCCCCATTAGCATTAATCCCTCTTTGCATAGGTGCTCTTCTTGGAGGCATTTTCTAAAAATCACAAAGGATAATTGTTAGGGAAAGAAAGTCTTACGGTAAACTCTTTAGTACGACATAGACTAGGAAAGAAGTGAGAGTTTCCTAAAATGCCTCATATCCTCCTATTCATAGATACGGCGTACTTCACAACCATGAATAAGACTTTACTTGATGTGGCATTTTGTACACCCTAGGACATCTTAAATATTTTGCCCTGCTACCAAGTTTGCCACGACCCAAGCTAGGACCTAGTTGTATCACGGAGATTGAAACCCCAAAGAAATCAAATCAAGCCTCTTGACATATCATAAAGAATACATAAGGTAAAGTAAGTGCAGAAAATAACATAAGAATGAGTCTAGAATATGGATCATAAACATATATCCAACAAAATGTCTCTACTATATGAAAATGGCAGGGGCTAAGACATGTCCCTATATTGACCTCAACATGAAGAAATAAATATTTTTGAAAACAGAAACGAGAAACTCATAACTAGTCCCCAATAGATGAGGACTCACCAAATACTTCACCAATAAAGGACTCTACTAGGCATGTGTGGTAGGAACGTGATCCTCAACCCCTACATTATGATACAATGCAACAAATATATGTTTGTACTTTTGAATGTACTAAGTATGAGGGCATGACATGCAATAAAAATCCTAAGATGCAATGATCAATCTTTGAAAACATGATAAGGAGGATAAGCAAAGTCATGAGAAAATCATAATGATCAAAGCATTTAAAGGACTTAGTTGAGAATCATAAAATAACATAATGAGCATATACATATGTGGGATAAGAACCATAACCGACAATAAGACCATGTGAGCTATAACACGGAATCCCTTTGTCTCCTTATACAATGAAGAAAAGGAAAATCTACTTGCCAAGGTAGACTCTACCCCGCTAGGCGGGTCATGTTTATACACAATATATAGATCCACTAGATAGGCATTGAAGGTAAACCTACGGTGGCATATATTTTAAGAGACTTGAGGCTGCTACTAAAGATTTTGATAGGTCCCCCATCTCAAGTCCACTCGGTGCTAAGTCAAATCACACGGAATATGTAACATAGTAAACATACTTAGCATATATCATTACTTCTTCATAAACTTCATGATTCATAGAATAGCTCATTTCATAACAAAATTTCAATGTGAGTATTGTCCTTTCATCATTACAAATCTTACTTGCATAATTCATATCATAAGGTCCTAGGTCACCACATAGGTCTCTAAGTTACCTTTCTTCATAACTTGCATGAAATTCATATCTTAAAATACTTATAATTCATGATTATTGTTGAAATCCGTAGTCATTATTCATACTTAAATTTAGAAGAAAAACTTGAATACATAATCAATTTGATTTAAAACCATAGAATACTTAAAATCGTTGAACTTCATACTCATACTTCATGTAATTCATCATAGAAAATAGCTTCATCCATGGACATTAATAATTGAACTTAAAATCATGTAATTGACATAGGAACATACTTATAATGATCATTAGTAATGATTAAAAATAAAATTGAAACATCTCAACACAATTCATAAAAATTGAAGTGTAAAAGTAATGAGATCTCATGAGATTTTTGAAATAAACCTTGGATTCCATGGGTGGAAGGGACCAATGAATCAATCCACATATAACTTAATTGAAATTGGATTTGAATTTTAGAAACGAGGCTTGATCTTGAAGAAACTCTAACCAAAGCTTGATGAACTCATTAAGAACCTTGGGAGAGAAGTCTAAAATTTGTTTAGGGAAATCATGAGAGAATAAAAGAGTTTAAGAGTATTTAGTACATAATACTTAATGAATCTAGTCCTTAAAATGTCCATAAATATTATTAGAATGTGGGAAAAATATCAAACCACCCCTCATTAAATCTCGAATCGGGCAACTCTACGACTAGGTTCTATGATTCGTAGAAGCAGTAACGAGTCATCATTATGACTCATCCTGCAGGTGTTAGAAATACCTAAAATTGAGCCTATGAAGTTACTCCTACGAGTCGTAGTTACGACATGTCGTTGGTGTGATAAGTCATCAAAGTGACTAGTCTTGCAGGTCTGAAAACCTGTAAGTTTGGAAGGTCTCTGAAGTTTTCGTATGACTCATTTCCAAGAGTTGTAATCTTCTTTACGAGTCGCCTTATTGAGTCTTACATGAATTCTTGAGGCTCTGTAGTTTTCAGGGTATAAGTCCTATACTACGACTCCTTTCTATGAGTCAAGTTTACGACTCGTAATAATCTCAGTAGTTTTAACTCAGCCAATTTTCCAACTCCTTACTTTACTTCTACGAGTCGAGTTTATGACTCGTAATAATCTAAAATTTTCCCTTTTTGCTCAACTTTTTGTCTTACGGAGTATACCATCTCCCCCTTGGAAGAAAGCCTTAATGGTTTTTTTGACAACTGACTTCTTCAAGTCAACCAACATCGAATCATTATCTTGTTTGGCCTTAACATCTGCCACAAGAGAACATTTCGAGCCATTATGCAGAAGAACACCTCCATCATTTGATTCAACCAAACGTACTCCTAAACATGTCAATCTATGGACATGTTTAACTAAATCCCTCTTACCTTCTTCAACATATGCCTCACTATCCATGGACAACCGACTAAGAGCATCCGCTACAATATTTGCCTTGCCCATATGGTACAACACACTCATGTCATAGTCCTTTAGGAGTTCAAGCCACCTCACTTGCCTAAGGTTCAAGTCCCTTTTGCTTAGACACATATTGCAAGATTTTGTGGTCATTGAACACATCAACATGCACCCCATAAAGATAATGACGCCAAATTTTCAAAGCAAACACAACCACCGCAAGTTCAAGATCATGGGTTGGATAGTTCCTTTCATGCACTTTAAGTTGCCGAGAAGCATAGGATATAACCTTACCATGTTGCATCAAAACACAACCCAAACCAACATGTGAGACATCACAATAAATAAGAAACCCAACCGAACCTTTGGGCAATGTCAAAATAGGAGCCAACATAAGACAATCCTTCAATATTTGAAAACTCTTCTCATATTCTTCCGACCATTAAAACTTCACCTTCTTTTGAATAAATAGATAAAAACCCTTCAACAAACCTCTTATAATAACCGTCTAGTCCCAAGAAACTTCTAATCTCTGAAGGGAATAATGGTCTAGACCAATTTTTTACCGCCTCCATTTTCGTTGGATCAATCTTAATCCCATAATTGGACACCACATGGCCAAGAAATGCAACTTTCCTTAGCCAAAATTCACACTTACTAAATTTGGAAAATAGTTGCTTATCTCTCAATGTTTGCAACATAATTTTCAAGTAAACCATATGGTCTTCCTTATTCCGAGAGTAAATCGAGATGTCATCAATAAATACCACCACGAACATGTCTATGTATGGCTTAAAAATATGATTAATCAAATCCATGAAAATAGCAGGAGCATTAGTCAAACCAAACGACATTACTACAAATTCAAAATGACCATACCTTGTTCAAAATGCCATCTTAGGAATATCACACTCCCTTACCCTTAATTGGTGATAATCGTAGTGGAGAATAATCTTTGAGAAGTAACTTGCTCCTTGTAATTGGTAAAATAACTCATTAATCCCTGAAATTGGATATTTGTTCGTTATGGTGACCTTATTAAATTATCGTTAATCTATACATATTCAGAGTGACCCATCCTTCTTGCTAACAAACAACACGGGAGCACCCCATGGTGAAATACTTCGCCTTATAAAACCCTTATCTAACAAATACTTCAATTGCTTTTTCAACTCCTTAAGTTTCGCCGGAGCCATACGATAAGGAAGAATAGAAATAGGTTGAGTATCGGGAAGGAAATCTATGCCAAAGTTAGTTTTCCTTTCAGGAGGAACACCGACCAAGTCATCGGAAAATGCATTGACTATAAAGACCGACTCAAGAGTAGGAGTTTCGGGATCAACATCCCTAACTCACACAATATTGTAAATCCACCTTTTGGAAATCAGTTTTTAGGCCTTAACACATAAGATGAATCGACCCTTAACCACCGAATCATTACCCTACCATTCAAGAATAGGCTCATTAGGAAAGTGAAACTTAACCACACGGGTCCTACAACATATAGATGCATAAGAGGCATGTAACCAATCCATACAAATAATGATGTCAAAATCGGTCATGTCAAGTTCAATAAGATCACATCGAATAACTTTGTGCAAGACCGACATGGGATAATTTCTATAAACTCTATTGGCTAATACCGAATCATCAATTGGAGTATAAACCGAAAAAAGTTCTAATAACACTTCGGGGCACACATCAAATCTCATAGAAAAGGAGTAACAAAAGAAAATTTTGCACTTGGATAAAGCAATGCATAAATATTAAAGTTAAAGACCAATAACATACCCGTGACCACATCGAGAGTCTCATCCATATCTTGCCTATCATAAAAAGCATAGAATCAGTTGTTGCATTGCCTTAAGTTGAGCTTGGCGCCTTGTTACACTTGGCCTCCTTGTGTACGACCTTCTTCACTTTTGTGGGCAATATGAGGGCACTCACATTGCTTATAGACCATCTTGCCACATTCATAGCAAGCACCCATTCCCATTTCACACCCTCTCCTCCTTGAACTTTAGGGTATGGAACCCTATCTTTAGAAAACTTCTTCCCCAAACCTTGGCCTTGTTAAGAGCATCCACTACTACCATCATAGGTCTTAGCATTGGAGAACCCACCTTCATACCGGACTCTCTTAGAGTCCCTCATTCTCATCTCCTTGAGTTTTTATCCTTCAATTTATTCAATAAAAGTCATGAGCTGAGATATGTCCATTTCTTTCACAAGAATGGTGGTACGGTATTCCTTAGCAACCAAGTCAGACACCCCCGAAATGAATTGACATATTCGAGCATGGATCGACAACTAATGAAGGAGCATACTTGGATATCTTAGTAAACTTGAGGGCATAGTCCCTCATTCCCATGTTGCCTTGTCAAAGGTTAATCAACTCCAACACTTCAGCTTTCCTTAGCTTAAGAGGGAAAAAGAGATCAAGGACGGAAAGCTTGAAGGCTTCCCATTTAATCGGACCTTCGTGTATCCTTTCTAACTTCCATTGAGTGCACCAAACTTAGCAACACCCCTAAGTTGGTAAGCAGCCAACTCCGCTTTCTCTTCCGACGACACCCCTATAATGCTCACTATCTTGTAGACCTCATCAATGAATTCTTGAGGATCCTCATCAACCTTTGAGCCATGAACTCTAGAGGGTTCATTAGTGCCAAGTCTCTCACTCTAGATGCAAGAGTAGGAACATTAGGAAGAGTTGGAACCCCTTGTTTGGCCACTACGTGGGCTAGCATGGTAAAAGCAGTCCAGAACTCCACATGTTTCACTTTCTCGGGAAAAGAGTCATTGCCTTGAGGAGCCAGAAGAGCTTAGGCTTTGTTAGAATTTTTTCCCCTTGGCAACGTGGCCTTCTTGGAGGTATTTTTCTGAAAGTCTCAAAGAAAAACTGTTAGGGAAAAAAAGTTTTAGAACACACTCTATCGTAGGACATAGATCATGAAAGAAGTGAGAATTCATAGGTGTGGCTCGCTTCACATCCATGAATAAGACTCTACTTGATGCAGTATGTTGGACACCCTAGGACATCTTAAATCTTGTGTTCTTATATCAAATTTGTCAAGAACCGACCTAGGACTTAGTCATAACACGGCTATCAAAACTCCGAAGACTCCAAACAAGCCTCTTGACATATATAACACATACATAAGGTAAAGTAAATGCAGAAATAGCATAATAGAGTCTAAACCATGAATCATAAAAGAAGAATGTAACTTGACAATATAGACTTGAAAGCATTTTTCCAACTAATGCCTCACGTATGAACATGGGTGGGGGCTAAGACATATCCCTAGCTTACCCTCAAATGAAAACACAACAAAGTCTTTAAAAAAATAACCAACTTAATATCTAGTCCTCGATAGATGAGGACTCACCAAAGGTTTGTCAGAATTGAAGCTCACTAGCCACAGGTACTAGTATGATCCTCAACATCAATCCCTACATTATGAGATAATATAGGCAACAATATGCATTACTACATTTGAATATACTAAGTATGTGGTCATAACATGAAACATAAATTATGACATGCAATGATCAAGAATATACAAAATAAAGAAGATCGATAAAGCCATGAGGACAACATGATGATCAAAGCATTTAAAGGACTTAGTTGAAAATCATAAAATAACATAATGAGCATATACATATGTAGGATAAGAACCATAACCGACAATAAGACCATGTGAGTTATATCACGGAATCCCTTTGTCTACTTATACAATGCAGAAAAGAAAAATCTACTTGCCAAGGTAGACTCTACCCCACTAGGCGGATCATGTTTATATGATATATGTGGATCCACTAGCTAGGAATTGAAGGTAAACCTACGGTGGCATATAGTTTAATAGACTTGAGGCTGCTACTAAAAATTTTGATAGGGCCCACACCTCAAGTCCACTCAGTGCTAAGTCAAATCACACGGAATATGTAACATAGTAAACATACTTAGCATATATCATTACTTCTTCATAAACTTCATGATTCATAGAATATCTCATTTCATAACAAAATTGCAATGTGAGTATTGGCCTTTCATCATTACAAATCTTACTTGCATAATTCATATCATAAGGTCCTAGGTCACCACATAAGTCTCTAAGTCACCTTTCTTAGCAACTTGCATGAAATTCATATCTTAGAATACTTATAATTCATGATCATGATTGAAATCCGTAGTCATGATTCAGACTTAAATTTAGAAGAAAAACTTGAATACATAATCAATTTGATTTAAAACCATAGAATACTTGAAATCATTGAACTTCGTGTAATTCATCATAGAAAATAGATTCATCCATGGACATTCATAATTGAAATTAAAATCATATAATTTAAATAGAAACATACTTATAATGATCATTATTAACGATTAAAAATGAAATTGAAACATCTCAATACAATTCATAAAAATTGAAGTGTAAAAGTAATGAGATTTCATGAGATTTTTGAAATAAACCTTGGACTCCATCGGTGGAAGGGACCAATGAATTAATCCACATATAACTTGATTAAAATTGGACTTGAATTTTAGAAACGAGGCTTGATCTTGAAGAAACTCTAATCAAAGCTTGATGAACTCATTAGGAACCTTGGGAGAGAAGTCTAGAATTTGTTTGGGGAAATAATGAGAGAATAAAAGAGTTTAAGAGTATTTAGGACATAATATTTAATGAATCTAGTCCTTAAAAACGTCCACAGACATTATTAGAATGTAGAAAAAATACCAAACTATCCCTTATTAAATCTCGAATCGGGCAACTCTACGACTAGGTTCTACGATTCATAGAAGCAGTAACGAGTCGTCATTACGACTCATCCTGTAGGTGTTAGAAATACCTAAAAATCGAGCCTCTAAAGTTACTCCTACGAGTCGTATTTACGACTCATCATTGGTGTTACGAGTCATCAAAGTGACTCGTCCTGCAGGTCTGAAAACCTACAAGTTTGGACGGTCTCTGAAGTTTCCATATGACTCATTTCTACGAATCGTAAACTCCTCTACAACACGTCCTGTTGGGTCGTAGATGAAGTCCTGAGGCTTAGTAATTTGTAGGGTATAAGGCTTAAACTACGACTCATTTGTACGAGTCGTAGACTCTTTCACGAGTCGTCATACGACTTGTAGACTCTCGTTTTGCCTATGCCAATTTTTCAACTCCTTTCCTTACTTCACTTCCACGAGTCAAGTTTATGACTCGTAATAATCTAAAAGAGTCATAGACTGGCTCATCAACCTGGGTCAGTCCACTTATTTTGAAATTTTCCCTTTTTGGTTCAACTTTTCGTCTTACGGGGTCTTATAAAATTACATCAAATTATAACCAAATAAATTTTAAAAAATTCATACTTGATGATAAAGTTAATTTTTGATTATATGTTCCAACCTACAATTGTGTAAGACATAATTTTCTTTTAAAAAGAAATAAATAAACAAAGAGTGAGAAATAAAAAAGAATTAAAAAATTGAAAAAATAAAATAGGGTAAAAAATTATAAAAAAAATAAGAAGAAAGGAGAAGGAGACGAGTGAAGAGAGAGAAAAAAATTCAGGAAAAAAGGGATAGAGAGAGAAAAAGAAAATATGCTTATTCAATTTGATTAGACTGGTAAATTGATTTATGGAGAAAATTGAAAAAAAAATTGATGGAAGATATTTCAGAAGGAAGATTAGAAAAGAGGAGAATGATCGGGAAGTAAAAATATTGAGGGGAGATATTTTTGGAAAAGATTAAAAAAAAGAGATTTTTTTGGGACAAAAATGTGTGTTTTTTTAATCCCTTTATTATATTTTGGGATTTTTGAATTTTTTTATTTTTATTTTATTTTGTTCTGTTTTGTAAAATTTTTATCGTTATGTAGGTGAAAAGTCAAACTACTGTCATATATAAGTAATTTAGGTGCTTAAATTGTATAGTTAGGTTTTTTTCCTTTTATATAATAATACTCAGTTCTTCTAATATTAGTTGACCACTTTTCATTTTACACGATGCTTAAAAAAATCATAAATAAGAAAATATTTTTACTAATTCATCCCTTAAAAAAACTTCTTGAAAACTTTACAAATAAATGTAAATACTTTCAAAAAAAAAATTAATTGCAAGGATAATATAGAAAACTTAATTAATACTTTTTGATTTAGTAAGATGGACAACAAATATGGAATAATTATTTTTAGTATAATAATCAAACGGAGCGAATAGCAATCTTTTTCATTAAATCAATCAAATAGGATATCTTTTGATCCTATAAAAAATTAATATTTTTTAAAACTTTTCTTTGTAGTGTTTTGGGCACCTTAAAAGGCAAAATAAAGGAAAAAAGATCCCAATACGAATCAAAATAATTAAACTACTTTTTTAATTAAAAGAAAAAGGTTATGGAGAAACCCAAAAGAAAACACCGTATAATACTGAATATGCTTTTGGAAGCTTATTCCATGCATTGAGCTTTTGGAAGCTTAAAAGCATATAATTTTAAATTATATAATTACCAAATTTAGAAGAATATAAGCAAGGCGGTGAGCTGTCCATCATTCAATAATTGAATAACATCAAACCATGATAGTCTTAATCACATGGAAAGATTCAAATCCCACTTATTGACTACAATTGCGGTATTGGTCAATATTCCCTTGATTACTCATAAACATATAATCCACCAGTTTAAGTAAAATGGGTGAAAATTATTTATATCTTTATTTTTTTTTACCCTAAATTATGAATACTAGACATCGTCCTCCCACGGCCCACCACCTCCACCCCCACCCCACCTCCTTCCTATCCTATGCATCGTATATTTTTTTCTTTATATTTTCAATCATTCATCTATATAAAATTTCTTTGTATTAAAAATTGATATTTATTTTTTCAACAAAGTATTTATAATTTTTTAATTAAATTCATTAATATTATAAGTAGAATAATTCTTGTATGAATTTCTCTCAAAGTTTATTCTATATTTTTTATTATTGCTATTTTAATATTAATGTACGAGTGTGTATATATTAAAAAATTTAACTTCTCTTATTCTTTATTGTCCATACAAATAAACGAATTTTGATTATCATTAATAGAATATTTTTTAAAATTATAATTTAAAAATCATTTATAATATGAATAGATAATATTTTAGGAACTTGTTACATAATATACCTCTATTTGAGTTTTGATTATTATTATTTATAAAGTTAATTTTATTTGGCTAATTTATTTCATTATTGAATGTCACTAATTTATATACTCTATGAGTATTTCTTGTTTTTTAATTTCGATAATAACTTTTATTTTCTACAGAAAATTCGTTGCATAGATTAAAATATAAATATTATTAAGATTTTAAAAAACGTAAAAAATAAAGATTAATAATGTTATGATAAAATAGGCATTTAACAAAGATAATTAGAACAAAGGAGAAAATAACTATGGTTCATAGTTGAGGGAGAGTTGATTTTTAATGGAGAGTTGAATGATTTTTTTTTTCATGACTAAAATCTTATATCCTTGTCTTTTTTTTCTTGCCCATTTACGGAAGTTTAAACTAATGTACAATTACCATCACTGTAATAGTTGGAATAAAACTTCCAAATGATGATAAAATATTATAATCATATGGGGAAGAAATCTATTTTCAGAGTACGCACCTCACGCGCACATCAAAGGTGGACTTCTGATCCCACAACGTCCTCTCTGATGAGGTCTGACCCAACCATCATCCCCTCCAGTACATCCGATGAGTGCCGCGCTACAATGGGAATAAAGGTTAGTTCTAATTCTCGAAAACGATCCATCTGTATTTTTATTTTGAAATTGGCTAAAAGTAAAGTAAGTCATAGAAATTTAGATTAAAAAAATAATATAATTTTTTTAATATGTTAAGTTTTTAATGTTAGCTAGATGATGCACCAATGTGACATACTAATTAATAAAGTTGAAATAAATTACATGAGATTAAAGTTTTAAATCTCAATAGAGATAAAAATGATAATATTTTCGTATGAGTCTAAACCTCGGCAGAAAATTAGCTTGATACTTGTGTTAGTAAGAAAAAATTAGTATATGATAAATTAATAGAGGTGCGTTCAAATGGATGAAGACTATTACTCTTCCGTTTCATTTTACTTAGCTTTTGTTTGCTTGATACTCTCTTTAAAATATTATTTATAAGAAGTTTATATTACTAAATTATATTTATAGATTAGACTTCAAAAATATTAATTTAACTATTATTAATTTATATAATTATTTAATGATACAAATGATATAAATCTATCTTGCTTTGCTCAAATGAATAATTAAAAGGAAAAAATATTTGAGCAAACCATAGAAATCTCACAAGTTTAGGTCATAATTATGTGCCCTCGCATCAGTTTTGGGAATTACTCTATGTGCCCACTTTCCTTGATAGATATGTGTATCTAACACACTTAGATACATGTATCTTGGTTACATGCGAGTCAAATTAGGTGTAATTTTCTCAAGATACATTATTTTCAAGCATGATTTGCATGTATCTAAGACAGACTGAGCCTCTTCTTCGCCTCTCTCATATCTCTCTTGCCTCTCTCTTCTCTTGCTTGTCTCACTCCCTCTCTCGCTCGTCTCTCCCGCTATGTATCTGTATTTCAGAAATATTCGATATCAAAGATACATGTATCAAATATCAAATATTCATGTTGGCTCTCTCGATCGCCTCTAACCTATTTTGCTCGCCTCTCTCTCTCTTGCTAACCTTTTTTTCTATATATTCATAATTCAGAATGCATCTAATATCAAAGATACATATACATATATCTAGTTTTAAAAAATACATTATACATTCATTATGTGTCACGACTCAAGCCTAGGGCCTAGACATGACATGGCGAATGAGGAACCCGAAAGTACCTCAAACAAGCCACTTAGCATTCTTTTAGCCTTTCATAGGTAATGACAATAAATAAACAAGCAGAAATCATAATAGTAAATCTTCAACTTACATATGTCCAACAATACCTCTAACTTTTAAATTTAACGGGGCTAAGACAAGTCCGTAGCTCACCCTCAATCATAATAGAAAGAAATATCATAGTAAGTGTCTAAAGATCTCAACATATTATAAGCTAGAAAGATAAAGGAATACTGTTCTCGAAACATGGGAACTCACCAAAAGTAGTCTTCAAATAAAATATCAACTAGCCACATAGGGGAGAACGAGGAGGAGTACCGGTCCCTACATGGTGATATCATGTAGGCAAAAGAGTATGCGTTAGTACTTTGAATGCACTAAGTATGTAAGCATGCACGAACATTGAGGAAACATTAAAACATTTATGTAATATAAAACATGATGCAATGCATGCATAATCAATCATATAGATATCCTTTAAAATATTCATTTTGTAGGAAAATGACCATAACCGACATTTAAGACCATGCGAGCTATTACATGGAATCCAACATAACCCCCTACGTTGGCTAGAGAGACTACTTGCCGGGTAGAACTCTGTCAACATCATTCATTTTTTTAACTTTAACTTTAAGGGCTTTCATGGATTCATTAGCCTAAGCCTACAAAGGCTCCTATGTTGGGACATAGTTAATGAGACAAGGGGTTGCTACTAGGATTTCCTTACCAAATCCCACCTCAATGAACCATTCGGTTCTAAGTCAATCCCACGGAATAGTTTAATACTTCAAAATAGTTATAGCATATAACTTGAGAATTAAAAATATCATACTCAGTTGAATAACTCATTAAAACATTTGGTGATTCAAATATGCAAGAATTATCCTTATAGCGTAAAGAATCCATCATTCATAGCATTTCATCATTCTTTTATTTTATAAGACTCCTTTTTATCATAGATATTGCTTTCATAAACATTCATTTGGAGTCAAAGCTTTTAAGTCAAACTTCATTGAAAACATAGTAAAACTAGGTGGGTTCAAATCACTTCAACTTGCAAACATGTATGTAAATGAATATGCATAAATACTTTGAAATCTATTAATTAAAAATTATGTTTTAAACAACTCACCATGAATTTCAAGAACCTTTAAAGAAATAAATAGAAATATTACTTGCAAACCATCAATTCATACACATGAAATCATGTTGCATCAAAATAGACCAATAATCATTAGTTTAACCATGATTCATGCTATTAAGTAAAAATAAGAATTACCCATAAGAAAATCTTATTTGAAATCAAGAGATTTAGTTGAAAGATTTTTGGACTACATGGGTGGAAGAACCCATGGATAAACACCATATAACTTAAAGTAAAACTTAAAGAAAATAAATATAATTTATCATATAATCAAAATACTTTAGGCATGAGAGTGGAAAGAATACTCTCATTGAAGCCTTACATACCTGGAATCAGAAGCGTTACTCAAAATTGAATGACTTAATAAGCACTCTTGAATCCTAGTATTATCTCCTCGCTGGAGCATTTTGTGTACTACCCAGAGTATATGAATCACCAGAATAGTATTTCTACACTACGAAGAAATTAAACTATATTTTGAGAATGTGTAAAGATGTGTATAGAGAGAAGAGTTGCTTGAGAAAGCTTGATGAACAAAATGATGAAATAAGGTGGATATTTATAGGTGTGAAAGAGGGACCTAACAGTAATTAAAATAATTATAAAAAAAATCTGAAAATTTAATGAAAGATTGTGATGTCATGGGTGATGTCAAATGGAGGACTATTGATGTCATGGGTGATGTCAAATGGATCTAGATCTTTCCATGGTTGGTGAGATGAACCTTCTTTTAACAAGATACCCTTTTTCGGAGCTGCGTTTGAAAAAGATAACTTCCCCATTAGGATATGGTGTATTAATATGAATTATTTCTCTAGAAGTCTAATTTTATGTCATTTAAGAATCAACCGATTTGGAGCATCCTATAGTGAGATATAATTTTTCTTCTATAAATACTCTATTTCATCACAACACCATGTCTTGCAATAATTAATTTATTTGACTTAATTAACCTTCAAAACATAAAATATAGTCTTCAAGAAAGTTGTAGGTAATGATATTTAGTTATTTAGAAATATGAATCACCTAATTTGGTCCATCCTGTTAAAAGTTATGCCCAAAATACCGAAGCGATATCATTTTCATCGAGAATTGGAACATCATATACAACGTTTTTAGGGGTGTTACATTATGTGTATCCGTGCATAAAGAGTGTAACACCTCAAAAATATCTAGCCCAGATCGCGCTGTGAACAGGTCAAAAAACACAAGTCTATAGAATTTTTTAAAATTATGAGTAGAATTTATAGATCGTAAAAGGAAGTACAACTCGTAGAAGCAATCCGTAGATGAGAATTTAAAAACAGGAAATTTGATCTGAGATGTTCGAATCAAGTCTACGAATTATAAATCCTTTTATGAGTTGTGGACTTGTGTCGTAGATAAATTTCATAAACTTGATTTTTCACCTGAACAGGAGGAACAATGACCCGGTCATGGATAGTTTTACGGCTCGTAGAAAGGGATTGTAAACCAAATTTTAGAACTCAAAAATTCTCTGATTATTATAGACACACTATATGATTTGTAGATTAATCTATGGACCGTAGATAGGTTTCATAAAATCAATCTTCAAAAATTTAGTATTTCTCTCTGATTTCGACAGACATGGACGAATGGTCCTTAGATGGAACCACGGACCGTAGATGGCCCTCATAGATGCCCTCCGACAGTTTTCAGTCAGGATCCTTTTAGTCTGTTCCTACTATTTTAATCCCTATACTATATTGTTTTGGTCTATTCTAAGTGGATTAAGAGATTATTATCAACCTAAGACATCCTTCACACGCATAGCACCCAAAATCTAAGATCAAGTATTCTCAAGGTTCCTCTCAAGCAAGAACTAGGATTTCAAGTTTCAAGTCTCCATTCAAGAAATTCAAGGTAAGGTTCTTCATTCTAGGTATATGGGATTTCACAACGCAAGCTAGACGTGACATGACGAATAGGATCCCAAAAGATCCTAAACAAAACTCTTAGCAAAATCATGACTTAACATAAAAATCAACATAAGAATGAAATGTGGAAGATAAGTCTTAAAACAATCTTATTATAGCGAATTTGATCAAAGGAAAATCTAAGAAATAATACTGATAATGTAAAAAATATACTAAGTCTGACACAGCCTCTAACTATCATAGATGGGGCATAGGACAATTCCTAGCTCGCTGAAATAATCTAAAAGAAAGGCATAAAAGAACTCATAATATGATTGTACCCTCGAAGCATGAGGACTCACTAAAGCAGTGCTACATAGACATGATCCAATATTAATCGCGAGGCGGGTGTGAGCGTCGTGACCTATATCATAAAATAATATAAATAAAGAAGTATGGAGTCAGTACTATAAAATATACTGAGCATGCAGAATGTACAATTTATGACATAAAATATGATAATGTAATGACCAAGCTAAAATATAGTAAAAGCCTTTAAAACACTATTAGAAATGTGAGACTATGAGGCCCCAAAGTTGAAAAGGTTGGAACTTTGACTTAAAAGGGGAATAATGGAAAATTGGGAGCTGGAGCTCGCAAATGGCACTTAGCGACTCACCAAGTAATTTGGGCGACTCACCCTTTACCCATGAGCTCGCCAAGTTGACTTGGGAGGAAGGTTCATGGTTCAAAAATGTTTGGCGAGGTACAAGTCAATTTGGTGACTCGCCTAAATTGGATTGGTGAGATGGAGACCTCGCCCTTTTGTTCAGAGAAGTTGGAAGGTCCAGAGGGAAATTACGCAAGAGAAGAATCAAGACAGAGACCTTTTGACTAGGAAGGCGAGCTACGTCGAGCTCACCAAATACATAAGAGATTTTCTCCCATAAACACCTGAGGTTGGCAAGTTAAGGCTGGAGTCGGCGACTGGGTCGGCGAGCACGACCTATCTTGCCTACTAGGTTCTCGATATATATTTTTAATGGTAATTTGGTCAATCCCGACTAAGCCAAAATGCTAAGACTATAACTACCCAAACCCTTTGAATCCTCTTCATTCACTTCTCAATCCTCTATTTCAATAATCTTCTCTCTAAAACACTCTCCCAAGGTTTCATCTTCAAAACAAGTTAAGGTTCAAGGAATCTCAAGTTCAAGTTTCCATAATCTTTGCACTAAGGCTTCATTTCTCAAGGTATGTGGGAGTTCACCAATCAATTTCATTGATTCATTGGTCCCTAAAGCATCCCAACTCTACAAATTCAATTTCACCCAATTTATGAGGGTTTCATGTCAATTCTTCATGGGTCCTTGTTAGTAGCTTCAATCAATTTTATTCTTCATTATCATGCATAAATTTACTATAATACATGATTTTCAAATTAGTTCACATGGACCCATACATTGAGTTATGATTTTAAATTATAAATTTTGAAACATATGAAATTATGATCTTGAATTAGATGACATATTTTATGAAAAACTATATTGATGATGTATTATGTTTCAATGATGTTTCAAGAAAGGTAGTAAGATTGTGAAAGGTTTTCTCACAACTCATGTTTAAGAGGTGAAAGACTTCTCTCACCAACTCATGGATTCTTATGAATCACTTATGTAATGAGCTAGACGTTATGACGATGTTTCAATGAATTTCATTGGGATAATGACTAAGCACCGAGAGGATTTTTAGGTGGAGTTCAGTCGAGTAGCCAAAGTAGCTACCCAAAGGAATTCTAGTAGCAACCTATAGTTCCTAACTATGTTGCCACTGTAGGTAGTCTTTATGGCTAAGCTAGTGTATCTACGTATAGCTCATGATGTTAAAAATGGTTCTTACGGAGAATATCTTGGAAAGTAGCCTCTCTCTTCTCGATGTGGGAGCAACATTAGATTCGATATAATAGCTCACATGGTCTTAAGTGTCGGTTAAGTTCTTATTCCACACAAAGGTATATGCTATGATATGATCTCTTATGTCAATTTTATGATGCATTGACCACATGATTATGATGTTTTAAATGTTTTCAAGTTTTACTCATACTTTCAAAGATATTGGTCATGCATTCCACATTCATATTGCGTATGTCCTATAATTATTGTTCATGCATGCTTCTCACATACTTAGTGCATTTCATCTACTAACGCATACTTTTGTCTACATTGTATCATAATGTAGGATTCGATGATCACGTTTCTCCCACACATGGCTAGAGTTACATTGATTGATACCACTTGATTGGTGAGTCCTCATGTATCAAGGGCGTAACTAATATGATTTTATGTTCTTTTTGCCTTGACATTTCTTTCTCTTATGGGTGAGCTGAAAACATGTCTTATACTCCCATCTAGACTATGTAGAGTCATGTTGAGACTATCATGAGTTGTAGTTCTGATTGTTCGAACATGTTGCTTAAGTATTTCTCTTATTGAGACTTCATTGAGACTTACCTTCCACTTATGTTTTTCTTTGGTGTTTAAGTTACCTTGTATATGCGATGTATGCTAAGAGGCTTTATTGAGGTCCCTCAGGATTTCGATCATTGTGTCACGTCTAGGGCCTAACTTGGATCATGAAAGAGACATGGTCAATGAAAAACTCGTATGTAAATCATCATTAAAAAATAACATAGTGAGAATCATAAGTCTTTGTAAGAGATATCATTAAACAAATAAATAATGTGAGCTATAACATGAAGTCCGATGTCATTATCTTACATTGAAAAGAGATTATCCTACTTGCCAAGATAAGGACTAAGATATTTAGGATCCACTAGCTTAAGATTTAATTATCCAATTGAGACATCATATGGGGATACGTAGATATGGGACCTATATTATTGCTCCTAGTCCACTCGATGCTAGGTAAACTCTCAACAAGAATAGTCAAATCACAGCATAGTCTTTAAAAAAGGTAAGAATCTTTGTGATATCAAGTTTATCATAAAATACTCAAAATCAAAGAAATAGCTCCTTAAAACATATTATGAACCTCAATCCAATTAAAGTCATAAATAAAACTTAATAAAAGGCATCTAAATCATGATAAGCTTTTAATAGAAAATCACACTTAAAGAAGTGGCTAAATCATGAAAAACCTTCGTGATGAGATTACTTTCCTTTTGAATCAAACCTTAGTTTTATAAAATTCATGTTGATATTTATGTAAAGCATCCTTAAAATCATAGTTCATAAATTCATGATACATGCGTAATTCTTCAAACATAGTTCATAATTATAAAATAGGCATAATGCATGGGTTCATATAAAACTTATCAAAAATATGTAATTAAGATCAATTAATTCATAATAAGATCAATTAAAGTGAAATAGATTATAATTGATTGAACTCAATGCAAGATCATCAAAATCTAAAGTTTAGGAAGAAATCATAAAGAGGAATTGAAAACTCTTTGGCACTCCATGAATGGAATGGATTCAATGGATGAATTTTTCATATACCTTGATGATCCTTAGCTATAAAACTGTAGAGGAGACTTGAGTTCTTGAAACCCTAGCTTTGTAGAGAATAAAATCTTGAGAGAGAAATCCTTGAGAGCCATAGAGAATTTTAGGTGAATGAGGGGAAGCTTGAAGGTCTTGGGTAGTTATAGCTCATGGGAATGAGTTCAAAATGGCATATCCTTAATATTAAAAGAATAGGATATGGCTAAAATAGCCCTGAAATAAAACTACCAAAGGGACTCTATAAGTCCTACCTACGGATCATACGTCCCTATACTGGCCATCCAAATGGCTTAAAAACAAAGCAGAAAAACCAAGTCTTTGAAGATCCCTCTATGACCCACTCCTATGAGACGTAGATACTCCTATGGTCCATGGACCTCTTCGTCCTGTACGACCTTAAAACCCAACTCTCTAAACTTCACTTTACAAACTAGTCTATGGTCTGTAGACCACCCTATGGGTCATAGGTCCCCTCATCTTGTTCAACTCTGAAAATACCCTCCATTGAATCTCAGTCTATGACCATTCCTATGGTTTGTAGGTCCATCTACGGACCGTCCTGTTAATCCATTGAAAGAGCCTTGAAACTTATAATCTTTCTCAACAAAAGGTCCCTCCTACAAACCCCATCTAACGAACATAGGACCTTGTACAGTCCGTAGATGGATCCGTCTGAACTGGCACCAGAAGAATTTTTCTGGAACTTTTTTTTAATCGCACTTTTTAACTTTCAGGGTGTTACATAGGATTTCATCAATGGGTATTTTTTTCACCCATTGTGTCACAAATAAACATTAGTTTTAGGTTTATGATTTCTTCAATAAACCTGGTGTTTTATGATCACATAGGTTATCAATACAAATCAATTCTTATTCATGAATAAGCCTTTTGCTTGCATGTTCTACTTACAATTCCATATTTTAAATGGTATTTTCATGAATTCTCAGTGTACAAGTATTTTCATGACTTAGAATTATGTTCTTCTAGAAGCATATTTTCATTAGGTTTCATGATTTTAGATACTTTCAGATAAAGTGTCTTTCAGATATTATCTATTTATCATGATTCATGAGCTACTCATTTATTTTCAGTTTATCAGTATAAGCCAAATTATCATATTATTACTATTTTTAGTTAAAAGCATATTTCCATGGGAGTTATTCTTAGAACCAAGAATATTTAGGGATGATGGGTCATGGTCAGCGTCCATAAAACCTTTAGTCTTAATCCCTAAGTCCCAAAACTACATGTCACCATAGGACTTATGGGGCTTTCCATCAGTTGAGACTGACTCCTTAATCTTTATATACATTAACTTAGTGAATTCAAATTAGCTTAGATCAGCCTTTGTACCCTGAAAAAGTATATTTGGCATTTTTACAAGGATTATAAATTAAACTCCATGTAGTAGCTCACATAATTATATGTCAGTTTTAGAATCTCCCACAATGAATCTTTCAGATTATCTCATGACCAAGCATTCAGTATTTCAGTACAAGATTATCAGTTTCATGTTACTTACTTGTTCATTCCATCAATATGTTATACAATTCAGCATATTCAGTTATCATGTTTATTATGCATTATCCTACATACAAAGTACATTCAAAGTATTGATCGCATAATTTTTGCCTATATTGTTTGATAATATAGGTTCGAATATTCAGCATTTGGGCCACAATTCTTCTGAGTTTTGATCAACGTAGTAGCTTGTTGGTAAGTCCTCATCATTTTGGGATGACTTATACCTTCTTTCCAGTCATTTACTTTTAGTTTCAGACTATTGGAGTTAGTTAGGGCTTGTCCTAACAACTCATTTAGTGGAGGCTTTCAGACAGTCGGAAAAAAAAATTAACTTATGTTAATCTTTCAGATATTTGTTTATTTCAGTGTTATGTTTACAAAGATATTTCAAATTTAGCTTCCGCGTTTATGTTCCAGTTTCTATTGCTTATATGTATGTCTTAGTATCATGCAAATCATGAGGTTATATTGGAGTCACTTGTGGCTCTAAGCACCATATCGCGACTAGAGAATAATCTCAGGTCTTAACAAACTTGATATCAGAGCATTAGGTTTAAGGTGTCTAATAGACGCATTAAGTAGAGTCTTGTTTGTGGGTGTGAAGCGTGTCATATCTATGAATAGGAGGCTATAAAATATGTTTGAAAATACTTCACTTCCTTCATACTATAAATCATGCGATAGAGTTTAACTCTATATAAATCTCCTTCTAACTCGTGCTATACACCTTTATAATATCATGCCTCTAAAAAGATCCCACTTCATAAGGAACAGGAATAGGGAACAACCAGCACTACTAGCACCACCAAATTTAGCAGACCCTTTGAATGACCAAGTATTTCATGCTGGGTTTAGGATTGCATTCCAAGTGCTATCTCAAGCCATGACTTCTCATGTGAATTGATAAGAGGTGTCCCCAATCAACCCAAATGGAAACACATCAGCTTCAAGGGTACAAGACTTTACTCTGATGAACCCTCAAGAGTTCCATAGCTCGAAGGTGGATGAGGATCCACAAGAGTTCATTGGGCATCCAGGAGATTATTAAGATTATGGTAATCACTCCAATTGAGAGTGTATATTTAGACTCTTATCAGTTGAAGGGAGTGGCTTAGTTATGGTACAAATAGTGGAAGGATCATAGGGTTGATGATGCAGGTCTAGTGGATTGGGACAAGTTTGAGGCTGCTTTTTTGGACAGGTTTTTTCCACTAGAGTTAAAGGAAGCAAAGGTCTAAGATTTCATCAATCGAAAGCAGGGAAACATGATAATGAAGGAGTACTCTTTGAAATTTACCCAACTTTCAAAGTATGTTTCAACTATGGTGGCCAACTCTAAGGCCAGTATGAGTAAGTTTGTCTCTGGTGTTTTTGGGACAGTAGTAAAGGAGTGCAGTATTGCATTGTTGATCAAAGATATGGACATCTCCCGCTTGATGACTCATGCTTTATATATTGTGGAAGAGAAGGTTAAGGAAAGTTCTAGGGATAGCAAGAGGGATCGAATAGATAATGTGGACTACTCTCAGTAAAAATCAGGATATGGCAGACATTTTCAGTTTCATTAGAAGTATTTGAACCCATCCCCATCTTTTGCTAGTGCTCTAGTGCCTAACTTCAAACAAGAGAACAAGAATAGAGCACCGGGATCTAAGTCATAGGGCAGTACTACTAATAGTTGCACCTTACTAATTTGCCGAAAGTATGGTAAGAGCCACCAAGGGGAGTGTATGACTGGTAGTGGTAGTTGTTTTAGATGTAGCAAGCTAGGTCAAAATATGAGAGATTGCCCATAAATTAGAAGTAACAGAAGGGACGTTCATCAGCAAACTCAGCCTAACACTACAGTAGCTCTAGCAGGTCGCCCTACTCAATAGGGTACCTCATCTAGTACTAATGGCGAATAGTGCCAAGGCAAGTTCTATGCTCTTCAAACTCAATAGGATCAGGAGGATTTCCCTTATGTAGTCACTAGTGTGAGTCTTTAATCTTTATGAACATGCATTGTTAGATCCAGGAGCTATACTTTTGTTTGTGACTCCTTATGTTGTAGTGACTTTTTAATGTCAATCTTGAAATCTTGTTAGAACCTTTTCTAGTCTCTACTCTTATTGGTGAGTCAGTTTTAGCTAAATAGGTATACAAAAATTTCCTAGTCTCAGTCTTTTAGAAAATCACCTTAGTTAATCTAGTAGAGCTAGACATGTTTGATTTTGAAATTATTCTTTACATGGACTGTTTACTCATGTTATGCCTCAGTTGACTGTAGAAGGGTAGTACTTCAGCGTCTATCAGTTTGTCTCTTACCTTAAGGCCAGAAATATGATTTATAAGAATTGTATCTATCATTTAGTTTGGTTTAAGGACTCCAATTACAAAAATCCAACCCTTCAATCAGTTCCAGTCATGCATAAATTTCCAGGAGTGTTTCCTAAAGATCTTCTTGGAGTCCCTCCTGAAAGGCAAATTAACTTTGTAATAGACCTTCTTTTAAATACCTAGCCTGGCTCCACCCATCCTTATAGAATGGCTCCGAGTGAACTAAAGAAGTTGAAATATCAGTTGAAGGACCTTCTAGATAAATGTTTCATCATACCCAACATCTCTCAATGGGGTGTTCCGATTCTCTTCTGCATAAGAAAAATGGTTCTCTCGTACATCAATTACCATCAATTGAACAAGGTCACCATCAAGAATAAGTATCTCATCCCCAAGATTGATGACTTGTTCGACCAACTTTAAGGTACCAGCTTGTTCTCTAAGATAGACCTCAAATCAGGTTATCACCATCTCAAAGTCAGAGAATGTGACATTCTGAAGAAAACCTTGAGACTCGGTATGATCACTATCAATTTGTGGTTATGTCTTTTGGACTAACAAATAATTCTGTAACTTTTATGGATTTGGTGAATAGGATGTTCAAACAGTATTTGGATATATTATTGTATTTATAGTTTATATTTTAATTTATTCTTATAGTAAGGATGATCAAGCAGGAGATTTGAGGATTATCTTATAGATTCTAAAGGATCGACAATTATTTTTTAAGTTCATCAAGTATGAATTCTAGTTGAGATCAGTAGTATTCCGGGCCATATAATCTCTGGAGAGGGCACACATGTTGATCCTCAAAAGAATTAAGTAGTTAAGAACTGGCCTAGACCTCTTTCTCCCTCAAATATCAGGAATTTCTTAGTTTAGCTGGTTACTACAGATGATTTGTGGAAGGATTCTCCTCTACTGCTTCTCTTTTATCCTGGTTGACTCAAAAAAAGGTCAAATTTCAGTGGTCCAAAGCTTGTGAGAAGTGTTTTCAAGACTTGAAAACTCGAATCACTTCATCCCCAGTTTCCACTCTACCAGAAGGTTCAGATAGGTTTGTGGTGTATTGTGATGTTTTTGAAATTGGCCTTGGATATGTGTTTATGAAACATGGTAAGTTCATAGCTTATTCCTCTAGGCAACTTAAAGTTTATGAGAAGAACTACCCGACTCACGATCTTGAGTAAGAAGCAGTGGTGTTTGCATTAAAGATTTCGAGGCACTATATTTATGGTATTCATGTGGATATGTTCACATATCATAAGAGTCTTAAGTATGTGTTCAATCAGAAGAGCTTGAATTTTTGCCAAATAAGATATCACGACCCAAGCCTAGGGCATAGATGTGACACGGCGATCGGGATTACGAGGGATTCCAACCAATCCATCTTTACATATATAAGGTAAAGTAAACATAATAATATAAGTGTAAGTATCAACTCAACATAGAAGTCGAAGACAATAAACTTCGACATAGGTCCAAAATGAACTACATCACTTTGAATGTCTAATCATGCCTCTATTCTAGAATTTGATGGGGGCTAAGAACAAGTTCCTAGCTCACCCAAAACATAAGAGAAAGTCAAAGTAGCAATATTAAAGGAAGTCATTTTCCTCGATGAATGAGGACTCACCAAGTTTTAAGTACTAAGCAACTCTAGCCACGAATAGGATGGTCGTCATCCGCTCCTACATTATGTGACAATGTAGGAAAAATATTTGTTACTACATACAAGGTACTAAGTATGTGACTTATGCATGAACAAGTAAAGGAACATGATCAATATGACATAATATGCATGACCAATATAATGAGCATGAAGTAAACTTAAAAGTATTTGAAAAATCTTATAAACTATGGTCAAAGCATCATAAACTTCATAATAATCTTTTATCTTTGCATATAATATGAATGTGGAATAAAACCTTTAACCGACATCTTAAGACCATGCGAGATATAACATGAAATCCGATATAACTTCCACATCGACAAGAGAGGCTACTTTCCAAGGTAGACTCCGTCAGAAACAACTTCAACTCAAAAGCTATATGTGGATCCACTATTTAGGCCATAGAGGAAACCTACGTGGATAACGTAGTTTGGAATATTAGTTTGCTACTAGGATTCTCTTGGGTAACTAACTGCGTTACCAGACTGAACCCCACCTATAGTTCCTCTCGATGCTTAGTCAATATCCCAACGGAATTCATTAAAACATGATCATAAACATTATAGGAAAAGATAGTAACTACCTATCAATCCCTCTTTATAAAATATATTAAGAGCAGCTCATTAACTTTAGCGATTCATAGTAATCCATAAACTTCGATGAGAATTGTTCTTATCACCATATTAAACATGATTGTCTGAGAATTGTACTTATTACTCCATAATAACTTTCTTGGATCATAATTGATTATTATCATAACTTTCATCATTAATTCATGAATCTTAACTTCATTGTAAATTCTTACTTTTGAAAATCATTGAATTCATAATCAACTCATGGAAAATCCTCCTTAAACTTTCATAATCATAATTAAAAGTAACTTTATGCATGGTCATTCATAATTTAACTTGAAATCATGCAATTCATGTAGAAACATGCTTATAATGATCAGAAATAACTTCTAAAAATGGAGTTGAAATAGTTCAATGCAATTCATCAAAACTAGGGTTAATAGATAATTGAAAATTAAAAGAACCTTTGAGAAAACCTTGGGACTCCATAGGTTAAAGGAACCCATGGATCAATTTTCACATACCTTGGTGAATTTACTCAGAAATTGAAGCAGAATCATTTTGCTTTTGAAACCCTTGCTTGAAGATTGGAGAGGAACCTTGAGAGAATTCTTTCGGTCTTTTCTTAGGAGAATTTTGAAGAATGATTTAGCATATAGGGAATTTAAAAGGGTTGGGTAGATATAAGCTTGAACTTAGCCATAATAGTGTCTAGGTTTATTGCACCAAACTTTGGGAAAAGATGTGATTGTCCTTTATTAAAACTAAATTTCAGACCTACGACTAGGGTCTTACGAGTCGTTCTTAAGTCTACAACTCGTAGACTTGAGCCGTCATGCATGCTTCTGAGAAGACCCTAATTTCAAGGTCTCTCATTCTTCCCTACTAGTCGTGTCTATGACTCGTCAATTGGACTATGAGTCGTAAACATGAATCATCCTACAGGGTATAAAAACCTACAAATTGAGGGTCTCAGAACTTTATGTATGAGTCGTCCTTATGGCTCATCAATAGGATGATGACTCATCCTGATGAGTGGTAGGACCTCACCTGAGCATAGTTCTGGACAAGTGCAAAGAATCCCTCTACGACTCATCTCTACCAGTCATAGAGTGAGTTATAATATTGAATTTAGTCAACATTTTATGGAATTTCTCCTTGGTTCTATCTTTTCGACTTCTGGAGTCTTACAATTTCTCCCTCTTAGGAACAGTCGTCCTTGAATGAGATTCAACTAGCATATAAAAGTCACGGAAAGATGACTAGAAACTCAATATGGACATGATGACACCTTAAAATGCATAGAACATGAAATTTTCTAACTCACATAAAACATGGCTTAAAAAATAAATTTCATGAACATGCATGCACACGAATGACATAAGAGGGACTGAATACATAGGAGTTTAGTTGATTTGAATAAGATAAACTTACTACCTTGGGCTTGAGTAGAGGTAAAAAGATACGGGTATCATTTTATCAATTCCGCCTCCACTTCCCAACTAGCACTCTCTGCTTGTTGATTTCTCCACAATATCATAACGAACACAACTTCTTTATTTCTTAGCTTCTTCACTTGCTGGTCTAAGATTTCCACCGGAACCTCTTCATAAGTTAAGTTCTCTTTAAATCTCACATCTTCTAATGGTACGATGGAATTTGGATCACCCACAAACTTCCTCAACACAGATACATGAATTACTGGGTGAACCATAGCTAACTCAAATGGAAAATCTAACTCATAAGCCACCTTGCCAATACGTCTCAATATTCTATAGGGTCCAACATACCTAGGACTCAATTTACCTTTCTTACCAAAATGCGTTACACCTTTCATGGGAGAAACCTTCAAATAAACCCAACCTTTAACCGCAAATTCAAGCTCTCTTTTCCTAACATCCGAATAGGACTTTTGACGGATTTGAGCCATCTTCAATCTTTTGCTTATAAGTATCACCTTCTCTATAGCATCTATTACCAAATCTGGACCAATCAAGGCCTTTTCACCTACTTCAAACCATCCAACTAGGGACCTACATCTACTCCCATACAATGCTTCAAAAGGAGCCATTTAGGATGCTAAAGTGATAACTATTATTGTAGGAAAACTCAATCAATGGTAGATACTCATCCCAACTTACTTTAAAAACAATCACACATGCGCTCAATATATCCTCAATGGTTTGGATCGGTCTTTCGGCTTGACCATCGGTTTGAGGATGGAAAGCAGTACTTAACTTAACCTTCATAACAAGACCCTTTTGAAAATGACTTCCAAAAGTGCGAAGTGAATTGTGTACCTAGATTTGATATAATGGACAAGGGAATACTAGGAATTCTTACCAATTTGCAAACATACAACTTAGCATAATCTTCGGCACCATAAGAAGTCTTAACCGGTACAAAATTAGCTGACTTAGTCATTCGATCCACAACTACCCAAATAGAATCATATTGTTTCTTAGTATGAGGTAAACCCGTCACAAAGTCCATATTCATGTCTTTCCAATTCCAAGTAGGAATTTTAATATTTTTAGCTAAACCTCCTAATTTTTGATTCTCAACCTTTACTTGTTTATAATTTGACACTTAGCCACGAACTCTACTATATGCTTCCTCATGATATTCCACCAAAACACTTCTCTTAAATCATGATACATCTTAGTAGATCCCAAGTGAATTGAATACCGAGAACCATGGGTCTCATTCAATATCAACTCTCCTAACCCATCAACGTTAGGAACACACAAATGACCTTGGTAGTGAAGTACACCATCTTCCCCTTGGGAGAAAGCCTTAATCTCTTTTTTAACAACCAACTTCTTTAATTCAACTAACTAGGATCATTGTCTTGCTTGTCCTTGACATCCACTATTCTAACTGATTTGAATAAGAATACATCCATCATTGGAATCAACCAATCATACCCCTAATCGAGCTAGTCTATGCATATATTTAACCAACTCATTCTTACCCTCTTCAACATAGACAAACTATTCATAAATAATCTACTAAGTGTATCGGTAACCATATTAACCTTACCTAGATGGTACAATACACTCATGTCATAGTCCTTCAATAATTCAAGCTATCCCTTTATCGAAGGTTCAAGTATTTTTGCTTAAACACATATTGTAGACTCTTATGATAGGTGAACACATCCACATGGAACCATAAATATAGTGTCTCTAAATTTTCAAAGGAAACACAACTTCCGCTAGTCCTAAATCATGAGTCGGATAGTTCTTTTTATGCACTTTAAGTTGCCTAGAAGAATAGGCTATCACCTTACCATATTGCATCAACACACAACCAAGACCAACCATTGAAGTATCACAATACACAATAAAATCATCAGACCCTTCTGGTATGGTCAAAATAGGGGTTGTAGTAAGACGATCTTTCAACTCTTAGAAACTCTTCTCACAAGCTTCTGACTATTGGAATTTTACTTTCTTTTTAGTTAACTTAGTCAAAGGTGATGATATCGATGAAAACTCTTCTACAAACCTTCTATAGTATCCGTCTAGGTCCAAGAAACTTCTAATATCCGAAGAGGACAACAGCCTAGGCCAATTCTTAACCTCTTCGTTTTCTTAAGATTAACCATAATCCCTTCACCAGACACACTGTGACCAAGGAAAGCAACCTCTCTTAACCAAATCTCACACTTATTGAATTTGGCAAATAATTGCTTATCCCGTAGAGTTTGCAAACAATTCTCAAGTGATTGGCATGATCCTCCTCATTTCGAGAGTAAACCAAATATCATCAATAAACAAAATTACAAACATATCCAAATATTATTTAAACACCCTATTTATCAAGTCCATGAATGTCGTGGGGGCATTGGTCAAACCAAATGACATAACTAAGAATTCAAAATGGCCATATCTTGTTCGAAATGTCATCTTGGAAATATCACACTCCCTCACCTTTAGTTGGTGATAACTGGAACGGAGATCAATCTGAGAGAAGTAACTTTCCCCTTTCAATTGGTCAAACAAATCATCTATCCTCGAAATTAGGTATTTATTCTTGATGGTTACTTTTCTCAATTGCAGGTAATTAATACACATACGAAGCAAACCATCCTTCTTTCTACCAAACAAAACAGGAGCACTCTAAGGGGATATACTTGGTCTAATGAAACCTTTGTCTAATAAATCTTTCAATTGATCCTTTAACTCTTTTAGTTCTATTAGAGTCATTCGGTACGGAAGAATAGAAATGGGTTGAGTATCAGAAAGAATATCTATGCCAAAATCAACTTTCCTTTCGGGAAGAACACCGAGCAGATCACCAGGAAACACATTCGGAAACTCATTAACAATAGGGACCGACTATAGAGTAGGGACTTCAAAATTAGTATCCCTAACCCTCACAAGATGGTAGATGCAACCCTTGGAAATTATTTTTTGAGCTTTAAGGCATGAAATGAATTGACCTTTGAACACGGAATTACTACCCTTCCATTTTAGGACCAGCTCATTAGGGAATTGGAACTTAGCCACTCTGGTTCTACAATCAATAGAAGTATAGCATGCATATAGCCAATCCATACCAAGGATAATATCAAAATCGATCATCTCAAGCTCAACTAGATCACTTGGAGTAACTTTATGGAAAACCAAAATTGGACAATTTCTATAGACCCTCTTAGCCACAACTGACTCACCTACTAAAGTATAAATGGAAAAAGTCTCTAATAATATTTCGGGGCTAACATCAAATCTCATGGCCACATAGGGAGTAACAAAAGATAAATCTACACCTGGATCAAGCAAAGCATAAACATTATAGTAAAAGACCCATAACATATCAGTAACAACATTGGGGGTTTCCTCCACCACTTGCCTATAATAAAGAGCAAAGAACCAGCTGTTGAGTTGACCACCCTTTGATTGAGCTTGGCCACCTTGTTGAACTTGGCCTCCATGAGAAACTTTTCCTTGAGGACGACCATCTTTAACCTTCACTCATTAGCATGATGACTCATCTTTCCACATCAATAGCACATATTCAAATCCGTGAGACATTCTCCCTTGTAGTTCTTTTAATACTTCTTGTATGTGGGGGTAACTTGGCCAATAAGAGCACCTCCTTAGGGCTTAGGGTTGGGCACCCTATTCTTGCCAAACCTTGGAGTAGTAGTATTTGAAAAACCTTGCCTGGAATACCTTTAGAGAAAATGAGGATGCCTACCACTTCTTAAATTAACATGAGAGGAATCACCACCATCGATCTTTACCCTCTTGGACTCCCTATTTTTCTCCTTTAGCTTGTCACTCTCTATTTTCTCTGCATAGGTCATAAGTCTAGATATGTCCATCTCCCGAATCAACATAGCCATATTATATTTTTTATAAACTACATCTGATACACCCCACATAAATTTGCTCAAGCCCTTGGGTTAGCAACGATAAATGGAGAATATTTCGACAATTGGGTAAACTTGAGGGTATACTCTCTTACACTCATACCACCTTGCTTAAGGTTGATGAATTCTTGTACTTGGGCTTTCCTCAACTCTAACAGGAGAAAGCGATCAAGAAACACTCCATTGAATTCATCCTAAGTCATGGGATTCGCCTCTCTAGGCCTCTTATCTTTCCATTGATCAAACCAAATACGAGCAACACCCTTCAATTGGTAATTAGCCAACTCCTCCCTCTCAACCATGCTAATTTCTATGATCTCCACTATCTTGTGAATGCTATTAATAAACTCTTATGTACCCTCTTCCACCGTAGAACCCCAAAACTCTAGAGAAGTCATTCTTATGAAGTCATGAACCCTTGTTGTCGTCGTACCCATATTTAGGTTCAAGGGAGAAACCACCTCACAATTTTTTTGTAATGTAACAGCTTGAGCAAGTACTTGAAAGGCCACTCAGAACTTGACATTAGAGACTTGGTCATCTAAGGGGTCATTCGGAGATTGTTGCCCCTTTTCAACCACATTCCTTTGATTGGGGTATCTTTATGGAGGCATTTTCTGAAAATCACAAAGAAAAATTATTAGAAGGGAAAGCCTTAGAGTACCACTCAATCGCATGACATAGATCATGAAAGAAGTAAGATTTTCTTAAGATGCTTCATACCCTCTTATTCATAGATATGGCACACTTCATACCGATGAACAATACTCTACAAAATGAGGCACGTTAGGATCCCCAGGACACTCATAAACCTTGTGCTCTGATGTCAAGTTTGTCATGACCTAAGCATAGTGCGTAGATGTGATACGAGGATCGAGATTATGAGGGATCCCAGCCAAGCCATCTTAGTATACATTGCATAAATAAGGTAAAGGAAACATAAAAATATAAGCAGAACCATCAGCTCAACATAAAGGTTGAAGACAATAAACTTCAACATAGGTCCAAAATGGACTACATCACTTTTAATGTCAAATTATGCCTCTATTCTAGACTTTGATGGGGGCTTAGTAAAAGTTTCGAACTCACCCGAAACATAAGAGAAAGTCAAAGTAGCAATATACAAGAGATCCATTGTCCTCGAAGAATAAGGACTCACCAACTTTTGAGTACTAAGCAACTCTAGCCATGAACAGGATGGTGGTTGTCCACTTCTACATTATGAGACAATGTAGGTAAAATATATGTCAGTAGATAGAAGGTACTAAGTATGTGAGTTATGCATGAACAAGTGAAGGAACATGATCAATATGACAAAAGATGCATGACCAATATAATGAGCATGAAGTAAACTTAAAGTATTTGAAACATCTTGTAAACTATGGTCAAAGCATCATAAACTTCATAATAACCTTTCATCTATGCATATAACTTGAATGTGGGATAAGACCTTTAATTGGCATCTTACGACCATGCGAGCTATAACATAGAATTCGATGTAACTCCCACATCAAGAAGAGAGATGCTACTTTCCAAGGTCATGAGAAATAACTTCAACTCAAAAGCTATATGTGGATCCAATAGCTAGGCCATAAAGGCAACCTATATGGGTAACTTAGTTTGGGACTTTAGGTTTCTACTAGGATTCCCTTGGGTAATTAACTACGTTACCGGACCAAACCCCACCTATAGGTCCTCTCGGTGCTTAGTCAATATACCAAGGGAATTCATTAAAACATGATCATAAATATTATAGGTAAATATAGTAACTACCTATCAATCCTTCTTTATAAATCATATAAAGAGTAGCTCACTAACTTTAGCATTTCATAGGAATCCATAAACTTCGGTGGGAATTATCCTTATCACCATCTTAAACATGATTGTATGAGAATTTTACTTATCACACCATAATACTTTTTTTGGATCATAATTGATCATCGTCATAACTTTCATCATTTATTCTTGAATCTTAACTTCATTCATAAAAACTTACTTTTAAAAATCATTGAATTCATAATCAACTCATGGAAATTCATCTTTAAATTTCATAATCATAATTGAAATTAACTAATACATGCACATTCATAATTTAACTTGAAATCATGCAATTCCTATCGAAACAAGCTTATAATGATCATAGATAACTTCTAAAAATGTAGATGAAATAGCTTAAGGTAATTCATCAAAACTAGAGTTAATAGATAATTGAAAATTGAAAGAACCTTTGAGAAAACATTGGAACTCCATAGATGAAAAGAACCTATGGATTAACTCCCACATAGCTTGGTGAATTCACTCAGAAATTGAAGAAGAATCTGATTGCTTTTGAAACCCTATCTTGAATATTGGAGAGGAACCTTGAGAGAATTCTTTTGGCCTTGCCTTAGGAGACTTTTGAAGAATGATTTAGAATAGAGGAAATTTCAAAGGGTTGGGTAGATATAGGCTTCAACTTAGCCATAATAGTGTCTAGGTTCATTGAGCCAAACTTTGGGAAAAGACTAGATTGCCCTTCATTAAAACTAAATTTTGGACCTACGCTAGGGTCTTACGAGTCATTCTTAAGTCTACGACTTGTAGACTTGAGTCATCGTGCAGGCTTCTCAGAAGACCCTGATTTCAAGGTCTCTAATTAAGACCTTACGAGTTGTGTCTATGATTCATTAACTCGGCTATGAGTCGTATTGGAGAGGAACCTTGAGAGAATTCTTTTGACCTTGCCTTAGGAGAATTTTGAAGAATGATTTAGAATAGAGGGAATTTCAAAGGGTTGGGTAGATATAGGCTTCAACTTAGCCATAATAGTGTCTAGGTTCATTGAGCCAAACTTTGGAAAAAGACACGATTTCCCTTCATTAAAACTAAATTTTAGACCTACGCTAGGGTCTTACGAGTCGTTCTCAAGTCTACGACTCGTAGACTTGAGTCATCGTGCAAGCTTCTGAGAAGACCCTAATTTCAAGGTCTCTAATTCTTCCCTACGAGTCATGTATATGATTTATCAACTCGGCTATGAGTCGTAAACATGACTCATCTTGCAAGGTATAAAAACTTGCAAATTGAGGGTCTCTAAACTTTATGTACGAGTTGTCCTAACGACTCATCAATAGGATGATGACTAATCCTGTTAAGTTGTAGGACCTCACCTGAGCATAGTTCTAGAAAAGTGCAAAGACTCCCTCTACACCTTATCTCTATGAGTCATAGAATCCTTTATGATTCGTATAGTGAGTCGTAATATTGAATCCGATAAACATTTTAAGGAATTTCTCCTTGGTTTCATCTTTCTGACTTCCAAGGTCTTATATGAGATGGCTTGAGTTATTGAAGGACTATGACATGACATGATTTTCTTATACCACCTAGGCAAAGCCAATGTTATGGTGGATGCTCTCAGTAGGTTGTACATGTACATTGTTGCTTATATTGAGGAAGAGAAAAGGAAAATAGTTCGTGATGTTCACAGACTTACTCGTTTGGGAGTTCATTTGATGGATTCAGCAAATGGTGAAGTTATTATTCAAAATGACTTGGAATAGTCTCTTTGTGATAGATGTTAAGGCAAAATAGAATAATGAATCAACCTTAGTTGAGCTAAAGGAAACAATTCTTTAAAATGTTGTAGAGGCTTTCTCTCGGTAGGAACCACTTAATCCCACTTAGAATAGGTTAAAATGACATAGTATAAGAATTAAAAGAGTGGGAAAAGACCAAATTAATCCTGACTTAAAACTGACAGAGACCTCCTATGGTTACCTTACGCGGATCGTATAACCCTTCACAGTCCATGAAATAAGGAAAGAAAATTTGAGTTCTGGGTCTTTTCTTTACAGACCGTCTGTAGACCATCCCAATGGGGGTGGTGAAGGGAGAGCGCTCGTGAAACCTACTTAAACTTCCCTAATTCTGATCTTGGGCCAACAGATCCTTGCACGGCTTGTGGACCCTTTCATGACCCTTGAAAGGGTCCATACAAACCCCTTTTTCTATAATTTTTAGTTTCTTCTGATTTTCTAAGGTCTGGTCTAGGCTTAGAAACTTTTGAGGTGTTACGTGATTATATGAAGTTTTGAATATGTGAAGGTTTGAAGATTTGAAGATATGAAATTTCGAAGATATGGAGATATGAAGATTTGAATTTATGAAAATTTAAAGGTTTGAAGATATAAAGATTTGAATATATGAGGATTTGAAACTATGAAGATTTGATTATATGAAAATTTGAATGTTTGAATATATGAAGATTTAAATAGATGAGGATATGATAATATGAAGATTTGAAGATATGAATTTTTGAAGATTATATTAAAGTTGGAATTATGTCTGCAATTTGTATTAAAATTGTATTGTCCCTGTATTAAATTATATTATAAATTATTCTGGTTGGTATCACTATGAAGGGAGTGATGTCTGCCATATGTATCGTTCTTGAATGAAATATATATTATATGTATGTTATAAATTATTTTGTCTTGTTTTACTAAGAAAACACTGACACCCCCAAGGAACTATTCTTAGTAGGCACAAGATCATCTAAAAATAAAACATAGACAATAAGTAGAGACACAACTCCCACCATAAGGAAGGAAGAGTAGAAACTGTCAGAAATCATCGTCGTCTTCACCTATGAAACATCACTAATCCTGCAACAAGACTATGCCAAGTGGCATAGCAAGAGTAGTATCAATACAAACAACACGTACTGGTAGGCATCATCAGTTGATCCGAAACCCACCTTAGAAAATAAGGTAAATAATCATAAGAAAACATGCAATACGAAATTGCACCACCACCACTACACTAGTTACCACCACCACACTTGAACTCAACCCTTATCTTATTTTTCTAAGGGCTTTGATATTTATCATGTCATACCTTTAACCTTCTAATGTTCTTCAAGCCTAACACTTATCTTATCATAGCCTAGCCTTCTATAGCATAGAGGAGTTTCTGTAATATAGGTCACCACAAACTCTATCTAACCACCATTATCACATGCAACTATATGACCATCACATAATCAGCCTATATTTCCCCAAATCCCAAGCTAAGACACAAATCCTCTCCACTTGATCACACACAACATCATATCGACTATATGAAATAGGACATATAGCCACAACATAGCAAAGCAGATGATACACAACCATACTACAAATTTAGCATCACTTGGACTTCCAATTATTAACTTGAATCAATTTACACAATGAGAATGATCAATAACAATTCAAGAGCTAAGTAGTGGCTCTCTCATGGAATCCACAACCAAACTTCTAGTATACGGTGTGATACCCGATCCCAATAAAGTTAGTGTACCAGCGTGATACCCGATCTTATTATGTGTCAGTGTGGCACCTGTTCTAATAGTTAGTGTACCAACATGGTACCCGATCCAAATATACCAGTGTGGTACTCGATCTAACATGAATTCACACATTACAACTATAATCACAATGAATAGCCACACACTTGTACAATCATGTAATCCATTCTTTGCATGCAAATTGATCACAAGATGTCATTTCGATTCATGTTCTGTCCTTTTCCCTTATCATATTTTATGCGTACAAGTACAAGTAAAGTAGTTAATAGGCACATATAACAATTAATTCTGAAGTATGCATTACACGAGTAATTCATATAGGCATTCACATAAATACACACGTATATATTTTTTTTTATGTTTACACATGCCATAGACCAGTAATAGACCCTCTTATGGTCATGCTCTTGTTCTGAAACATTACCAATCATTTTAGAAGAAGTTACTCGTTATCAATCAATAACTAATCACCAAGGGGTCATACCTAAATAACTCACTCCTACTATAGGCAACAATAAGAACACATTCAGCCATTCAGACTCCTTTTCTGAAGGCCTAGACATGAAATCTCCCTCCAACTATGATACATTACGCAATGAGAATAGGTCTGTAACTACTCAGTTAAGTAAATCTAGCCTACATGGGCGTCAAGTAGCTTCTAAAGGATTCTAGCATAATTTCTGACCTCTAGTAGGTAAAACGATGGAGGTAGGCCTAAAATCCATAGGTTGTAGCCTTCCTTGTGGTAAGATCCCTTCTCTCTCTTCTTCACAAAACTAGGGCAACCTTTTGAAGGGTTTTAGGGTAATCCTCATCAATTTTACCACTAAAGGAGAGAAAGAGACTAAATGAATTCACGTTTCAGAGTTTCTTGCCTCGACGACCTTGACATGGCAGCCCAAATCCTGCTATAATGGCGCTGTTGTAGTAGGTACGCCTACTATGGGGGTACTTCCTTGGTTGGAAGATGTCTACTTTTATGAAGTTCCCACCAAGTCATCCTGATTATTTTTACATGAAGTATCTTTCTACATAACGGCAGTTCAGGTCATCACAATAAATACTAATTGATCCCTTGTTCATCCCTAAATGATAACACAGAAAGTGGGCTAAAGTCGATTGAGATATCTTCAAAAATAACAAAGAACACCATCACAACATCAGAAAGGATGCATACCCTGGGGCTTGGTCACAAAAGGACCTTTCTAATAGACTCAACGAAGAATAGAAAAAGAAACCAGGAAAAAAAATTCCCCTATCCCCCAGGTCAGACTCCACTATAATGGCACTATCCCACTATAGTAGTGTAGCTATAGCATGGTGATATAGGTGTGCCACTATAGCGGCAGCTATGGCAGGACAACAAGTTTAGTTTATTGAGGAAGAAGAATAGATTCATCCCATTTCCTTTCTTTACTCCCTAACTCCCAAATTCTCTCTCGATCACTCCATCTCGAACGTCGAATATAAGGTAATGATCTCGCTCCCTACTCTATTTACTTCATTCCTTAGTGATTATTGTATGCTAAGTATTAATAGAGTAGAATTGTTTTTGGTAGTTTTTCAAATAATTTGAATGGGTTACTTGATTTGATGAAATAATCATAGCATGGGAACTTCCCTTATATTTATAATGTCTCTACAACATTTTTGGCATAAGGATTATAGGGAAAAGGGCCGGAAATAGTTCTGAATTGGTAGGGAGAAGATGAACAATTATTCTTAGTGGAAACTTAAATTCAGACACTATTTAGAAGTGGTAATGCTAGAAGTTTTACATATTTAAGTAATGGCATACCTTAGGAACACTGACCTGAGATAAAATTAGAAAAAATAGGATTTTTGGGCTTAGGGGAGCCATGGACGCACCCTTGGAGTTTGAATAGGATGAAGGTTGCTATGGCGGCCTTTCTCCCTCTATAGAGAGAACCATTATAGTGGTACACTCTCGTTATTGCGACCCCATCATAGCGATACATAGCCCGCTATAGTGGGTGGCCGCGAAACAATGGCCTCCTAGCCAGCTTCAATTGGAAACTTTTCCTTTTCTAACATGGTTCTTGATTGGCAATGAGTTATAATATATACAGTCATGCAATTACAGATTCTTACTAACGGTGGTTAAAATAAATGAGGCGGACTTACCTTTTATCAGATTCCCCAATAACGCCAGTCAGGAAAGATATCATGACTACCGAGGAACAAAATTTCTATATGAGAGGGTCTTTCACATGTTGGGGTTAGCAAAGAAGGCACCTGATCTCCATATGAGGTTGGATGAGTTTAGTTAGGGTCCACTAGTGGAGTATCCCCTACCACGCGCTCAACATAGGTGAGGGAGTTCTATGCCCTCCTTCCCACTATGCATTGGGGGTGATCCCCACCCTATCATATAGACGTCCCATTGAGTATCCAGTTTATTAATGCAGTGTTGGAGGTGTCAAAGGTATCCAATGTAGAGTATGATGCCAAGAGGAGGGAGATAGATCTGACATGGCTTCGAGACACACTGGTTGAGGAGGAGTTTCTGGTTCGAGACACACGTTAGATCATATGACTCATCAAAAATTCGTTCATTAATCAAATTATAGTCTATCAATAGACCACCACAATAATCAATTATGACTTTTTTTCTAACCACAAAATCATTGAAACCCAAGCAATCATATCTCAAGTAATTTCAAGTATGCAGGCCAATGCACTTCACACGTTGATAGTCATTCAAGAAATACTATGCACATAATCACATCATGTCATTCAAATAAGTAGACTTCACACACTAGCAGTTATGAGGAAACACTATACACATAATCATAATTGCAAACTATATCACAAGCTTGTCGAATCTATTAACTTAATTTGCTTCATGGATGAATATTAGCCGATCATCAATGCTTTATCAACCTCTAAAGATAGATACTAATTGGAACCTTTTCAATACGATTTCCCTTTCTTATATTTCCTTCAGCCATGACAATGGTATCTAATTTACTTCATTAAGAAACCAATAGAAATCCAGAGATATTAACTAGACTCAACTCATACCACAAGCAATAAACTGCACAAAAGAAAAGAATAAATAGAACGACTTCCTGGAATACTTCATAGCTTCCTAAAGATTAGATGTGAACGTCAACACACCAATCTGCCAGAGTATATTCCACATTTGCTCTTGTATTGGGAGACCAGTAACCTGAGCTCTGATATCAATTTATCATAATCCAATCCATCGAGTCTTGTGGGCACCTACCCTAATACCTAGGTAGGAGAACTCTCCATCTCTGATGGTTACAATATGTGGAAAAAAATAAATCATAAGATAATAGCCTAAAAGTGTTTTGAAATAACCATAAATTGATATTAAGATACAAGTTATTTTACAAGAAAACATACTGACACCCCCAAGGAACTAGTCTGAAAAATCATAAGAGCTCTAAGAATAAAATTATCACTCCCCAATTCTAGACAGTAGGTGTGGCTAGAACTCAGAAATCATTATTGATTCTCGAGCGAACCCTTGACCTGGCTCTCTACTTAGGAAAAGAATCAACTTATTGCAAAACTATCTCAAATGGGCATGAACATATACAAAAATGCAAACTTCTCATAATTTATTTTCAAAATATCTGAATATAATATACTCAATGTTTTAAAACATAAACTTTGAAAATAAAACTGAATGTACTCAAAACTTTGTCTATCTCTAGTCTATGAAGCTTCTAAAACTGACTCTGAAAAAAGATACTAGAACAGCTCGCAACTACCTCAAAACTAGTATGTAACTACTAAAGTAAAGACTCAAGAGCTCCTCTAAATGTAAAGAGATCTCACCAAAAGCTAGATGGGAAACTATTCTTCAACGATGCGTCTGTTGAGGATCTCTATCACCTGTGTCTACATCATAACATTATACATTGCCAAATGATTTCAGTACACGGAATATATGGTATATAAAATAGCTGAAAAGAAACTTACTCAAGAATACTAAACTCAACTCAACTCTAAAATAGCTCAACTCAATAAAACACACAATACATATAAATAAGACAATGTTTTAAGTATATAAATAATTAAATGCAAATTAGTATGAAAATAATTATATTTTTACTCTTGGGGAGTTTCTCTAACTGACAACCATAACTGTGAGCCTCGTGATGATACAACAAACTGTTCATTGTCAGAACTATTCAATACCTTGCCTGGATAAAGGACGCAACTCATCTCATAGATCAAATAAAAGTCCTCAGTGAAGCTAATGAGGAGTCACCTAATTGAACGACACGGTCCTATTCTACGCTGACTACGTAGTTTATGGGGTTCAAGTTGTTTTATAATCTTACCTAAATCGATGTTAAATACTACTCTCAAAAATATATTTATTATGCTCATATCTCAAGTGATTCTATGTACTCAATTAACTCATTTAGTCTCATTGGACTTTACTCAATTAACTTAACTCTTCTCTTAAAAGAATTATACTTTCTCAATCTCAATAAATGCATAAAATATACTTTAACTTCTAAACTCAGTTTCAAAATAAGTATTTAAATGCATTATGACTCTAAAGGTCTATGGTCCTTAGTACTTGTTATGAGCTACTGTATTATTTATATAACCACAAACTAATTGAAAGTGAAAGGCATGGAAGCCAACCATAATCTTAGCTAAAATTTGGCCATATCATCATCTACTTCTTTCTGAATATATATAATTAACGATTTCTGTCCTTTTTCTTTTTTGCTATTATGAAAGAGATAATCAATGATTATTTGCTTATATATATCTTACTATATTAATGTTATATTTATCAAAATGAATCTTTTTACCCCCACAAAGATAAATATAAGATATATGTACATCATACACTTTAACTTTTCAACTCAGACTCAAAATAAATATTTAAATACATTATCACTCAAACTCATTTAGACTCGATAATGATCAAGCTCAAAACAGTGAACAAAATATTTCTCAAAACTCAAACTCAAGTTAAACTCTTTATCAATTAAAAAATGAAATACATCATTCCTTTTTCTCAAATTAATGCATAAAATATAAATAATACAAGTACTCAATTAGAGTCCATGTGAATGCAAACATGAATAATAATTTCAAGAATTCAAACTCATAAGAATGATCTCTGTATCAGTACTTATATAGGAAACTCAATGAAAGATTCGTAATTAAATCAAAACTCAGTATACAGGATTTAAACTTAAACTCAAAATTAAACTTGACTGAATGAAGATGTAGGGCACGGGGACAAACTCAGTCCAACGTTGTGATTAGCCTTACATACTTGGAAGATTGATGATCTAAGAAAAACTCGAAGAATTTGGTTGAAACACTTGAACCCTAGCTTTCCTCCTTCTCCCCAATCCTTGCTCTCAAAATATTCTAAGTGTTAATGAGAGAAAAACCTCATTGGGTAATGATAAGGGATTAAGTTTAGTCCCAAAATATCATGGTTTGGTTTTGGAAAGGTGGAAAAAGATCGGAATACCCCTCACTTAAAACTGGGTCTGAACCGCTACGGGCTCTTCTATGGACCATAGAAGATAGTCGTAGAAACTATGGTCCATAATTTGGACATTCTGGAAATTATTCAATGGGTCCATGACCATCTTTCTATAGGTCGTAAATCCTAGATGGGTTATCAAGGTCTCTAATAGACTTCATTGAATCAAAGGACTTTGGGGTCTACGGGTCCACCTTTATGGGTCGTACAAATTTATATGGGTCGTAGGATCTAAATGCACATTCTAGTAGCTACTGAAATGATTCACTGTGTCTACAATGACACCCTATGGGTCATAAAGAATTATATGAATCGTAACTTCGCTCGTAGGGTTGGTCTTACCAACCCAGAATTTGGTTAAGTGTCAAGGGGTTCTACGAACCCCTCCTACGACCCGTAGAACACTCTACAAATCGTAAGATTGGCCCGTAAACCACTGGTAGTGCTAAATTTCTTCTTTTCTATGGGTTCTCATAATTTATCTAAGTTAAAACAGCATGAGGTGTTACAAAATTTAGACAATAAGTAAAGACACAACTCCTACCATAAGAAAGAAAGAGTAAAAGAGGTTTGAGATCATCATCGTCTTCACCTATGAAATATCACGGATCCTACAACCAGACTATGCCAAGTGGTATAGCAAGAGTAGTATCAGTAAAAAAAAAATATACCGGTAGGTATCATTGATTGACCCAAAACCCACCACATAATATAAGCTAAATGATCGGAAGAAAACATGGAATACGAAAATGCACCACCACCACTACACTAGTTACCACCAACAAACTTGAACTCAACCCTTGTCTTATATCACTGCGGACTTTGATATTTATTATACCACCCCTTTATCCTTCCAATGCTCTTCAAGACTAGCACTTATCTGATAATAGCCTAGCTTTCTAGTACATGGAGGAGTTTCTGAAATACAGACCACCACTAACTCTGTCTAACAAACATTATCACATGCAACCATAGGACCGTCACATAATCAACCTCTAAGTCACCCAAATCTTGAGCTAACAACATATCAAATACTATTCACTTGATCACACACAATATAGTACCGATTATATGAAATATGACGATGGTCACAACATAGAAAAGCAAAAGATACACAACTGTACTTATCATATAGCATCACTCGGACTTCCAGTTATTAACTTGAATCAGTAAAACTATGAGCATGATCAATCACAATTCAACAGCCAAGTAATGGTTCTCTCATGGAACCCACACACAAACTGTTAGTGTACCATTTGGCACTCGATCCCAATATAATTAATTTATCGATGTGGCACCCAATTCAATTATGTGCCAGCATGGCACCTATTTCAATAATTAGTTTATCGATGCGATACCCTATCCAAATATACCACCGTGTTATCCTATCCAACATGAATTTACACATCACAAACACAACGATAGTGAATAGGCACACACACATTGGTACAACCACGTAATACATTCATTGCATGAAATTGATCACAAGATGTCATCTCGATTCATTTTATGTCCTTTCCCCTCATCATATTTTATGCACACAAGTACTAGTAAAGTAGTTAACAGGTACATGTAAAAATTAATCCCTGAGTATGTGTTACACGAGTAATTCACGTGGGCAATCACATAAATACACTTACATATATACATATCTCTATGTTGCCACATAGTCATTGACCGGTAATAGACTCTCTTATAGTCACGTTCTTGCTCTTAGGAATTACCAACCATTCTAGAAGGAGTTACTTAGATTATCAATCAGGAACCTACTCCTAATCACCGAGGGGTCATACCTACATAACTCACTCCTGCTCTAGGCAACAATAACAATACATTCAGCTATCCAGACTCCTTGCACGAAGGCCTAGACATGAAATCTCCCATCGACTACAATACATTATGCAATAGAAACAGGTCTATAACTACTCGATTAAAAAAACCTAGCCTACCTAGGCGCCAAGAAGCTAAAAGATTACAGAATAATGTTTTACTTTAAGAAGGCAAGACAATAGAGGTAGGCCTGAAATCCTTAGGTTGTAGCCTTCCTTGCGCTATGATCCCTTCTTTTGCTTCTTCCCAAGCCTAGGGAAACATTTTGAGGGGTTTTAAGGTGATCCTCGTCTATTTTATCACTAAAGGAGAGAAACAGGATAAATGAATTCGCGTTTCAGAGTTTCTGCCCCCGACGACCCCGCTATGGCGGCCCAAATTTCGTTATACCGGTGGCGATGTGGCGGGGTACGCCTGTTGTGGCGGGACATCCTTGGTTGGAAGACGTCTAATTTTACGAAGTTCCAACCATGTCATACCCATTATTTTTACATGAAGCGCCTTTCTACATAACGACAGTTCAGATCGTTACAATATGGTGATCTATTTATTTAATCCGTTACTACAAGAAATTTTTGATGAAGCCATGAAAATTGAGCAATTGGTAACTCAATATCTTTTATTCTAATGAAAATTCTTTTTATTTATCATCTATTTATCATCCACATTTTCCTATTTCTTATTTTCTATTTGCCTATTTCACGTGCGACACAAGATATATTCTCATGTTAAATTAAAAGCAAAGCAGAGATAAATTTGAATGTTGGATGGTATGCAGTGTGTTATTTAATATTTGAGTTCTTCTTTTTTTTATTTTTTATTTACGATTGAACTTTGAGTTTTCTAATTCTGTTTTTAATAGATCAAATTCTCTCACATGATGTTCAACATGTTGCTATTTTTCGACTGAAATGTATTAGAGTGGGTAAGTTTATCTTTTACTTTGTATTAACAGGAAAGTTTTGATTTATTCACTTAAGTGCACTTCATAATTTATATTTTTGTGTGTATTTGCTTGTTTTGCAGGTATTATGAAAGCAATTATAGTGTATTAAAAATAAAAAAGATACATCTAAAGCAAGAAAAAATACATGCGGTATTGGAATTGAAAGTTCTCTGACATATAAATTATTTACATATATAGATAAACTTATCTTTGTTAATAAATTATAATTTCATCGAATTTAAGAAAACCATTTTATAAACTAAACTGCATAATTTGATATAATTTCAACTTGAATATACAAAAATTATATATACAAATAACGGAATATGAATTGAGATAAAATTTTATTTGATAAGAATCATTAATTGAAACGAAGACTCCTTAAATTTAACCAAATACCACATCTAAAATATAAATATGTGATTTTTTAAATAGTGGATACACTTAGGAACATTTCTTTAGACTTCTTTTCATTTTTTTACTTGTGCCCTTAATATAAGTAACTTTTTAAATTATTATTATTATTATTGTAAATTTATATAATAGAAATCAGTATCATAAGAATTTTTTAAATTATTGTAATTTTGATAGCATGTAAAAAAGCTCTTTCAAACTAAAATGTTAATATAAGTAATTTTTTAATTTTTTTTTTTGTAAATTTATATTATAGAAATCAGTATCATAGGAATTTTTGAATTATTGTAATTTTGATAGCATGTAAATAGCTTTAACAAACTAAAATGTAGTACATAGTTACTTAGTTTATGTGATAGCACTGAAATCCTAAAATATTTAGATGTCATTTGTATACATGCACTTCTTTTTTTTTTTGCATTGATTTTGCATTTTCACGCATACATGCCCAAAAAATAATGTGTTTCTCAAATATTGTTGGCTCCTTTTTGATTACGTGGTTGGTTCTCGCCAGACAAAGTTCTTGAAAGCCATCCCTTTTTTTTCTCTCTTGAAATGCTCAACATATTCCTTCTAATCAATAGCAATTGATTAAAATTTTCACAAATGCATCTTAAAAAAAAAAAAAAGAAGCAGCAAAAGTTAATATACTTTTGAATTTGAATAAAAAATAAATTTTGAGTTGAATATGAGATAAAATTTATTCGTTAAAGATGAAAGTGGTAACTTAAGTTTTAAATCATTACCACTTCTAACATATTAAATTATGTTGGAGTCTTCTTTTAATTTATATTCCATTTTATCATTTTTATTATGCATAACAAGACTTATCATTCTAATTTCTAAGTTATACAAAATTTATCCATTATAAAGTTATAGGTAGATAAACCGTCAATCAATATCTCAATTTAAATTTTGTAGTAATATGAAATTATAATTTATAATAAATAGTCAATCAATTAATAACTCAAATTATATTATGTAATAGTACAAAGTTAAAATTTTAAATAAAATGTAATAGATAAATCTAAAAATGAAAAGGACAATGAAACAAAAGTTTAGAAATAAATTAAATTTCAAAAATGAGAAAAATACATATGAAAACTAATGTACAAAGATGTAGGTGGGTAGGGGTGGAAAGATAATATTTTAAACTAAGTTTGATAATAATTATGAAGCATTTCGATAATACACGTATAGCTGTTTATGAATTTGAAATTGAAGAAATATAAATAATAGAATAAATTTTTAAAAAAATTACAATTAAACAAAATAAATATATCTATTTCATACTAATAAAAAGAGTTCTTGGTTATATTAAGCCAAGTTATAAATTAATTAAAAAAAATTATAACTTTAAATAGTAAACAATGTAACAAAGAAAAAATATGAAACATAAATTATTTGATAATTACATGATTCTCTATTCGTATAGGTTTGATTAGTGCTGGCAATCCTAACCCATTTTTTGCTAACCCGTTCATATTTAAATGTGTTGGATGAGTGACTTTTAATAATGAGTCAAGTATGGGCCAACTGAAAATGAATCACAGATGAAATATGAGTAATATGAGTTTCTTCTATTCAGATTGGGTATCCAAACTTACTAAACATAACCATTCTTACAATTAAATTACCTTAACCACGTAAAGGCTACCTACTTTTTAACTTAAGATATTATTTGCTTATTTTTTTACTGTTATATTAATTTTCTATATATGTAATGTGTTTTATGGTAAAAAATGGAAGTATAGATGTTTGAAAAGTTGTACCTCTGTCAGCCTTTCTATTGCACAATTTTATCTACTTTTCTTTTTTACTGAATTACGAGTTTTGTCAATTAGTCTTATGAAATTAATCAGACATATTAAAAATAAATTTATTTTATCTTTTCACATAAATTATATTCCAATAATTAAACAAATGTTACCATTAACAAACTTAAATTGGATAATATATATATATATATATATATATATATATATATATATATATATATGGCCAAATCCATCGCTGGCCCCGTAAAGTTGGCGTCAACTTTCACTTAGACACTTAAACCAAGATATGTTCATTTTAGATACCTAATGTAAGGGTCTATTATGTCATTTTGACACTTTTTAATCAATCTGAAGTTTGAGTGTAGAGCGTGTATTACACTTTCCTCCACATAGATTAAGTGACCAATTAAATCCTGCCAACACTATCAACTTTACATGTCATATAACTTTAAAATTAAATACCCAAAACTTGATCTTCAACACAGTTCATTGTCTCTTCAGTTAAAAAAAACCCTCTTTTCCTCCTTCACCGATCAAAACCCACGCAAGTGTATGATGGTGCAATCTTGATTTTCATTCAATGCCCAAAACTTGAACTTCAACACACTGTGTCCATTGTCTCTTCAGTTCAAACGAAACCCTCTTCCTTCTTCACTGATCAAAACCTAGGTAAGTGTTTGAAAGTTCAATCTTTCTTGATTTTCATTTAATTCTTAGTTAGTACTAACTGTTATGTTTGTTTATGTTGCCAATTTCCAGGTTTAAAGGTTGAAATCAAGTGGAGATTGCATTTTTGTTGGGTGTTTTGACATTTGTATCAACTGCTTCTTGAAGTGACATTAGTTTGTGTTTGCATGTTTCATCCTTGAAGAAGAAGGTGTATGTTCTGGTTTGATTGTGTCTACTCTCTGTTAGCATTTTGTAACTAGGTTTTTTTTGGAAATTGCACTAATAAAGTAAGAATTTTTTTGGGTATTTCCTTGTTGAGAAATGGACGACTATATATTGACATATTTTCATCATGGGGCCATGTTATCGCAGACCCCTAATCCTACTTACAGAGGAGAAGTAGATGTATTTCTCGTTGCCATTGATAAAGATCATTTTAGCCTTGTTGAGTTTTTTTCATACACTGAAGACCTTGGGTACACAAATGTGAAGGATTTTTACTGTCAAAATGAAGTTAACAATGAATTTGTCCAAGTTACTTCTGATATTCAGTAGTTAGACTATGTGAAAGACTTAATAGATGGTGATGACTTTCATATTTATGTGGTTCATAAAATTGATGAGTTAGAGGAATTGCCAACTCTAGCTGGTCTTTTGCCATGGCCAAGCTCTGTTGATGTTGGAAATATGGAGAATAAGGTTGTTTCAGATGTGAATGAGACTGAGGATATTTCAAATGTGAATGAGTCAGATCTGCATAGTAGTGACTCGGATATAAATGTCATTCCTGATGAAGATGGTTCAGATGTTGATGAAGAATTGAGATCTTTTAGATCTAAAAGGAGGAACAAAAGAAATCCTAATCATAAGAAAAAAAAGTACCTGAAGAAATACCAGTAGGTGAAGCTGGTATTGATAGAGACTTTGAAGATATTGGAAGAAATAAGAAGGATAGATATGTTGGCAGATTAGGAGGTGATAAAGATTATATTGATAGCTTAGACTGTGATAGTGATAATAGCACAGATGTGGTAGATGAAGAAGTTGTTAGGGGTGTTGATCAACCAGGAAGAAGGAAGAGTAAAAATGTCAGGTATGATGCTGAATGTGAAGTTTCTATTTTTGAACTTGGAATAATTTTTGAAAATGCTAAACAATTTAGAAAGGCTTTGGCAAATTATGCAGTAGAAAATAATTATCAGATTAAGTTAAGGCCTAATGAAACTCATAGAGTGAGGGCTAAATGTAAATTCAAAGAAAAATACAAATGGTTGTGTTATGGTGCAACTGATAGAGATTCTGGTAACTTTTTGATCAAGAACTACCATCCTATACATAAGTGTTCTCCATCAAATAAGAATAAAATGTGTACAAGTAAATTCCTAGCAAATAAATTCAGGGATGAAATAACTAAACAATCATCCATAAAAATTTGGGAAATACAAGAATTGTGCAAGGAGAAGTTAGGATTGTATGTGGGTAGGACCATCTTTTACAAGGAAAAGCTAATGGTTCTTAGAGAATCCATGAGTGACTGGAATATGAAATTTGCAAGATTATGTGATTATGCTGAGGTTATAAAATAGACCAATCCTGGTAGTTCTATTTTTTTAAGAATGGATGGAGAAACTGCACTAGGAAAGAATTTATTTGTGTACTTCTATACGTGCTTGGAGGCATTGAAAAGGGGGTGGAAGGAAGGATGTAGAAGAATAATAGGATTTGATGGATGTTTCTTAAAGGATGCTTGCAAGGGTGAACTTCTAGTAGCAGTTGGCAAGAATGGAAACAATCAGATGTTTCCTATAGCCTGGGCAGTTGTAGATAAGAAAACTAAGCATAGTTGGAGTTTCTTCATCAATTACTTGAAAGAGGACCTGCAGTTGGGTATTGGACAGAGTCTTACTGTGATGGCAGATATACAAAAGGTAATTACATATTACATTTGCTAAAGCTATCAGATTATCTATTAAGTATTGAATTGCATTTTGTTTTCTTTGAAGGGTTTTCATGCAGCAGTTACTGAACTGCTACCAAATGCTGAAGTTAGAATGTGTGGTAGACACATTTGGTCTAATTGGAATCAAACCTAGAAAGGAGAGGAAAGGAGAAAACAATTTTAGAGATGTTCAAAGTCAAGTTTTGAAGTGAAGTTCAAGGATGAGCTTCATAAAATAAGAAAACTTGGTAAGGATATTTGTGCTGACTTATTGCATTATCTAAAGGTGTCATGGGTTAGGGCATTCTTTCAAGAGCATTCCAAATGTGATGTAGTTGAAAATAACATGTGTGAGACCTTTAATTCATGGATCATATCATGTAGACACAAATTTATAATAACCATGTTGGAGGAAATTAGGAGAAAGATAATGACAAGAACTGTGGACATGATCAAGTTTGCTAACACCTAGATATCTGATATTGCACCTATGGCTAGACTTATCTTAGAGGAGAATAAGGACAAGTCTAGAACATGTAAGGTATTTTGGAATGCGGATGTTGGGTTTGAGATTGGAGAAGGGGAGTACAGGCGTACAGGCATACAGTTAACTTGGCTGATAGAGTTTGTAGTTGTAGAACTTGGCAACTAAGAGGCATTCCATGCCAACATGATATTGTTGCTTTGTGCCACATAAAATAGGAGCCTGAACCTCTTGTGGAGCATTGGTATAAGAAGGATACCTTCTTAAAGGCTTATAGTCATTTCATCCAACCAATTTCAAATATGAAGATGTGGCCTGAAACTAACAATCCAAGGATTGAACCTCCTGAACCTAAACCAATGTCTGGCAGACCTGCAAGAAATAGAAGAAAGGGCAAAGATGAACGAAGAAAGAAGTATGGAATTTTTTTTAAACAAAGGGTGAAACAGACTTGTTCCATATGTAAACAACAAGGTCATAACAAGAGATATTGCAAGATAACATAATTTATACTTGCTTCTGTCTTTTTTAATCACTTGTTGAATTTTTAATGAACATATATTTTGTGATTAAATATTCAGGTTGCTGCTCAAACTTCAGAAGCAGCTACCCATAACTCACAATTTACTGGTCAAAGCTCACAAGGAAGTAGCCAACCTCAACCAAAAAACTTCAGTCAACCTGAACCAACAACATTCAACAAACCTGCATCAACTACATCAAGCAAGCATGCTTCTTCAATAACAGTTTGTGTTGATACAAGTCAAATACCTTAGAGGAGAAAAAAGACTGTTGGACAAAAGAGAAGAGTTGCAGTAACTGGAGAAGACTATGCAGGAGGGGGGGGGGACAAAGAAGCCATCATATGGTGGATCAAGTAATGTTGGATTTGGCATATTCACAAGTGCAAATGAAACCCAAATACTCAATGTATGTTGTTTTGTCCTTTGGTTACATACTAATCTTCAGTAGTGCAACATACTTATTAATTTTGGTTTCTCTTTTTCTGTAAAAATAGTCAGGGACTTCAAGTCAAAGGATTCTGTCAACAAGTTCAAATTTTAAGGATGCAAGTTCAACAGACATAGACCTTGGTTTTAATTCTAGAGGCTTGAGATGGAAAAATAGAGATGATGTCACTACCAACCAGTTGTAGAAAATGGCAAACAAAAAGAAGTAATAGCAGCTTGAAGTTTTGAATACTAACTGCGGATTGCTTAACAGCTTAACATAAATTTGTGGATTGTGTAATGTATTCAGTTTTGAGGATTGTGTAACCTTGTTAAACCAGTCCACTGATCTTCGTATTTAACATAATGCTAACTTTGAGTTCATTGTTGATTATGTTTTTACAGTTGCACTGTGATATTGTTAAATGTTTTTGATATTAAATTTGTGAAGTCTCTATTTTTGTTATTGGTATTAACCAGTCCACTCAATTTGAGTTACATTGTGCAGATATTTTGAACTTTTAATAAGTGAAATATGTATTCACATCAACAAGATGTGAATTGTGAATTGTATACAACAATAATATCAAAATACATACAAATGTGGCCTAGCTAGAAATTAACAGCAACAACAACAACATGAAGATTATTTCTTCACAGCAACAACAACATCACCCTTACATTAACTTTACAGCAACTTTACAACAACAACAACATCAAAATAATACTGCAAAATATAAGCAATTTTACAGCAGATTCTTGAACAAAATATAATGTTACTTTAAGGAAAAAAACACAACACATTTTAACAATTAGGCTTCAATCTCCATATTCCAAACACTACCAACCCAACAGCGATCACAACAACAATAAGTATATTTCTTGCTCGATTTATTTTTTCATCAAAAGCCTTGATTTTCTTCAACAAACTCCAGATCACCTTATTTGCTTGAGGAGGGTGTCGATATTCATACCAATAAAAAAATCACAGCCACCCATTTTCTATAAAATCAATCAGAAAAAAAAAAAATTAGAAATCCACAATTAACAGAAAATACTTATTCCTCTTTTGTTGTACTTATAGAAAATAAATGGAGCTTTAAGATTCACATTGAATAAAAGTTGCAATATATGAGTAAATTATCAACATAAAGAATTACTTTACCTTTGAAAGTTTACAAGTAAAAAATCTACGACCTGGATTTAGTTGAGTCCAAGAAGTCTTTAATAGTGCTTCATTACCATATTTACAATATCGACATTCATCCAAAGAGGCCATGGAAGAGTTGGAGAAGCTGGACATGGAAGTATAGGAGAAGAGTGAGAGAAAAACAAAGAAGAAGAGAGAAAAATAAAGAAGAAGAGAGAAAAACAAAGAACAAGAGAGAAGTGATTTTTGCCCTAAATCAGAGAAACAATCTAAGAAATTAGGGCAAAAATGAAGAAGAAGATGCATAAATATATAGATAAGAGGGATATGACCGTTATAGGCCAAGTCTGATGCCATATCAACTGAAAAAATAACTTCTACACGCCTCTAATAAGTGCAAAACACGCGAGGGTCTAGCTGATTAAAAAGTGTCAAAATGACACAATAGACCCTTACATTAGGTGTCTAAAATGAACATATCTTGTTTTAGGTGTCTAAGTGAAAGTTGATGCCAACGTTAAGGGGCCAGCGATGGATTTGGCCTACTGATAAAGTGAAAACTGAAGTATAATGCTAGTGCTAAATAAATAGTATATATATCCGGCTATTCTTATTGGTCATTTAAAATTGTCATACATTAAAGATGGAATCGAAGAAAATAAATACTTTCTTCATTTTGTAAAATGATAGATATTCAATTTTTTTTTGTTGTTGCAAAAGTGATAGCTAAAAAGGACAAAAAAATTAATTAACACAATTAAACAATCCAGGCAATCTAATCTTTCTTGAAATTTTTATAATTGTTGAATTATTTTTCTTACACTATAACAACTGAGTGAGAGACATAATTAAATCATCTTCCTAAAGCTACATCCCCTTATAAGTCGCTAATTCGATTTAGGAGATCATAAAGATGGATTAGGATTGTAATTTATCTGATTCATATTTTACCCAATCTATTTTTTATCCATATTAAATATGGGCAGATTGTTTTTGTCTAACCAATTTTTAACCTATCCAAATTTGATTCAATCCTCCATTTGCCACTATTAGGTTTGATTATGGAGGTATAAGGTGGGTGAGGGGAGGAGAAAGTACATTTCATTAAAAAATAATATAATAGTTGAGTTTTGTAAAATAATATAATTAACATGCTCTGAAAAAATATTATAATTAAAAGTAATATTTTTAATATTATCTGCATAGAAGGGATATGTACAGGAGCAATAAAGTCACAAAGACGATGACATGCTTGTTTTTTGTCATCAAATATGTCGCACTTACATTTCCTTCCGCGTGTCCAACTCCTTTAGGCTTTGCTTTAATATCAATTATTGCATTACAACATTTGTCCCCCTCTCTCTCTCATGTTTTCAAAGAGTTAAAATCGTACACTATTTACTTTCCTCCTCTCTCAGATTTGTCCAAAATCGTTTAACATATTGCCTTTTCCCTAGAAATCGACCCATAAAATGTTGTGTAAAAATTCATTGTTATTTTCTCTTGTAACTGCTTTCTTCATTTTTTCTTCCGTCACCCTTGGAGGATCTGAGTCTGATTTTCCTTCCTTCCAAACTACACCCATTTCAGGTATTCATTCTACTTTTTCCTTTGATTTCACTGTCTATCTTTGTGCTGATAGATAAATGGGTTCTTTCCTTTATAGGTGAAAGTAGGAATGAGAATGATGTGGTGGTGGTTTCATGGGGCACAAAAAGGTTTCTTGCTGAAGATGAACCTCCATTGAACTCATCACTTATCTTGGCTGCTAAAAGAACATATAGAAAAGACCCTCTCAACAATTTCAAAAGATACACTGGAGGGTGGAATATCAGTAACCGCCATTACTGGGCTGTAAGTATTCAAGCGGAACATACTTTCACAGGCTTGAAAGTTGATAATTTGTTATTGGGAAAGGAGTAACATCTCAAGAGACCTTTATTTTCAAATTAATTGCTCTAATTTTGGAATTCGGAGATATTACATAAATCACCACCTTATCTTCCCTTGGAATAATAAAGTTCAAATTTTTCTCTCTGTACAGGAAAAAATTACTATTATTTAGTGATATCAAATCTTTGTTTCAAACTTATTTACACCTCTTTTCTTGTGTTGTATTGATAAGAGGAAGCAAAAAAAAAGTAATGTAAAAATTCTTCAATATGATTTCAGAACAATAAGATTCTATCCATTCACTGCTAAGTGGTAGTTAAACAACTGCATTGAGTACCAAAAGATGTTACTCGTGTCATGACTAAGATTTTGCCTAATTTGGGAAGGGTAAAATGGTCCAGGCGATTGTCTTTGGAAAGACGGAAAAATTTCTTTCCACTACTCTGACGACTGTCATGAGTTATGCTACCACCATAATTTTCAATGGTGAGTCACCTGACTAGTAATGGAGAATCTCAGCTGATCTCCAGAATGCAGATACTTTACCTGAAATTGACAGTAATTTAATTTATGACAAAAGATTCTATATACCATCACCAGAGAGATTGCTATGTAGTATCATTCTTGTCCTGATACATTTCAAAGATTAAATTCATTATCATTTGATTGATCAGAGAGAAGTATGTAGTCAGAGATGCTCTTCAGTGACTTGAAACTTTAGTTTTGCTTATCACTATTCAGTATGATTAAAGATTTAGTCCATGGTCAGTGATGCTATATATGGTGTTATGTGACGACTTAAAATTGCCTTTGTGCCCTACAAAAATTCATGCAGAGAGCAAATTTTCATATTGCAAATGTTTCATTACCTGTTATAAATTGGATTCCAATCTGTACTATCGACAAATAAAACCTGGTATATGTTCTTTACCTTTTATAAATCGGATTCCAATCTGTACTATCGACAAATAAAACCTGGTATGTGTTCTTTAAAACATTTGTCCGACAATCTGTACTTGTCTGTGCATTCTCATTTTACCGTTTTCTGACTTTTAGCTATGAAGTATATACTTGGTTGTCTTTCTAAAAAATTTAGTTGCATAAAATCTATGTTCAATTGTTTCTTATGTTATATTTGTTTATGTGCAGTCTGTGGTTTTCACTGCAGCTCCATTCTTTGTCGTTGCGCTGATCTGGTTTGTGATCTTCGCGCTTTGCTTGTTGTTGATCTTTCTCTGCTACTGTTGCTGTAGAAGAGTTCCTTATGGCTACTCCCGAATAGCTTATGCTCTCTCCCTCATACTCCTCATACTTTTTACCATTGCTGCAGTGTATTCTCTCTCTCTCTCTCTCTCTCTCTCTCTCTCTGTCCACCTAGCATATACAAATGCTTATGGATCTTCTCTTGCATTACAAATACTGCCACTTTGCTCAACTTCTCACTCGCAAACATACACGTCACATTCCCGTTCTCTCTGTTCTGATGTGCCCATTTTGTAACTTGCACATTTTGTCACTTGTGCAGTGTTGGATGTATCATTTTGTACATTGGCCAGGGAAAGTTTCACAGCAGTACAATTAACACGTTGGATTATGTCGTCCATCAGGCAAATACCACAGCTGATAGTCTCAGAAACGTCTCAGGTTATCTAGCTGCAGCCAAACTTATTGCTGTGGATAAAGTTTTGCTTCCTGGTTCAGTCCAAACAGACATAGACCGCATCCAAACCAAGATCAATTCTTCTGCTAATACCCTCTCCACTAAAACAGAAGACAATAAGGATGACATAGCTCGTTTGGTAGAGTCTGTGTAAGTGAATGTCATAACAAGCTTGTTCTTTGCAATTTATATCTGTAGAATTTATACGATTGAATCGAGTTCTCGTACTTCTATGGGTGTGGATTATGGATCGATTTTGTCCTTTCATCTATTCAAAACTATTTAAGTCATCTATTCAAAGTATTTATTTTGCGGGTCATGTCTTTAAAGGTAAGTTTTATAAAGTGGTGGTTAGGTTAGTTATGATGCGAAGTGTTATCCAATCAACAACTCATGTCAAGAAGATGCAAGTAGCGAAAATAAAAATTTTGAGATGGATGTATGGGCATACTTGGAGAGATAGGATAAAAAATGAAGCTATCTGGGACAAGGTGGGAGTGACCTTCACGGTGGACAAGATGAGGGAGGCTAGGCTGAGAAGGTTTGGGCACGTGAATAGAAGATACATTGATGCCCCAGTGAGGAGGCATGAGAGGTTGGCTATAGTGAATATAAGAAGAGGTAGAGGTAGGCCAAAGAAGTCTTGAGGAGAGGTGATTAAACAAGATATGACACTTCTGCAGCTTATGAGAACATAACCCTAGATAGGAAAATATGAAGGTCGAGGATTAAGTTAGAAGATTAGTAGGTAGTTGAGCGTGTTTTCCTTTTTACTGTTACTAGTATTACTCTCCTACTATCATATTCTTCGATTTTAATATTACATGTTGTTTTCCTTTGCTTTAGCAATCATATTATTTGTTGCTGCTATAATTCTATTCTTCATTGTTTTTACTTTACATGTTGTTTGTGATGCTTTACTTGAGCCGAGGGTCTATCAGAAACAATCTCTCTACCTTTACAAGGGAAGGGTAAGGCTGTGCACAACACCCTCCCCAGACCCCACTTGTGCACAACCTCTCTACTTCTTTTCTGTCTCATCTTTGTTCTTTCCATTTGAATAGTTCTAACTCAACATTTTGAGAGATACTTTGTGATGTTCTTGCTTATCTAGTTGCACTTCAATCCACCAAACACACATACACCAAGACCTGGGCCCAGGTTCTCTTTCCTTTGCTGTTCTGGGTTCTAAAATGCCGGTGGTAATATTCATGCAGGAGATTGGCTCTTATTATTCTATCAGCCATTATGCTTCTTTTGACATTTCTGGGATTTGGTAAGATGACCATTACATTAGAATTCTGAGTGTAATAAATTCTACTTATAATTTTTCTTTGTTTTCTTTTCTCCTTCCAGTATTTTCAATTTTCGGGATGCAGGCTTTCGTTTACATGTAAGTGAACATTTTATATTACTAGGCTGTTCTTTCTTTCTTTATTTCGTTTCCTTGTCTCTGCTCTTCTGTTTAAAAGTATGTTCTGTTCTATTTTGTGCAGCTTGGTGATTTTTGGATGGATTCTTGTCACTGGAACTTTATTTTTGTGTGGCATATTTCTTGTTCTTCACAAGTAAGCTCTGTTCTGTATTTAACTTCTCACTGCATACTGTTTTACTACGTTTAAGAACTAAACCACGTTTTTTCTTGCGTGTGGAAAATCTTCTCATTGTGCGTACAGCTTCAAGTTGTTGGTTCTGCTATTTTATCCCTGAAAGGATATCCAAAGTTAACTTCAATGTGATGTTAGATTCAGCTTAGTTCTGCATTTCTGCAGCCATAATCAACATAAAATTGCTGGTCTCAGCTGAGGGTAGCCAGCCAGGCTTTAGATATTAGTATTTGATTATTTACACTTTAAATTTACGAACGACCTTTTACCTTCCTATTATTGTTTAAAGTGGAATTAATATCCCCATGAATGATGATGTGGCAGAGAAAGTGTATTCAAATTCTTGAAAGAGTGCGAGAGACGTAAAAACTGCTAAAAGCTGATTATATTGTCCAGGTGCCAATCTTCAATTGGATATTATATAATAATTAGACTTAACATTAAAAATCTATTTTCTTTTTTACTTTCTTCTTTATTTTCCTTTTGTTCTTTTTCTCTTTCTCTTTCTTTGTTCTGTTAGACCCATCAAATTTCCACCACCCACCATCTCCCTTTTCTTGGTGAGAAGCCACAGAACTAGCAAGAATCAATTTTATCTGTGCTATGTTTTTTGTACTTCCTTTCTTTTTTGTTTTTTATTCTTTTTTTTGTTTTTTTCAGACCCACCAATTTTCCACCACGGCTCTTAGTGCCACCATTTCTGTTTTTCAGGCAGAGAAGCTCACCGTCCTGAAAGGTATGAAACAGGCAGAGAAGTAAAGCCAGTAGAAAAAACAATCCATCACCGATTTTTACAACTTTTATGCGTGAACTACTCCAGTAGAATACACTGATTTGAGAACCAACAACATAGAATCTGCTACAGCTTTTAATTTCTATGATATGCCGGATTTTCTGGTTGGAAATATCTGTTGACTGTTGAAATTGAAAATTGCGATTTACTTAGCAATAAGGTACAAATGTGGATCCAAAAACAAATTTGCTGAATAAAACCTATTATGTGTATGTTTTAAATCTGCCATTGTCTTGTATTTTAATATATTTCCTTATGGGTGTGCATGAGTTTTCTGAATTATTTTAGCTGTGATATATTATTGGCTTAAATGATTTAAGTGGAATAATATGAATTTTCTTATGCTTTCCATTCTTAGAATTAGGTGACTTTGTTCAGTGTGGTATAGCATGAATTAGGTGTTCTGATCATTTTTTTTATCTGTTGGCCGAAAAACATGAGATTTCCTGTGAAGATTGGGGAGAGAATGGAGAAAAAGAGGAAGATGAGAGGAGGTAACAGAACTAGGGAGGGTTTTACTAAAAAATGAGATAAAATATGAAAAAGGTTCAAATGACACATTTCCGCATGTGTATACAAGACTAGGACAAAATCTGGTCGTGTCATTTTAGGGAGATATTAATTCCACTTCAAACAAGAATTGTGGGGTGGGCAGGTGGGGAGGTAAAAGGTAGCCCGTAAAGTTAAAAGTGTATAAATGGCTTTTCTGGACAACTACAAGGTGCAATTTATGTACTTTTCCTTTGATTGAATCATTTTAAATGTCTATTTTGGTTATACCTCTAGCTGGTGCTTCTTGATACCCACTCTGGTCATTAGTATCATTAAGATCCCATGCAAACCTTTCAAATAGTACTAAAATTGCCGAACTTTTACTGCTAGGATGTCTCATTATTGAGTGATCAACATGTGTAGAGATTTGAACACTCTCTTATCTGTTGGGAATGTGTGTCTTCCCTGTTAACTGGGAGCCTCTAAGTCACATCTTTGTCCATTCTTTATTAATGTCAGCCTTGATTTATAAATGTAGTTTGTGAAACATATCTGATTGTTTTGTGTTTGATTTGTCAGTGTGACTGCAGACTCTTGTGTAGCAATGAATCAATGGGTCAAACACCCTCTTGCTCATACAGCTTTAGATGATATCTTGCCGTGTGTGGACAATGCCACTGCACAAGAGACCCTTACAAAAAGCAAAGAAGTCACTTCTCAGCTGGTCAATGTTGTTAACAGGGTCATTACTAATATTTCCAATAACAACTTCTCCCCCAACTTTGGTCCTTTGTACTACAATCAGTCTGGACCTAAGCTGCCAATCCTTTGCAATCCTTATTACTTGGATTTGACTGATAGATCCTGTAGTCCTGGTGAAGTGGATTTGAGCAATGCCACAAAGGTACACCTTAAAACTTCTTCCTGAAAAGTTGATTTCACTTGAAGACATGTTTCTCTGTCCTCCCACATGTGATAAATGGAGAGTTATTACAACCTGTTTTAAGTTTTTCTATCATGCAGGTATGGGATAATTATGTCTGTCAAGTTTCCCCTAGTGGCATTTGTTCCACAACAGGCCGTCTGACTCCTGTCATCTACGGCCAGATGGCAGCTGCTGTAAATGTTAGCTTTGGATTGTACCATTATGGTCCTTTTCTGGTTGATCTAGAAGATTGTGATTTTGTTAGACAGACATTTGGAGATATCTATAGCATATACTGCCCCGGACTTCAGCATTATAGCAAATGGGTTTACATTGGACTGGTGATGGTTGGTTTAGCAGTATTGCTTTCGCTTACATTCTGGGTCATATATGGGAGAGAGAGGCGGCACCGTGTCTATACAAAAGAACACATGCCCAAACCAGCTGAAGGGTATGAAGGGAATAAACCGATTTACGATTAGTCTGCTTTGCTTTTTGTAATACTAGCTAGAGATGTGTTGTTGTGTATCAGGTTTTCTGTATATACTGATGAGTTCATAGAACTTATAGTTATATTGTATTGTTAGGTTCCATTCTCAGGGTTGAACTACATTATGATGTACTGTGCAGATGATAGCAATTTATGTTGATGTTAATGTTGTTATGCCATGTATGGGAGTGGTAGATGTGTGAAAACTTACCCTCACCCAGTGTGTACCAAATCAATTGATGAATGACATGTTTGCACATGAACAACTAGTGGTTAATTACTAAAATATATTTACACCTTACTGAATCACTTAAATCATTGTAAGCTGATACGATTTGGTGTATGAGGCATGTATTGTTGTCATTCTGCAAAATAGTTTAAGTCAATACAGAACTAGTAATGTCACCGGGTCCGCAAAGGTTTCCAAACCAAACTCTTATTACAAACACTAGCCGAAATATGTTGAACAAAATTTACTCCTAAACTATATCAGTCAACGATGTAACAGATGCTACTTGCCACTTTGTTTCCTTCTTCCATGTTACGCCGGATTGTTCAACAACCTGAGATATGGACACTGAAGGGTAAAGTTTCGCCATACATAAATTTGAGTCCAGTTGTCTGAAGTTTTAGGCCTCTCTTCTTCCTTTTCGTGAATGATCTTTTATGACTACTTATAAATTGAATAGAAGAAAACGATATTTTCAGATTTCTTAGATTACGTGTAAAATTGGAAATTTCTTGTAAAAAAAATCATAAAACTAAATTCAAGCTTGTAAGAGACTATAAAACTAAATGCCTCCCACCATATACTAGGAGGCGTTGTTGCCTGCGAGTTCACTAGGGTCGTGAAAGTCCAGTAAGCCCATGACCAACTGAACCAAGGCTAGGGTAGATACAAGTTTTAATAAAACATAAACCTGAGATGGAGACAACTATATTTTCATAATATTTGAAAATTTTATAAAAAGTATAGTATAAAACTAAGATCAGAAAGTAAGGTGTTTGGATTGACTTTTTAAAGTGGCTTATAAATTAAAATTTGACAAGCCACATCAAGCTGATTCATTATTTTGGTGCTCCAAAAAACATCAAGTCCAATCTGCTATTATTTGGGTTGCGGGTCAATGTTAACACAAATATCTACTAGACAATATTACATGCTATTATTATGCAAATATCTTGGGTACACCATATAAGAAAATGATTTTCTTGAACATAGCTTTTGTGAAACTAAATAACTTTTGTCATGATACTACTCTAACCAAATAGAGATATTAATAAGCAAATTAAATAGTTAACGAGTAACACTTTAATTATCTAAATAAAATATCAACTTGTAATATTTATATATGATGGTTGAAGTTGCTTTGAGTTTGGATTTCTTTTGTTATTTATATATTTTTAGTATTCCTCTTTATTTTTTAAATTATGTTTTTATTTGACCCACAGGCCGGTCCAATAAACATTACTCAAGACCCACGATTTAGCGGGCTTACTCGGGTCAAAGTAAAAAGTTGCGTTCTTAAATAGGCATCTTAGCTCAACTCTATCAAATCACAGGTTGACTCAGGCTGGCCTAATGGGCCTAGCCCATATTGGCGGTTCTAATTCCATCGCATGTTCTAGTCCACTAATTGCTTAGTAACACAAGAAATGACCTCTCGGTTGCCTGGTCGTTTGTTTGGAATTGATGACTTTTTCTGTTTTGGAGCTTTTGAAACTTGAATAGTTGACTTCGGTAAAAACGTCAGGCAAACGACCTCATAATGGAATTCTGATGGTTCCGTTAGCTCCAGAGTAGTTAGATTAGGCTAGTGGCATGTCAGCTTGAGTCCCGAGGCTTTCGGTGCAAGTTTGGACCATTAGGCATTAGCCTTTAAGCATTGGCCTAAGTTTGACCTTGGTCAATATTCTTGAAAAATGCACTCGAATAAAAATTCCGTCAGCATGGTTAGCTCTGAAATATCGAGTTTGGTCTAGAGCGACCTTTCGTGTTCTTCCTGAGGCTTTTGGCTAATCCCGAGGCCACTCGTTGAATTGGCTAAAAATGACACTTAGGTGTGGGACCCACTTTTTATCGAGATGATCTAGGATGAAAATTTCAACATCTTCATTGAGTTCAGAATGTAGAATTTGATGGTGTAGCATAGTTTGTTTGCGCCACAGGGTTCCTTTAATGACCCAAGCTTAGGGCCTAGACGTGACTTGGCAAATGAGAAACCCGAAAGTACCTCAAACAAGCCTCTTAGCATTCTTTTAGCCTTTCATAGGTAATGATAATAAATAAACAAGCAGAAATCATAATAGTAAATCTTTAACTTACATATATCCAACAATACCTCTAACTTTTAAATTTAACGGGGCTAAGACAAGTCCGTAGCTCACCCTCAATCATAATAGAAAGAAATGTCATAGTAAGTGTCTAAACATCTCAACATATTATAAGCTAGAAAGATAATGGAATACTGTTCTCGGAACATGGGAACTCACCAAAAGTAGTCTTCAAATGAAATCTCAACTAGCTACATAGAGGAGAACGAGGAGGAGTACCGGTCCCTACATGGTGATATCATGTAGGCAAAAGAGTATGCGTTAGTACTTTGAATGCACTAAGTATGTAAGCATGCATGAACATTGAGGAAACATTAAAACATTTATGTAATATGAAACATAATGCAATGTATGCATAATCAATCATATAGATATCCTTTAAAACATTCATTTTGTGAGAAAATGACCATAGGCGACATTGAAGACCATGCGAGCTATTACATGGAATCCAACATAACCCCCTACATTGGCCGGGGAGACTACTTGCCGGGTAGAACTCCGTCAACTTCATTCATTTATTAAACTTTAACTTTAAGGGCTTTCATGGATTCATTAGCCTAAGACTACAAGGGCTCCTATGTTGGCACATAGTTAATGAGACAAAGGATTGCTACTAGGATTTCCTTACCGAATCTCACCTCAATGGCTCATTCGGTGCTAAGTCAATCCCACGGAATAGTTTAATACTTTAAAATAGTCATAGCAGATAGCTTGAGAATTCAAAACATCATATTCGGTAGAATAACTCATTAAAACCTTTGGTAATTCAAATATTCAAGAATTGTCCTTATTGCATAAAGAATCCATCATTCATAGCATTTCATCATTCTTTTATTTCATAAGACTCCCTTTTGATCATAGATATTGCTTTCATAAACATTCATTTGGAGTCAAAGCTTTCAAGTCAAACTTCATTGAAAACATAGTAAAACTAGGTGGATCAAATCACTTCAACTTTCAAACATGAATGTAAATGAAATTATACATAAATACTTTGAAATCCATCAATTAAACATCATGTTTTAAACAACCCACCATTAAATTCAAGAACCTTTAAAGAGCTAAATAGAGAAAATACTTGCAAACCATCAATTCATACATATGAAATCATTTTGCATCAAAATAGATCAATAATCATTAGTTTAACCATGATTCATGCTATTAAGTAGAAATAAGAATTACCCATAAGAAAATCTTACTTGAAATCAAGAGATTTAGTTCAAAGAGTTTTGAACTACATGGGTGGTAGAACCCATGGATAAACACCACATAACTTAGAGTAAAACTTAAAAAAAAACTTTAGGTATGAGAGTGGAAGAAATACTCTCATTGAATCCTTACATACCTGAAATTCGAAGCGTTACTCAAAATCGAAGGACTTAATAAACACTCTTGAATCCTAGTATTTTCTCCTCGCCGGAGCATTTTGTGTACTATCCAGAGTATATAAATCACCGGAATAATATTTCTATACTACTAAAAAATTAAACTATATTTCGAGAATGAGTAAAGATGTGTATAGAGAGAAGAGTTGCTTGAGAAAGCTTGATGAACAAAATGATAAAATAAGATGGGTATTTATAGGTGTGAAGGACGGACCTAACAATAATTAAAATAATTATAAAGAAAAATCAAAAAATTTAATGAAAGATTGTGATGTCATGGGTGATGTCAAATGGAGGACTATTGATGTCATGGGTGATGTCAAATTGATCTAGATCTTTCCATGGTTGGTGAGATGAACCTTCGTTTAATGGAATACCCTTTTTCGGAGCTGCGTTTGAAAAAGATAACTTCCTCATTAGGATTTGATGTCTTAATATGAATTGTTTTTCTAGAAGTCTACTTTCTTATCATTCAAGAATCAACCAATTTAGAGTATCCTAAAGTGAGATATGATTTTTCTTCTACAAATACTCCATTTCGTCATAGCTCTATGTCTTGCAATAATTAATTTATTTGACCTATTTAACCTCTAAAACTTAAAATATAGTCTTCACAAAAGTTGTAGGTAATAATGTTTCGATTATTTAAAAATTTGAATCACCTAATATGGACCATTATATTAATAGTTATGCTCAAAATACAGAAGATATATTATTTTCATCGAGAATTAGAACATCATATACAACGTTTTTAGGGGGTGTTATAGTTTCGAACGAATTTTGAGCCCCTCGGGGATTTTGAACACTTGATGTTCCAACTGATGCACTAGCATCTGGTGTAGGTGAATTTCTTCACTGCGACTTTGATGAAGCCTCAGCAATCACAGATGGTCATTGCACCTGGTCTTCGCGATTGTGTGGTCCCTGGCCATGATCGGAAAGAATGGTTGACTAGGGGTTGACCACCATTGGTCATCGCGATCGTGAGGCCTGACCTCTGCGATCGTGATGGTAATTTTAGTTGGGGGTCACGATCGCGATCCTCGCCCTCGCGATATAGAGTGTGTCTGGTCTACTAATTTGAGATACACGATCAAATTTATTAGTAAAATTTCAGAATGCAATTTCTCCCTCGTTACAACTCTAAATTTGGTGATTCGAAGTTCTGGACATTCATAAAGTTTGTGGATACGTGGGTAACTAGTCGGAAAGTGTTGAAGACCCTTTGTTTGAGGTAAATTCGAGTTTAAACCTATTGTCATAGTCTCTTCTCTTTAGCTTTAATGACATTTTGTGCATGTTGGGTTGCAGGCTGTAATTTTATTTCATTTTGGGACATAAGTTTTTAGGGAGCTAATTAGGATTTTTTACGGAGTCAATTCCAAAATTCCAAGTGCGGGTCCCATATTTGCGTTATACACTTCAAAATTGGTCTATCTCCATTTTTAATGATTTTAAGGTCTCAGACCGTAATAACATTGTGATTCTATTTTTGATAGTATGATAGGGTTCTGAGGTTGTACGGATGAGAAAAGCTCCGGAGGCTTGATTTTGGAGCAGGCGTGATCAGCCTAAAGGTAGGGTATGACTTTCCTCTCATTCGATTGAGCTTGATTATGTGAAAACATGATAATTAGTTGGAATTTGGGTTGGTTAGGTTCTTGATCATGCCTCGTAGTATAGAAATTTCTTTTTAGGCTAATTTCAGATAATTTGGGAACTTGTTTAGTGATCATACATACCTTGTGGCCATGTCTATTATCATTTTCTAATGAGGTTTAGCTTGTTTGGCCTTAGTCTAGGCTTAGACTAGTGTTTTCCATAGACTTTTGATATTTAGAGCCTTTAGGCCTTGTTCCTATTCTTATGTCGCTTCGAATGGTTTAGCTCCCTATAGACTGTATAGCATACTTGGGTCTGGTAATTTGTGCATTAGATTAGGTATTGCCTCACCTTCAATGACCTTCTATCCCTTCTCCCCCTTCGTATTGCCCGTACGTTGATAATTTGAGATTTTGGGATTTTCTTGGCGATTTGGGATTGGGTACGATTCGATCTTGGAGTGCTTGGTTGATTATCTAAGAGTGGACGTTGTTCCACAATGGTTTTTTTGATAACGAATTGACATGATATAATTTGACAGCCACTATCATTGCAGATTTAAGGTTTGTTCATACTGCTCACTTATCCTTTATGAAGTTGATTCATTTTGGCTATGGGCTATTGCCCCTTTGAGACTCATCCACGGTTTGAGGTCTGGGCATTGGAATTCTTAGCTGTGCTACTACTATTAGTTACTTAGAGACTACTATTGACTACTTTGAGATTAATCCGCGATTCAAGGTTCGAGCTATGTGCTTCTTTGCTAGTCAGCATTCATTAGTTACTTGGAGGCTATCCTCGGTTCGATGTCTGGGCTAGGCTTTTTCAGCTCTGGACTCACCGTTATATATTCCTACTAGTTCTATCTATTTTATGTACCCGTCTGGACTTACAGGGTTCCCCTCGAATTATTATTTAAACTTGTGCATGAGTGTACCTTCTAGATTTATGGGACCCAGTTAGGTTTAGTTACCTGTACTTAGTTTATTCTAGTTATTATACACTCGTGTGCATCTCCTTTACATTCGGTTTGACCTCTGTTGTCCCTAGATTCTACCTTATTATATTTCTTTTACTTTTCAAGCTCACTCGGCCTATGATGCCTACTGGGTACCAGTTGTTTTGGTACTCATACTACACTTTGCATCTATTTTCGTAATGCAGGTCCGAGCACCAGTTATTAGTGCTGATTTGAGCTAGTCGCAGTCTACATCAAAGGCGAGGGTGAGTACATGGTGTGCTGAATTTACTTGTCTCAATCTGTACATAGTTAACTAGTATTTTGCTTTTTGAGACATGTCTTTATTTCCGTGGTCCACTTTTGGGATTTGTATATATTTGTAGCAGCTCTGTACTTGTGACTTCCAAGGTCTAGGAGGGATCCTATTTGTATATATATATTTGGTTTACTTCCGTTTTTGTTTCTTTAATTTTTGTTGTTGTTTAATTCTTGTTTGGTTTATATCCTTAATTGCATTACTTGCAGTTCTGAGATATGTGTCGGCTTACCTACTAGTGGGTTATAGTAGGTTCCATTATGACTCAAAAAATTGAGTCGTGACATCATAATTAATATCATTCACATATACATGTCAAAAGAATTTCTCCCCAATTATTATACTTAGTGCGTTTGGTAGAGTGTATTAAAATAAATAATGCATGCATTAGCTTTGTCTACTAGTAATACCTTGTTTGATACACTTTTCAATCTATGTCTAACTAATGCTTTTATTAGATATATACTCTATTGTGTATTGAGGTGTGTATTACTAATACATGAAAATCTATGGTATTGGTAATGCAAGGGATTTAGTGCATGCATTAGCATAGTCAAAAACACAATTGCCCCTAAAAATGTTTTCTACATCTTTTTTGTCATATTTGTGGAGGGTATTTTTGTAACTAAATATATTTTTAGAAATTATGCAATGCATGCTATTTTTAATACACCAAATCAAACAACACATAAAAAATAATCTCTCCATAACTATTGCAAGAATAACTAATACAAACATACCAATATACTCTATTTAGCATTGTTCTTATACACTCTACCAGACGATCCTTTAAAACATTATCATATGATATAATTTCTCCCACAAAAGATAAAAGAAAAAATTGCATAATTAGACATACATACATACCAAATCTACTAATTTCATCTATAGTTTCAAAGAATCATATATTATCCCACTATTATGTATCATATTTGGAGTCAGATACATTGAGATACACCTGTCCTTAAAATTAGCCTAAAATAGAGCCCCTACTTAATTTTCTCTCTAATTTACTCTTTCACTATAAATCAGCCTACTCTCTCCTCTATTCCTTTCCCTTCCACATTCATCGCCCAAAATAGTCACTTATTATGGTCTGACAATTTTCGTCTAGCAACTAACGTTGACATCCTCATCGTCCTACAATTACTTTTATTGTATGTTCGAATGTTAATTCTTTAGAGTGGGCACTGTTTGTTGAAAAATATGATTTGACTTAGGATCTCACACTAAGGCTTTGAGAAGTAGTACTTGAATAGCAAATCACTTCAACATTTGGCTCTCTTCTTCTTTGCTATGAGATATATCAGAAAATAAAAATACAGGCATTTTGGATAAGTTTTCCTTGAAGATTGTGGTTTCATGGTGTGGTGAGAAGACAAGTAGAGAGGTGGTACTAGACTCTGGATGAAAAGAGAGAGAGAGAGATGAAGGGAAGAGGAGGAGAAATGGTGGTAAAAAATATACACATGTATCTAGTTAAGAGTTCATGTAACTGATAAAGCATACACATATCTAAGTCAAGATTATATGTATCTATGAAAAAAGGATTTTGATGCTTGAAAAATATGGGAAGAAATTCCATTGGTAAAAATATATATATGATTAGGTGTATATGTATCTGACAAAATATATAGATATATCTAATTAAGAGTTCATGTATCTGATAATGTTTACTTGTATTTGAGTTAAAATTATATAACCATCATAAATATTCTTAGAAATCCATGTCCTGGATTGTCTCAACAACATAGTGATATTCACCATTGTTGAACCTAAAAAGCAAGAAATTATTGGAGAATAATTCCAGGAAGAAGAAGTCTAAAGTTTGCTACTCTCAAAACCTTTTGGAAGGATTTCAAATGTTTTGAATCCTTTTAGGAGTTGTGATACATTGGATACTCTAATTTTGTTGCACACGTAATTTCCTTCTTAATTTTATATCTTTCAAATACATTCCTTATTTAAATTTACTTTATTATATGTATTTGGGTAACATGTATCCGAGGTACGAATTAAGGTAGATTTCGTAATATTGCAAACTCACAAGAATGGAAGTAATTGACTACTAAACTAGTGGAATTTTTGTTGTTTGCCCAAGATGAAATTCATATTATCTTAAGCAAGGTGGTGTGCAATTCTAAGGGTGTCTTTGGTATGAAGGAAAATATTTTTCTATTTTCTCATGTTTGGTTGGATTAAATGGTTTGGAAAATATTTTTCAAATCAACTTTTTTTCTTCAAATTTAAGAAAAATGTCTTCCCTCCAAATATTAAGGAAAATACTTTTCAAACTCTCCTCCAAACTCAAATTACAAGGCTTTTTCTTACCTACCCCATACCTCGACCCTTCCATAAAAAAACCCTACTCAAGTCTGCTACACCACTCTACAAGGATCTAAGCCGATTGAACGATGTCGGGGCAAAAATAAGGTCTATCGGGGTCTAAATCATGCATTTCTAAGGCAAGATCCAGTCAAAAACCTAGAATAAGGCCAAACATGCTTCAATTAGATGATAAATCAAGTATACAAATACACCACAAGTCATGAATAATCAACAAGGGAGGTAACATTCTCACAAGTACCCGATAAAACCTCGAAAAGGCCTAAAACATGATTTCTAAATGTTTAAGCATGATTCAATACTGCCAAATCCCAAACTACAACAAATCAACACACAATTACATCCTCAAGCTCAATCTAAAGAAGAGAAAATCGTAGCCTACCTATAGGCCAATCACGCACACTCTAAAATCACAAAACTAGAGCATTACCCTTCCTAACGGTCTCTGAACGCTGCCACACTATCAAAAATAGGTGTACAATGTTATTACGGTCATTTTGACATTAAAATTACTAAAATGTGAGACAGACCAATTTTCGAGTAAAAATTTAGAATATGGGATCCGCTTCAATAATTCTAGAATTAACTCCGTATAAAGGTTTTAAACATTACTCCGAACTTATATTTCAAAAAGGAACATAATTCAGGACTCGAATCAACCAAAACATAGATATTTAACAATTCACCATTTATAAGCTAAAACTAAGCTATGGCAGCAGCTTTACAAGAGATTTTACCTCAAAAAAAAATTTTAAATCACTTTTTGAAGCCCCCAATGCCTTCTCCTAATAATTGCCCACAAATTAGCCTTTGAATCACTCAAATTCGCCTTAACATGAGACATAAATTTGTGTTTGAGCTTATGAAAATAAGATGAAGTTCGAGTCTTAAAAAAACACTCAGGGATCGCAAAAACGATCCAACGTTCGCTTAAGCGACCCCCACCAAGAGGCGGGCAATGATTTTGCTACACCAGGTCTTTTAAGCGACCTTTGCCCATGGTGGCCTGGTCACTTTAGCGACTCCCTTCTCTCTTTAGCGACAATACCAGACACAACTAGTGCAATATGAGTTTTGATATGCCCAAGTTTATGACGGGGTGATCGAGATTTGTTCAGAACCCCGTACGTATAAATGAGATATGCTATCCCACCACATTCAATGTTCCGTACTCAATGGTGCATTCAAAATTCCCATACAAGGTCATTTTAACAAAATATGGGTTCCACACCCAAATGCTATTTTAAGTCAAATTCCACAATGAGCCTCGAAATTAGACCGAAAGCGTCGGGAAGTGCATGAAGAATCATTCTAGACCAAACTCAATATTTCAAAACTAACTGTACTAGCAGAATTTTTATTCAAATGCGTTTTCCAAGAATATTGACCAAAGTCAACTTTAGGCCGAATTTCAAAGGCCAAAATGCCAAATAGCCTCAAACTCGCACTAATTGCCTTGATACTCACGCCAATCATGTAATTAGCCTCTTTTGGCAATTCTAAAGCTTATGGAGCCATCAAAATTCCATTTTGAGGTTGATTACCTGGCGTTATAAGAGAAGTCATTTTTTCAAATTATAAAAGCTCCTAAATAGAGAAACGGGCCTAAAATCCAAACGAACAACCAGGTGATCGAACAGTTAGTGTCAGTAAGTCATAAATAACTTGGAGTCACTACAAAATGCTCTAAACAATAAAAATAAGGCATTAAGGAAAAAAATAAGCCGGAGGGTCATTACAATACAATTGAGAGATTACTTGGAATTTGAAACATATCATCTCGTTGTTGCATTGCATCTCATTGTATCCTTCATTTATACTCATACTACACTTGTTGCACTTTTTTGTAGTGCATATTCAATTTCAAGTGCGAATATATCTTGTAGAGCTTTCTGAGTCCGAGCTTGGGTAATCTTGGAGTGGTGGTAAGCTACTTGGTTTTTTAGTTGCCCACACCTTCCTGTATCTATTTATTTATTCTGTCATTTTAGTATTCAGACTGGGCATTTCTTACATTTAGACTTGTCATTTTAGTTTCATACTGACATTGTATTGTAGAAGCACTTGTGTTTATGACACTCTTAGGTGGTATTTCCATCTTTTTGCATTTTGTTTTAAAAACTTAGTGCCTAGGATATTTTGTTTCTCACTTACCTCTCCACGATATATATATATATATATATATATATATATATATATATATATATTAAACTGAGTTGATAAAATTATTGAATTATCTAACCTATTAGTTGAAAATAAAAGTTCCATCGCAGTTTGCGTGTTTGGATCGTGACATAATGATTTCAAGCTTCATCTGATTTCATACTCAAAAGTTAAAGATATGAATATTTAAGAGTTATATTCACTTTTATCTATTCTCATTTAATAGTTTAAATAAAGTATTTTTGGCTGTCTTTCAGAATGTTAATATTTAATCTTGTTGTTATTATAATGATTAAATCTTTTCAGTTCCTTGTTCATAGTATCTAATACCTTTTTTTTTTTTATTTTTGATACATGAACTCCACCTTTCGAATCCAACAGACTCTACTCTTTCATCATTTTCATTATAGGCTGAGCCCAACATGATACCTTCTCCGAGTTAATTTCATTAATCAGCTAAGTAGATTAAAGAAATTTTAGGCCAAAGTTCAGATGGTTGTCATCCCAAATAAATAAGCACTAAGCAACACAGAAGCATTATTTGGTATGAAAGGAAAATATTTTTCAATTTTCACATATTTGATTGGCTTAATTGTTTTGAAAATTGTATTCCAAATTAACTTAATTTCCTCAAATTTAAGAAAAATGGCTTACCTCCAAAAACTAAAGAAAATATTTTTCAAAACTCTTCTCCAACCTCAAATTACATTTTTTTCTCACCCTACTCCATACCCCGACCCCCCCTCCAAAAGAAAAAATTTAAATTTCCTTTAAAAAAATTCAAATTTATTTAACCCCCCTATGTAAGGTCTCCATGGGTTTCAAAGGTTAGAATGCGTCATAATAAGGTAAAATAGAGGGAAAATGGCTTCGGAGGACTCGTATTTTGCGAGATGAAATATTTTAAAAATTGGCCAAAACAGAAAACTCTGTGACCAAGGTACGTTGTGGAACTGTTCCTTGATAGAGCAAATTTGACCGAGCTAAAGCTGAACTCAAATTTGGTCAAATTTGACCTAGCGCAGGAAATTGTACATAAAGCGCATTTGATGCATGCGTTTTATGTGTAATTTGTGTTTCTATGTTTCTCAAGCTCAATTTACCCATTTCAAAAGAAAATAAACTGAAATAGGACATCTCCACGTCGCAGACTTATTTTCGGATAGTTCAAATTTGTGCAAAAATTTCTGGATTTAAGAGAGGACAACTTGGACATTTCCCTGAATAAGTGTACATGGGTTTTGACGATTTATGGGGTTATTTTCCACCTTCTCACTACCTAGAACCCTAGAATTCATTCCTCCTCATTCCCAAATCACCTCCTACAAGATTACATCTCAAGATAAGGATTCAAGCTCCCCATTGAAGACTAATTATCAAGATTTCTTCAAGTCCATAAAGACCCCCAATTGTTCTTCAAGTTCTTCTCTAAGGTATGTGGATTTCTTCATCTATGGGTCGTTCCACCCATAGAGTCCCAAAACCCTTTCCAACTAATTCCTTTGATTTCAAGTATAAATTCTTTATGGGTACTTATAATTTCTTCTTATTAGAATGAAGCATGATTGAAATTGTGGTTATTGAATCAAATTGCATGAAATTGATTACTATCTATGAATGCCCCTAATTTTCAATCTTGGGTTTATGAATCTTCAAATAGGTATTGTTCAATCCTTCTCAAATTTCTAGGTTATGGTTAAAATTATTCATATTATGTTCAAATAAGCTTATATTACTACTCAATTGCTTTAATTGTTGAATTTTTTCAAGTAATTTCCTATCTCAAGCTATTATGGATCTTTGAAATGAATGGTGGGTTATTTGAAGTATGTTTTGAATTGACTAAATTGATAATATTTATACATGGTCCTTTTGAAAAGCATGTTTGAAAGATGAATTCAATATAACCCACCTAGTTTTACTATGTTTCCAATGAAGTTTGACTTGAAAGCTTTTGACTCTAAATGAATATTTTTGAAAGCAATGTCTATGATTAAAAAGGGAGTCTTATAAACTGAAAGAATGATGAAATGATATGAATGAAGGATTCTTTATGTGATAAGGACAATTCTCACATATTTGAATCAATAAAGGTTTTAATGAGTTATTCTACCAAATGTGATGTTTGAATTCTCAAGCTATATATTATGACTATTTTGATGTATTAAACTATTCTGTGGGATTGACTTAGCACCGAATGCGGCATTGAGGTGGGTTATAGTAAGAGAATCCTAGTTGTAACCCCTTGTCTCATCAACTATGTGCCAACATAGGAGCCCTTGTAGGCTTAGGCTAGTGGATCTACAATTAGCCCTTAAAGTTAAAGTTACAGGAATGATTAAACTTGACGGAGTTCTACCCGACAAGTAGTCTTCCCGTGCTAACGTAAGGGGTTATGTTGGATTCCATATAATATCTCGCATTGTCTTAAATGTCGGTTAAGGTCACATTTCCACAAAATGAATGTTTTAAGGTTTCATATGATGATTCTCATGCATGCATTTACTTATGCATATTGTTTATAAATGTCTTGATGTTTTTTATTATATAGCATGCTCACATACTTAGTATATTCAAAGTACTAACACATATTGTTTCCTACATGAAATCATCATGTAGGAACCGAAGTTTCTCCACACTCTCCTCCCTGTGGCTAGATTATTCGTTGAAGGTTACCACTATTGGTGAGTTCCCATGGTTCGGGAACAATACCCTTTTTCCCTTCTAGATTATGTTATATTTAGACACTTGAGTTACATTTTGGATTTTTGACTTTATCTTGAGGGTGAGCTAGGGACATGTCTTAGCCCCTGCCAAATATTTAATGTAGTAGGTATTGTTGGACGTAGTAAATGATGTTAGTTATGTTGATTTTGACTCTTATTGATTGTGAAATCCCTTAGTCCCTATATCCCTTTATGTTTCTACTTGATTTGTTTATCATTACCTGTGAGATGCTCAATGAGTAATAAGAGGCTTGGGTGAGGTATCTCCGGGTGCTTCATTCTCTGTGTAACGTCTAGGCCCTAAGCTTGGGTCGTGATAAACTTAGTATCAGAGCGCGAGGTTTTGAAATGGTCCTTGGAGTCCAACATACTACATAAAATAGGGACTTGTTCATGATTTCCAAGTGTGTCACAACTATAAATAGGAGACTATGGGATGTTTAGGAAAGTTTTCACTTCTTTCAAATTCTTGTCTTGACTTAGAGTGTCCTAATCCTTCCTCTAACTAATGACCCGTTTTATGTTCTCTAGATAATGCTTTGCAGAAGAGCACCTCCAAGAGCAAGGGTTGACGATGAGGACCAAGCTCCCCCAGTTCCTGATACCCCACACTATGAGGAAGGGGTAACCCATGCCGAATTTTGCAATATAATTAAATTGTTGGCCTAAGCCATAGCCAACCAAGGACATCAAGTTGTTCCTCCTTCTCAAGTGCAAAATCTGCCTTCTAAGATTTGAGATTTCCAAAGGATGAATCCGCCTGAGTGTTTTTGGTTCTAAATTAGATGAGGATCTTATGAAGTTCATCTATAAGGTGTCCCGAATTATGGCTATTATAGGTGTGCCACCAAATGAGAAGGCTGAGATAGTGGCCTATCAAATGCAAAGGTATGGCTCAAGTGTGGTATGAAAAATAGGTTGTTGAGATGGATGAAGAAATGGGGCCGATAGGATGGGAAGAGTTCAAAGGTTCCTTCCTAGACCGCTTCTTCCCATTGGAGCTAAGGGAGGCTAAGATCAAAGAGTACATCAACCTCCGTCAAGGGAGTATGATTGTGAGGGAGTATGTCCTCAAATTCACAAAATTGTCCAAGTATGATCCTTTTTTTGGTATCCAACCCTCAGTCAATTATGAGCAAGTTTATTTTCGATGTCTCAAGCTTAATATCCAGGGAGTGCAAAATGCCCATGTTGGTCAAGGAGATGGACATTTCTCGATTACTAAATTATGCAGAGCAAATTAAAGAAGAGAAGTTGAGGGAGAGATCAAGGGGGTTCAAAAAGGCTAGAGTGGATGGTGGAGGGTTCAACCCTCAAAGGTCCGATTATGGTAACAATGGCAAAGGCCAAGGTGGGAAATAGTTTGTGGGATAAGGTTCCACCAATACTCCTCATCCCAAGTTCAATAAGGACAAGGGTCCCAACCAAATGGTCCCAAGAGAAAATGTTGGTGCCCAAGATTTTCCCCTATGTAAAAAGTGTGGGAGGACCCATAAAAATGAGTGCTTGGCGGGCTTAAATGCGTGTTTCAAATGTAGCAAACTGGGTCATCATGCTTGGGATTGTAGAGGGGGTGGTGGTAGTCTTCAAGGCCAAGTTGCTCATGGACAACAAGCTCACAGAGATGGTCAATACACCAACCGATTCTATCCTTGCATGGGAGGCAAGAGGTTGAGGAAGCACTAGCTGTGGTCACCGGTATGTTAAAGATCTTTACTTTTGATGTATATGCATTGTTCGATCCGATGGAAAACTTGTCATTTGTTACTCCATTCTTAGCGAATAGGTTTGATTTATTGCCTGAAATATTAGTAGAGCCTTATTTGGTGTCTACCCCTATTGGTGAGTCGATGAGAAGTCTATAAGTGTTATCCTATGTCCATCTTGCATAAAATTGTTCCTTGTGATCTCATAGAGTTTGACATAGTAGATTTCAATGTTATATATAGGACGGATTGGTTAAATGCATGTTATGCTTCCATAGATTGTAGGACTCATCGAGACCAGTTCCAATTTCCAAATGAGTCCGTTCTTAAATGTGAGGATTGTGATTCGGTAGTGAAGGGTAAGTTCATTACTTGTCTTAAGGCACAAAAATTAATTGCTAAGGGTTGTATTTACCACATTGTGAGGGTTAGGGATATTAATTCCAAAATTCCTCCTCTTGAGTCGGTTCCCGAAGTTAATGAGTTCTTCGATATCTTTTCAGATGACATTCCCGTTATCCCTCCCAAAAGGGAAATGGATTTTGGTATCGATATCCTCCTCTATACCCAATCTATCTCTATTCTTTCTTACCAGATGGCCCAGTAGAATTGAAAGAGTTGAAGGAACAATTAAAGAAATTGTTAGAAAAGAGGTTCATAAGGCCAAGTATTTTTCCATAGGGTGCTCACATATTATTTGTAAGAAATAAGAATGGGTCGCTTTGAATGTGCATAGACTACCGATAATTGAATAAGGTGACTATTAAGAACAAGTACCCAATCCCTAGAATAGATGACTCTTTGATGATTTATAAGGGCCAAATCACTTCTCCAAGATTGACCTTCGATCTGGCTATTACCAACTAAGCGTGAGGGAGTGTGACATTCCTAAAATGTCTTTCCAAATAAGGTATGATCACTTCAAATTTATGGTGATGAGTTTTGTGTTGACGAATGCACCGGTGGTGTTCATGGACCTAATGAATAGTGTTCAAACAGTACCTTGATACTTTTGTTGTGATCTTCATTGATGATATTTTGATTTACTCTTGGGGTGAGGAAGAACATAAAAATCACTTAAAGGTTGTACTTCAAACGTTGAGGGATAGACAATTATTTGCAAAATTTAGTAAGTGCGAATTTTGGTTGAAGGAGGTGGCATTTATTGGTCACATAGTATCCGGTGATGGGATCAAGGTTGATCCTAAGAAAATGGAGACGGTCAAGAATTGGCCTAGACCATTGTTTCCTTCGGACATTAGAAGCTTCTTGGGTCTAGCCGGATACTATAGAAGTTTCATTGAAGGGTTTTCTTTCATCTCATCTCCTATGACAAAATTAACACAAAATAAGGCAAAATTCATTTGGACGGATGAGTGTGAAAAGAGTTTCCAGACCTTAAAAGATCTACTTACCTCTGCTCCTATTTTGACTCTACCGGAAGGATTAAAAGGGTTTGTGGTTTATTGTGATGCTTCAAAGATTGGTTTGGGTTGTGTTTTAATGCAAAATGGCAAGGTCATAGCCTATGCTTCTAGGCAATTAAAGGTGCATGAGCGTAACTACCCTACCCATAATCTTGAATTAGTGGCCGTTGTTTTTGCTTTGAATATTTGGCGGTATTACCTCAATGGGGTGCATATGGATGTGTATACCAATCATAAAAGTCTTCAATATTTATTCACCCAAAAGGACCTTAATCTAAGGCAAATGATGTGGCTAGAACTCCTTAAGGACTATGACATGAGTGTGCACTATCATCCGGATAAAGCCAATATAGTTGCCGATGCACTTAGTATAGTGTCTATGGGGAGTGTGACCCATCTTGAAGAAGGGAAGAGGGAGTTGGTGAAAGATGTTCACCGGTTGGCTAGATTAGGGGTGAAGTTGTGTGGTACCGATGATGGTGGTATGGTTGTTTAAAATGGGTCCAAATCCTTCTTAGTGGTGAATGTTAAGTCAAAACAAGACCTTGATCCGATACTTGTTTAGTTAAAGAAGTTGGTGAAGGAAAATAATGTAGTGGTATTTTCACAAAGGGGAGATGAGGTTCTATATTACCAAGGTCGGTTATGTGTTTCGGATTTGGATGGCCTAAAGAGTTTGATCTTGATGGAGGCTTATAATTCTACATACTCCATTCATCCTGGTTGGACGAAAATATACCAAGACTTAAAAGAGTTCTATCGGTGCGGTGGCATGAAGAAGGACATAACAAGGTTCTTGTCCTAATGTCCGAATTAACAACAAGTGAAGGCCGAATATCAAAGGCCGGGTGGCCTAGCCTAAGACATTGAAATACCTACTTGGAAGTGGGAAGATGTGAATATGGATTTTGTAATAGGTTTGCCTCACACATGGAAGCATCATGATTCAATTTAGGTAATTTTTGATAGAATAACTAAGTCGGCTCACTTCCTACCGGTTAAGACTTTCTATAGTGCTGAAGACTGTCAATTTGTATATTTGGGAGTTGGTGCGGTTGCATGGTGTGCCGTTTTCCATTATTTTGGATGGTGGTACCCAATTCACTTTTCACTTTTGGAGATCGTTTCAAAATGGTCTCGGTACTAAGGTAAAGTTGAGCACCGTATTCCATCCTCAAACCGATGGGCAAGCCGAAAGGACAATTTAAATACTAGAGGATATGTTAAGGGCTTGCGTGTTGGAGTTTAAAGGAAGCTGGGATGGTCATCTACCACTCATCGAGTTTGCCTATAATAATAGTTACCACTCAAGTATTGAGATGGCGCTATTTGAGGCTTTGTATAGGAAACGATGTAAATCCCCTGTTGGTTTGTTTGAAGAAGGTGATATAACCTTGTTGAGCCCCGATTTTGTACTTGATGCTTTAGAGAAGGTGAAGATCATTAGATAAAGGTTAAAGATGGCTCAAAGTCTTCAAAAGTCCTATTTCGATACTAGTGTTACACCCCATACTTTTGTACCTTGGAACGCGTTCTTAAGTCTCTTGAAAGGCTCTTAAGTTTCTTGGAAGGATCGTAAGCCTCTTAAGTTTCTTAAGGTTTCCTAAAGTTTCTTAAAGCTTCTTAAAGATTCTTACGACTTCTTAAGAACTATTAAGCTTCTTAAGAGTTACCATGAGAACCGGATAATCTATAACGCTATCAAACAACTCTAAGGAAAGGAGAATACGATACCCCATAGTAGAGAAGATTGGAAATAGAGTTAGAAGAATCCAGAAGAAGTTGAAGACCAAAAAATAAGTCGTAGGACTCTACTTATTTACGTAAGCTTCCAACTTGGAAATATTACATACTTAAGCTACTGGAGTACATACCAAGCTTACGTAGAAAGGATTACATAGGTTCATAAAAGAAGATGAGATTACGAACCCACGAGGGAAAAAAAAAGTGCCATGTGGCAGCATGGGATAGTGCCACATGGAAAAGGCCGAAGCAAAGAGGGTTGTCCCCACATTCCACGTGGCAGCCCATGATTGGAGGAAGGGCTGTGTTGGCCCAATAAGGGCTTGACATGTTTCACCACTTAGGGCTTGACATGTGTCACCACTTAGGGGTTGGCATGTGTTACCCCCCTAAGGTAGCCTATATATATGTTTGATGGATTTAATTCATCCTTATCCTTTAAGATTCATCTTTATCAAAAAAAGATTCAAGAAAAGAAGAGAAGAGAAAACTTGAAGCTAGAGAGAGAGAGTTGCGGTTTTGGGGAAAAAGAGGTGAGTTCTTTGATTTTGCTCCGTGAATTAATTATATAGGGTGTACCACGATGTTATGAAGTTGTTTTTAATGAAAATTTATGGTTTTTAGAAGCCCAAAACGTTAGCAAACAGCCACAAAATTTTAGGTGCGCTAAAGGAACTTCCGAGGCAAGTTTTGACGAGTTTGACAAGTTTCGGGAAAGGTAAGGTCTTCCCTTTCAAATTGGAGTTTATGATGTTTCTATGAGGTATATTACATGTCTTAAATAAGGTGTGAAGTGTAAAAATTGCATAATGATGCTTTACTTTAGAAACAAACTAAATTGAAGTGGTTATAGCTAAATCGAAGTCGAGTAGTGGGTTGTCGTTGTGGTGCTGCGGGTGCAGCTGGTTGGGTTGCATGTTGCAGGGATTTAGAGTATTTTATAAAGGGTGTGGGTGCTTCTGTTTACATCCACACGACTCTCCATTTGGTATGGTTAAAGATTTTGCGAAATAAAGATTAAAAAACTCTATTTTCGTATCATAGTTTGGAGCTAGTATTGTGTAAGGTTGAAGTGATTTACTTGTAAATATGCTGCTGTTTTTTTTGGTATGGTTGTTGACACTGTGGCCGAGTTGAAACTTTGGGGATGTTGAAGTTACAGGGGAAATGATTCCCGATTTTTGGTAGTGTCGAAACTAGTAACAAACTAGTCGAGGGTAATGGATAAGGAAATGACTCCTATTAGTACTTGGTTGTAGAGTAGGATATTGGAAAGTGAAAAGCTATTAATCTTAGTATTACTTTCATGTCAAATAGGTTAAGGAGGTATCAAGGCAAGCCGGATTTCAATTAATCACGAAAAAGGTAAGTGCAGCTTTCTCTTGGCATGTCTTTGGCATAAGTATGAAGCCCTTTCTTCTCTTGTCATGTCTTCAGCATAAGTATGTGAAGCTTACCCTTTCTTTTCTTTTGGCATGTTCTAGCCTTAAGTGATTGATATACGAAATGTGAGGATGATTCCATTCATAGAACCCCAAGTATGACTCGTAAGTCTTATTACTTCTCGATGGTAGAATTCCTATACTAGTTGAGTTATTACCTCTCAAGGCTTCTATATGATGGAGAGTAGTAAGAATGTGAAGTTATCTCCTTTCACTATGCATATTTTTGCATAAGTACGCAGAGCTACCCTTATTTCCTCTTGATATGTCTTTGACATAAGTGTGGTGCTATGATGGTAAGGTAATGCAATAATAAGGTTATGATACCGTGCCCATGATGGGCCGGGTACAATATATGTAAATGATCACTCCTTGAGGAAAAGTAGAGACTAGGTAAAGCTTATTCTTTCTCTTCCTTTGGCATGTCCTAATTGTAGGTAAAGTGTGATACGAGCTTTGGGGTAACTTCACTTTTAAGTCCTAAATGTAATCAATATCTCTTATTCACTTCTAAATGTCAAACTCTTGTAGTAAGTTGAAATACTTTCCTTGAACTCCATAGGTTGAGAAGTACTGGATGCATGAGCTCCTAATCCTAAGGACTATGTGACAACGGGTATCCCTAATTCTATGAACTGTTAGTATTACTTTAGTACATGTCTAGGGTCCATGAGATCCTAAGTGATATAGGCCTCAATGGCATTTAGAAGGCACTCGAGATGGCTACACTACTATTCTGGTTCTCTGATGATAGCTTAATCTTCTTACATTGTCGAGTCTCTGATAATGATTTAGATTGTATATGGTTACTCACTACTTGATTCATGTATACTGTAATCGTCTAACACCGAGTCCCATAAAGGGTCGGGTATGGTATATGATGATTATGACATCGAGTCCCATAAAGGGCCGAGTACAGTATATGATGATTATGACACCGAATCCCATAAATGTCCGGGTATGGTATATGATGATATGATGACATCGAGTCCCATAAAGGGCCAAGTACGATATATGATAAGTGGATTAGACCAAACGTTCCTCAACATTATTATATGATACATAGATCAGGCTGAATGTTCCTCGACATTACTATATGATATGTGGATCGGACTGAACGTTCCTCGGTATTATTATACAATGTGCAGATCGGGCCGTATATTCCTCGGCATGTACTATATGTATGTGCTTATGATGATAGAATGATGTAGATGGTACACTGAGTCCCCTAATGGGCCGAGCATAGTACATGATGGTAATATGTATGACTTTCTTTTATACGATGCGAGTACGGTAAATGGTTAAATGTTATACTTACCCCTGGCATCTCTACGCCAATTGTAATCTCCTTATGATGTCTATGCTTTACATACTCAGTACATATGTCGTACTGACCCCCCTTTCTTTGGGAGGCTGCATTCATTCCCGCAGGTATAGATACACACTTTGGGGATCTGTCAGCATAGAAGTTCCACTCAGCAGTTTAGAAGCGCTCCATTATGACAGAGCCTAGTTTTGGTATTAACCTTTGATGTATATATTTATTTGTTCATGGGTACGGCGGGGGCCCTGTCCTACCTTATGTTACTGTTCTTACTCTTAGAGGTTTGTGAACATGTATGTGGGTTGTATATGGGTTGTATATGCATGTATGTATATTGGTGCCTATCATAAGCCTCGCCGGCTTATATGTTATCCTGCCTGTTGATGTTCTATAACTTAAACAGGGGATAGATTTCCTTACAGATAGCCAGGATATACATGAGTTCCTAGTTTGGGAACCTGTCATGGCCTACGGGGTTGGATCATGACAACTAGAATAAGGGATCTTGAGTTTAATGTGGATGATTAGGTGTATTTGAAGGTTTCACCAATGAAGGTTATGGTTCGGTTTGGTAATTAGGAGAAATTGAGCCCTAGGTATGTAGGGCTTTATAGAATCTTAAAGTGGGTTGGAAAAGTCGCTTGTGAGTTGGAATTACCTTTAGAAATGACCATGTTTCATCCAGTGTTCCATGTTTCTATGTTGAGGAAATGTGTGAGAGATCTTAGTTCTCATATGCCTTTGAAGATAGAGAATGTTGAAGAGAATTTGCCCTATGAGGAGGTTCTGATTGAAATTTTAGACCGGCAAGATAAAAGATTGAGGAACAAAAAAGTTGCATCCGTTAAAGTCCTTTGGATGAATCAATAAGTTTACAATTTTACATGGGAAGCAGAAGCGTATATGATGAAATGTTACCCTCATCTTTTTCATTCTATTCAAGCCTAAGGTATTAAGTCATCCTTGCTAAATTACTTGAAATCCTTGCATTTTAACTATTATTATCATATGCATGCATAGTTATGAAATGTGTTTTGAATGATGTTTTAAAATTGAACTATTGCTTTTATGATGGGCTGTTAGTTTACACTCTAATATACTCAAGCTAAGTCTTGTCTCATTTGAGGAAGAATATTCCCAAGGGGGAGATATTGTAAGGTCCCGTGGGTTTCGAGGGTTAGAATGCATCATAATAAGGTAAAATAGAGGGAAAATAGCTTAGGAGGATCTTTTGGACTCGTATTCTGCGAGATGAAAATTTTCAAGAATTGGCCAAAATAGAAGACTCTGCGACCAAGGCACGTCGTGGAGCTTATCCTTGATAGAGAAAATTTATCCGAGCTCAAGTTGAACTCAAATTTGGTCAAGTTTGACCTAGAGCAGGAAATTGTACATAAAACGCATTTGATGTATGCATTTTATGTATAATTTGTGTTTCTGTGTTTTTCGAGCTCGATTTACCCATTTTGAAAGAAAACGAACTGAAATGGGACATATCCGCATCGCGGACTTGTTCTTGGATAGTTCAAATTTGTGCAAAAATTTCCAGATTTGAGAGAGGAAAACTTGGACATTTCCCTGAACTTGTGTACACGGGTTTTTACAATTTATGGGGTTATTTTACACCTTTCTTACTACTTAAAACCCTTGAACTCATTCCTCCTCATTTCCAAATTACCTCTTACAATATTAGATCTCATGCTAAGAGTTCAAGCTCTCCATTAAAGACCTATTATCAAGATTTCAGGGACCGAGTTTCTTGCCAGTAACCTATGATTTTAGAGCACTACTTTGATGACTCATATTGATGACCCATAGACTAAATGACGAGTCGTAGAAGCCTTTTGTAGGGTCGTGAAGGGTGATTATTAGTTATGCATAGGTGTTAAGGTAAATTCTTAAATGTGGGAATCGATTTGGAGATGTTTTAAGGTAACGAGAATCCTCTAGCACAAAGTTGAGTTGAAAGCTTCCTTACCAATTGAGTTTCGGCAAAAGATTTTACTTGGGTCAAATTCAAATGATCATATCTTCTAGAAAATAAAGAATTAGGTGGCCCATGGCCTATCAAATTAAAGTTCATTCAGTCCTGTTTCCAATACCACTGAGTTTGTTTCATTTTAATTTAGGAGTAAAAGGTTATGACCATTTTACTAGAGGATATCAGATTATAAAAAGATTATGACTCGACTTTACGACTAGTACAGTTTTCTATGAGTCGTAGAAGTTAAATCCTCAAAAAAATCTTGCATGTCTTCTAGGGCTATTTTGGTCCATTTACAAGCCTTTTAACCTTATTCTAAGTCATTTTGGATATTTTTAAGGAATATGTCATTCCACTAACAAGTTTTCTCATCATAAAAATCAACCTACACATTCAAGTATCTAGAAAATTCCTCTCAAGACTCTCTTTTTCTCCTACAAGAATCCATTGAATGATCAACTAGGGTTTCCAATTCTTCCATAATTTTTCAAGCTTCAATCAAGGAATCCACTAAGGTATGTGGAAATTGATCCATGGGTTCCTTTCAGCCATGGAGTCCCAAGGTTTTCCTCAAAAGATCTCTTAAGTTTCAATTGTTCTCTAACCCTAGATTGATGATATTGCATTGGGTTTTTTCAGTTACATTTTTACTTGACTCCTATGATTATTGTAACCATGATTCTATCTTAATTGCATAATTTCAAGTTGTTCTATAACTTCCCATGCATAATGCCATTTTAAGTGGTGATTTTCATGAACTATAATTAGTTTCGAAGGGGTTTTTCAATGAAGGCTTTTATAAATGATGTTTGAGACTTATGAAAGATTGGTGAATATTATAAATGATGATTTCAATAATTTTCTATGAATTTCCTACATTGATATTTAGGGTTATGATGTGGATTATGGGTACATTCAATATTGCTTCAAATTGGTGTCATCTTCATGAAATATGTGTGAATTGATATAAAGTATATGGTCATGCATGTTTTTACTCAAATTTCATAATTTTGAAGTCAATTGATTATGTATGCATGTTTTACCCAAATTTACAAGTATAAAGCTATGATCTCGAATTTCAAGTTATATCCAAATGAAAGCTTTATGAATATTTGACAAGGCCTATGAATGAGTTTAACGATCCATTTTGCAAAGTACGTTATGAATGATATTTTTATGATATTTCAAGCAAGTTAATGATCCAGTGAGTTAAGGCCCTAAAGATATTTTACGAATAAAGATATGCAATGATGAAAGGTCTATACTCAAATTACATTAGATAAGATTGAGGAGCCATTCTATGATTATGCTTTATGAATGGTGGGCGACTAGTAGATATGACCCCTTCCATATGATGATTGACTTTATGACTTATGATTTGTCTATACCGTGAAGAGCTTACCTAGCACCCAATGGACCTTGGGATAGGGGATAGGCATTCTCTCCCGTAGTAGAGGCAAGAGACCCATAGTAAGATTCTATTGTCCCATAACTACGTGCCACCGTAGAATAAAGAATCGCCTATAATAGAGGCTCGATTTCTTAAGGGTCACCCGTACTAGAGGCTAGATCCTTCATATAGTTTAGTGGATTCACATAGGCATATAGAAGTCTACCTTGGCAAGTAGTCTCCCACTTTCCTCCGATGTTTGGGTAAATATTGGGACTCCATGTTATAGCTCAAATGGTTTATATCGGTTAATGGTCGCTCTCACAACGGTACGAGGTCCTTTTTCCAAGGTTTAAGGTTTTTCTTACTATGGCTAATATGTCTCTCACAAAGTAAAGTATGTCTCTTTCACTTATGGTTTTATAACTCTCAATATGATTCAAGATCCTTACTACTACTTATGAACTTGCAAGCTCTTTTATGATTCCTTATTATGATTCATGATTATCCATGCGATGTATAAGTTCTCTTCATAAGATTTAAGTGTGGTTTTAAATGACAATAACATTAATCTTGATTCACTATCATGTATAAATGGTTTACTTATTATGTGTAGAGCATTGATCATACATCATCATTTTTATGTCATATATTGCATTGCTCACATAATTAGTACATTTAAAGTACTAACATATTCTTTTGTTTGCCTACAATGCGTTATAATGTAGGGCTCGGCGATCACCCTACACATCTCACGGCTAGATAGAAGACTTGTTCACTTAATTTGGTAAGTCCTCATGCTTCGGGGACTACCTATCGAGCTCATATTTTGTTGCTACCCCTAGACTATGTTGTTATTTTGAGAATGCTTATTTTCTTATTTGGGTGAGCTAGTGGCTTGTTCTATGCCCCACCTATGTTAGTATAGTAGAGGCATGTCTCAAAGAAAATGTGTAAGTCCATTTAATCGGGCCTAAGCTTCACCTTTATCTTTAGATTTTATTTTGAGACTTACCCATCACTTCTCTTTATTTTGTTGGTTTACCTTATGTAAGATTATGATATGCTAATAGACTTGGTTGGATCCCCTCAGGGTTTCGATCGCTATGTTATGACTAGGCCCTAGGTCTGATCATGACAGACTCTATGTCCGTTATTTTTTTGGCAATTCTTTATGCCAAATATATATATGTGATGAATAATTAATTATTTACTATATCTAGGGACTTTTTCCATTGCTTTTAATTAAAAATAATTAATTATAACTTAATTAATAACGACACCATCTATTGTTTTAAATTAATTTTAATTTATTAGCTTTTTTAAATAAGTGACAGACAGTTTCAGTTAATCTGTTGGTTTTGGTAAAAATGTTTGATCAAATATTTTAAAGAAGCGACGGACAACGTCACTTAGTTCGTCACTTTTTTGAACAAAATGGTGGTCAAATAATTTTTAAAAAGTGATAGAAAAAGCGACGATATCCACTGTTTTTCTTAAAATATCTAGGAGACTAGATAAGATTTTTCCTTTTCTTCTTTCCCCCTCTCTCTTCTCCTCTCTTACTTGTCTCTAAACCGCCACTGCCACCCTCATTGTCCCTGCCGCCCGCCACCCCCGCTACCCCATATCACGATTCAATTTCTCAGATCATGATGGACCCTACCATAACCCACCAATAGGTAAGCCTAACCCCTAGCCCAGTGTCATACCCCACACTTTTGTATATCAGAACATTTTTTTTAGTTTCTTTAAAAAGTTTTCATGTGATCCATGTTATCTATGAAGTTCTATGTGAGTAGTGATGGTTGGAAATAGGTTTGGAAGGATTTGAAAGGAGTTGTAGGATAAATAATAATTCATGATAATCGATTATGTAAGCTACCAGTTTGGACGTCTTACATCATTAAGCTACTTGAGTACATGTTGAGCTTAAGTAGCAAAGATCACGTAGGTTCTCAAGGCGGGACTAGATTATGAACCTATGAAAAGTAGGTAATGCACCTACTTGGCATGGGTAGGTGATGGACCTACTAAGTTGGACCCCACCAAGACACATGGCAGCAGTGGGTTGGGTGCATGGATGAGGTGGAAGTGCAGGAGATGGAAGGGGATGACACATATAACTCCCAAAGGTGGTGTATATAAGTTTAACTAATGACCAAGGGTTTCATTTCTTATCTTTAAACTTTGAGAATTTTAGAGAGAAAGAAGGAGAGAGCCACGACCCTAGCTGCAGCAAGGTAAGGCCTCCAATTTTGATCCGTAAATTAATTATCTAAGGTATTCTTCGATCAAATAAAGGTTTTTAACAACGTAAATTAATTATTGAGACAACAAGAAGGTCCAACATAAACCCATCAACTTTCAGGCGAGTTGAGAAGCCTATTGCTAAGGTAGGATTTCTTCTTTTCAAATTTGATTTAATGGTGTTGTAATGGAAAGGTTACTTTGTATTAAGTAGGGTTGGAGGTAGAAAAATTACACGGTTATTGTTGACATTGTAAATGGACAGAATTGAAGTCGCTCTAGTTGGATTAAAGTTTGATTAGTTTCGTTATTATGATGGTATTATATTTGAAGGTAGTTCGTGTATGTTGAAGGGCTGAAAAATATAGATATGGATGAGTATAGGTGCTGCTGTTCGCAGCCACGTTATGCTCCTTTCTGTGTGGTTTTGATTTTATGAAATAAAGATTGAAAACTGTATTTTGATGTCGTAGTTTTGGGTGGACTGTTAGGAACTTGTATTCAATAATGTTGAAGTAGTTTTATTGTATATGCATGATGTTTGTTGTTATTGGTATGGCTTTTCTAATTAGAGGATAATTGGAAATTCGGATAAGGCGAGTTATAGAGGAAATGCTGCCTGATTTTCATTAAGTCTTAACTAACCAAAATACTAATCGAGAAGTGTGAATGAGGAAATGATTCCTATGGGTAGTTGGTTGTAGATTTATAAGTTAAAAATTTATAGTTTATTAATAATAGTATTACTTTCGTGTTAAATAGGTTCAACGGGTAACGAAGCATGCTTGGTTACGGTTGATCTATAAAAGGTATGTAAAGCCTATCCTTTCTTTTCTTTTGGCATGTCTTAGATATAAGGGATATGTGATATGAGCTTTGGGGATAATTTCATTCATAAGCTCTGAGTATGACTCATGATTCTTATTCACTTCTGGATATTAAAACTCTTAAAGTAGTTGAGCTATTGCCCTCGATCCTTCTATATGTTGAATAATAATTGGATGTATAAGCTCTTATTCCTAGGGACTCTACGATGACAAATGTCTCTGATTCCATAAGTTGTTTAGCATTGTCTTGATACATGTCTATGATTCTTGAGGCTCCATTTGATATGATTCCTAATGATAGTTAGAGGGTACTTGAGATGATTACTACCCTGATCTTCAAGTGATGTTCACTTGATTACTCTAGTGAGTCTCATATGATGATTTAATTTGTATATGGTTACTCGCTACTCTGCTCGTACATACTGTTAATACATCTTTCATCGAGTCTTGGGTAGGGTATGTTATCGTGCTCAGTTTCACTGCATTGTTCATCGAGTCTCTCACTATAAGGCCGGGTATGGTATATATATATAATGACATAATGATGTGATGATGGCACCGGGCCCCATGATGAGTCAAATATGATACAAGTATATGACAGACTCGCCGAGTCCATAATGGGTCGGATATGATAAATAATATGATCATGCATGATTTTATTTCATAAGGCAGAGGTACAGTGATTTCTGGAGTATCATATTTTTCTCCAGAATCTCTACTTTAGATGTGATCTTATTTGTGTTATGTTTTGCTTTATATACTCAGTACATATATCATACTAAATCCCTTTCTTTGGGGGGCTATATTTCATATCCGCAGGTACAAATACAGGTTTTGGGGATCCGCTAGCTTAGGATTTCCACTTAATAATTTTGGAGGTGCTCCATTGTGTTGGAGCCTAGATTTTTGGTACTGAGCTTTTGATGTATATATTCATTTATTCAGGGGTACGACGGAGGCCCTGTCCCACCATATGATACAGTTGACACTCTTGGAGGTCTATAGACATATGTGTGGGTTGTATGTATATGTGTTCAGTTGTGTCCATATGACTTATATTTTGGGACATTCGCTTTTATAGTGGAAGACTTGTCGGCTCGTATATATGTATATAATGGGATGACCCCACATGCTATGACAGCCTCATCGGTGTATGTACTATGTTACCTATTGATAAGTTGTGACTCCTCAAGAGACAAGTTGTGACAATATGTGAACATGTGATAGTTTGAGCAAACAATTGACATGGAGGCCCTGTCCCACCATATGATACAGTTGACACTCTTAGAGGTCTGTAGACATATGTGTGGGTTGTATGTATATGTGTTCAGTTGTGTCCATATGACTTATATTTTGGGACATTCGCTTTTATAGTGGAAGACTTGTCGGCTCGCATATATGTATATAATGGGATGACCCCACATGCTATGACAGCCTCATCGGCGTATGTACTATGTTACCTATTGATAAGTTGTGACTCCTCAAGAGACAAGTTGTGACAATATGTGAACATGTGACAGTTTGAGCTAACAATCTATCTCCTTAAGTTATAAGTTAAGCATGGTTTACTTATAGATAACAAGGGTACACACGAGTGTCTAGATTGGACACCAGTCATGGCCTATGGGATTGGGTTATGATAAAAGTAGTATTAGAGCAATTCATCCTTGGAGTTTCTATAGACCGTGTCTAGTAGAGTCTTGTTTATTAGTGTGTTGTGCACCACATCTATAAACAGGAGGCTATAGGACATTTAGGATGCTATCTTTCCTTTCTACTTTAAATCGTGCAATAGAGCTGTATTGTCAGGACAATTCATCCCTAATGGATTATTATGTGTACAACGATGCCTCCAAGGAAAGCAACAGCTACCCAGAAGGGCAAGTCAGTTGCAGGAGAGACTAGCCAGACCCTGAGAGTTACTAGGGCCCGTGCCCAGTCCTTGCCTGAGGTTGTGCTTCAGTCGGCAAACTCTACTATGCCGCCACCCCTAGAGGAGCTTAGAGCAGCAATAGCTACAGATCTTGAGGCTCCAGTGCTTGAGCCTCCAACCCCACAGCCAGGAGCGGAGGATAGGGCTATGTGAGATGCAGTTTAGTTGCTAACCAGATTAATGGTAGGGTAGGCTCGAAGGCATGGGCTAGGGGTAGATGATGCAAATAGACATGATAGTTTGAGGGTTTATGACTTCCTGACTTGTAACCCCCTAGACTTTTATGGGTCGAGACCTGCGGATGACCCATAGGAGTTTATTCGACAGATGCAATATACGTTGAGAATAATTAGGGCCTTTAAGACTGAGTCTATTGAGTTGGATTCATATCGGCTGCGTGACATAGTCGTTAACTGGTATGAGTCCTGGGAATTATCGAGGGGCGAGGGATCTCCTTTAGTAGTATGGGATGAGTTTGTGGAAGCCTTTCTTGGCTACTTTCTACCTCCGGAGATGACACAAGCCAGAGTTGATAATTCTTATAGTTGAGGCAGAATGGCAGGAGTATTAGAGATTATAGCCTTGATTTTGACTCATTGGTGAGACATGCGCCCAGTATTGTAGCTGATATGGCTGATAGAGTGCATCATTATGTGATGGGGTTGGATCGTTATTTGGTTGATAGCTGTATGGCCATTTATTCTTAACCAGGTATGGATATTATTTGGGTACAAGCATACACACAAGGGGTAGAGGATTGGCATAAAGGGCGTCAGCCCAATAGAGATTGTGACAGAGGCTAACATAAGAGGGCTATGTTGGCTGGTTATTTGAGGGAGTTTCGAGGTGGGCATCCCCAAAAGTATAATAGATATCCTTCCCAGCCAGCCCAGAGTACACCCCTACAGTTTACAGGTTGGAAATTTGATAGCGCAGGGTATTCAGGAGTCGGTCAGAGCTCTAGGGTTTCAGGTTCACAAATGAATAGGGGTTCGTGTCAGTCGATACCACCTTTTCCTCAGTGTTCTTATTGTGCTAGGACTTATTTTAGGGAATGCCATTTTGCTATAGGATCTTGTTTTACTTGCGGCCGTCAAGTCCATCTTATGAGACAGTGTCCACTCAGCGGTAACCCAAGTGGTGCAGCTCAACCTACTAGGTTAGTTGCTGGTTCTTATTCTTCGATGGCTATGCTCCCTATAGGGCAGGGTATTCATATATCAGCAGGACGTGGTAGAGGCCATGGTGGAACTTCCAATTCTAGCGGTCCTTCGAACCGCATCTATGCCTTAGCTAGTAGACAGGATTAAGAGGCTTCACCAAATGTGGTTACAGGTATATTATCAATCTTCTCCCGGGATATATATGCATTGATAGATCCAGAATCCATCTTATCATATATATATCCCTTTGTTGCTAGTAGGATTGGAATAAAACCTGAGTTAATAGAACTATTTGAGGTAGCCACACCGGTAGGAGACTCTGTTATAGAAAAGAAAATATATAGAAATTTCACGGTGGGTGTATATAGTTGTCATACCTTGGCGTATTTAATAGAGTTAAGTATGATGGAGTTTGATGTTATTATGGGTATGGATTGGTTAGACTCTTATTATTCTAACATTGATTGTAGAAATAAAATAGTTCGGTTCCAGTTCCAAGATAATCCAATCATCGAATGGTTGAGGAATATGGTATCACCGAGGGGTAAATTTATTTCATACCTTAAGGCAAGGAAGATGGTTAGAAAGGGGTATATTTATCATCTGGTTTGTGTGAAAAACCTAGAAACAGAGGTACCGATTCTTAGTCAGTGCCAACAGTCAATGAATATCCAGATGTATTCCCAGATGAATTCCCAAGTCTTCCCCTTGAATGGGAGATAGAGTTCACTATAGATGTGCTACCAGATACTCAGCCTATATCTATTCCTCCTTATAGAATGGTACTCATAGAGCTAAAGGAGTTGAAGGAGCAACTGAGAGACTTGTTAGAAAAAGGTTTCATTAGGCCTAGCACATCACCTTGGGGAGCACCGGTACTCTTTGTGAGAAAGAAAGATAGGTCACTGCAAATATGTATTGATTATAGGCAACTGAATAAGGTAACAATAAAGAATAGATATCCCCTCCCCAAGATTGATAATTTATTTGACCAGTTGTAGGGTGCCAAGTGTTTATCGAAGATAGACCTGTGGTCAGGCTATCGCCAGGTATAGGTAAGGGAAGCAAATATTCCAAAGACTATATTCAGGACCCGATACGGGCATTATGAGTTTAGAATAATGTCTTTTGGGTTGACCAATGCTCTAGCGGTGTTTATGGACTTGATGTATCGAGTGTTCAAGACATTTCTAGACTTGTTTGTGAATGTATTTATTAATGATATTTTGGTCTATTCACGATCGGAAGAGGAACATACAAATCATTTGCGAATGGTACTTGGGGTGCTTCAGCACCATAGGTTGTATGCTAAGTTCTCTAAATGGAAATTCTAGTTGACTTCAGTAGCATTCTTGGGGCATATTATTGGAATTGATGGTATTCGAGTAGATATACAAAAATTTGAGGCCATAAAGACTTGGCCTAAAACGATGGCACCTATTGAGGTACGTAATTTCCTAGGGCTAGCAAGATATTAGAGAAGATTTATGGAGAACTTTGCTTATATTTTCGAACCTTTAACAAGGCTAACGCAGAAGGCGGCTAAGTTCTAGTGGCCCGATGCTTGTGAACGAAGCTTTCAGTTGCTGAAAAATAAGTTGACTACGACCCCAATTCTAACTCTCCCTGAAGGAAGATGGCTATGTTATTTATTGTGATGCTTCCAGTGTTGGGCTAGGTTGTGTATTAATATAACATGGTAGAGTCGTAGCCTATGCCTCCCGATACCTCAGGAAGCACGAAAGGAATTATCCAACTCATGATCTGGAGTTAGCAACAGTAATTCATTCTTTAAAAATATGGAGGCACTATCTATATGGCATACATGTTGATATATGTACAGATCATAAAAGTCTCCAATACATCTTTAAAAAGAAGGAGCTGAATTTACGGCAAAGAAGGTGGCTAGTGTTGCTGAAAGATTATGATGTTGACATCCTATACCACTCAGGGAAAGCAAATATAGTAGAAGATACACTCAGCCAGAAATCAATGGGTAGCTTGGCAGATGTACAACTAGAGCGGAAAGAGATAGTCCATGAAATTTGCCAATTAGCTAACCTTGGAGTCTGTTTGTCTAATTCGGGTGATGGTGGAGTTTCTATTCGAGGAGTTGCTGAATCCTCTATCATGGAAAAAGTAAAGCAATGCCAATATGAGGGTCCTATTCTGGCACAGTACAAGGGTACATCTCTTCAAAAGGAAAAGACTCTATTCGATATCACACTTAACGGGGTGCTAAGATATAGGGGCAAAATATGCATACCCGAGGCTATATGGCTAAGACAATAGGAAACGAGAGAGGCACACTATGCCTATTATTCTTTTCATCTAGGGTCAACCAAGATGTATCATGACCTCAAATGTTTGTATTGGTGGGATAGCATAAAGAAGGACGTAGCAGAATTCGTAGCCTAGTGCCCAAATTGCCAACAAGTCAAGATTAAGCATCAAAAGCCTGGTGGACTACTATAGGAGATGGAAATCCTGACTTGGAAATACCAAGCAATTAATATGGACTTTATTACAGGCTTACCTTGCACTCTACAGAAGTATGATTCCATATGGGTTATCATAGATAGGCTGACAAAATCAGCCCATTTCCTTCCAGTTAGGACCACATATTCAGTCGAGGACTATGTGAGGTTATATATTAAAGAAATAGTAAGACTTCACAAGGTCCCCACATCTATTATATCGGACAGAGGAGATCAGTTTACCGCTAACTTTTGGAGATCGTTCCAAGAAGGATTAGGGACACAAGTAAATCTTAGCATAACATTTCACCCTCAGACTAATGAGCAGGCTGAACGTACTATTCAAATGCTAGAGGATATGTTGCGGGCCTATATTATTGACTTCAAAGGTAGCTGGGATGATCATTTGCCACTTATCGAGTTTGCCTATAATAATAGCTATCATTCTAGCATCCAGATGGCACCATATGAGGCTTTGTATGGTAGGAAGTGTAGGTCACCTATTAGTTGGTTTGATATTGGTGAAACACGACTGATAGACCCAGATATGGTTCAGCAAGCTATGAATAAAGTGAGGCTCATTCAGGAGAGGTTTTTAGCAGCCCAGAGTTTACAAAAATCATATGCAGATAATTGATGTCAACCTTTAGAGTTTTAGGTTGATAATTGGGTATTCTTGAAGGTATCACCCATGAATGGGGTAATGATATTCGGCAAGAAAGGGAAGCTTAGCCCGAGATACATTGGTCCTGATAGGCAAAGTTTGTTATGAGTTGGACCTACCATTGGATTTGGAAGTAATACACCCTATCTTTCATGTATCGATGTTTTGCAAATGTACTAGTGATCCTTCTAGGGTATTCCCCGTGGATGATGTCCAAGTTATGGAAGAACTATCTTATGAAGAACACCCTATTACCATACTTGATCGCAAAGTTAAAAGGTTGCGTACCAAGGACGTGGCCTCCATCAAAGTAGTGTGGTGAAATAAGAACAGAGAAGAGATAACTCGGGAAGTAGAAGAAGAGATGAAAAATAAATATCCGTACCTGTTCCCTATGTCTACAGGTAATCTCAACTCCTAAATTGATTGTATTGATTAGTAGCCTATGGATGAAAACTATTACAGGGATTTCTTGAAATCCTTGTAAGACCTTATGAGATTAATTAACATTCGAGGACGAATGTTCTAAAGAGGGGACGGATGTTATACCCCACACTTTTGTACATCAGAACATTGTTTTTAGTTTCTCTAAAAAGTTTCCATGTGATCCATGTTATTTATAAAGTTCTATATGAGTAGTGATAGTTGGAAATAGGTTTGAAAGGATTTGAAAGGAGTTGGAGCCTAAATAATAAGCCATGGTAATTGACCTACGTACACTACCAGTTTGGATGTCTTACATCATTAAGCTACTTGAGTACATGTCGAGCTTAAGTAGCATAGATCATGTAGGTTCTCAATGAGGGACTAGATTACGAACCTATAAAAAAGAGTAAGTAGGTGATGCACCTACTTGGCATGGTAGGTGATGCACCTACTAAGGTAAACCCCACTAAGACACGTAGCAGCAGTGGGGTGGGTGCATGGATGAGGTGGACATGTAGGAGCTGGACACGTGTCACCCTTAGGGGCTGTCACATGTCACCCCCAAAGGTGGTGTGTATAAGTTTAACTAATGACCAAGGGTTTCATTTCTTATCTTCAAACTTTGAGAATTCTAGAGAGAAAGAAGGAGAGAGCTACGGCCCTAGCTGCAGCAAAGTAAGGCCTCCAATTTTGATTTGTAAATTAATTATCTAAGGTATTCTTCGATCAAGTGAAGGTGTTTAACGATGTAAATTAATTATTGGGTCATCAAGAAGGTCCAACATAAAGCTATTAACTTTCAGCCGAGTTGAAAAGCCATGTTGCTAAGGTAGGGTTTCTTCTTTTCAAATTAGAGTTAATGGTGTTGTAATGGAAAGGTTACTTTGTATTAAGTAGGGTTGGAGGTAGAAAAATTACACGGTTATTATTGACGTTGTAAATGGACAGAATTGAAGTCTTTCTAGTTGGATTAAAGTTTGATTAGTATCGTTATTATGATGGTATTGTATTTGAAGGTAATTCATGTATGTTGAAGGGCTGAAAATATAGATATGGACGACTATAGCTGCTGCTGTTCGCAGCCACGTTATGCTCCTTTCCGTGTGGTTTTGATTTTATGAAATAAAGATTGAAAACCATATTTTGATGTCGTAGTTTTGGGTGGGCTGTTTGGAACTTGTATTAAATAATGTTGAAGTAGTTTTATTGTATATGCATGGTGTTTGTTGTTGTTGGTATGGCTTTTCTAATTGGTGGATAATTGGAAGTTCGGATAAGGCGAGTTATAGAGGAAATGCTGCCTGATTTCCGTTAAGTCTTAACTAACCAAAATACTAATCGAGAAGTGTGAATGAGGAAATGATTCCTATGGGTAGTTGGTTGTAGATTTATAAGTTAGAAAGTTGTAGTTTATTAATAATAGTATTACTTTCGTGTTAAATAGGTTCAACGGGTAACGAAGTATGCTTGGTTACGGTTGATCTATAAAAGGTATGTAAAGCGTATTCTTTCTTTTCTTTTGGCATGTCTTAGATATAAGGGATATGTGATATGAGCTTTGGGGATAATTCCATTCATAAGCTCCGAGTATGACTCATGATTCTTATTCACTTCTGGATGTTAAAACTCTTAAAGTAGTTGAGCTATTGCCCTCGAGTCTTTTATATGTTGAATAGTAATTAGATGTATAAGCTCCTATTCCTAAGTACTATATGATGAAAAATTTCTCTGATTCCATAAGTTGTTTAGCTTTGTTTTGTTACATGTCTATGATCCCTAATGACAGTTAGAGGGTACTTGAGATGATTACTACCCTGATCTTCAAGTGATGGTTCACTTGATTACTCTATTGAGTCTGAAATGATAATTTAATATGCATATGGTTCCTTATTACTTTGCTCGTGCATACTCTTAATACATCTTTTATTGAGTCCCAAGATAGGTACGTTATCGTGTTTCGTTTCACTGTATTATTCACCGAGTCCCTCACTAAAGCGGGGGTATAATATATATATATGATGATATGATATGCTGACATGATGACATGATGAAGGTGCTAGGCCCCATGATGGGCTGAATAGGATACAAGTATATGACAGACTCACTGAGTCCATAATGGGCTGGATATGATATATGTTATGATCATGCATGATTTTATTTCATAAGGCACAGGTACAGTAATTTCTAGAGTATCATATTTGTCTCCTGAATCTCTACTTCAGATGTGATATCATTTGTGCTATGTTATGCTTTATATACTCAGTACATATGTCGTACTGATCCCCTTTCTTTGGGGAGCTATGTTTTATGCCCACAGGGATAGATACGTGTTTCATAGATTCTCTAGGTTAGAATTTCCACTCAGCGATTTTGGTGGTGCTCCATTATGCCGAAGCATAGATTTTTGGTACTGATCTTTTAATGTATATATTCATTTATTCGGGGGTACGGTGGGGGCCCTGTCCCTCCATATGATACCATTGACACTCTTAGAGGTTTTTAGACATATGTGTGGGTTGTGTGTATATGTGTTCAGTTGTGTCCATATGACTTATATTTTGGGATGTTTCCTTTCATAGTGGAAGCCTTGTTGGCTCGTATATATGTACATAATGGGATGACCCCACATGCTATGAAAGACTCGTCGGCTTATGTACTATGTTACCTATTGATAAGTTGTGACTCCTCAAGAGACAGGTTGTGCCAATATATGAACATGTGATAGTTTGAGCTAACATTCTATCTCCTTAAGTTATAAGTTAAGCGTGGTTTACTTATAGTTAACAGGAGTACACACGAGTGTCCAGCTTGGACACCAGTCACGGCCTATGGGGTTGGGTCATGACACTCAAAACCAGAAGCATCGGGCTATTAGGCTGAAGAGAAACATATGAAGTAGAAAAATGAAAATAATGAAAAGAAAGAGAAATTAATATTAATATATCCAAGAACCATCCTTAGACCTGACATCAGTCCATATTTGAACAACTATTCAAAATAAGAGTTTAGGACTTTTACAAAAAAAATAAATAGATATAGACAGTTTTTGAAAGCAAATAAAGACTAGACCTAGCAAAAAAATATGGAAATCGGCAACTACGAATGCCAGGAGCTCACCAAATCTCCGAATCCAAGCTGCTTCGCACCAAGTCCAAATCACTGGCGAAAACCCATACTATAGGGTGCAAAAGTGTAGTGTGAGTACGAAACAAATGATACTTAATAGGCATAGGCTGACTGAGCTCCATAGATAAAGCAAGTATGGATAACATATAACAAGGTAAATAAAGCACAAGAAGCTAATAAAGAGCTATCACAAGGTACTATAACTAATAGAAGAAAAGGGATAGGATACATAGAGAAAAGAACAAAGTCAAGAAATGCACGTGAAAGCGCCAACCAAAACCTATTTACAATAAGAAATCACTATAAGAGTCAACTAATCAAGAACGGAATATTGACTATCACCGCTAATCACATAGCCACCTAAGGACTAATCCAACTCAACCCAGTAGAGAGTACCCACAACAAATTCAATGAGATAAGTATAAGTATAATCAGATAATAACCGACCGGATGCCCATACCCCTAGAAGGTACAAACAATAACAATAATACCCCTAGCCTCCATAAAATAGGGGGACCAAATAGCAAAAAAGTATACTAGTGATAGGCGATGCTATTGAATGAACGTTTGTAGTAAAAACCAGTAACATCGTCGATGGATCTCAGAGATCAACAATAAACATGTGTACAGACCTACCCCATCCCTTGGCCTACTAGGTGGGATCCATATTGCTCCCTAATTTGGTATAGCTACACTCACGATCAGAGGGGCCCATATGGGCCAAAAAAAGTCCATATACACTGCATGGGCCCAAACCAGGTCTTATATATAACATACAATATCCCCATTATGGTACAAGAGAGTGAGTAGCCAAGCCGATGCAGTAAAAGGGCAATGCCGTGCTGGATAGTTAGGCTAAAAGAATCTCACATACAGCAAAAGTAGAAAAAAAGTGATGCCGCACCAAGTATCAGTAAAAATTGAGTGCATCCTCAATGCTTCTAATACTGTCAGTAGAAAAGGAGAAAGTCCTCGATGTCTTATATATCTTAAAACTAATGTCCAAATCATCCTTCTAGTACGACTATCATTAAACCTAATTTTAAAGATAGTAAAAGTGTCAGAGTGCCTTATCAAAAATGGTAGTAAAAATCTATGAAGGAACCGAGATCGTACCACAAAATATGTGAAAATTCTTAATCAATGAAAGCATGTCATCACCACATCCAAACAAGGTACACACAATCCAAAATGTAACATCAAGTCTCACCACACTACCAAGGTAAGGAAAACTAACATGGGATCTAATCGCTTCTCAAATATGGCCTTGAGCCCAACAATAGACAATAGACAATAAGGCATCACAAGCCTACCACTAATCAAAAAGTGCAATAATCTAGAAATGGCGCAGAATCAAATAGGGAGAGAAACATATCTAGGAACGACGCCTTTACCCCAAATATGCCATACAAGCTCACAATAAAGCATCGTTAAGCCAAATCTACAGCTATGATAAGCCACTGAGGTCTCAAGAACTAGCAACGATGAGCCACTCAGGTCTCAAAAACTAGCACAAGGTATCTCATTCAAAATAAGCTACACCTAGCTATTAGAGAAACAAAGCATACACTAAAGTACCTATGGCTCAAACCTAGCCTAAGTCCATCAGTACAAATCCAAAATAAGGATCATATCACTAATCCAAACCACAAACAAGGCCATAAGCCTAAACTTAGGATCTCACGAGACTATTATAGTCTAAGGCTCAACTAGGGACCAAGAAGATAAAATGGGAGAAGACAAACCTATTCTCAACAAGTACCATCCTAAATCACATGCAATAAATACTAAAAGATATATAAGAAAGCTCATTAAAAGTGGGGAGACCGTATCCTACCTTGAAGCCGATTAGGCTTGCTCTAAATTCTCTAATTGAAGCTTTCCACCTCCGAATCACCTCCAATTATTGCAATGCTAACAAAAGATTGATCACAATGTCAATACAGATATTTTGATACCAAAATCCCATTTTTTGGAGTTGGATCCAAAATCGGGTCTAGAACGAGATTGTGGGACTTGTGCTAAAAATCTCAAAATAGATACCATAAAAGGGTTCATTTGAGCTTACTGAACTTGTGTTCCAAAATATGACACACTTTGATGCTCGAAAATAAGGAAATTAGCCCGTGCAACAAAACTACCATTACAACTTAACTTCAAGCTTGGACAGTCTCTTTGGGGAAGAAATTAACTCGATACATTGACTTCCAAATCTCCTCGAACACTTCATAGTGTAACCACGATCTATACGAATACATATCACTTGAAATTGCCGTAAACAGAGCTCCAAAGCTCAAGAAATTGCTAAAACATATAATGGAGTCGGGCTGATTCATGAATGGTCTTTAGTTAAAAGACTAGTTTCAACAAGCCATCGAGAATGAGGAGAAAAAAAGCTCACTATCACAACTGAAACGAGAATAGACCCTTGTGATTGAGGAGGCACGGCAGGCCAGACCCTTTTCAGATATCATTGGATTGACTAAACTGATCTTCAAGCTTAGAAAAGTCTTCCTTGGAGAATTCAGGAATTTTGAAGATGGGGCTAGTCTCAATGTGGGGACTTGAGTAGGAGGTACTAGGTTTATTGCAAATCTAGCTAGTTCCTTTGTAACTACTTTTGGTTTCTTCTAATTGTTGGGAGACTATGTGGAGAACCTTATTGGTGTAGTTATTTTGTTCAAAGATGCTGTTAATATCAGCAGCCGTTGCTATGGAAGAATCCTTTTCAATAGGTTTTTTGAAAGGAGAGGCTTTGAGAACTACTTTTCTATAGGGAATACTAAGTCTTTCTAGAAGGGGAGTGATACTTTCTACCACCTGTTCTCTAGTGTACCATTTGTTAACGAGGACTTGGAGGGATAATTGGGTATCATCTATTTGTCTAGAATATTCAAACCATTTGAAAAATTCAATTTCTGCCTTGAATCTTTCCATATCTCTAAACTATTTTATGGTATTAGAGCCATGTTGTTATTATTATCCATGCATAGCTAAATGCCCTTGCCTAGATTATACTTATGTTTTGATAAGCTTATAGTAATCTAGTTTTTAGAATTGTTATGCTCTACTTATAAAAGATATGTTTCTTGGTCCTATTTAATAAAAATGGAAATTATTTCTTGTGGTTAAGGTGAGGTGTAGAAATATTATCAAATAGTTCGAATGCCGACAAACAGTCGTTCAGCCGAAGGGATAGACAATTTAGACTGTAAGGTGGTTTATTTGGCAAATTCTTATAAAATCCAAAAATCCTTAGCATAATATCCTTGTTATGATTCCATGTTTATACATTAAGGACCTAGAAATCTATATGTTATAATTCGTTCATAACTTTTCTAAGAACTAATAGTTACTATTCACTTATCATCTCACATAGTATAATCAAAGGCATACTCTCTTTAATGAACAATCATCAGTATACTGTTAATAGTGTTAATTTGTCTATCTCTAAGGTAGAAAATGATTTACAAAATTGGTCTATTCCTAAAGAGCCTTTTGAGAAAATTTATCAGTTAGGATATTTTTCTCTATTTAAAAAATATAATATTAAGACTTGTGAGTCCACTATTGCTATCAATAATTGACTTGAAACTATCAAGTTGTTAATAGTTGCTGATATTAATAGATACCAGAAAGAGTTTAAATTCCTTCATGTTGGTCTTGTTCAGGTAGCTGTTAAACCCCTTTTTCAAAAAGGCTTGAATATCCCTATTTGTCTTCTACTTTCAGATGATCGACTGCTAAACTTTGATGATTCACTGTTAGGAGTTTTAGAAAGTAACCTCGCCAATGACCTGGTATACTTTAACTGTTACCCCAAATTTTTAGTTGACATCCATGATCCAAACATTATGGATACATTGACACTCAATAATGTCAAGACCAAGAGCATGAACAGTAAGACTGATACTAGGGAAATATCTGTAATATATAGAGTATATTACAAGCTAATGAAAACCACTATAGCCCCAAAGGCTATATCTACAAGCGTTAAAGGAGTTACTATGCTCATGGAAGCAAACTAAGAGAACAATACTACCTTCGTTCCTAGACTTCTCAAATGGGATGACATCTTGACCGACGAAGAATGGAAATTTGATTCCATTACCCATCCTTCACCCTTTCAACCTGACAGATCTCAAATAGATAGGGTTATCCAATTTCCAAATGGATCTATTAATCTTAAATTTTTAAGATCCAACTCCTACAGTCAAGCTCCTTTAAGTAGAAGAATGTCTTCGGCTAGACCTTCTTCCTTTTGCCCCTTGAAGGGAGATGACTCTTCCACTGAAAATATTGAACAAGGAAAAGTTCACAGAGTAGATTTCTCTAGAACCATTCCAAAAGTTTATTATGAAACCACAACCCCTGGAAGCCCCACTCTTAGTGATATGAAACCTAAACACAAGAGAAAAGATTCTATAGGTGTTCTAACTTCTGATGAAACCTTTATACCTACCAAAAGGAAGATTAACCAATGGTGGAAACCTCCTGAACATCAAAAGAAGGTTGACTGGTACAAAGCCACTTATTCCTTAGAACAAAGAAATGCTTTTAGAGATAAATGGTTTAGAGATATGGAAAGATTCAAGACAGAAATTAAATTTTTCAAATGGTTTGAATATTCTGAACAAATAGATGATACCTAATCATCTCTCCAAGTCCTCGTTAACAAATGGTACATTAGAGAAAAAATGGTAGAAAGTATCACTCCTCCTCTAAAAGGACTTAGTATTCCCTATAGAAAAGCAGTCCTCAAAGCCTCTCCTTTCAAAAAACCTATTGAAAAGGATTCTTCCATAGCAATGGCTGCTGATATTAACATCATCTTTGAACAAAATAACTACACCAATCAGGTTATCCACATAGTCTCCCAAAAAATAGAAGAAACCAAAAGCAGTTACAAAGGAATTAGCCAAATTGGCAATAAGCCTAGTACTTCCTACTCAAGTCCCCATATTGAGACTAGCCCCATCTTCAAAATTCCTGAATTCTCCAAGAAAGACTTTCCTAAGTTAAAGATCAGTTTAGTCAATCCAATGATATCTTAGAAAGAATCAATAATCAGCTCTCTAAGCTCAACATTACCAAAGGAGATAGACTGAGAGCTCTATCTGATGAAATGCGTCATCCTAATAAAAGGAACTACTATCATAGAACTTCCTTTCCTGATGTTCAATTTGAAGAAGATACCCTTCACCATGCATCTTCCGCAGATGGAACAGGAATTCAAGAATGGACCATAGATGGTATGGCAGAAGGCCAGATCTATAGTAAACTCCAAGAAATGGGGATGAACATTAAGGCTTACAAAATGAGAGGTGCCAGTGATAAAAATTCTGCTATCCGCCTCATTGCTAGTTTTACGGTACCATAAACAATTGGTGGGATAATTATCTTACTGAACAAAATAAGGCTAAAATCTTGAATGCAGTTACTACCAAAAGAATGGTAAAAACTGAAAATGGGATAGAAACAGCCTCTGAAGTAGCCATGGAAGATGCAACAACCACCTTGATATATTGCATTGCTAAGCACTTTGTGGGAGAACCTAGACTCTTCTAAGATAGAAGCTTAGAAATCCTTAACAATTTATATTGCAAAAAACTGACAGACTTTAGATGGTACAAAGATATGTTTATCAACAAGGTCATGATCAGATCAGATTGCAATAATGATTACTGGAAAGAAAGATTCCTCAGTGGATTACCCCCAAATTTTGCTGAAAACGTAAGGTCTAAAATCAGAGATAGATGTGAGGGAAAAATTTCCTATCCATATCTCTCCTATGGAGATCTTATTAGTCTAATCAATATAACAACCATGGAGCTATGCACAGATCTTAAGTTAAAGGAAAAACTTAAGAAGGAACAAAAAACCTACTCTACAGAGCTGGGAAGTTTTTGTCAAGACTTTGGGTTCCCTATACTAAAACCTCCTTCCTCTAAGAAAACAGGTAAACATGAAAGATCTTCGGGAAGTTACTCTCGTAAAAGGCGATCCTCTAACAAAAGGATTTATAAAGGTGGACCCAAAAAGAAATTCAGAAGGAAATCCTCAAAAGGATCTTTTGAGGATAGTTATTGGACATGTGGTAAGAAGGGACACAGATCCAATGAATGTCCCAGAAACAAAAAGAAAAGAAACAAGGTAAATCTACTAGAAGTAGATGAAGTAACCAAGAAAAAACTCTTCTCCATCATAGAAGAAGAAGAATCTTAATCTGACTCAGACTACTCCTCAGAAGACGAAAGTGATGATGAGTTCTTAAACGTCACTCACAACACTCAGTCAGAAGAAGATTCAGAATGCAACTTCAATGGAGCCTTCTACATGTGTGATAGCAAAACTATCAATGTTATATCTAAAAATTCGATAGAAACTTTATTTTCTACTATCGAACATATTCAAGATGAAGATGCTAGGAGAAAGTATCTCATTGAATTACAAAAATTAGTTACCAGGCAGAAAGAAGAAAGGCCTGAAGTAACTCCTTTTAGCATGAAGCAAATCATAAGAAGATTTGACTCTAAGAAAGAAGAACCTTCTATAGAGTTATTAAGAGGAGAAGTTAAAACTCTCAAAAATGAAATCAAAGAAGTCAAAGCACGACTTCACAAGATTGAGATAGAGAATCTCACTAACCAACTTCAAAAGGAAACTACCAATCACGAAAGAAATTCTTCTTCAAAGGCCATTCTCACCAACGAAACTGATGGAGAAGATACTAATACCGAATCTCACAGGTTTGAATCTGACGCAGGTATAAAAACTATTAAAAAAATAAGACCTCAGAGTTCTCATATTTTAATAAAGCTGGTCATTAACAATAATTTCATTCTTAACAAAATTGCTTTGCTAGACAGTGGTGCAGATAGAAATTGTATTGTTGAAGGATTAATTCCTACAAAATACCTTACTAAGGGAAGTACAAAATTATACAGCGCCACAGGAGAGCGTATTTTGATAAATTATAAACGTTCAGATGCCCATATTTGCAATAATGGTATTTGTCTTTGTAATGATTTTGTTATTACAAAAAATATTAATGAAGAAATCATTTTGGGTATACCCTTTATTTCTCAAATCATATTATTCATATGTCTATTATTTATATAGATGATGTTTTAATCTTTTCGGAGGACATTGATTCTCATTTCAAATATTTAAATACTTTCTATAATATTGTCAAGAAAAATGGTCTTGTGGTTAGCGCCAGAAAGATTAAATTATTTCAAACAAAAATGAGATTCCTTTGCCATGATTTGTATCAAGGTACCTATAAACCAATTTGTAGAGCCATAGAATTCTCAGATAAGTTTCCTAATGTTATTAGTGATAAAACTCAATTACAAAGATTCTTAGGAAGTCTTAACTATATTGTTGATTTTACTTCTAAAGTTAGGCAAATTTGTAAACCCTTATATGACAAGTTAAAAAAAAATCCTGTTCCCTGGGATAAGGACCAAACTGATGCTGTTATTAAAATCAAAAGTATTGTTAAAATTCTTCCTTGCCTAGGAATACCTAATCTTGATTATTTCATGATTGTTGAAACTAATGCCTCTGATAATGGTTATAGAGGAATTCTTAAACAAAGAAAATCCCCAGAAACATCAGAATAGCTAGTCATATATACTTCTGGAATTTGGAATTCTGCCCCAAAAAATTATAGTACTGTTAAAAAGGAAGTTTTAGCCATAGTTCTCTGTATTACCAAGTTTCAAGATGATCTTGTCAATAAAGATTTCTTACTTAGAGTAGACTGTAAATCTGCTAAAGATATTCTACAAAAGCATGTTAAAAATCTTGTTTCAAAATAGATATTTGCTAGATGGCAAGCCTTACTATCTAGTTTTGATTTTCAAATTGAATATCTCAAGGGAGAAGATATTTTCTCCCAAATTTTTTAACCAGAGAATTTTTGCAGGGAAAACCATGAGGCCTGGAGCACCATCAGCAATAGTACCCTTCAAAGGGAAAGAAGTAGCAGCTAAAACTATTTCAGTCAAACCCTTTAACATTCAGCCAGAATTTACAGGACCTTCTAACCGTTACTCAACTTTAGCCCAACTATTACCCATAAATCCTTCAGTATTCCTTCCGTTGCCACCAAGCACATCTTCAAACATACTTGTCATGAAAAAACCTTTTGCTCAAACCTCAGAGCCAAGTTCCCTCTCTCCTTCAGGAAAACAAAATTTTTTCCAAATCCAGACAAAAGACAGTTATACCATTAAAGCTCCTGAAAGCTTTGCTAAAGTAGTAACCACAATCGCTTCTCCTTCTAAACCCAAAGAAAAATAAAAAAATTGATCTTACTTCTTTGCAGGTTATCCCAATCTTAGCTCTGGACAAAGAGTATGAAAAATATGAGATTAAACATCTCCTCAAACCTCTATACACAAACAGGAATTATGTGTATACAAAAAATCCCTGTAAAACCAGATTATTTTATGAGTTCATTTTAGTAGATACAGGATCTATTGAAATAGAACATGAACTTACTGATAAAAATAATCCAGATAGCATTGCCTATTCTAAATTCACTATCAAGAAGATTCTAACCCTTTTGAATGGCAGGTTGACCATTTGCATACCCCCATCAATTTCTCCAGAGAACATAGACCCCAAACATATAATTGGTGGGAATATAAGCAAGCTTGGTTTAATTTCATATACTTACAACCTTCGTCTCACACCTGATTCGTAAAGTATAGTCCTGAATTAGCAAGATCCATCATTCCTAGATGGTTTTATGAATGGTGGAAATGTTTTGGGGAAAACTACCAAACCTTGCCAAAATTATTTTCAGAAAAATTTAGTCAATTTCAAATTGACCAAGGCATTTCTACATTACCAGAACACATTCAAATATGTAAATATTTTATTCAAAAAAGAATTTCTTATATCTTAAGCTGGACTTTTAAAATTGGTGAATTTGAAAGAATCAAGTATTTATCCAAAGAAATCCTTATCAAAGGATGGTCCCCTGCCCCTAAAGAGACTCAGCAACCTTCTTCAAGAAGTTCTCCCTCTATACACAGGTCACCGAAGAATGATCTAAAGAAAAGACTTGAAAAATAGTTGTTATCCAAGTCTGATAAAGTATGTTATTATGCTATGGCAGCCTTGTTGGCTTGCGTGCCCTTTCATGTTGTGATATAAACGAAAAAGGCTACAAGTTTATGAAAATATTATCGCCTAGTGGGGCTCAGTTACACGATATTGTTTTATTTACAGTTCAATGCGACCACAACTGATAGATATGTATATGGGGGGTCCAGGTCGGACCCTAGTCGCGACCTACGGGGTTGGGTTGTGACACCCAAGACCTGGCATCATTCGATATTTAAGTATTTAATCAAAATAAGAGTACAAGGCTTTTACAAATAACAAATAGATACATACATTCTCTAAAAGCAAGCAAAGACTATTCCTAGCCTAAAACAGATGAAAATTGGAAACTACGAACACCAGGATCTCACCAAATTTCCAAATCCAAGCCACTCCACACCAAGTCCAAATCACTGGAGATAACTCGTACTATGATCTATAGGTTGTAGAAGTGTAGTATGAATACTAAATAATTGGTACTAACTAGGCATAGGCTGACTTTGCCTCACATATAAAGCAAGTATAAATAAAATATAACAAGCTAAATATAACACAAGGAACTAATCATGAACTAACACAAGGTAGTATAGGAAATAGAAGAAAAGGGATAGGATACATAGAGAAAAGAACAGAGTCAAGAAATGATCTTAAAAGTGACAGCCAAAACCTATTTTTAATAAGAAGGCACTATAGGAGTCAACTAATCAAGAATAGAATACTGACTCATCGCTAATCACATAGCTACCTAAGGACTAATCCAACTCAACCTAGTTGGGAGTACCAACAATATATATAATATGCGATAAGTACACATATAATTAAACACTAACCGACCTAATGCCCTTACCCCCAGAAGGTACAAATAATGACAAACATACCCCACCCCTTTAAAATTGAGGGACCAAATATCAAACAAGTATATTGGTGATTTGTAATGCTAATGAATGCAAGTTTGTAGTAAAAATCAGTAACATCAGTGGTGGCTCACATAGATAATCAATGAACAAGTGTATAGACCCACCTTGATCCTCGGCCTGGTAGGTGGGACCTTTGTAGCCCTCATCCGGTATAGTGGTACTCAGTATCAGAGGGACCAATGTTGGACACGAGAATTCCTTATACACTGTCTAACCCAAACCAGGTATTTTGCATAACATACAATATCATCATTGTAGTACCAGAGAGAGAGAGTAGCCAAGCTGATATAGTAAATGGGTGACGCCGCACTGAATAGTCAAGTACAAGATAAAAACATCCCAGATGTAGCCAAACTAGAAAAAGAGTGACACCGCACCAAATATCAATAAAAATAAAGTGCATCCTCGATGCCTCTAATATTGTCTGGAAAAAAGGAGAACGTCCTCAATTCCTAATAAAACTCAAAGATATTGTCCAAATGATGCAGGCGGTACGACTTCCATTAAAACTAGTTTTAAAAATAGTGAAAGTGTGAAAATGCCTTCTCAGAATAGTAGTAAAAATCCATTAAGGAACCAAGGTCATACCACAAAACATGTGAACATTCTCAATCATTGCAAGCATTCCATCACCAACATCTAGAAAAGGTACACATATTCCAAAACATAACGTCAAGTCTTATGAAATACCAAGGCAAGAAAACTAATCTGGGATCCAATCACTCCTCGAATATGGCCTCAAGACTAGCAATAGACAATAGACAATAAGGCATTATAAGCCTACCGCTAATTAAAAAGTGCAGTAATCGAGAAATGGCTCAGAATCAAATAGAGGGAGAAACATCTCTAGGAACGATATCTTTACCCCTAGTATGCCACTCAATCATTGCAAGCATGCCTCTAATATTGTCTACAAAAAAGGAGAACGTCCTCAATTCCTCATAAGTCTCAAAGCTATTGTCCAAATGATGCAGGCAATATGACTTCCATTAAAACTAGTTTTAAAAATACTGAAAGTGTGAAAATGCTTTCTCAGAATAGTAGTAAAAATCCATTAAGGAACCAAGATCGTACCACAAAACATGTGAACATTATCAATCATTGTAAGAATGCCATCACCAACATCTAGACAAGGTACACATATTCCAAAATGTAACGTCAAGTCTTATGACACTACCAATGCAGAAACTAATCTGGAATCCAATCGCTCCTCGAATATGGCATCAGGACCACCAATAGACAATAGACAATAAGGCATTATAAGCCTACCACTAATCAAAAAGTGCAGTAATCGAGAAATGGCTCAAAATCAAATAAGGGGAGAAATATCTCTAGGAATGATGTCTTTACCCCTAGTATGCCACACTAGCTCGCAAGCATCGTTAAGCCAAACCTATTTCTATGATGAGCCACTGAGGTCTCAAGAACTAGCACAAGGTATCACATTCAAAACACGCCCTATCAGAAGCTACGCTTAGCTATAAGGGCAACAAAGCATACACTAAAGCACCTAAGGCTCAAACTTAGTCTAAGGCCATGAATATCAATCCTAAATAAGGATGATATCACTAATCTAAACCACAAACAAGGATACAAGCCTAAACTAAGGTTCTCACGAGACTATTCTAGTCTAAGGCTCAATTGGGGACCAAAAAGATAGAATAGAAGAAGGAAAACCCTATTCTCGGCCAGTACTAGCCTAAATCACATGCAATATATACTTAACAATATCTAACAAATCTCAGTCAAAGTGGGAAGACCATAGCCTAGAAGAAGCCAATCATGCGCGCTCTAAATTATACAATTGCAGCTTTTCACTTTTGAATAACCTCCAATTGTCGCCATAATAACAAAATATTGATCTAGAGGTCAATCTGGATGTTTTTACCAAAAAATCATATTTTTCGTAGATGGGAACAAAATCAAGTCTAAAATAGAATTTTAGGACCCGCACTGGGAAATTGAAAATCGACTCCCTACAAATGTTCATTTGATCTTACTGGACTTATTTTTCAAAATACGACACAATTAGATGCTCGAAAATAATAAAATCAGCCCATGTAACTAAACTGCCATTAAAAGTTTTAAATTCAAGCTTGGACAACCCCTTGGGGTGAAAATTACTTCAATATGATGACTTCAAAAGCACCCCAACCACTCCACAGTGTAGCCACAATCTACATGAATGCCGAACACTTGAAATTACCTTAATTAAAGCTCCCAAGCTCAAGAAATTATAGAAACAAACAATGGAGTCGGGCTGATTCATGATTGGTCTTTATTTAAAAGAACAGTCCCAACAATCCATTATGATCACGGATCAAAAGGCTTACAATCAAGGCTCACATAAGAACAAACCCACGTAATTTAAAGGGTTTTCTCACGATCGTGGAGATAAAGTAGGTTAGACCCTCGAAAACGTGAAGAGTCAATCACAATTGCAGTGGCTGGGAGACCAGGGTCTTAAGATCATGGTAACAAGCCTCGCAAACGTGAAGACCATTTTGTCCTTGCACCCACAACTGCTGCAACACCTCACTTTGGCAGTCCAAATTATTTAATGGAGTGCTCAGGATTTATTCGAAAATCCATGCACGCAAATGAATTATGTTATCTTACCAAATTCTATATTTCAAACTCAACGGTGCAATCCAAATTTCCATCCAACATCTCGAAAAAAAGTGAGTTCCACACCCAAGCGTCATTTTTTCCCATTCCAAAAAGAGCCTCAAAATAAGAATAAAAGCCTCGAGAAGTGCATGAAAGATTATTCTAGACCAAACTTAATATTCCAGAGCTAATTTTGCTGACGAAATTTCAATCTGAGCACGTTTACCATGAATATTGAGCAAATTCAAATTTAGGCTAAAGCATAAAGGCTAAAACGTCTAATGGCTCAAACTCACATTGAAAGACTTGGGAACCAGGCTGACCAAGCCACTAGCCTTTAATGACCCTTTCGAAGCTGATAGAACCATCATAATTTAATTCTGAGGCCATTTTCTTAAATTTTTGACCAAAGTAAACCATTTAAACAACAAGAGCTTCAAAATAGGGAAACGGGCATAAAACCCAAATAAACAACCAAGCGACCAAATTGTCAGTCCCAACAAGTCATAAATGATTTAGGGTAACTTTAGAAAAGCTCTAAACTCTGAAAAGATTAGAAAATTAAGTAAATGAACTAAGGGTCATTAGAACATCAACTACTAAAGGGACTTTTGTCCATGAAAGTAGAAGGATAATTACAACCTGAAAGTATGAATTAGGCTATACAAATTTGCCAAGGCACTTTATGATTTAGGTACGAGTATAAATTTGATGCCCTATAACCTTTTAAAACAACTTGAGTTAGGTGAGACTAACCCAACTACAATGACCTAAGGGTCATTAGAACATCAACTACTAAAAGGACTTTCGTCCATAAAAGTAGAAGGACAGTTACAACCTGAAGGCACGAATTAGGCTATACCAATTTGCTAAGGCACTTTGTGATTTAGGTACGAGTTTAAATTTGATACCCTATGCCATTTTAAAACAACTTGGGTTGGGTTAGCCCAAACCAACTACAATGCGGTTACTCATGGCCGATCGGTCTATTAAGTACTATCGACATTCTCTATGACATATTGGTGAAGGTTGATAAATTCATATTTTCAGTAGATTTAGTTATTCTTGACTGTGAGATTGATTCTGAGGTGCCAATTATTCTTGGTAGGCCTTTCTTCGCTAGCGGAAAAGAACTATCCGATGTGGGGAGTGGTGAACTAAAGTTTAGGGCTAATTATGCAGAATTCACTTTTAATGTGTGAAAGTCGATGAAGCAACCAGACGATCTTTATTTAATATCGGTTATATATGTTATGAACAAAGCGGTTGTAAGTGTGAAAGAAGTCTCTAGTGTTGGGGAATCATTGACAGCTTTGCTATTGATCTTTGATGGGAAAGAAATTACCGACTATGAAAAAGTTGTGGCTGAACTTTTAGGCATTGGGTCATACCCTAAGAACCCCATGAAGTTTGAGCTTGACTTGAAAAATAGAGACAAACCACCTACCAAGCTGTCTATAGATGACCACCCAAGCTTGAACTCAAGATACTTTCATCTCATCTTAAATATTTTTTTTGGGGGCCAATGATACATTGCTCGTCATTATAGCTATTGATTTTTTTGATGAGAAAGTAAAGGCTTTTGTGAGCATACTGAATAAATTTATTAAGGCCATCAGTTGAACAATTGCCGATATTGTAGGCATTCTTCCTGGTGTGTGCACTCATAAGATACAGTTGGTTAGTGATAACAAACCAAGTATTGGGAACTAAAAGAGGTTGAACCCTCCTATGCAAGAGGTAGTGAAGAAAGAAATCATCAAGTGGATCAATTTGTGTATTGCATATCTCACTGTCGATAGTAAATGGTTAAACCTGATGCAATGCATCCCTAAGAAAGGTAGCATAACATTGTGCCGAATGAAAAAAATGAACTTGTATCAATGCACGCCGATGACTTTTTAGAGGGTATGCATGAAATATCACAAATTGAGTGCTTGTATAGAAAATGGCCATTTCCTGATGCCTTTCATGGATCAAATGTTAGATCATTTTGTGGACCGTTGTTGGTAATGCTTTTTGGATGGGTATTCCAAGTATAACTTGATTTCTATTTTCCCCCGAGGACCAAGAGAAAACTACTTTCACATGTCTATATGGTACTTTTACTTTTAAGTGGATGCCTTTTTGTTTATGCAATGCTCTCGCAATAATTTGTGGAAACTAACCTTGTACTTAATTGGGAGAAGTGCCACTTCATGGTGAGAGAGGGTATAGTGTTACGCCATAAATTCTTGGGAGATGGTATTGATGTTGATCCAGCAAAAGTTGAAGGCATTGCTCGTTTACCTCCTCATATTTCGGTAAAGGTTATCCAGAGTTTCTTAGGTCATGCCGGATTTTTCGAAGATTTATTTAAGAATTCTCTAAGGTGGTAATAAAGAAAAACTCATATCAGCTTTGGTTATTGTTGCTCCATATTGGAGCTTTCTTTTTGAGCTCATGTGTGATGTAAGTGGTATAGTCTTAGGGGCTGTTTTTGGCTAGAGAAAAGGAAACTTGTTCTACTCCATCTACTATGCTAGTAAGATACTAAATGCAGTCTAAAAGAAGTACATTGTTATTGAGCAAGAGTGGTTGGCTGTTGTCTATGCATAAAAAATATTTTGTACCTATCTAGAGGGTACAAAGGTAGTGGTCCATACTGATCATGCCACGATCCGATATTTTATGGAAAAGAAAGATGCGAAACTCCATTTGATCTATTTTTTACTATTGTTATAAGAATTGATTTTGAGGTCAAGGATCATAAAGGCTAAAAAATCAGGTGGCCAATTATTTATCGAGACTTGAATCCGACGTGGTGGTATCTAGAGAAAAAGAGATTGATGATGTCTTTTCAGATGAGTCACTAATGGGGGTATCTCATAATTCGCAGTATGCTAATTTTTCCAACTTTGTGGCATGTGGGATTTTGCCCGATGGTTTGAAATTTCACTAACGCAGATGGTTCTTGTTTGATTCTAAGAAATACAATGGGATGAACCTTATTTTTTAAGAGTATGTGCTGACCATATGATCCTGAGATATCTTTCAGAGATGGAGATTGAAGTAATGCTTTATGCTTGTCATTCGTCGCCAGTCGGTGGCCACCATAGTAGGGTATGAATAGCAGCTAAAGTTCTTCAAAGCAGCTACTACTGGCCCTCTTTGTATCAAGAATCTAATTTATTCATCAAAAAGTGTGATTAGTGTCATAAATAGGAGAAGTGTCTAGGTGACATGAGTTACCCTCACTCAGATCTTGGTGGTTGAGTTGATTGATGTGTGAGGGATTGATTTTATGGGTCCTTTTGTGAGTTCTTACGGGAATAAGTATATTTTGGTTGTAGTTAATGTTCTGTCAAAATGGGTAGAGGCAGTGGCCTTACCTAACAATGAGGGGCGAAGTGTGGTTCAATTCCTCAAGAGGTATATATTCACAAGGTTTGTCACTCCACGTGCTATTATTAGTGATGGTGGGTCTCACTTTTGCAATTCTATGCTTTATTTGTTACTGAAAAAGTTTGGTGTCACTCATAGAGTTGTCATTCCCTATTACCCACAAATTAGTGGGCAAGTTGAAGTGTCTAATTGAGATATTAAGGTGATCTTGGCCAAGTTGGTGAATAGAAATAGGTATGATTGGTCCCGAATGTTGGAAGATGCCTTGTGGGCATATCAAACTACTTATATATTATACCCTATACTTTTGTACCTTGAAAGGTTCTAAAGCTTCTTAGAAGTCACCATGTGAGCCGGATAATCTATAACGCTACCAAAAAACTCTAAGGAAGGGAGAATGTGACACCCCATAGTAGGGAAGATTGGAAATATGGTTATAAGAATTCAGAAGAAGATGGAGGCCAAGTAATGAGTCATAGGACTCGACTTACGTACGTAAGCTACCAACTTAAAAATCATATATTCTTAAGCTACTTGAGTTCATACCAAACTTCCGAGGTGAGTTTTGGCAAGTTTTGACGAGTTTCGGGAAAGGTAAGGTTTTCCCTTTCAAAGAGGAGTTTATGATGTTTTTATGAATTATATTACATGTCTTAAATGAGTATGGAGGTGGAAAAATTGTATAAGGATGTTTGACGTTAGAAACAAACTAAATTGAAGTCGTTAGAGGTAAATCAAAGTCTAAGTGTGTTGTGATTGTGGTGCTGCGGTTGAAGCTGGTTTGAATGTGTGTTACAGGGATGGATATTGCTCTAAAATAGGTGTGGGTACTTCTGGTTGCATCCAGACGACCCTCCATTTCGTATGGTTAAAGGTTTTACGAAACAAAGATTAAAAACTCTATTTTGACATCGTGGTTTTGGGTGAGTTGTGTAGAATTGTTATTTCATCGTATTGGACTGATTTGATTGTATATAGATACTGGTTATTGTTGGTAATATGTTTGCTAATATTAGAATTGGTATAGGACAAGTTACAGGGGAGATGCTGCCCGATTTTCGCCAACTTCGAAACTAGTAATAAACTAGTCGAGGGAAATGGATAAGGAAATGATTTCTATGGATACTTGGTTGTAGAGTTGGAAATTGGAAAGTGAAAGGTTATTGAGCTTAGTATTTCTTTCATTTTAAATAAGTTCAAAAGACGATGAGGTGAACGGGTAAAGAGTAATCCATAAGAGGTATGTGAAGCTACCCCCTTTCTTTTTGCATATTTTTGGCATAAGTATGTAAAAATACCCTTCTTTCCTTTTGACGTATGTCGAAATAAGTATATCATGATATATGTATATGATGACTCCATAAGGTAAAGTAGAGAGTATATAAAACCTATTCTTTCTCTTATTTTGGCATGTCCTAGATGTACATAAAATATGATACAATCTCAGAGGTGACTCCATTCCTAAGTGTTTCTTACTTATCGTCTAATGTTGAAACTCTTGCAATAATTGAGCTATTGCTTCTCAAGTTTTTCTATACATTGGGAAGTAGTAAGTATGTAAATCTAATCTTTCTTTCTTCTCGGCATGATCTTTATGAAACAAATAGATGAAGTGTATACGATTCCAAGGAAGTTCCTCTTTTCAAAGCCATTAGGATAGGCAACTTCTTGATTCCCAAAAGATATTTGATGATGACTTGACACGGGAATATAATTCCAAAAGTTCCATTTTGACCTAATCCATAGTGGCACTCAAAATATACTTGATATGAAATGTGTCTTAGTTTTTGAATGATATCACATTTTGAGTATTCCATCGAGTCTCAATTACGATCTAAAATGTATATGGTTACTCATTATTGTACTCGTGCATGCTATTAATAAATCTTTCACCGAGTCCTATAAAGAGCTGGGTATGATCGAGTCCTATAAAGGGCTAGGTATAATATATGATGATATGATTATTCACCAAGTCCCATGACGGGCCGGGTATGACCGAGTCCCATAAAGGGCCGGGTATGAATGAGTCCCAAAAGGGCTGGGTATGAATGAGTCCCATAAAGGGCCAGGTACGATATATGATTATATGAACATTCATTGGGTTTCATAAAGGGCTGGGTATGTAATCATGCAATGTTCACTGCATTATTTACCGAGTTCCTCACTAAAGGGCCGGGTATGCTATATAAGGAAATGATAATGCAATGACATGAACAACTTACTGATTCCCTCACTAGAGGGACAGGTACGTATGTATATATATATATATATGATGTGATATGATAAGGAGGTAATGGCGTCGGACCCTATGATGGTCTTACAATTATGATTCACCGAGTCCCTAAAAGGGCCGGCTATATTATATAATATGAGAATGCATATTTTTATGATTCGCAAGGTACAGGTACAGTGTTTTCTTACGTAACGAATTTATCCCCCTGGCTCTCTTTATTTTAGATATGCTTCCATTTATGCTTTGTATACTCAGTACATATGTCATACTGACCCTCCTTTCTTGTGGGGCTGCATTTCATGCCCGTAGGTAAATATACACACTTTGGGGATCCGCCAGCGTATGAGTCCCAACAGCAGTTCAGAAGTGCTCTATTATGCCGGAGCCTAGATTTTGGTACTAACCCTCGATGTATATGTTTATTTTTCTACGGGTACAACAGGGGCTCTGTCCCGCCTTATCTTACTATTCTTACTCTTAGAGGTCTGTGGATATGTAAGTGGGTTGTATATGTATGTGTATATGGTTGTTCCTATATTTTGTGATGGCCTCGTTGGCTCATATATTATCATGCCTGTCGATACATTATATTTTAAATAGGGGATAGGTTAACTTATAGTTAGCAGGTGTATAAGCGAGGGTCCAGTTTGGGCACCCGTCATGGCCTACGAGGTTGGGTTGTGACAGAAGTAGTATCAGAGCAGTCCTTCCTTGGAATGTCTATAGACCGTGTCTAGTAGAGTCTTGTTTATCAATGTATTGCATGCCACATCTATAAACAAGAGGCTACAGGATATTTAGGATGTTACCTTTCTTTCATATCTAAGATCATGCGATAGACCCAAGTAATAGTAAAACTCCTTATATTAACCTTGGATGTTAACAAAAGGATGATAATAATGGAAGGAAGGGACTGACGATTTTGGAAGGAACAAGGCACGTAGGTAAGGAAAGGCACGGAAGATATCTGTTGGGTAAGGTATTGATATAGAACTGAAATGTAAAGTTATAAAGTGAAAGAAAGAGTCAACATGAAAGTATAATAGGGGAAGTTCCACTGGACGTATGAGGTAAGTCCATTTTCATACTATTAATTATGGGTGCCCTGTCTGGCTGCGATATGATGTGATATGATACTTATATATGTATCTTTATACATGTTGGCCCTATGAGGCATTGTTGGTATTTTCTGTGTGCAGGTTTGAGATAGTAAGAAATACAGAGAAAACTCTGCCTAAATTTTCGTAGAAATAAAAAAAGAATGAGATACAAGGCTGTAGTATGTCTTGAAAGGTCGTGCCCATAATAATGATGAGATTTGGCAAAACCACGAGTATAGCTGACCTCGAGAAATAAGTTAATTGCTGAATTGATGGAAATAGAAACTAGGAGGTCAATATTGATATGGTAAACCGAAGTTGGAAAAGACTTATAACCCTAGGGAGACAATTTAGAAAAGACTGGTAGTTCTAGATAGAATGATATATTAAGGCACTGAGGAATTGTTACACAGGGATAAACTGTGACAAACTATAATTAAAAGGAGTAACAGTATGATTAAGACAAAGAGTACAAGGAAAATAGAATTGTGATGGATATGAAGTATTAATAGGACAGCTTGGGAGATATTAAGGATAAGACTAACTAAGAAGGGTAAGTAACCCATAGTAAGAATCGTGAAAAAGATTAAGAAGTGTTATACTATGGGGTGGAATACGAACAGGATATGATGTGAATAACGAGGATCGTTATGAAAATAAGTAAAGCCTAGTGAGAAAGTGGCTAGTGATAGGACGTGGTCTATGTAATAACAATATAAGGGTAAGTGTGAAACAAAAAAGCGGGCGATGGAACAAATAAGAAATACTTATCAAGTTCCGTAGGGAAAGTTGCAAATAAAGATTATGGGATAACAAAAATGATAGCGAGCACAAGGAAAGAAAGAGTAACTTAAAGGAGTAAGCAAGAAAAAAGCAAGATGACAGTGTAATAATATGTCATGACATGTGTAGTCGAAGATACAAATGCTAAAAGTGACGGAACTACGAAAGACCAAGATATAGAAGGATGAGAATGAGATAGAAAGGGTGTTAGGGAATGATTGGTATGATACGAATAAAGATGGACGGACAGAATACATTTTGGAAATGAGAAAAAAGATTATGTGGAAGTAATGCATTCCAAATAATATAGAGGTAGTATAAGATCCTTTTTGTGCGGAATAGAATACAAACATAGACGGGATAAATGATAAGAGAAATATGCGGAAGCACCCAAGATAGATATGATTAAATGAATACAGATACGGAATAAAAGGGGAACATACAATATGAACTTAAAAGTGCAATACGACTATATGGTTATTAGGTAAGGCCCTGATTGAGGTGAACTGTGTATATTGATAAGAAAATTAAAAGCCAGTGTTGGGTACACAGTAAGGGCAAGGGGTATAAGGTATAAAGGGGTGGTGCATGCACACAACGTCACCCCGATAATAGTGGAATCCTTAAGAGACAAAGATGGTAAACTTAAGGAATAAAGGGTGCAATATACATTCATCCTAAGAAACAAAGGATATAGGTTGGGATAAAGCTACTCCTACAAGAGAACCTTGGACAATTATTGTCGGAGTACAAGTATTGCCTAATTGAAATTGGAACGACTAAAAGTGCTAATTAACTTTTGATAAATATAAGAGAAGTGTGGCCTTGGATGAGTTATTCCATGGGTCACATTACACAAGTACAGATTAATAGATGAGATGTTGCACTATGTATGGAAAGGTTCCCATCACTTCGTGACTTAGTCAAGGTTTTGTACGTACATAATCAAGTTATAAAGGATAAAGTAAGAGATGGACATGATACGGTACCAAATGGATTGGGAAAAGAGATTGGATGAGTTTTGAGATTGGATAAAGGTATAAGTACCCCCCTTTAAGGGGGAATCGAGTTATAAGAATGCAAGGGCAATATAGAGACAATGGATACTACAATATAGCGGACATGGATGTTTAAACTTTAAGAAAATCCCGTGCTGAAGCAAGTTAGAAAAGCTGAAAGCCAATAATAATGGGATAGAAGTTAGAATGGTATTTAAGGCAGTGTCAAGAAGTTTTTGGCAAAACCCTACACGATATAACGTTAGAAGATGGGTGTGTATAAAAAAAGAAAGGGTATGACCAAGGAAGGGTATCGAATAACTCAAGAGATCGTGCGAAGGATAACGATACCATGCGGGGTCAAAAGCCAAGATGTTGGCTATAGCATTAGTCGCAAATGATACTTTGATAGATAAATAACCAAGGAAAAGGGACAACAAGCCTCCTATGATTGGAAGTGAGAAGAGCACGGAGTGGATAAAAAGAAAAGAAAGAAGTATGATAAGAAGGGACAAGCGAGTTTCAATGTAAATCAGATAGGTGAAGCAGAATGAACCCGGAGATAAAAAGACAATGTCTACCTCATACAAGTTGTACCGGCAGGGTTATGCAACTTATGATTATGTATGTGTTACCTATAGGGCCAAGTGAGTAAGTACGTGGTAAAAGGAATAAGGGTTCATTAAGAACAATACAATTATAATATTTTGGATATATTACAGAGAGGTAGAGAAGAGATATCTGTACTTGTTCCCTATATACAAAGGTAGTCTAAACTCCTAAAAGGATTGGAAAACAAAGGATATAGAGAACTCCCGAAAATCCTCGTAAAGCCCTATAAGACAAGTTTTGAAAGATTCTTAAGCTTCTTAAAAGTTACCATAAGAGCCGAATTATTATACCCCGTACATTTGTACCTTGGAAGGTTCTTAAGCTTCTTAAGTTTCTTGAAAGGTTCTTAAGCTCCTTAGAAGGTACCATGTGAGCCGGATAATCTACAATACTATAAAGTAATTCTAAGGAAGGGAGAATGAGATACCCTATAATAGAGAAGATTGGAGATAGGGTCGTAAGAATCCGGAAGAAGTTGGAGGCTAAGTAATGAGTCATAGGACTTGACTTATTTACGTAATCTACCAAATTAAAAATTTTACATACTTAAACTACTTGAGTACATACCAAGTTTACGTAGCAAGGATTACATAGGTTAGTAAAGCAAGAGGAGATTATGAATCCACGATGAGTAAAAGAGGGTGACACATAGAAGTAAGAGGGAGTGGCATATGGGAGCAGCTGGGAGTGCCACATAGCAGCACCTACAGATAGGGGGTGGGCCCTACCTATAATGTGGTAGCTCAAGGGTGGAGGAGGGGGTGCATTGGCCCTATGAGGGCTTAACACGTGTCACTACTTAGGGGTTGACATGTGTCACCCACTAAGGTGGCCTATATATATATTTTATGAATTTTGAATTCATTCTTATCCCATAAGTTTCATCTTCATTCAAGAAAATTCTAGAAAATAAAAGAGAAGAGAAACTCTAAACTAGAGAGAGGGAGCTACGAATTTGGAAGAAAAAAAGGTAAGTTCTCCGATTTCATTCTGTGAATTAATTATATAGGGTATATCATGATTATATGAAGGTGTTATTAATGAAAAATTATGGTTTGGAGCAGCATCAAAAGGATAACAAATAGCCACGAAGTTTTAGCCGCGCTAAAAGAGCTTCTGAGGCGAGTTTTGGCGAGTTTTGGGCAAGGTAAGGTTTTCCCTTTCAAATGGGAGTTTATGATGTTGTTATTCAGTATATTACATGTCTTAAATGAGGTTGGAAGTGGAAAAATTTCATAATGATGCTTGACGTTAGAAACAAACTAAATTAAAGTTGTTATAGTTAAATCGAAGTCGAGTAGTGCGTTGTGATTGTGGTGCTGTGGTTGCATCTAGGTTGGTTGTGTGTTGTACGGATGTAAAGTGTTCTAAAAAGGGTATGGGTTCTTCTGGTTTCAGACACACGACCCTTCATTTTGTATTGTTTAAGGTTTTACGAAACAAAGACTAAAAACTCTATTTTTATATTGTAGTTTTGAGCTTGTTGTTTGGAGTTGTATTGTGTAATATTGAGGTGGTTTAATTGAATATATGCTGCTGGTTGTTGTCGTTGGTATGGTTGTTGACATTATGTCTGATTTAAAACATCAGGGATTTTGAAGTTATAGGGGAAATGCTGCCCGATTTTTGGTAGCATCAGAACTAGTAACAAACTAGTCGAGGGTAATGGGTAAGGAAACGACTCCTATTAGTACTTGGTTGTAGAGTGGGATATTGGAAAGTGAAATTCTATTAATCTTAGTATTACTTTCATGTCATATAGGTTAAGTAGGTATCAAGGCAAGCTAGATTTCAATTAATCCCGAAGAAGGTATATGAAGCTACCTTCTTTCTCTTGGTATCTTTTTGGCCTAAGTATGTGAAGCTACCTTCTTTCTCTTGGGATGTTTTTGGACTAAGTATGTAAATATATCCTTCTTTTATCTTGGCATGTCTTACCCTTAAGTGATTGATATACTAAATGTGGGGATAATTCCATTCGTATAACCCCAAGTATGACTCATAAGTCTTATTCACTTCTCGATGTAGAATTCCTATACTAGTTGAGTTATTGTCTCTTAATGCTTCTATATGATGGAGAGTAGTAAGTATGTGAAGTTATATCCCTTCTCTTGGCATGTTTTAGCATAAGTACATAGAGCTACCCTTCTTTCCTTTTGATATGTCTTTGACATAAGTGTGGTGCTATGATGGTAGGGTAATGCAACAATAAGGTTATGATACTGAGCCCATGACAGGCCAGGTATGATATATGTAATGATGACTCCTTGAGGAAAAGTAGAGACTAGGTAAAGATTATTCTTTCTCTTCCTTTTGAATATCCTAATTGTAAGTAAAATTTGATACGAGCTCTAGGGTAACTCCATTTTTAAGTCCTAAATGTAATCCGTATCTCTTATTCACTTCTGAATGTCAAACTCTTGTAGTAAGTTGAACTACTTTCCTTGAACTCTATAGGTTGAGAAGTACTGGATGCATAAGCTCCTAGTCCTAAGGACTATGTGACGATGGGTATCCCTGATTCTATGAACTGTTAGTATTACTTTAGTACATGTATAGGGTCCCCAAGATCCTAAGTGACATAGGCCACAATGGCATTTAGAAGACACTCGAGATGGCTACACTACTATTCTGGTCCTTAAATGATAGCTTAATCTTTTTACATTATCGAGTCTCTGATAATGATTTAGATTGTATATGGTTACTCACTACTTGATTCGTGTATACTGTAATACATCTTTAATTGAGTCCCGAGCCACCTATAATATAATTATTATTATATAATATGTGGATTGGCCTTAATGTTCCTTGACATTACTATATGATATGTGGCTCAGATCAAACGTTCCTCGGCATTACTATATGAAAAGTGGATCGGACCAAATATTCCTTGGCATTACTATATGATATGTGGATAGGACCAAATGTTTTGAATCGTAGTTTTCAGCTAGATGTTTGGAGTTGTATTGTGTAATGTTGAGGTTGTTTACTTGTATATATGCTGATGGTTATTATCTTTGGTATGGTTTTTGACACTGTGTCCGAGTTGAAACCGGGGATGCTGAAGTTACAGGGGAAATACTGCCCAATTTTCGGTAGCATTAGAACTAGTAATAAACTAGTCGAGGGTAATGGGTAAGGAAATGACTCCTATTAGTACTTGGTTGTAGAGTGGCATATTGGAAAGTGAAAGGCTATTAATCTTAGTATTACTTTCATGTCAAATAGGTTAAGGAGGTATCAAGGCAAGCCGAATTTCAATTAATCCCGAAGAAGGTATATGAAGCTACCTTCTTTCTCTTGGTATCTTTTTGGCCTAAGTATGTGAAACTACCTTCTTTCTCTTGGGATGTTTTTGGACTAAGTATGTAAATATATCCTTCTTTTATCTTAGCATATCTTACCCTTAAGTGATTGATATACTAAATATGGGGATAATTCCATTCATATAACCCCAAGTATGACTCATAAGTCTTATTCACTTCTCGATGGTAGAATTCCTATACTAGTTGAGTTATTGTCTCTCAACGCTTCTATATGATGGAGAGTAGTAAGTATATGAAGTTATATCCTTTCTCTTGGAATGTTTTGGCATAAGTACATAGAGCTACCCTTCTTTCCTTTTGATATGTCTTTGACATAAGTGTGGTGCTATGATGGTAGGGTAATGCAATAATAAGGTTATGATACCGAGCCCATGACGGGCCGGGTATGATATATGTAATGATGACTCCTTGAGGAAAAGTAGAGACTAGGTAAAGATTATTCTTTCTCTTCCTTTTGAATATCCTAATTATAAGTAAAATATGATATGAGCTCTTGGGTAACCCTATTTTAAAGTCCTAAATATAATCCGTATCTCTTATTCACTTTTGAATGTCAAAGTCTTATAGTAAGTTGAACTACTTTCCTTGAACTCTATAGGTTGAGAAGTACTAGATGCATAAGCTCCTAGTCCTAAGGACTATGTGACGACGGGTATCCCTGATTCTATGAACTGTTAGTATTACTTTAGTACATGTCTAGGGTCCTCAAGATCCTAAGTGACATAGGCCACAATGGAATTTAGAAGACACTCGAGATGGCTACACTACTATTCTGTTCCTTAAATGATAGCTTAATCTTTTTACATTATCGAGTCTCTGATAATGATTTAGATTGTATATGGTTACTCACTACTTGATTCGTGTATACTGTAATACATCTTTAATCGAGTCCCGAGCCACCTATAATATAATTATTATTATATGATATGTGGATTGGACTGAATGTTCCTTGACATTAGTATATGATATGTGGATCAGATCAAACGTTCCTAGGCATTACTATATGAAAAGTGAATCAGACCAATATTCCTTGGCATTACTATATGATACGTGGATAGGACCAAACATTTCGAATTGTAGTTTTCAGCTAGATGTTTGGAGTTATATTGTGTAATGTTGAGGTTGTTTACTTGTATATATGCTGATAGTTATTATCTTTGGTATGGTTTTTGACACTGTGTCCGAGTTGAAACCTTGGGGATGCTGAAGTTACAGGGGAAATGCTGCCCAATTTTTGGTAGCATTAGAACTAGTAATAAACTAGTCGAGGGTAATGGGTAAGGAAACGACTCCTATTAGTACTTAGTTTTAGAGTGGGATATTGGAAAGTGAAAGGCTATTAATCGTTGTATTACTTTCATGTCAAATAGGTTAAGGAGGTATCAAGTCAAGTCGAATTTCAATTAATCCCGAAGAAGTCTCTTGGCATGTTTTTGTCTAAGTATGTGAAGCTACCTTCTTTCTCTTGGTATCTTTTTGGACTAAGTATGTAAATATATCCTTCTTTTATCTTGGCATGTCTTACCCTTAAGTGATTGATATACTAAATGTGGGAATAATTCCATTCATATCACCCCAAGTATGACTCATAAGTCTTATTAACTTCTCGATTGTAGAATTCCTATACTAGTTGAGTTATTGTCTCTCAATGCTTCTATATGATGGAGAGTAGTAAGTATGTGAAGTTATATCCTTTTTCTTTGAATGTTTTGGCATAAGTAAATAGAGCTACCCTTCTTTCCTCTTGATATGTCTTTGACATAAGTGTGGTGCTATGATGGTAGGGTAATGCAATAATAAGGTTATGATACCAAGCCCATGACGGGCCGGGTATGATATATGTAATGATGACTCCTTGAGGAAAAGTAGAGACTGAGTAAAAATTATTCTTTCTCTTCCTTTTGAATATCCTAATTGTAAGTAAAATGTGATACGAGCTCTGGGGTAACTCCATTTTTAAGTCCTAAATGTAATCCGTATCTTTTATTCACTTCTGAATGTCAAACTCTTGTAGTAAGTTGAACTACTTTCCTTGAACTCTATAGGTTGAGAAGTAATGGATGCATAAGCTCCTAGTCCTAAGGACTATGTGACGACGGGTATCCCTGATTCTATGAACTGTTAGTATTACTTTAGTACATGTATAGGGTCCCCAAGATCCTAAGTGATATAGGCCTCAATGGCATTTAGAAGACACTCGAGATGGCTACACTTTTATTCTGGTTCTTAAATGATAGCTTAATCTTTTTACATTGTCGAGTCTCTGATAATGATTTAGATTGTATATGGTTACTCACTACTTGATTCATGTATACTGTAATACATCTTTAATCGAGTCCCAAGCCACCTATAATATAATTATTATTATATGATATGTGGATTGGACCGAATGTTCCTTGACATTACTATATGATATGTGGATCAGATCAAATGTTCCTCGGCATTACTATATGAAAAGTGGATCAGACCAAATATTCCTTGGCATTATTATATGATACGTGGATCAAACCAAACATTCCTCGGCATTACTATATGATATGTAGATCGGGCCATCATTTCTAGGCATTACTATATGATGTGCGGATCGGGTCGTACGTTCCTCGGTATGTACTTACTATATACATGGATCGGGCTATACATTCTACAACGCTAATAATATATATATGCATATGATGACAGAATGATGTAGATGGTACATTGAGTCCCCAAAATGGGCTGGGCACAGTACGTGATAGTAATATGTATGACTTTCTTTCATACGATGCGAGTATGGTAAATGGTTAAATGTCATAATTACCCCCTGCATCCCTACGCCAACTATAATTTCCTTATGATTTCTATGCTTTACATACTCAGTACAAATGTCGTACTGACCCCCCTTTCTCGGAGGGGCTACATTCATGCCCGTAGGTACAGATACACACTTTGGGGATCTATCAGTGTAGGAGTTCCACTCAGCAGTTTAGAAAAGGTCCATTGTGCCGAAGCCTAGTTTTGGTATTAACCCTCAATGTATATATTTATTTGTTCATGGGTATGGCTGGGGCCCTGTCCTGCCTTATGTTACTGTTCTTACTCTTAGAGGTCTATGGACATGTATGTGGGTTGTATATGGTTTGTATATGCATGTATATACAGTGGTGCCTATGATAAGCCTCGCCGGCTTCTATGTTATCATGCCTGTTGATGTGCTATAACTTAAATAGGGGACAAATTTACTTATAGATAGCAGGGATATATGTGAGTGCCCAGTTCGGGCACCTATTATGGCCTACGGGGTTGGGTCATGACAAAAGTTGTATCCAAGCGGTCCTTCCTTGGAATATCCATAGATCGTGTCTAGTACAATCTTGTTTATCGGTGTGTTGTGCACCACATCTATAAACATGAGGCTACAGGACATTTAGGATGTTATCTTTCTTTCTTGTTTTAGATCGTGCGACAGAGCTATGTTCTTAGGATGACCTTTCAGTAATCTACCCTTATGCCTGCAGTAATACCTACGAGAAAAGCAACAACCACCCAAAAGGGCAAGTCGGCAGTCGGGGAAACCAGTCAGGCTCCGAGAGCTACTAGGGCTCGTACCCAGCCTATTCCAAGGATTATGCCTCAATCAGCGAGTTCTACTACGCCGCCACCTCCAGAAGAGTTTAAGGCAGTAGCTGTAGGTCATAAAGCCCCAGTACCATAGCCTCCAGCCCTATAGGAAGGGGCGGAGGATAGAGCTACGAGAGACGCAGTGTAGTTGCTGAACGGACTAATGGTAGGACAGGTTCGAAGGCATGGCCTAGATGATGCAAATAGACAAGATAGCTTGAGGGTCCGTGACTTCCTAGCCTGTAATCCAACAGAATTCCATGTGTCAAGACCTGCAGAAGAACCACAGGAGTTTATTAGACAGATATAACATACGTTGAGAATAATTTGGGCTTCTAAGACTGAGTTTGTTGAGTTAGCTTCATATCGTCTATGTGGAGTAGCCTTTAATTGGTATAAGTCCTGGGAATTATCAAGGGGCGAGGGTGTTCCTTTAGCAGTATGGGATGAGTTTGTGGAAGCCTTCCTTATCCACTTTCTACCTCTGGAAATGAAATCAGTTAGAGTTGATAGATTCTTATAATTAAGGAAGAATGGCAGAAGCATTAGAGATTATAGCCTTGAGTTTGACTCATTGGCGAGATATGCGCTAACTATTGTGGCTGATATGGCTGATAGGGAGCATCGCTATGTGATGGGGCTAGATCGTCACTTGATTAATAGTTTTATAGCCATGGCTTCTGTCAATCATGGATATTGATCGGGTACAAGCATATGCACAAAGAGTGGTGGATCGGCATAGAGGGAGACAACCCGATTGAGATTATGATAGGGTACAGCATAAGAGATCTAGGTCGGGTTGTTATTTGGGGGAGTTTTGAGGAGAGAAGCCTTAACAGTATAGTAGGTATCCTTCCCAGCCAGCCCGGAGTGCATCCCCACAGTTCACGGGTAGGGGATTCAATAGCATAGAGTATTCAGAAGCCGGTCAAACCTCTGTGGTTTCAGGTTCACAGATGAACAAGGGCTAACATAAGTTGAGGCCACCTTTGCCTCAGTGTCCTCATTGTGATATGTCTTATTTTGGGGAATGCCATTTTGGGACAAGTGCCTGGTTTACTTGTGGCCCTCAAGGCCATGTTATGAGGGAGTGTCTATTCGGGGGCAGCCTAGGAAGTGTAGTTCATCCTACTAGGTGAGTTGTTGGTTCATCTTCTTCCATGGATATGCTCCCTATGGGACAGGGTATTCAGATACTAGTAGGCCATGGTAGAACTTCTAGTGCTAGTGGTCCTTCGAATCGCATCTATGCCTTAGCTAGCAGACAGAAACAGGAGGCGTCACCAAATGTGGTTTCATGTATATTCTCACTTTTCTTTTAGAATATATATGTATTGATATTAGGAGCCTTTTGTGGCTTTAATATGATATGGTACATATATATATACATGTCGGCCCTGTGAGGCACTGTTGGAATTTCCTGCATGTAGGTTTTTTGAGATGGTAAGAAAAATAGAGAAAACTCTACCAAAATTTTCCTAAAAATGAAAAGAGAATGAGAGATGGGGTTGTAGTGTGTCTTGAAAGGTCGTGTCCACCGTAATAATAAGATTTGACTAAATTACAAGTATGGATGACCTTGAGGAATGAGTTAATTGCTGACTTGACAGCAATAGTAACTAGAAGATTAATGCTGGTATGGTAGAAAGGGACTTAGAAAATACTTGTGATACTAAGAGATGCTTTAGAGAACACTAGTAGATCTTGATAGAGGAATATATGAAGGCACCGACTGAATTGATAAACAAGGAGAAATTCTGACGAGTTATATGGTGTGATTGAGACAAGAGTACAAGGGAAAGAGAATTATGACGGATATAAAGTATGAATACAATAACTCGTGAGATATTAAGAATATTGTGAAGGATAGCAAGCCTATACTTGAATAAAGGTTAAAATGTTAGCAACAGGATTATTGGCTACTGATATTGTGACATATAAGTAGCACAAGAGAGAGGATAAGAGATCTTTCTTATGGCAGAATATAAGAGAACTTACGAGTAAGTAAAGGAAGCGAAACAAGTATGAGATATTACAATAGAAAGAAATTTCCCGGTAATCTGTATAAGATCTTGAGGAAGGTTTTTGGTTCACATTTGAGGACGAATGTTCTAAAGGGGTAAAAGATGTTATACCCCGTACATTTGTACCATGGAAGGTTCTTAAGCTTCTTAAGTTTCTTGAAAGGTTCTTTATCTCCTTAGAAGGCACCAAGTGAGCCGGATAATCTACAACGCTATCAAATAATTCTAAGGAAGTGAGAATACGATACCCTATAATAGAGAAGATTGGAAATAGGGTCATAAGAATCTGGAAGAAGTTGGAGTCTAAGTAATGAGTCATAGGAATCGACTTATTTATGTAAGCTAACAACTTGAAAATCTTATATACTTAAACTACTAGAGTACATATAAAGCTTACGTAGCAAGAATTGCATAGATTCATAAGGCAAGATGAGATTACGATTCCACGAGGAGTAAAAGAGGGTGACACATGGAAGCAAGAAGGAGCGCTACGTGGCAGAATCTGCAGATAGAGGGTGGGCCCCACCTGCCATATGGCAGCCTAAGGTTGGAGGAGGGGGTGTGTTGGCCCTATAAGGGCTTGACACATGTCACCACTTAGGGGTTGACACGTGTTACCCCCCTAAGGTGGCCTCTATATATATATTTTATTACTTTTCATTCTTATCCCATAAGTTTCTCTTCACTCAAGAAAATTCTAGAAAAGAAAAGAGAAGAGAAACTCTAAACTAGAGAGAAGGAGCTACAAATTTGGGAGAAAAAAAGGTAAGTTCTCAAATTTTGTTCCATGAATTAATTATCTAGGGTATAACATGATGATATGAAGGTGTTAGTAATGAAAAATTATGGTTTGTATAAGCACAAAAGGATAACAAACAGCCATGTAGTTTCAGCCGCGCTAAAAAAGCTTCTGAGGTGAGTTTTGGCGAGTTTTGGGCAAGGTAAGGTTTTACCTTTCAAATTGGAGTTTATTATGTTGTTATGAAGTATATTACATGTCTTAAATGAGTTTGGAAGTGGGAAAATTGATAAGGATGCTTGACGTTAGAAACAAACTAAATTAAAGTCATTTTAGTTAAATCAAAGTCGAGTAGTGTTTTGTGATTGTGGTGCTGTGGTTGCATCTGGGTTGGTTTTGTGTTGCAGGTATGGAAAGTGTTCTAAAAAGAGTATGGGTTCTTCTGTTTTCTGACACACAACCCTCCATTTCTTATGGTTAAAGGTTTTACGAAACAAAGATTAAAAACTCTATTTTTGAATCGTAGTTTTGAGCTAGATGTTTGGAGTTGTATTGTGTAATGTTGAGGTTATTTAATTGTATATATGCTGCTGGTTGTTGTATTTGGTATGGTTTTTGACACTGTGTCCGAGTTGAAACCTTCGGGATGTTGAAGTTACAGGGGTAATGCTGCCCGATTTTCGGTAGCATCGGAACTAGTAACAAACTAGTCGAGGGTAAAGGGTAAGGAAACAACTCCTATTAGTACTTGGTTGTACAGTAGGATATTGGAAAGTGAAAGACTATTAATCTTAGTATTACTTTCATATCAAATAGCTTAAGTAGGTATCAAGGAAAGATGTATTTCAATTAATCCCGAAGAAGGTATGTGAAGCTACCTTCTTTCTCTTGGCATGTTTTTGGCCTAAGTATGTGAAGCTACCTTCTTTCTCTTGGTATGTTTTTGGACTAAGTATGTAAATATATCCATCTTTTATCTTGGCATGTCTTACCCTTAAGTGATTGATATACTAAATGTGGGGATAATTCCATTCATATAACCCCAAGTACGACTTATAAGTCTTATTCACTTCTCGATGGTATAATTCCTATACTAGATGAGTTATTATCTCTCAAGGCTTCTATATGATGGAGAGTAGTAAGTATGTGAAGTTATATCCTTTCTCTTGACATGTTTTGGAATAAGTACATAGAGCTACTCTTCTTTCCTCTTGATATGTCTTTGACATAAGTTGGTGCTATGATTGTAAGGTAATGCAATAATAAGGTTATGATACCGAGCCCATGATAGGCCGGGTACGTTATATGTAATGATGACTTCTTGAGGAAAAGTAGAGACTAGGTAAAGCTTATTCTTTCTCTTCCTTTTAAATATCCTAGTTGTAAGTAATATGTGATACGAGCTCTGGGTAACTCCATTTTTAAGTTCTAAATATAATCCGTATCACTTATTCACTTTTGAATGTCAAACTCTTGTAGTAAGTTGAACTACTTTCCTTGAACTCCATTAGTTGAGAAGTACTGGATGCATAAGCTCCTATTCCTAAGGACTATGTGACGATGGTGTCCCTAATTCTATGAACCGTTAGTATTACTTTAGTACATGTCTAGGGTCCCCGAGATCCTAAGTGATATAGGCCTCAATGGCATTTAGAAGGCACTCACTATGGCTACACTACTATTCTGGTCCTCGAACGATAGCTTAATCTTCTTACATTTTGGATATCACGACCCAACCCCGTAGGCCGTGACGGGTGCCCTAACTGGACACATACGTGTACCTCTGCCTTCTACACAAAATTCATCTCCTATTTATTCTTAAAATGCACTAACAGGTAAGAAAACATACAAGCAAACAAGGCTGTTGTAACGTATAGGGTTGTTCTATAGTACAAATATACGCTAGCTAATAAGGCCACCACGAGACAAGGAACGCCCTAATTCATAAGTCATATCAGCACAACTATACATACACGCATCTACAACTCATATACCACTAATATACAACTTATATACACCTTATACACATACACAACCCACATACATACAACCCACATCCGTATCCACAGACCTCTAAGAGTAAGAAGAACGGTAACATAAGGTGGGACAGGGCCCCCTCCGTACCCATAAACTAAACGAATATATACATCAAGGTTTAGTACCCAAAATCAGGCTCCAGCATAATGGAGCACCTCATGACCGCTGAGTGGGACTTCTATGCTGGTAGATCCCCAAACTGTGAACCTGTACCTACGGGCATGAATGCAGCCCCCCAAAGAAAGTGGGTCAATATGACATAGGTACTACGTATGTAAAACATAATATAGCATAGCATAACTAGAAGAATATCTGAAATAGAGAGGCATGGGATAATATATCAAATCAGAAACTTGTACCTTGGGAAGTAAAATCATTCATGCTCAATTTTTACAATATAGCCGGCCCTATCAGGGATCCGGTGAATTATATCTGTAGAACCATGACCTCCTTATTTCAACACATCATCACATTATCATATATATACACACGTACCCGACCCCCTAGTGAGGGCGCGATGAACAATGTAGTGGATTGTGAATGATTACTATTCTCGGCTCAGGCACGATGAAAGAAGTGTTACAGTATACACGAGTAGAGTAATGAGAAACAAAATATAAATTAAATCATTATAGGAGACTCAATGAAGTCATCAAGTGAACCGCCACTTGGAATTAAATGAAGTACCTGCTAGGTGTCACGGAGGACTGTATGGAGCATCAGGAACCATAAACATGTGTCAAAATATTTCCAAACTGCTTATAAGATCCAGATGTCTATCCTCGTGGAGCCCTTAAGGATAGAGGCCTATACCTCCAGTTACTATTTAACCTATCGAAGACTCGAAGATAGTAGCTTACTACTTTAAAGTTTAACATTCAAAAGTGAGTGAAGATAGTAGCTTACTACTTTAAATTTTAACATTCAAAAATGATGTCTATGCTTTACATACTCTGTACATATGTCGTACTGACCCCCTTTTTCGAGGGGGCTGCATTTATACCTGCAGGCACATATACATACTTTAGAAATCCGTCAGCGTAAGAGTTCCACTCAACAGTTCAGAAACACTTCATTGTGCCGGAGCCTAGTTTTGGTATTAACCCTCAATGTATATATTTATTTGTTCACGAGTATGACGGGGGCCTTGTCCCACCTTATATTACTGTTCTTACTCTTAGAGGTTTGTGGACATATATGTGGGTTGTGTATGGGTTGTATATGCATGTATGTACATTGGTGCCTATGATAAGCCTTGTTGTCTTATATGTTATCCTGCTTGTTGATGTGCTATAACTTAAATAGGGGAAAAATTCACTTACAGATAGCATGGATATATGTAAGTGCCCAGTCTGGGCACCTATCACGGCCTATGGGGTTGGGTCGTGACATGATAATCTTTAACTCTACCAAATAATTCTAAGGAAGGGAGAATGTGATACCCCATAGTAGGGAAGATTGGAAATATGGTTATCAGAATCCAGAAGAAATTGGAGGCCAAGTAATGAGTTGTAGGACTCGACTTACGTAAGTAAGGTACCAACTTGAAAATCTTACATTCTTAAGCTACTTGAGTTCATACCAAGCTTGCATAATAAGGATTACATAGGTTTGGAAAGTAAGAGGAGATTACGAACCCATGAGGAGGAAAAGAAGGTGACACATGGAAGCAAGAGAGAGTTCCACGTTGAAGCAACTGGAAGTACCACGTGGAAGCAGCTAAAGCATGGGGGTGGGACCCACCTACCATGTGGAAGCCCATGTTTGGAGGTTGGTGCATTGGCCCTATGAGGGCTTGACACGTGTCACCACTTCGGAGCTGAAACATGTCACCCCCTAAGGTGGACTATATATATATGATTTATGGTCATCTTTATCCAAAAGAAGTCATTCTTATCGAAGGAAATTTCTAGAGAAAAAGAAAAGGAAGAGAAACCTTAAGCTAGAGAGAAGAGAGCTACGGATTATGGGAGAAAAAAAAGGTAAGTTCTCCGATTTCGTTCTATGAATTAATTATATAGGGTATTTCAAGAGGGTATGAAGGTGTTATTAATTTAAATTTATGGTTTGGAGCAGCACTAAAAGGATAGAAAACAGCCACAAAGTTTCAGTCGCGCTAGGAGAACATCCGAGGTAAGTTTTGGCGAGTTTCGGGCAAGGTAAGGTTTTCCCTTTCAAAGAAGAGTTTATGATGTTTTTATGAAGTATATTAAATGTCTTAAATTAGGCTTGATGTGGAAAAATTGTATAAGTATTCTTGACATTAGAAACAAACTAAATTGAAGTCGTTAGAGTTAAATCGAAGTCGAGTAGTGTGTTGTGATTATTGTGCTGCGATTGAAGCTGGTTTGACTGCATTTTGTAGGGATGGAAAGTTTTCTAAAATGGATGTGGTTACTGCTGGTTTCATCCACATGACCCTATGTTTTATATGGTTAAAGGTTTTACGAAACAAAGATTAAAAACTCTATTTTGGCATTGTGGTTTTGGTCTAGTTGTGTAGAATTGTTATTTTATCGTATTGGACTGATTTGATTGTATATAGATGATGGTTGTTTTTGGTAATATGTCTTCTAAGATTATAATTGGTATATGGCAAGTTACAAGGGAGATGCTATCCGATTTCCGCCAACTTCGTAAGTAGTAATAAACTAGTCGGGGGAAATGGATAAGGAAATGATTCCTATGGATAGTTGGTTGTAGAGTTGGAAATTGGAAAGTGAAAGGTTATTAAACTTAGTATTGCTTTTATGTTAAATACGTTCAAAAGACGAAGAGGTGAACGTGGTGAAGATTAATCCATAAGAGGTATGTGAAGCTACCTTTTTTCTTTTGGCATGTTTTTGGTATAAGTATGTATATATACCCTTGTTTCCTTTTGACGTGTCTCGACATAAGTATATGATGACATATGTATATGATGACTCCATGAGGGAAATTAGAGAGTATATAAAGCCTATCCTTTCTCTTCTTTTGGTATGTCCTAGATGCACGTAAAAGATGATACAATCTCAGAGGTGACTCCATTCCTAAGTGTTTCTTACTCATCCTCTAATGTTGAAACTCTTCCAATAATTAAGCTATTGCTTCTCAGGTTTTTTTATACATTGGGAAGTAGTAAGTATGTAAAGCTAATCTTCCTTTCTTCTTGGCATGATCTTTATGAAACAAATAAATAAAGTGTATACGATTCCAAGGAAGTTCCTCTTTTTAAAGCCATTAGGATAGACAACTTCTTAATTTCCAAAAGATATTTGATGATGACTTGATACGGGAATATGATTCCAAAAGTTCCATTTTGACCTAATCCATAGTGGCACTCAAAAGATACTTGATATGATTCATGTCTTGGTTTTTGAATGATAGTACATTTTGAGTATTCCATCAAGTCTCAATTACGATCTAAAATACATATGATTAATCATTACTGTACTCTTGCATGTTGTTAATACATCTTTCACTAAGTCCCGTAAAGGGCCAAGTATGACCGAGTCCCATAAAGGGTCGGGTACTATATATGATGATATGAATATTCACCAAGTCCAATAAAGGGCCGGGTATGACCTAGTCCCATAAAGGGCCGGGTATGACTAAGTCCCATAAAGAGTCGGGTATGACCGAGTCCCATAAAGAGCCGGGTACGTAATCATGCGTAGTTTACTATATTATCCACCGAGTCCCTCTCTAAAGGGTCGGGTATGCTATATGAGGAAAAGATAATGCAATGACATGAACAACTCACCGAGTCCTTCACTAGAGGGTCGGGTACATATATATATATATGTATGATGATGTGATGTGATATGGCGGTAATAGCGCCGGAACCTATGATGGTCCTACAGTATGATTCACCATGTTTCTAAAAGGGACGACTATATTGTATAATATGAGCATGCATGTTTTTATGATTCGCAAGGTGTAGGTACAATGTTTTCTTACGTAATGAATTCATCCCCCTAGCTCTTTTTATTTCAAATATGCTTCCATTTATGCTTTGTATACTTAGTACATATGTCATACTGACCCCCTTTCTTAGGGGGCTGCGTTTTATGCCCACAGGTACAGATACACACTTTGGGGATCCGCTAGCCTAGGAGTCCCACTCAGCATTTATGTTACTATTTTTACTCTTAGAGGTCTGTGGACATGTAAGTGAGTTGTATATATACGTGTGTACGGTTGTTCCTATATTTTTTGATGGCCTCATAGGCTTATATGTTATCATACCTGTCAATACATTATAACTCAAATAGGGGACAGGTTCACTTATAGTTAGCAGGGGTATAAGCAAGGGTCCAGTTTGGGCACCCATCATGGACTACGGGTTAGGTCGTGACATTACAAGACACCAATTGGCATGTCGCCATATCAATTGGTGTTTGGTAAGGCTTGTCACTTGCCAATTGAGCTAGAACTAAGGCTTTGTTGGCATTGAAAGTTATGAATCTAAATTGGGAAGCGACGTCAAATGGTTGAGTCGACCAAATTTATGCTTTTGATGAGTTTTGACTTAGAGCTTATGAGAGTTCAGTCATTTACAAGGAAAGAATGAAGAAATAACATGATGCTCTAGTTCTCAAATGGAACTTTAGAGTTGGTGATTTTGTGTTGCTCTTAAATTCTCACCTATGACTTTTTCCTAGAAAGATAAAATCCAAATGGACTAGTCCTTTTAGGGTGACTCATGTGTTTGAGAATGGGTCCATTGAAGTTGGGACTAAAGACGGATTGAAATTCAAAGTTAATGGGTAAAGACTAACATTATACATCGATAAAGGCCTGAGTTTAGGGAAGTTTGTTGTGATGTGTTTGGAAGATGCTTGAATGCATGTCCACATCGTACCGTGATGTAAACTAATGTAATTCTTGGGAGGAAAATTAAGATTTTAGTGGTTTTTGAATAACGTGTGTTTATTGTATAGGCTAAAGTTGGCATTCACTGAAGAAGAGAAAAGGGCGAGCCACCACCCCACTTGGTAACCCACTTAATACAATCGGGGAGCCCGCTTTAATATAGTAAAAGGGTGACGCCGCACTGAATAGTCAAGTACATGATAAAAACATCCCAAATGTAGCGAAAGTAGAAAAAGGGCGACATGGCACTGAATATCAATAAAAATAAAGTGCATCTGCGATGCCTCTAATATTGTCTACAAAAAAGGATAACGTCCTTAATGCCTCATAAGTCTCAAATCCATTGTCCAAATGATATAGGCGGTACGAGTTTTAAAAATAGTGAAAGTGTGAAAATGCCTTCTCAGAATAGTAGTAAAAATCCATTAAGGAACCAAGATCGTACCACAAAACATGTGAACATTCTCAATCATTGTAAGAATGCCATCACCAGCATATAGACAAGGTACACATATTCCAAAACGTAACATCAAGTCTTATGACACTACCAAGGAAAAAACTAATCTGGAATCCAATTGCTCCTTGAATATGGCCTCAAGACTAGCAATAGACAATAGACAATAAGGCATTATAAGCCTACCACTAATCAAAAAGTATAATAATCGAGAAATGGCTCAGAATCAAATATGGGGAGAAACATCTCTAGGAACGCTGTCTTTACCCCAAGTATGCCACACTACCTCACAACCAAGCATCGTCAAGACAAACCTATTGCTATGATGAGCCACTGAGGTCTCAGGAACTAACATAAGGTATCTCATTCAAAACAAGCCCTATCAGAAGCTATGCCTAACTATAAGGGCAACGAAGCATATGCTAAAGCACCTAAGACTCAAACTTAGTCTAAGGCCATGAATATCAATCCTAAATAAGGATGATATCACTAATCCAAACCAAAAAAAGGCTACAAGCCTAAACTAAGGTTCTCACGAGACTATTCTAGTCTAAGGCTCAATTGGGGACCAAAAAGATAGAATAGAAGAAGGAAAACCCTATTCTCGGCTAGTACTAGCCTAAATCATATGCAATAGATACTAAACAATATCTAATAAATCTAAGTCAAAGTGGGGAGATCATATCCTAGACGAAGCCGATCATAAGCGCTCTAAATTATCCAATTGAAGCTTTTCACTTTTGAATAACCTCCAATTGCCGCCACAATAACAAAATATTGATGTGAACGTCAATCTGGATATTTTTACCAAAAAATCATATTTTCCATAGATGGGAACAAAATCAAGTCTAAAACAGAATTCTAGGACCCGTACTAAGAAATTGAAAATTGACTCCCTATAAATATTCATTTGAGCTTAATGGACTTGTTTTTCAAAATACGACACAATTAGATGATCGAAAATAATAAAATCAGTCCATGTAACTAAACTGCCATTAAAAGTTTTAAATTCAAGCTTGGACATCCCCTTGGGGTGGAAATTACTTTAATATGATGACTTCTAAAGCAACCCAAACACTCCACAGTGTAGCCACAATGAACACGAATGCCCAACACTTGAAATTACCTTAATTAGAGCTCCCAATTCAAGAAATTATAGAAATAGATAATGGAGTCGGGCTGATTCATGACTGGTCTTTATTTAAAAGAACAGTACCAATAATACATTATGATCACGGAGCCAAAGGCTCACAATCAAGGCTCACACTAGAATAAACCCTCGAAATTTAAAGGTTTTTTTCAAGATTACAGAGACAAAGTAGGTTAGACCCTCGCAAACGTGAAGGGTCCATCGCAATCGTAATGGCTAGGAAACCAAGGTCTTGAGATCATGGCGATGAGCCTCGCAAACATGAAGACCATTTTGGCCTTGCACCCGCAATTGCTGCAACACCTCACTTTGGCAGTCCAAATTATTCGACGGGGTGCTTCAGGATTCATTCAAAAATCTGTGAACATAAATGAACTATGCTATCCTACCAAATTCTACATTTCAATCTCAATGGTGCAATCCAAATTTCCATCCAACATCTCGACAAAAAGTGAGTTCCATACCCAAGCGTCATTTTTGTCCCATTCCAAAAGGATCTTCGAAATAAGAATAGAAGCCTTGGGAAGTGCATGAAAGATCATTCTAGACCAGACTTAATATTCTAGAGTTAATTGTGCTGATAAAATTTCAATCTGAGCACGTTTACCATGAATATTGAGAAAAGTCAAACTTAGGCTAAAGCTTAAAGGCTAAAATGTCTAATGGCTCAAACTCACATAGAAAGTCTTGGGAACCAGGCCGACCATGCCACTAGCCTTTAATAACCCTTTTGGAGATGATGGAACCATCATAATTTAATTCTGAAGCCATTTTCTTGAAGTTTTGACCAAAGTAAACCGTTTAAAAAACAAGAGCTCTAAAATAGGGAAACAGGCATAAAACCCAAATGAACAATCAAGCGACCAAATTGTTAGTCCCAACAAGTCATAAATAATTTAGGGTAACTTTAGAAAAGCTCCAAACTCTGAAAAGATTAGAAAATTAAGTAAATGACCTAAGGGTCATTAGAACATTACCTACTAAAGGGACTTTTGTCTACAAAAGTAGAAGGACAGTTACAACCTGAAGGCATGAATTGGGCTATACCAATTTGCCAAGGCACTTTGTGATTTAGGTACGAGTATAAATTTGATGCCCTATGCACTTTTAAAACAACTTGGGTTGGGTGAGCTGAACCCAACTACAATGACCTAAGGTTCATTAGAACATCAACTACTTGAAGGACTTTCATCCACAAAAGTAGAAGGACAGTTACAGCCTGAAGACACGAATTGGGCTATACCAATTTGTCAAGGCACTTTGTAATTTAGGTACGAGTATAAATTTGATGCCCTATGCCATTTTAAAATAACTTGGGTTGGGTGATCCCAAACCAACTACAATGTGGTTACTCATGGCCGATCGGTCTCTTAAACGTCCCATCGACATTCTCTATGACATCTTGGTAAAGGTTGATAAATTCATATTTCTAGTAGATTTAGCTATTCTTGACTGTGAGATTGATTCTAAGGTGCCAATTATTTTTGGTAGGCCTTTCTTGGCTAGCGGAAAAGCACTAACTGATGTAGAGAGTGGTGAACTAAAGTTTAGAGCTAATTGTGTGGAATTCACTTTTAATGTGTGAAAATTGATGAAGAAACCAAATGATCTTTATTTAATATCGGTTATATATGTTATGGACAAGAGGCTGCAAGTGTGCAAGAAGTCTCTAGTGTTGGGGAATCATTGACAACTTTGCTATTGATCTTCGATGGGGAAGAAATTACCAACTATGACAAAGTTGTGGCTAGACTTCTAGGCATTGGGTCATACCCTAAGAACCTCGTAAAGTTGGAGCTTTAGTTGAAAAATAGATATAAACCACCCGCCAAGCTGTCTATAGATGAGCCGCCAAAGCTTGAACTCAAGGTACTTTATCTCATCTTAAATATGTTTTTTGGGGGCCAATGATATATTGCTCGTCATTATAGTTGTTGAGTTTTTTGATGGGAAAGTAAAGGCTCTTGTGAGCATGTTTAAGAAATTTGTTAAGGCCATGAAGTTAACAATTGTCGATATTATAGGCATTCTTCCTGGTGTGTGCACTTATAAGATACAATTGACTAGTGACAGCAAACCAAGTATAGAGCACCAACAGAGTTTGAACCCTCCTATACAAGAGGTAGTGAAGAAAGAAATCATCAAGTGGCTTGATGTGTGTGTTGCATATCTCACTGTCGATAGTAAATGGGTAAGCATGATGCAATACATCCCTAAGAAAGGTGGCATAACGTTGTGCCGAATGAAAAAAATGAACTTGTATCAATGCAGCTGGTGACTGGTTAGAGGGTATGCATAAAATATCATAAATTGAGTGTTTGTGTAGAAAATAGCCACTTCTCGATCCCTTTCATGGATCAAATATTAGATCATTTTGCTGACCGTGGTTGGTATTACTTTTTGGATGGGTATTCCAGGTATAACTAGATTTCTATTACCCCTGAGGACCAAGAGAAAACTACTTTCACATGTCTATATGGTACTTTTACTTTTAGGTGGATGCCTTTTGGTTTATGCAATTCTCTCGCAATAATTTGTGAAAACTAACCTTGTACTTAATTGGGAGAAGTGCCACTTCATGGTGAAAGAGGGTATAATGTTAGGCCATAAATTCTTGGGAGATGGTATTGATGATGATCCAGCAAAAGTTGAAGGCATTGCTCGTTTACCTCCTCATATTTTGGTAAACGTTGTCCAGAGTTTCTTAGGTCATGCTGGATTTTTCAAAGATTTATTTAAGACTTCTCTAAGGTGGCCTATACTTTGTGCAAGTTGCTTGAAAATGAAAGTGTGTTTGAGTTCGATGATGTTTTTGCCAATGTATTATTATGTAATAAAGAAAAGCCCATATCAGCTTTGGTGATTGTTGCTCCATATTGGAGCATTCCTTTTGAGCTCATGTGTGATGTAAGTGGTGTAGCCTTAGGGGCTGTTTTTGGCTAGAGAAAAGGAAACTTGTTCCACTTCATCTACTATGCTAGTAAGATACTAAATCTAGTCTAAAAAAGGTACATTGTTATTGAGCAAGAGTGGTTGACTGTTCTCTATGCATAAAAAAACATTTTGTGCCTATCTAGAGGGTACAAAGGTAGTGGTCCATACTAATCATGCCACAATCTGATATTTTATGGAAAAAAAAGATGTGAAACTCCATTTGATCTGTTTGTTACTATTATTACAAGAATTTATTTTGAGGTCAAGGATCATAAAGGCTGAAAATTCAGGTGGCCAATTATTTATCGAGACTTGAATCTAACGTTGTGGTATCCAGAGAAAAAGAGATTGATGATGTCTTTTCAAATGAGTCACTGATGGGGTATCTCATAATTTGCCCACATGGTATGCTAATTTTTCCAACTTTGTGGCATGTGGGATTTTGCCTGATGGTTTGAATTTTCACTAACACAAATGATTCTTGTTTGATTCTAAGAAATATAATTGGGATGAACCTTATTTGTTTAGAATATGTGCAGACCATATGATCCTGAGATATTTTTTAGAGATGGAGATTGAAGTAATGCTTATCATTCATCGCCAGTCGGTGTCCATCATATTGAGGTATGAACAATAGCTAAAGTTCTTCAAAGCAGCTACTATTGGCCCTCCTTGTATCAAGAATCTAATGTATTTATCAAAAAGTGTGATTAGTGTCAGAAATAGGAGGAGTGTCTAGGCGACATGAGTTACCCTCACTCTGATCTTAGAGGTTGAGTTGTTTGATGTGTGGGGGATTAATTTTATGTGTCTTTTTGTGAGTTCTTATGAGAACAAGTATATTTTGGTTGTAGTTAATGTTCTATTAAAATGGGTAGAGGCAGTGGCCTTACCTAACAATTAGGGGTGAAGTATGGTTCAATTCCTCAAGAGGTATATATTCACAAGGTTTGGCACTCCACGTGCTATTATTAGTGATGGTGAGTCTCACCTTTTCAATTGTATGTTTGATTCGTTACTAAGAAAGTATGGTGTCATGCATAGAGTTGTCATTCCCTATCACCCATAAACTAGTGGGTAAGTTGAAGTGTCTAATTGAGATATTGAGGTGATCTTGGCCAAGTTGGTGAATAGCAATAGGTATATTGGTCCCGAGAGTTGGAAGATGTCTTGTGGGCATATCAAACTACTTACAAGATACCAATCGGCATGTCACCATATCAATTGGTGTTTGGTAAGGCTTTTCACTTGCCGATTGAGCTAGAACTAAGGCTTTGTTGTCTTTGAAAGTTATGAATCTAAATTGGGAAGCGGCGTCAAATGGTCGACTCAACCAACTTTATACTTTAGATGAGTTTTGACTTAGAGCCTATGAGAGTTCAGTCATTTACAAGGCAAGAATAAAGAAATAACATGATGCTCTAATTCTCAAATGGAACTTTAGAGTTGGTGATTTTGTGTTGCTCTTAAATTCTCACCTCCAAGTTTTTTCTAGAAAGATGAAATCCAAATAGACCAGTCCTTTTAGGGTGACTCATGTGTTTGAGAATGGGTCCATTGAAGTTGGGACTAAAGACGGATTGAAATTCAAAGTTAACAGGCAAATACTAACGTTATATATCGATGAAGGCCCGAGTTTAGGGAAGTTTGATGTGGTGTATTTGGACGATGCTTGAATGCGTGTCCACATCATAAAGTGATGTAAGCTAATGTAATTCTTAGGAGGAAACTTAAGATTTTAGTGGTTTTTGAATAATGTGTGTTCACTGTATAGGTTGAAGTTGGCATTCACTAAAGAAGAGAAAAGAGAGAGCCACTACCCCACTCGGTGACCCACTTAATACAACCGGCCCGCTCTAGCTCGCCCAAAAATTATCGCTCTTTAGGTACCTTGAAGCAAAAACATTCTTTGGGATTGGGTGAGCTCTGCCATATTTGGTGAGCCACCAAATTGCCTCCGTGAGCTCCCTTTAGCTAGCCTTTAGGTGCTCCAAAAGACCCAAGAATCCCTGGGAGGTATGGAAGATTAGGAGAGTTGAGCTGAACATCATGACTCGCCCAAATGTTATGCAAGGTGACCTCACCTCTCATTCTAGAAAGCCAACCGAGGTCTAAAAATGCTAAAGAAAAAGGCGAGCTTCAACTAAATTGGTGATCCACTAATTTGAGTTGGTGGGCTCCAACAGGCTCGCCAACCCAAACTTTACCTACCTTTGCTCAACCGTTCATTTGCCCAACTCGCCAAGTGGAACCGTCTGAAGGGAACTTAAAGATCAAATCTCATTTAAATTTCTAACTCTTTAAATTCCGGTCCTTGTTCTTCCACACATTGTTCATCTTCCCTATTTTCTTTAATTTAAGTAGATATTTTTGCATCCCTTTCATTTATTATACATTTATGTGGATTGCTTTATTGTTCTCACCTCATTGTCTCTTTTATTTGAGTTGATTCAACAAAGTTAGCATTCATTGTTTATTTTTCTTTGCCCATTCTATTTTGCTATATGAATGGTTTGTATGATCATTATATGTTTGTACCCCTTGTGAGTGTGTATGATTCCATTACTATTTATTGTTCTGATTAATGAGGGTTTCACTTGTTATTGCTGGGTTATCGAATGAATGGGTTAGAAGTGTTCATTGAAATTGTTAATTCCTATGTTTAGAGCTTTGTTGTCTGAAACTTAATTGAGAATGAGATTGTGTGATTGGAAAATATCCATTGCTATGGGTATTCATTGAAAATCATGTGGGTTTGAATCATATATGGTTGGGGTGAAGTCTGATTAACCTCATACCCATAAATTCCTAATTTTGCCCGATGATAGATGGGTGACATTATTCTTAAGGAAGAATTTGTTAATTTGTGGTAGTTGGGTTTGTCTTGTAGGGAAGTTTGAGTATCTACATTGATGTATAACATATGGGTTGTTGAAATTCCTATTTAACTTGTATGTATGAAGTTGTGAAAACACATTGGGGGATGAAGGTTTTGAAAAATTAGTTGCATGTTTGAGATTGGGCCACTTAGTGAGCATCTGCGTGCTCGACTAAGTGTTTTGCAGGTTGCCAGTGGGTAATTTCTCTAGCCCTTTTTGGCTTAACCCCCTCACCAAAATTAGTTCTTGTTGTATATATCTACCGTGTAGGTATAACTCAGCACAAACATCTAATGCGCCACCCTATCAACGAGCTTGGATTCAGCCTCAAAAAAGGGTGCGAGGCATTACTATCACTGAGACTACAAAATATCGCAGAGCCGCTCAACAACCACCACCTCCTGTGAGTGCAAAATAAAGAGACAAGGGAAAAGGGAAGCAACCATTTTTTGATGATTCCAGCTCTAGTGAAGACTCATCATCGGATGATGCCATACTCGAATTGGGTGAGGGTGCTTCTATTATAGTTCATGCACCCATTGTGGAGTCCCAACCTATATCTTTGGATGAAGAGTAGGTACATGAGCTCTCACGTATGGAGATGCTCCCCAAAGCTATCCATCACCCTATAACTAACAGGGTTGCCCCGGGTAGTCCCCGCCATTGAATCCTGCTCTATGAATCGATTAAAGGTTGTGGGGCTTCGCACAATCCTTGAGGTTAAACGACTCTCTACTGATAGAATTGTCATGACCCTATCCTAGGGCCTAGCCATAACACTGAAATTAGAATCCCAAGGAACCCAACAAATACTCTTAGTATAAAATTAACGACTATACATAAGGTAAATGAAAAATAAAGCTAAATCAAGATACGGAAATAATATCTCAAATGGAACATAAGTCTCGAAATGAGGAAGCTACAATATAGACTCTCACTATCTAACATGCCTCTACTAACTTGATGGGGCATAATACAAGCTCCTAGCTAACCCATATAGACAACATAAGTATTACACCCCACACTTTTAAACTCAGAATGTCTCATAACTTCCTTAGACATTATCATATGAGCCGGATATGCTACGACACTATCTAATGACTTTAAGGGAGGGAGAATGTGATACCCCATAGTAGAGAAGGTTGGAGATGGAGTCATAAGAATTCGGAGAGAATTGGAGGCCAAGTAATGAGTCGTAGGACTCGATTTACCTACGTAAGTTATTAATGTAAAAGTCTTATATACTTGAGCTACTAGAGGACATACCAAGCCTGCGTAGCATGGATTACATAGGCTCTTAAAATAAGGTGAGATGACGAACCTACGAGAGGGAGCAAAAAGTAGTTTCCGAACTTACGAAAGTGAAGAAATCAGGTGACAAGAAAGTAGGTGACTCACCTGACTGCTTGGGGGGGTTGACCCTGCTGCCATGTGGTGGCGTGTTATAGGCCGCATGAGCCTTGGTGGCGTCCTAGGGGGCTGCCACATGTCACCCCTAAGGGGCTTCCATGTGGCACCTTCTAAATAGGGGTATATATGTGTATTTGGATGAATACTAAGTCATTCTTATTCCATTTGGAGATGAAACTCCAGCAACCAAAATAAGAGAGAAAACGTGAGAGAAAGGCAGCCATAGGTTTGGAAAATTAAAGGTAAGTTTTCCAATTTTTCTCCGTGAATTAATTATCTATGGTCTTACTCAACCACGTGGATATATATGTATGTATCTTACGATGTCTACGGAACCATAGTTTCAGCTTTGCACTTGAAATAAGTAGGAGAAAGATGAAAGAAAAATCTAGAGAACCTAGGGAGAGAGCTACGGGTTTGAGGGGTTACCAAGGTAAGGCCTGATTTCATTATGTGAATTAATTATTTAAGGTGTCCCACGGTTATATGATAGTATTTGATAACATAAAATCACAATTTGGGGCAGTGGAAAAGGGACACAAACAGTCCGTCCTGATTCAGCACATCAAGAAGTTTCCGAGATGCAGTTTCAGAGTGTTTTGGCCAATTTCTGGTAAGGTAAGGTTTCTCCTCTTAATTTTTACTTTATGGTGTTGTTATGGAGTGTATTATATGCCTTTTTCGTGGATGTAAATGTAAAAAAAGATATAATAATGCTTGACGTTGGAAACAATCCAAATTGTAGTCGCTATAGTTAAATTATCGTCGAAGTGAAGTGTTGGGCTTGTGGTGTGCTGTTGCAGGTGTGTGGGGAGCTGTTGCAGGGCCTAAATTTATTCAAAAAGGGTTGTGGGTGTTTTTGGTTGTGGCGACATAACCCCTCGCTTCGTATAATTAAAGGTGTTACAAAATAAAGGCTAGACACCCTATTTTGATATCGTAATTCTGAGCGAGTCGTTTGGAGTTTATGTTATATATTGTTGGTGTTAATTGCTTAAACGTATGCTATAGGTTGTTGTTGTTGGTTGGATATAGTGTTTATGGATCTAATTAGAAATTTGGATAGGGCACGTTATAGGGGAGGTGTTGCCCAATTTTCGTTAACGCCTTAACTAATTAAAGAACTAGTTGGGGAGACGAACAAGGAAATAGATTCCATGAATACTAAGGTGAAACCTAATATGATGTAAAGCTAAGATTTGTTGGTATTTGTACTAATTTTATGTTGAATAGGTTCAAAGGACGACGAGGCGAACGGGATAAAGAGTAACTCACAAGAGGTATGTAAAGCTTTCTCTTGGCATATTTTGGTATAAGTACGTACAACTATCTCTCATTTCCCTTGATATATATTTGGTACGAAAATGAGATTATGATGCCATAGTGGTTCACCGATCCCCATAATGGGCCAGGTACAAAATATGTATATGAAGATCACCTGAAGGAAAGTACAGACTACGTAGAGCTTATTCTCTTTCTTCTTTTGGGCATGTCTTTGTCTTAGCTGTAAGTTGAATATGATCTGAGCTCCGGGGTAACTCCATTCTTAAACATCTCTTATTTACTTTTGAATATTGAAGTCCTACAGTAGTTGAACTATTTCCCTGGAAACGTTCATACGTTAAAGAGGTAACAAATGTATAGGCTCTACGTCCTAAAGACTATAAGGTAACAAGTATTTCTGATTCCATAAACGATTTGACCCTATGTTAATACATGTCTAGGGTCCCCAAGATTACAATTGAGACAACCCATAATGGAATTTAGAGGACACTCGAGATGACTACACCACTATTCGGGTCCTCAGGAAAAAGCTTAACTTTCCTGTTCTGTCGAGTCTCCGATATGATTTAAATTACATATAGTTACTCACTACTCTACCCATGTATATTGTAACCCTTCTTTCACCGAGTCTTGGGGCGGGTACGTTATCATGCACAACTCACTGCATTATCCACCGAGCCCCTCACTAGAGGGACGGGTACGTATGTATATATATATGATGATGTGTTGTAATAAGAGGGTGATGGCGCCGGTCCTATGATGGTCCTACATATTTTATTCCCCGGATCCCTGAAAGGGTCAGCTATATTGTATAAATTAAGCATGCATGCTTTCATGATTCACAGTGTACAGGTACAGGTTTCTAATTTTGATATTTTAGCCCCTGCTTCTCTACATCAGATATGCTTCCAGTGGCATTATGTTATGTTTTACATACTCAGTACATATGTCTTACTGACCCTCCTTTCTTCGAGGGGGCTGCATTTCATGCCCGCAGGTACAGGTACAGGTTTTGGGAGTCCGTCAGCGTAGGATTCTATTCAGCTCAGTTGGAAGAGGTTCCATTGTATCGAAGCCTAGTTATTTATACGGACCATTGATGTGTAAAATTATTGTGTCTATTTAGGGGTACGGCGGGGGCCCTGTCCCGCCATATATTGTCGTTAATATTTTTAGAGGTCTGTAGACATGTATATGTGGGTTGTGTATGTCAGTTTGATTCAGCTGGTTCTACATGATCTATGATATATGTTATTATGTTATGGCAGCCTTGTCAGCTTGCGTGCCCTGTTACATGATATTGTTTTATTTATAATTCAATTTGACCACAGTTGATAGCTAGGTATAGGGGGGTCCAAGTCGGACACTAGTCATGGCCTATGATCGTTGGAGCCTACATTATGTATAATGTAGGAAAAATATATGCGTTAGTACATGAATGCAAAATATCTCGAAAATGTATAAAACATGAAATCTTTAATCTCAAGCTAAAATATGACTTTAAAACTCATTCCATGAACATGAATGCATATGAAACCATGAGAGCAACTGAAACACATGATTTAGGGTGATTGGATCATTAAGAAGCTAAATACCTTGACTAGGCACAAAAGGAAAGAGATGGGGATATTGGGATATCATATCGGCTTCGACTTCCTATGTAGCACCCTCAACCTCTTGGTTCCTCCATAACACTTTAACTGAAGTAATTTCTTTGTTCTTCAACTTTCTAACTTACCAGTCCAAGATCTCAACCGGAACCTCCTCATATAAAAGACTCTCTTTAACCTCAATGCTTTCCAATTGCACAATGGAGATAGGATCAGCAAAAAACTTCCTCAATAAGGAAACATAGAACACTGGATGGACCTATACCAAATGAGAAGGCAAATCTATTTCATAAGCCATCTTACCAATCCGCCTCAAAATCTGATATGGCCCAACATAGTGGGGACTTAATTTTCTCTTCTTACTAAAATGCTTCACACATTTCATGTGTGAGATTTTCAAGTAAATCTAATCATTAACCTCAAATTCAAGTTCCCTTCTTCTCACATCCAAATAGGACTTTTGTCGGCTTTGGGTTGTACCTTCTCCATAGCCTCAAATACCAACTCGGGTCCTATCAATGAAACTTTGCAAACTTTAAACTAAGTGATAGTGTTATACCCCGCACTTTTGTACTTTGGAAAGTTTCCTTAAGCTTGTCAAAAGTTTCCACATGATCCATATTATCTATAGCATTATCAAATGACTCTAATGAAGGAAGGATGTGATGCCCCATAATAGGGAAGGTTGGAAATAGAGTTAGAAGGATTGGAAATGAGTTGGAGGCAAAATAATGAGTCATGGAACTCGATGTGCTTTCATAAGCTACCAACTTGGGAATTATTACATACTTAAGCTACTGGAGTATACGCCGATCTTACATCACAAGGATTATATAGGTTTTTAAAGTAAGACAAGAATATGAACCCACGAGAAGGAGAACAGAGTGACATATGGAAGCAAGAGGGAGTGGCACATGGAAGCAAGGGAAGCTGACATATGGAAGCAGGTGATGCACTTGCTGGAGTCAAGTAAGTGACCCACCTGCTTGGGGTGGACCCACCTGCCATGTGGCAGCCACTAATTTGAGGCAAGGGTACATTGGCCCAATAAGGGCTGGACACGTGTCACCTTTAGGGGATGACATATGTCACCTCCTAATAAAGCCTAAATATGTATGTTTGATGAATCATAACTTTATTCTTCATCCAAATATCTAACACCAAAAAGAAAAGAAACCCTAAGCTAAAGAGAGAGTAGCGTCGGCCAAGAGGGAGAAAGAGGTAAGTTCTCCGATTTCGTTCCATAAATTAATGATCTAGGGTATAGAACGATGCAATAAAGGTTATATTAATGTACATTTATGTTTTGGAGAAGCACCAAAAGGATAACAAATAGCTACAAAGTTCCAGCCGCGTTAAGAGGACTTTCGAGGTGAATTTTAGCAAGTTTTGGACAAGGTAAGGTCTTTCCTTTCAAAGTGGAGTTAATAATGTTGTTATGGAATGTATTACATGTCTTAAACTGTTACACCCCACATATTTGAATTCGGAATGTCCCTTAAGTTACTTAGAAGCTAGAATGTGATCCACTTAAGTTACGACACTATCAAACAGCTCTAAGGAAGGGAGAATGTGATACCCAATACTAGAGAAGGTTGGAGATGAAATCATAAGAGTCCGGAAGGAATTGGAGGCCAAGTAATGAGTCGTAGGACTCGATTTACCTATGTAAGCTACTAAGTTAAAAGTCATATGCACTTGAGCTACTTAAGCATATGTCAAACTTACGCAGCACGGGTTACATAGGATCTTAAAATAAGACGAGATTACGAACCTACGAGAGGTAACAAAAACTAGTTCCGAACTTACGAAAGTCAAGCAAGCAGGTGACAAGCAAGCACCTCAAGCAAGCAGGTGACTCACCTGCCTGCTTGGGGGGGTGGACCCCGCTGCCACATGGCGACGTGTGATAGGCCGCATGAACTAGGTGGCGTCCTAGGGGGCTGCCACGTGTCACCCCCAAGGGGCTGCCACGTGGCACCTTTTAAAAAGGCTGGATATATATGTAATGGCTAAGTACAGCATACTTAGCCAAAAATCAGTCCAAAACATAGAGAACAAAACGTGAGAAGAGGCAGCCATGGTTGGAGAAAGTTTAAGGTAAGTTCCTTGATTTTCTTCCGTGAATTAATTAGCTACGGTGTTCCTCAAGCACGTGGAGATGTATATATGTATATATATGTATATTATGATGACTAAGAAGTCATTTCTTCAGCTGTACACTTGGGAAAAATTGGACAGAAACGTGAGAGGAAGAAGAGAGGAAAGCTACGACCTAGGGGCTGCTAAGGTACGCCTCCGAGTTTCGCTCCGCAAATAAATTATCTAAGGTATACTACGATGAACTTAGGGTTATAATAACATAAATTTACTGCTTGGGGCAGCGAGCAAGTCGCACAAACAGCCCGCTCAATTTCAGCGCGTTTGAAGAAGTTCCGAGTTGCGATTTGACAAGTTCTAGCCAATTTCGGGAAAGGTAAGTTCTTTCCCTTTGATTTGAAGTTTATGAGGTTAAATTAGGGTTTATTACACACCTTAGGGTCTGCTGGAAGTTGGGGAAAAGGCTTGAAAAGTTTGGCATTCAAAATAAGCTAAAACGTAGTCGCTATGGTTGAATTGTCGTCGAAATAAAGTATTGCTTTGTGAAGTACTGCTGCAGGGGTATTGGCTGGTTGTTGCAGGGCCTAAATAGGATCTAATGTGGGTTAGGTTGCTGCTGGTTGAGACCCCATGACCCCTCGTTACGTATAATTAAAGGCGTCACAAAAATAAAGGCTAGACGCCCTATTTTGATATCGTATTTTCGAATAAGTCGTTTGGAGTTTATGCTGTATATTGTTGATATGAATTGCTGCAGGTTGTTGTTGTTGGTTGGCTGTAGGTATTAGGGACCTAATTGGAAATTCGGATAGGGCACATTATAGGGGAGGTGCTGCCCAATTTTCGTTAACGACTTAACAAACTAAAGGACTAGTCGAGGAAACGACTAAGGAAATAGATTCCATTAACATTAAGGCGTAATCAAAGATGCTGGAAATTTAAGAGTAGTTGATATTTGTATTACTTTCATATTGAATAGGTTCGGAAGACGACGAGACGAGCAGGATAAAGGGTAACTCCCAAAAGGTATGTAAAGCTTTCTTGTGGCATGTTTTGGTATAAGCACGTACAATTATCTTTCTTTCCTTTTGGCAAGTTTTAACCTTAAGTGAATTGTATGTGGAATGTGGGAATAATTCTATTCCCAGAACTCCAGGTACGCCCTATAATCCCTAACTACAGTTAAGTGGTAACACCCCTACAAGGATTGAGTATTACCTGTTAAGGCTTCTACGTGCTAAAGAATAGTGTATGGGAAACTATCTTTCCCTTCTCTTGATATGTATTTGGTACGAAAGTGAGATTTGAATGCCATAGTGGCTCACCGAGCCCTATAATGGGCCGGGTATGAAATATGTGTATGAAGGTCATCTAAAACAAAGTACAGACTACATAAAGCTTATTCTCTTTCTTCTTTTGGGCATGTGTTTGTCTTAGTTGTAAGTTGAATATGATCTGAGCTCTGGGTAACTCCATCCTCAAACATCTCTTATTTACTTCTGAATATAGAACTCCTACAGTAGTTGAACTATTTCCCTGGGAACTTTTATATGTTAAAAAGGTAACAAATGTACAGGCTCCAAGTCTTACAGACTATTTGTTAACAAATGTTTCTGGTTCCATAAGTGATTTGGCTTTAATTTAGTACATGTCTAGGAGCCCCGAGATTATAATTGAGACAGCCCATAATGGCATTTAGAGGACACTCGAGATGACTACACCGTTACTCGGGTCCTCAAACAAAAGCTTAACTTTCTTATTCTGTCGAGTCTCTAATAATGATTTAAATTGCATATAGTTACTCACTACTCTACTCGTGTATATTGTAACACTTCTTTCCCTGAGTCCCGGGCCAGGATATGTTCTCGTGCACAGTTCACTGCATTATTCACTTAGTCCCTCAATACAGGGCCAGGATACGTGTATAAATATATGATGATGTGTTGTAATAAGGTGGTGATGGCACTGGGGCCATGATGGTGTTACAGAGATGATTTTACAGAGATGTTTCACCGGACCCCTGAAAGGGCCGGCTATATGATATGACTCGAACATGCATGTTTTTGTAATTCACAAAGTACAGGTACAGGTTTCTGAATTGATATCTTATCCCCTATTTCTCTATCTCAGATATGCTTCCAGTTGTATTATATTATGTTTTACATACTCAGTACATATATCGTATTGACCCCCTTTCTCGGGGGGCTGCGTTCATGCCCGCAGGTACAGATACAGATTTTGGGAGTCCGTCAGCTTAGGATTCCATGCAGATCAGTTGGAAGAGGCTCCATTATATCAGGGCCTAGTTTTTGATACTGTCCACTCATATATAAAAAAATGTTTTGTCCATTCAGGGGTACGGCGGGGGCCCTGTCCCGCCATATGTTGTCATTTATATGTTTAGAGGTCTGCAGACATGTATATGTGGGTTATGTATGTCAGTTTGATTCAGCTGGGTCTACATGATATATGATGTATATTACTATGTTATGGCCGCCTTGTCGGCTTGCGTGCCCTGTCATGTTGTGATACAAACGAAAAGGGCTACAGTTTATGAAAATGTTATCGCCCAGTGGGGCTCTGTTACACGATATTGTCTTATTTACGATTTAATGTGACCTCAGCTAATAAATATGTGTATGGGGGGTCCAGGTCGGACCCCAGTCACGGTCTACGGGGTTGGGTCGTGACATAAACGAAGCTGTAAGTATTAAAATTGCATAAGAATGCTTGGCATTAGAAATAAACTAAATTGAAGTCATTTTAGTTAAATCAAAGTCGAGTAGTGTGTTGTGATTGTGGTGCTGCGGTTTGGAGGTGTTTGGTTTTATGTTTCAAGAATGGAAATTTTTCTAAAAAGGGTGTAGGTTCTTCTGGTTGCAACCACATGACCTTATATTTCATGTGTTTAAAGTTTTTATGAAATAGAGAATAATAACCCTATTTTGGTATCGTAGTTTTAAGCGAGTTATTTGGAGTTTATATTGTATCATGTTGAAATAGTTTACTTGTATATAAGCTACTGATTGTTGTTTTTGGTTGGCTTTATTAATTGATGATGTAATTGTAAGTTCGTATAGGGCAAGTTATAGGGGAAGTGCTGCCCAATTTCCGTTAACTTCTTAACTAATTAAAGGGGCTAATCGAGAAGGCGAGTGTGTAAGTGATTCTATGCATGCTCGAATGTAACTAAAGATGCTGGAAAGTCGATAGTTGTTGATATTCATATTTACTTTCATGTTAAATAGGTTTAAAGGACGATGAGGCAAACGTGGTTAAGAGCAATCCATAAGAGATATGTAAGGCTATCTTTCTCTTCTTTTGGCATGTCTTCAAGTTAAGTAATGGATGATATGAGATTGAGGGTAAATCTACTTATAAATGCCAAGCATAATTCATGATCCTTATTTACTTCTTGATGAAAGTGCTCTTATAGTAATTGAACTAGGGCTTCTCAAGCCTTCTATACGTTAGGAAATGATGAGTATGTGAAACTACCCTTCCTTTCTCTTGGCATGTCTTAGCCATAAGTGGTTTGTATATGAAATGTGGGGATAATTCCATTCATAACACTCCAGGCATGACTCATAATTCTTACCCACTTCTTGGTATTAGAACTCCTATAATAGTTGAGTTATTTCGTTTTAAAGCTTCAATATGATGAAGGGTAGTATACGTAAAGCGTATATCTCCTTTCTTTTGCAATGTCTTAAATGTAAGTGAATTGATATATGATATGAGTTTGGAGGGAGTTCCATCCATAAGTTTCGGACAAAACTTAAGACTTGTGTTCACTCTTGAATGCTAGAAGTCCTAACCTGAGTGCTAGACGTCCTAAAGTAGTTGAACTACTACCCTCGAGCCTTCTATATGTTGAGTAGTGACTTAGTACGTAAGCTCCTATTTCTAAAGACTCTATGATGATAAGGGTATCTGATTTCATAAGCTGTTTGGCATTATCTTAATAAAAATCTATGATTCCTGAGACTCTATTTGATTATGGCCCCTAATGGCATTTAGAGGAGACTTGAGATGATGATTGTTCCTATCCACGAATGATAGTTCATGACGAATGTTATACCGAGTCTCAGATGATGAGTTAATTACATATGGTTACTCAATACTCTACTCGTGCATGCTGTTAATACATCTTTCAGAGTCTCATAAAGGGTCGGGTATGACTGAGTCCTATAAAGGGCCGGGTATGATATACGATGAAATGATTATTCACTGAGTCCCATAAAGGGCTGGGTACGACTGAGTCCCATAAAGGGTCGGGTATGATCGAGTCCCATAAAGGGCCGGGTATGATATATGATGATGTGAGAATTCACCGAGTCCCATTAAGGGCCGGGTACGACCGAGTCATATAAATGGGGGTATGATATATGATGGTACAATTGTTATGATATTATGATTATTTACTGAGTCCCTCCCTAGAGTGTTGGGTAGGGCACATATATGCATATGATGACCTAATGAAATATTTGGGACATCGAGTCCTCATGATGGGTCGGATACAGTATATAGGCATGCATATGAAAACATAATGATGTATTTGTAACAGATGAGATGATGTCGTATACAATGATATGATGCCATATACTATGATATGATAACACCGAGTCCCACAGCGGGCCGGGTATGGTATGGAAGGGTGATATACATGACCTCATTTATAAGATGCAGGTGCGGTGATTTATTAAATTTTCTACTTGTTTCCTGCATCCCTAATTCTTCTATAATCTCATTTCTACAGTTTTATGCTCTATATACTCAGTACATGTATCATACTGACCTCCTTTCTTTGGGGGGCTGTATTTTATGCTCGTAGGTACATGTACGCGTTTTGGGGATTTATCAGCTTAGGATTTCCAGTCAGCGATTTTGGGAAGAGATCTATTGTGTCGGAGCCTAGCTTTTGGTACTTGTCTTCAAATGTATATAACTATTTATTCAGGGGTACGATGAAGGCCCTGTCCTGCCATATGATATATTTAATACTCTTAGAGATCTGTAGACATATGTGTATGGGTTGTGTGTATGTTTTGTTCAACGGTGTCTATGTGATATATGATGCATCTTAATATGAAATGGCAACCTAGTCGGCTTGCATGCCCTTTCACGATACATTCAGTGGTAACTCCTCCAGAGACAAAAAAAAGAAAAAGAAGGGGCTATATGTACAAAGAAACGTCATGACCCATTGGGGGTTCTTAGGTATGTATACGGGGTCCAGGTCGGACCCCAGTAACACCCTACTAGGGTGGGTCATGACAGATAGGAGATCTATACCTTCTACCATACAAAACCTCAAATGGTGCCATCTTAATGCTATAGTGATAACTATTATTATATAAAAACTCGACCAATGGAAAATGATCATCTCAATTAACTTTGAAATCAATAACCTAAGCTCTCACCATGTCCTCCAATATCTGAATGGTACGCTCAGCCTGGTCATCTATTTGAGGGTGAAAATCTGTCCCAAGCTTCACGTGAGTATAAAGACCCTTTTGGAAAGAACTCCAAAACTGTGATGTAAACTGATTACCTCGATCTGAGATGATAGATAATGGAACACCATGAAGCTTAACCAACTCTCGGATATACAATCTAGCATAGTCCTCTACTGAGTATGGAGTTTTAATAGGAAGAAAATAAGCCGACTTAGTTATTTGGTTAACCATCACCCAAATAGAGTCATGTTGCCTACGAGTACGAAGCAAACAAGTAATGAAGTCCATATTCAAGGCTTCCCACTTCCATGTAGGAATCTCAATGTCTTGAGTCAAACATCCCGATTTTTGATGCTCAACCTTCACTTGTTGACAATTAGGAAACTTAGCCACTAATTCCTCAATATCCCTTTTCATATCAATCCAATAAATACATCCCTCAAATCTTCATACATCTTTGTGGAATCCAAATGAATATAATACCGCAAACTATGAGCTTTGGGAAATATCATATCTTTCAAGCCATCAACATTCGAAACACATAATTGGCCTTGCTAACTCAAAACACCATCTCTCCCTTGGGAGAAAGACTTATTTGCATTTTTGGCAACTACTTTCTTTAATTCAACCAAAGCAGGATCACTATGTTATTTTTCCATAACGTCTGCCACAAGAGACGATTCAAAACCATTGTACACAATAAAAACACCATTCTCTGAATAAACCAATCAGACTCCTAAATGGCCTAATCTATGTACATCACGCACTAGCTCTTTCTTCTCATCCTCAATATGGGAAACAATATTTGTCGATAATCTACTAAGAGTGTCGGCAACCACATTTGCCTTATCCGGATGGTATACTACAGTGATATCATAATCCTTCAACAACTCAAGACATCTCTTTTGTCGAAGGTCCAATTCCTTTTGAGTGAACATATATTGCAAACTTTTGTGGTTTGTAAAAACATCTACATGGACACCATAGAGATAGTGTCTCCACAACTTCAAAGAAAATACCACCACCGCCAACTCCAAGTCATAAGTTGGTTAATTCTTCTCATGTGCCTTGAGTTTTCTTGAAGCATAAGCTATCACTTTATCATTTTACATTATAACACAACCAATTCCAACTCGTTAAGCATCAAAATACATAATCACCCCATCAAAACCTTCCGGTAAAGTCAACACCAGAGTGGAGGTAAGCCTATTCTTCAATTTTTGAAAGCTTTTCTTACGTGCCTCAGACTATTAAAATTTAATCGTTTTTGTATCAAAGTAGTCAAGGTCGATCCAATGAAAGAGAAACCTTCCATAAACCATCTATAATAACTAGCTAAGCCCAAAAAACTCTGAATATTGGAAGGAGTCAACGGTCTAGGACAATTCTTAACTGCTTCAGCCTTCTTTTGATCAACCATAATTCCTTAACTAGAGGTGATGTGGCCAAGGAAGGCATTTGACCTTAAGCAAAACTTACACTTGCTAAAATTTATATACAATTGGCGATCCATGAGAATTTGCAAAACAATCCTTAAATAATCGTCATGGTCTTCCTCACTTCGAGAGTAGATCAAGATATCAACAATGAACTCAATAACAAACATATCCAAGTATTGCTTGAATACCCTGTTCATCAAATCTAAAAAAGTTGCAGGAGCATTCGTTACTCCAAAAGACATAACCAAGACTCATAGTGACCATACCGAGTTCTAAAAGTCATCTTTGGAATACACATTCCTTTACTCGGAGTTGATGATAACACGATGGAAGATTAATATTTGAAAAGTAGCCTGCTCCTTGAAGTTAATGGAACAAGTCATCAATACTTGAGATGGGCTACATATTTTTAATTGTGACCTTATTCAATTGTCGATAGTAAATACACATATGAAGAGAACCATCCTTTTTTCAAACAAAGAGAACTGGAGCACCCCACGGAGAGATACTCGATCTAATAAAACCTTTATCTACCAAATCCTTCAATTGATCCTTTAACTCATTCAATTCTGTCAGGGCCATTCGATAAGGAAAAATTGAGATAGGCTGAGTATCGGGGAGGAGATTGATATCGAAATCTATTTTCCTTTCGAGAGGAATGCCTAGCATATCATTGGGGAAAATATCCGAAAACTAATTAACAACTGAAACTAACTCAAGATTAGGAGTTTCGAAGTTAGTATCTCTAACTCAAACTAGATGATAGATGCAACCTTTGGAAATTATTTTATGAGCCTTAATACATGAGATGAATTGATCCTTAAGCACGAAATTACAATCTTTCCACTATAGAACTGACTCATTTGGAAACTTAAAATTAACCACACGGGTTCTACAACATATAGATGCAAACATACATGAAGCCAATCCATACCAAGAATAATATCAAAATCAGTCATATCAATCTCTACAAGATCAACTGAGGTGACTTTATGAAAAATGAAAACTGGACAATTTCTATAAACTATTTTAGCCACAATTGAATCACCAACCGAGTATAGACCGAAAAAGGCTCTAGGATGATCACGGGACTAATAATGAATCTCATAGAAAAATAAGGAGTAACAAATAATAGTGTAAGATCCAGATCTAATAATGCATAAACATCCATGTCAAAGACTTTCAACATACCATTCATAACATCGGGGGAATCCTCTAACTCCTGACAATTCTGAAGGGCATAAAATCTATTTTGGCACTGACCGCCACCTTAAGTAGTAGTATGGTGATCCAGACAATGGTAGCCTGAGTCTAAACTTGGGGTCTAGCTCCACTCCTACACTCCTTTGTATGATGACCCAATTTTCCATACTTGTAGCAAACATCTAATCCCAATAAGCACTCTCTACTATGGTTTCTCCCACACTTCTTTCATGGAAGGATGGCTTGACCACCTAGAGCTCCTCCTTATGCCTTAGGATTTGGTATATTGTCTTTTTCAAATTTTAGAGCTGGAGTATTTGAATAACCTTGTCCTTGAAACGTTTGATCCCGTTGAAAATAATGGTTACCTTCACCAAATTTCTTGTGAGAAAACCCACCTTCAAACTGAGCCCTCTTGGACTCCCTTACATTCCTCTCCTTAAGATTTTCTCCTTCAATTTGCTCAGCATAAGTCATGAGCCTAGAAATATCCATCTCATTGATGAGCAAAGTGGTTCGGCATTCTTTCATAACCAAATTTGAAATACCCAAAATAAACTTACTCATTCGAGCATGAGAGTCGGCTACCAAGGATGGAGCATACTTGGAATACTTTGTGAACATGAGGGCATACTCCCTCATACTCATGTTTCCTCGCTTGAGGTTGATAATTGCAACAATCTTGGGGATCCTCATCAACCTTTGATCCATGAAACTCAAAAGGATTCATTATTGTGAAGTCTCTAACCCTTGAAGTTGGAATAGATACATTGGGAGGGACAACTACTCCTTGATTCACTTGAGTAGTCATGGCTTAGGTTAGCTTCTGAAAAGTGGCTTGAAACTCTGTATCAATCACTTTTCATTTAAAGGGGCATTCAGAGCTTGTGGCTTCTCTCCAATATTCCTTTGTATGGGAGATCTTCTTGGAGGCATGATTCTATAATTGCAAAGAGATAGCATTAAAAGAGGAAAACCGTAGGGTTCAACTCTATAGCATGATGAGATCATTAAAGATGTGAAGTCTTTCTTTAGATGCCTTATAGTCTCTTATTCATAAATGTGGAATGATTCAAACTCATGAACAAGACTATACTCAATGTGGCATGTTAGACATCCTAGGACACTTGAACCTTGTGCTCTGATACCAAATTTTTCATGACCCAACCTAGGGCCTAGCAATAAACCGATAATTAAAATCCTAAGGGACCCCAACTATTCTTAGTATAACAATAACAAGCATACATAAGGTAAATGATCAATAAAGCTAAATTAAGATACAGAAGAAAAATCTCAAATAGAACATATAAGTCTTGAAATGATAAAGTAACAACTTACACTCTCACTATCTAACATGCCTCTACTAACTCGATGGGGGCATAAGACAATCTCTTAGGTCACCAATATACACAACATAAGAGAAATAAAGTAACAACTATCAAGACAGGAAATAAGTTTCATGTCCCCGAACTGTAAGGAATCACCAACAAAGCACAGTACTGAACTCTTGCCATGAATGGAAAATGAATGAACATGATCATCGGACCCTACATAATGATACAATGTAGGCAAAAAGTATGCATTAGTACATAGAATGCACTAAGAATATGAGATGATGTGTGATAAATAAACATAGGACATAATTAATATGTATCATGGGATGCAATACTAATATCTTTAAAACATGAATAAAGTCATGAAAACATTTAAATTTTTTATCTCATTTGGTAAATGCATAAAACTTATAATTATCATAGGAACTCATAACTCAACTAAAAATGATGTGGGGTATGACCTTTAACCGATATATAAGACCATGTAAGCTAATAAATAAAATCTGATTACTCCAGCATAGAGATAGGGGAGGCTACCTTGCCAGGGCATACTATAATAGAAACTCATCTAACTGGACTATGTGGATTCACTAGCTTCGCCATATTGGCATCTATAAACCTACATAGACAATGTAGTTATGGGATAATGATATCTTACAATGGGTCTCTAGCCCTAATTGCGATAGAGAAAGCCTATCCCAAGGTCCACTCGGTGATTAGTCAATATCCTAATGGAACTTTCATACAACATGATTGTAAACATCATAGAAAAGACAATAACTAATATCAATCCATATTTATAGAATAACATAAGAATAACTCATCTAGCTTCATCATAGGAAATTATAGGACTAGCTCATCTATCATATAAATCATGCAATGTGGGTGTAGACTTTTCATCATAACATATCTTTACTCATGAAAATAGCATTAGGGTCTAACTGCCCTATCAATAACTTTATTGAAACTTCACTGAATTATAATTCATTAACTTATTTGCATAAAACATCTTTAAACTCATCCATAAAGCTTTCATTGAAATAACTTGAAAATTATGATCTTATCTCATAAATCATACTTGAAACTAGAATATAGCATGGGTCATTGAAATCTTACTTGAAATCATGCAATATGATGTGAATTATACATAATTAGGCTAATAGCATTGAAGTATATCATAATTAAGAAGACCCAATGCAATATCATGAAATTAGGGCTTTTACTTGAAGAAATCATAAGAGAATTTGAGAAGAAATCTTTGGGATTCCATGAGTGAAAGGTACACGTGGATGAAGTCCCACATACATTAACCTTTATGAGCCCTAAGTTGAAAAGAATAGAAGCTTGAACTTGAAGGAATCTCTTGAATTACTTGATGGAGAAGAAGACCTCAAAGAACAAACTTGACTTTAACTGGATTATGTGGATTCACTAGCTTTGCCATATTATCATCTATAAACCTATGTGGACAATGTAGTTATGGGATAATAAGATCTTACAACAGGTCTCTAGCCCTAACTGCAGTAGAGAAAGCCTATCTCAAGATCCACTCGGTGATTAGTCAATATCCTAATGGAACTTTCATACAACATGATTGTAAACATCATAGGAAACACAATAAATAATATCAATCCATCTTTATAGAATAACATAAGAATAACTCATCTAGCTTCTTTATAGGAAATCATAGGACTAGCTCATCTATCATATAACTCATGCAATGTGGGTGTAGACTTTCCATCATTACATATCTTTACTCATAAAAATAGCATTAGGGTCTAACTACCCTATCAATAACTTGATTGAAGCTTCATTGAATTATAATTCATTAACTTATTTGTATAAAATATCTTTAAACTAATCCATAAAGCTTTTATTGAAATAACTTGAAAATTATGATCTTATCTCATAAATTATACTTGAAACTAGAATATCGCATGGGTCATTGAAATTTAACTTGAAATCATACAATATGATGTGAATTATACATAATTAGGCTAATAGTATTAAAGTATACCATAATTAAGAGGATCCAATGCAATATCATGAAATTAGGGCTTTTACTTGAGGAAATCATAAGAGAATTTGAGAAGAAATCTTTGGGATTACATGAGTGAAAGGTACCCGTTGATGAATTCCCCCATACATTAACCTTTATGAGCCCTAAGTTGAAAATAATAGAAGCTTGACCTTGAAGGAATCCCTTGAGGTAGAAGAATACCTCTGAGAACAAACTTGGGAGAGAAGGTTATGGACTTTTGGGACATACGTTGAGAATGATAGGGTTAGAAGACTTTAGGTTAGTTAATATGTAAGAATCTAGTCCCAAAAACCGTCCATATTCATTAATAAAAATATAGAGATTTACCAAAATACCCATTATTAAAACTGAAAATTGGGGTTGTACGGAGGACCCACCACTGCCCTTCACTATGACCCATGGTGGTGTTAGTGTTCAAAGCCTTACACTAAGGGAAAAAGAAAATCTGCACGACCTCCTTCACAAAGAGCATGACGGTCTGTGAAGTTCACCATGGCCCATGGTGAGGGTAGTGGTGAGGAACCTATGGGGTCTGTAGAGGTGTTCACTATGAAACCCACCATGGTCAGTAAAGGGATATGTGATTGGTGGTGGTTAGGATGTGGTCCCTACCTTGGAGTGGAATTTAAGGGTCTCTGGGGGTCACCATGGAGGGAACTACGACTCTGGTGCTCACCACGGCCTGTGGTCCTTATCATGGACCCTTCCCTGCAGGGTTTAAGATTCTAAATCACCATCGCAGTAATGCACCATGAACTGTGGTGTTGAATACTACTTGTGAGGGTCTCCATAGTTATCACCTGGTGTCAAAAGCTGCATTTTTAGGAAATTCATCTTTAGATCTCTATTTTTAGACTTTCCAACTTTTGGAGTCTTACTGAAATAGTCGACAGATACCTCAAGATTTGGAGGACTATTCAGTTTACCAGTTCAAGCATTTCACTAGAGCTCAGATGTTATATGTCCTAGCTTGGGTTTATAAATTTTATGAGGCCAACGCAAATGCACTTCCAAAAGGAAAGAATAAAGCTAGTGCAGCGGGTCCTCTTAAAGTTGTGATTATTCGAGGTAAAGAGGTTAAGTGTAGTGAGACTTACATCAATGATTCTTTGTGTTACATAGTTTGGATTCATTGTTCATTGGCGGACAAGATTTAGATTAGCACATTAGATAATTTCAATGGTTAGTTGGCATCCTTGATTGCTAATATTACTCTTTTGTGGGTTGAGGAGGGAGCAGTGATAGAGAAAAAGGACATCAACATACTTCCCGGTTTTGGTTTGGTTTTATTTGCAGCACATTGATACCTTCGCAAAATGAGTCGCTTCTTCATCATTCCATGACAAATTTGTTGGGGTGCATTATTTATAGGCGAGATTAAACTTGGGTTCAATCATCATTCCTAATATTTTCTTGAGGGGTCGATAATAACATATTTTATTTCCATATCCTGTGTTGATCACTTATTTGTGTGAGCGGGTCGAGGTCCTATTTATTAATGCTTCTAGTATTTGTATAGACCCCACATCATCTAGTGATATCCACAGGATTGAGTTAGATTATATAAGAGATATGGATGCCAGGAGGAGACCACCACTGGTTAATACTACGTCGGTAGTAGACATGGAGTCTCTGAAGGTAGGCACTACACCTCCCTCTCCTATTGTGCCCAGTTCATTTTCTACCCCATCTACTTCTATAGTCCCTCCAGCTAGTTTCACATCCCATCCTTCTCTGACATAGGCCATGTTGTACCGGATGGGCAACCTTGCCCACTCAATGTATGTGAGAGCCTAGAGACTTGAGGCTTCTGTCCCTACCATGATTTCCATGGCTATTGAGGCTGCTTTTTCCCTTTTATGAGTTGACGTAGTGGGACAACGTTCTATATTAACAAAAATTTCCCAAAGGCTAGGTACTCTCACTGCTCGAGTTCAGGAGTAAGAAAAGAATAAGGTATCTTCTGCTAATTCGAAGTCCATAGGGACAAATATCAAAGAGTTGAAGCGAGATGTGGATAAACTTAGGACAACAGATATTACTTTGCTTTGGGGTGGTGTTGATGCCCCCTAAGGGTCTGAGTTATGAGGTCACTTCTATTTAGGGAGTTGTTGGTATTGAGGTCCCTCTAGCTTTTACAATCAGATTTGATGCAGTTGCTGGTGATAAAAATGAGGAGCCTATCGAGACAGATGAAAAGGACTTGGGTGTAACTAAGTTGAAGGATGATAATATGTATGAGGGCCTTATTAATTTGAAGAATGTGCATCTCCATGTAGCTGTGGTGTATTCGCTTGCTGATCCATCGCCTGTGGATCCAACTCCTTTACTTCCCATTAAGACACCGAGAACTGATGCCCTAGTTGAGGATATGTCTATGGTCTAGAGATATCCTCAGGCTTAGCCTGATAGGGGGATCCTTATCTCTATCTCTTTTACTTTTCTATTTTTATTTTCACATTGAGGATACTGCCTTTTCTTTTTGGTAGGGTGAGGCTACCTTTGGTACTGTAAGACCCCAAAATTTAGAGAGTTGGAATCCAAATAGAATCCTCCAAAAATTTGACTGACTTCAGCATTATGAGTCACTCTACGACTTGTAGACAATCCTACGACTCGTAGGGATGAGTTATATAGTGCACCCTGCAAGTTGATCATGCCTAACCTTAAAGGAAGGTCTTACGACTTATGTTTACAGCTTGTAATCCTCTAGACGACCCGTAGACACAACTCATAGGAAGGGTTCAAAGGCTAAGTTTCAGAAGTCCCTCAAGGTTAAGACTATGACTTGATAGGATGGTTCGTAAGGGTTGTTTTGATTCATAGGAATGACTCGTAATTAACCTCAACCCCTACATTATGAGACAAAGTATGCATTAGTACATTAGAATGTACTATGTATGAGGGCATGACATGCAACATAAATCATGAAATGCAAAGGTCAAGTAAAACACATGATAAGTTGGAATACATAAAGTCCTGAGAAAATAATAATTAACCAAAGCATTTAAAAGCATAGATTCAAAATCATAACATACTTAAAAGATTATACATATGTGGGATAGGAACCATAACCGACAATAAGACCATGTGAGCTATAACATGGAATTCGATGATCCCCACATCGAGAAGGGGGAGGATACTTTGCCAAGGTATACTCCTAATCATGAACATGTGTTATTTGTTGATCCACTAGCTAGGCTAGAAGGCAATCCTATGGTAGCACGTAGTTATGAGACAAGAGACTTTATATAAGGACCCCTTGCTTCGAGCCCCCACCTCAATTCCACATTCGGTGCTAAGTCAAATCCCACGGAATACATATATAACAAAAGATCATAATTTCATATATCATAGTCATAATCATAGGTTTAAAATCATAGAGAAGCTCATTTTCATAACATACTTGTAATGTGAGAATTTTCCCTTTCATCATTATAATCATATTTGCATAATTCATATTGTTAGGCCTTAGGTCGCCTTACTTCATAACTTGCATGAAAAACCATAATTGGAGACATACTTATAATTCATGATCATAATGGAAATACATAGTCATAGTTCATACTTTAAAAATTTATAACCATAGCTTGTACTTGAAATTAGGGTGTGACATGAATGCATGATCAATTTACTTGAAAATCATGAAAATAACTTGAAGATATACATGATCATAAACTTTATATCAACCCATATATAATTCATATAGATAATATCCTTTAGAAATATAAATCAAAATACTCATAATTTATACCATGAATCCTAGAAATCAAAATAGGAGAATTTATGGAAAAACTCTTCAATTTAATTCAATAAGCATAAATTATATCAAAATAGACTCGTGATCATACTTTCAATAAAAATTTATGCAATTGGAATAGAGATCACAAAACCCATAAAATAACATACTTTAATTTTATAGAAAACCTTGAGAAATTGATTGGGCTTCATGGATGAAAGAATCCATGAATCAATACCCACATACCTTGAGTGAGAACACCAATTACTTTGGAAGAACTTGAGAATTTTGATGGAGAAATTGAGTGAATTTGCTTGAAGTCTTCAATAAAAACTCTTGAGAGCCTTTTTTTTTTGTAGAGAGAGAATTATTTGATAGAAGAATTGTAGAAGAATGAATAGAATTAGAGGTTTAGGTTAATTTATAGAGTTGAATTAGGTACTAAAAACATCTAGGTTCATTAACTAATAATTTGGGGGAAGTCTAAAACGCCCCTAAAAACTCGATTCAACCGGAAGACCTTCCCAGGTCCTCAATGCGGACCTTTCACAATCAACTTGGCCGGAAAACTATCCCTGGTCTGCGACGCAGTCCTATCGCAGAACACACTATTTTGTGGTTTCTTCAAAAATCCTTCTTCTGATCTACGTGTCCTAAAAATCCTTCGAGATCATTTTCCCACAGGTTTTGACCCCTTTATCAATATTCCAAACTCGGATTTTCCAAAAATATTAAGGATAATGCGTTACATGAGCGGCCTATTTCCATGGCATTCTTAAGGTATTTTGTGGGCATTTTGAGGGATGTTACAACACCTACCCTAAAAGCCTTTTCTACCTTGTTACAACCCAATTATTATTGATTGTGTGGATTTTAAATTTAGTTAAGTCTTCTAAATTGATATCCTAAAACTATTGATTTAATTTATGTTACAATTCACTTATTTTTACGCTACAAAAGTCTAAAACACTCACTTACTTCCTTATAAAATTCTATTACTATATGTTCCTTGTGGGATTCGATCCAGACCTTATACATTAGGTTTATATTGCTAACAATCACCTACACTCTGAATTATCAAAAGTGTAGTTTCAGTGTTATACAACCCCAAGACTTGGCATCAGTCGATATTTAAGCATCTAATAAGAGTACATGGCTTGTACAAATAAAAAATAGATACAAACGTTCTCCAAAAAATGTAAAGACTAGTCCTAGCCCAAAATAAATGGAAATTGGCAACTCCTAACGACATGAGCACACAAAATCTCCAAATCCAAGCTACTCCACCCGAATTCAAATCACCGGCGATAACTCATTCTATGATTTATATGGTGTAGAAAGGTAGTATGCATACCAAACGAATGGTACTCAGGCTGACTAAGATCCACAAATAAAATAAGTATATATAACATATAACCAGGTAAATACAACACAAAAAACTAATCAGGAGCTAACACAAGGTAGTATATGAAATAGGAGCAAAGGGATATGTTACATAGAGAAAAGAACAGAGTCAAGAAGTGCACCTAAAAGCACCAGCCAAAACCTATTTACAATAAGAAGGTACTATAGGAGTCAAATAAAGAATGGCATACTGACTGTCACCACTAATCACATAGCCACCTAAAGACTAATCCAACTCAACCTATAGAGAGTACCAACATCAAATACAACATGAGATAAGTAAAATTATAATCAAATAATAACTGATAGAATGCCCATCCTCTAAGAGGTACAAATAATGAAAAACATACCCTCGGCACTTCTAAAACTAGGGGACCAAACATCAATTAAGTATATTGGTGATATATTATTCTAATAAATACAAGTTTGTAGTAAAAACTAGTAACATCATCGGTGGCTATCAAAGGTCATTAATAAAAAAGTGTATAGACCCACCCTAGCCCCTGGCCTACCAGGTGGTACCCTTATTGCTCCCTCATCTGATATAGTGGTACTCACTATTAAAGGGGATCATAAGGAGCGAGAAGTTTGTATGCACTTCTTGGCCCAAACCAGGTCTTATACATAACATACAATATCCCCATCATGATACTTGAGAGTGAGTAGCCAAGCTGATGAAGTAAAAGGGCGACGTCGTGCTGGATAGTCTAGTACCGGCTAAAAACATCCTAGATGCAACCAAAGTACAAAGGATGAGGCTTCGCTGAATATCAATTAAAATAGAGTGCATCCTTGATGCCTTTAATACTGTCAATAGAAATGGAGATCATCCTCAACGCCTCATAATTGTCAAAACCAGTGTCCAAATGATCTAAGTTGAACGACTCCCTTTAAAACTATTTTTAAAGATAGTGAAAGTGTGAGAATTCCTTCTCAAAATAGTAGTAAACATCCATACAAAAAAAAAAGACTGTACCAAAAAATATGTAAAAATGCACAATCAATGTAGGCATTCCATCACCCACATCCAAACAAGGTACACACAATCCGAAATATAACATCAAGTCTTACCACAATAATAAGGAAAGAAAAACTAACCTAGGATCCAATCGATCGTTGAATACAGCGTCGAGCCCAACAATAGACAACATAAACTATGGCTTCATAAGCCTACCGCTAATCAGAAAGCACATTAATGGAGCACCTTTACCCTAAGTATGCCATACTAGCTCACAACCTAGCACCGTTAAGTCAAATCTATGGCTACGATGAGTGACTGAGGTCTTAGACAGTAACATATGGAATATAATTCTAAACATGTCCTACCAAAAGCAACACCTAGTTATAAGGGCAACAAAACATACGCTAAAGAACCTAAGGCTCAAACCTCTCCTAAGGCCATCAATACCAATAAAAAATAAGGATCATATCACTAATCCAAACTGCAAACAAGGACACAATCCTAAACTAAGGATCTGAGAGACTATTCTAGTCTAAGTCTCAACTGGGGACCAAAAGGATAGATTGGGAAAAGGTAAACCACCAGTCTAAATGACATGAAATATATACTAAATGATATCTAATAAAGCTAAATCAAAGTGGAGAGAACATATCCTATCTCGAAGCCGATCATGCGCACTTCAAATGTAGTATTTATGAAGTAATTAAACTTAAGTTATAACAAAATATCTATATTTTTGTAGAGGGGTCATCTTTTGTGGATGCATGACATGCACTATGAAACTAGTGGTGGTTTGAAGCCTTAATTTATTGATGATGTAAGAATTTTTATCTATCATGCACTTACACTTGATATTTTTAAGAAACATGAATTGGTTAGGTGTCCTTGTAGTGCATCTAGGTTCTTGAAATTTTTTAATCCATATACAGTTATGATTTATTTGTATCGCAATAAATTTAAGCCTAGATATTTTTTATGGATTTATCTAGAAAAATAGATGGATTGAATGGCATATATTATAATTCACTGCCTGTGGATGAATATAATATGTTTGTACCACATGGTCAAATTAGGGTTTAAAATGATAGGATTCAACATGATAGACTTCATGAAATGGCCAATGATGCTTTGGGTGTTTAGTATAAGATAGAACCCGAACAATATTTTAATGAACCTCGTAATGAAGAATCAAGACGCTTCTATCAACAATTAGAAGATTTTAGTCATCTACTAGGTGAAGGAATTCTGCATTCTATTTTGTCAGTTGTAGAAGATTAATGAATATTACATCATATTGGAGTGTTCCTCGTACGGCTATGGACTCAGTAGTTGATCTTTTGGGCTAACTGGTAAATCCAAAGTTTGACATACCTAAGAACTTCTATCACACAATGAGATTGGTTTCCAAGTTACGATTATCGTATAATAGTTGTGTTAATGGTTGCATGTTTTTTTAGAAGACAGATAGTGAATTATAAAATTGTAAGTTTTGTGGACATAATCATTATAAGAAGACCTTCCAGTTAAGGTGATGCATTATATACCTTTTATTCCTAGGTTAAATAGGTTGTACACATTGATGAGGTCTGCCCCACATATGAGATGACATCGTGAATATAGAAGGTCATTGGGTCTTTTGTCTTATCCATCCGATGGAGAAGCATGGAAGCATTTTGATAACATATATCCTAATTGTTGTAGTAAACCAAGAAATGTTAGATTGGGATTGTGTGAAGATAGATTCACACCATTCTCTAATTATTCCTCACCTTATTCTTGCTGGCTTGTATTTCTTACTCCGTATAATCTTCCTCTTGAAATGTGCATGAAAATCCCTACATCATTGTCACAACCCGACCAAGAGCCTAGTTGTAACACAGTGATTAAAACTCCAAAGGGCTCCAACTAAGCCTCTTGTGCATATCATAAGCATACATAAGGTAAAGCAAAAGTGGAAATATCATAAAAGAGTATAAACTATGAATAGAAATTTAAGTACGTCACATGACAACATAAACTCAAAACATTTCTCCAACTAGATGCCTCTACTCATGAATATGGGAGGGGACTAAGACATGTACCTAGCTCACCGTCAATATGAAACATAGCAAAAGTTTTTGAAAATAATAACTAACACGATAAATAGTCCCCGATAAATAAGGACTCACCACAAACACCACTGGACAAGAAAGCTTAAGTAGCGACGTAGATGAGAATGATCTTCAACCTCAACCCCTATATTATGAGACAATATAGGCAAAAAATATGCATTAGTACGTTGGAATGTACTAAGTATGAGGGCGTGACATGCAATGTAAATCATAGAATTCAATCGTCAAGTAAATCACATGATAAGATGAGGTAAGTAAAGACATGAAAAAATTATGTTGACCAAAGCATTCAAAAAACATAATTTAAAATCATAGCATACATAAGAGATCATACATATGTGGGATAGGAACCATAACCAATAATAAGATCAGCTGAGCTATAACATAAAATCTCGTTGTCTCCCCATACAATGAAGAAAAAGGGGAATCTACTTGCCAAAGTAGACTCTACCCCACTAGGCGTGTCATACATATGCTATTTTTGGATCTAATAGTTTGGCCATGAAGGCAACCTATGGTGACACATACTTTATGGGACACAAGGCTGCTACTAAGGCTTTTGGTAGGGCCCCCACCTTAAGTCCACTCGATGCTAAGTCAAATCTCACGGAATACATGTATAGCATAGAAATTATAATTACATATATCATAGTCATGATCATAGGTTTGAAATCATTGAGAAGCTCATCTTCATAACATATTTGTAATGTGATAATTGTCATTTCATCACTACAGTCATATTTGTATAATTTATATTGTTAGGCCTTAGGTCACCACTAGGGCCCTAAGTCACCTTTTAGGCTTTAGGTCACCACATATGGCCCTAAGTCATCTTACTTCATAACTTGCATGAAATTCATACCTTGAAATTAGAGTAGAACTCAATTGTATAATCAATTGACTTTAAAAATCATGTACTTCACTTAAAAACAAGCATGATCATAAACTTTATATCATCCCATATATAATTCATATAGATAAAATCCCTTGGAATTATAATTCAAAATGCTCGTAATTTATATCATGAATCCTAGAGATCAAAATAGGAGAATTCATGGAAACACTCTTCAATTTAATGCAATAACCATCAATTTATATCAAAATAGACTCATGATCATACTTTGAATCATAATTCATGCAATGGGAATAGAGATCATAAAACTCATAAAATACCATACTTTAATTTGATAGAAAATTTGAGAAATTAATTGGGTTTTGTGGATGAAAGAATCCATGAATCAATACCCACTTACCTTAATTGAGAAAACTAATAATTTGGAAGAATTTGAGAGTTTTGATGGAGAGCTTGAGTGATTTTACTTGAAGTCTTCAATGTAGTCTTTAAGAGTCCTTTGTAGAGAGAGAAATATTTGAGTAGGTGAATTGTAGAAGAATGAATAGAGTTAGAGGTTTAGGTCAATTTATAGAGTTGAATTAGGTCCTAAAAATGTATAAGTTTATTAACTATCAATTAGGGATAAGTCTAAAGTACCCTTGCTAAAAAATAAATTCGGTCAAAAAATCATCGCCAGGTTCCCTATGCGGAGGCAAGCAAGTCCGCAATGTGGACTTTCCGTGTACCTTAATGATTTGTGCAGTTCCTTTGAGAAATCTATGTTTTGATCTACGGGTCCTAAATATCCACTGAGACTATTTTCCTTAGATTTTGACCCCCTGATTTATATTCCGAACTCGTATTTTCCGAAAAGATTAAGGATAATGCATTACATGAGAGGCCTATTCCTAAGGCACTTATGGGCATCTTGAAGGATATTACAATCATTCTAAGTTGTGTTATTTTGGGTCCCGTAATCCAAAAATTTTAATTGATGTCTATCTACATCCATTGAAAGATGAGCTAAAATAATTGTAATTTGAAGGCGTAGTGACTTATAATATATAAACTAAGAAGAATTTTGTTATATGTGCTTCTTTAATATGGACTATTAATTATTTTTCTACATATAGGATGTTATCTGGTTGGATGGCAGCTAGAAATCTAGCTCGTCCGCATTGCATAAGAAATAGTAAGGTATTCACTTTAAAGCATGGAATAAAAATACATGGTTTGATTTTCATCGCCACTTCTTGCCAATGGATCATGAGTTTAGAAAGATGAAAAATGCATTTAGAAAAAATAAGATTGAAAATGTACCCTCACCTCCATTACTTATAGGGCATCAAATTTGGAAAAGAGTTTCTCAAGCGTCCAAAGTTACATAAGCTTAACCTTCTAGACTTCATGAATATCGTGTTGAACATAATTGGATGAAACATAGCATAGTTTAGGAGTTGTTGTGTTCAAAGAATAATTTCCTATGACATAATCTTGATGTGATGCACATTACAAAAAAAATATTTTGACAATTTACTTAACACGGTAATGGATGTTAAGGACAAGACAAAAGATAATCTAAAAACTAGAATGAACATAAAGGAATATTGTAGAAGAAAAGAGTTAGGGCTACAGGAATTATAAAATGATAAAATAGTTAATTCCAAAGACTATTTTTCATTCATATTGGATGAGAAACGTAAAATTTGTGAGTGGCTTAAACATTTGAGGATGCTGGATGGGTATGCTTTGGTAACACCCCATAAAATTCAAATCTTGATCAAGTTCAAGAACCAAGAGAAAACTTAAATAAAATGAAAAGTGTAGACTAATCAGTGGCCCACAAATGGGACCTACGACCCATAGGAGTTTCTACGAGTTGTAGGTGGGACTCATAGAGTCTCTCAACACTTAGCCAAATTTCATAAAGGTAGAAAAGTTCCTACGAGTTTGAGTTAAAACCCGTAGGGTCAACTCATAACTCTTCTAACACATTCCAATAGCTAGTGGAATGTGCACTCGAGCCCTATAAATGGGTCTTATAATCATTAGAACTTTGTAGGAGCTCTAGGACAACTTGTAAGGTACAAGCTTCCTCGTGCCCAGTGTCCATACAAGTAGACTTTGATGACCCATCCCAAGGACTACGACACATATAAGGGTGGTCATAGACCCCTTGTGCAATTTCCATAATGTTCATTGTTGAACCATAGCTTCTACGACCAACCATCTATGGTGTGTAGAAAGTCCTACTATCCGTAGAAGGGTTCAAGGTTGCCTGAATCCAATTTTAATGAGGGTTAGTTTGAAATTTTTCCACCTTCCCAATCTAAACCCATACCATTTTGAGACTAAAATTGGTCTTTTATCAGTACTCAACGTGCCTTTTCCCTCATTGTTACTTAGAATATTTTGAGAGAAAGGATTGAGAGAAGAGAAGAAGATATAGTTCAAGCATTCAACCAAATTTCTCACAGTTCCAGGTATGTAAGGCTATCAAATCATTGGACTGCGTTCGTCCTCATGCCCTATATCTTCATACAGTCAAGTTGAGTTGTGAGTTTGAGTTTCCAATTCAATAAATTGAATACTTGAGTATCTATATAATTCCTTCTTGAATTGTTGCGTGTATATTTGATTATACTTTGATGATTTGAGTTTTGAGGTTATGAATTCATGTTTGCATTAAGATAAACTGTAGTTGAGTTTTACATTGATTATTATATGTACTAATTGAGTTAAAAATAATTATTTTCATTATTTAATTGGGAAAAAGTTGAGTATAACTAGAGTTTGAGAAGTGTCTTAATTATCATTTTGAGCATGAATTAAGTTGAGAAATCTCTAAATTAATATTTTTAGCACGAGTATAAATATTCTTAAACATCTATTTTCGAGATTGAGTTGATAGGTTAATTTATTCTTTCAAATACATTCCTTGAGTTGAGATTATATCTACTTTTAAAGAGATAAGATGAGTTGAGAAGAGTTAAGTTTTGAGCTAAGTCTAAAAAAGAGACTAAATGAGTTAATTGGGTAAATATACTCACTTTAGTTATGAGAATGGTAAACTATATTTTAGGAGTAGTATTGATCACTGATTTGAGTAAGAGTATAGAACAACTCGAACCCTATAAACTACGTAGCTAGCATAAGATAGGATTATACAGTTCATTCGAGTGACTCCTTACTCCAAAAGGTGGATTCTTATTGGATCCAGAGATGAATTTATGTTCCTTACCCTTGCAAGGTATTGGGCAGTTGTGGCAACGACAACAGTTAATTGTATTATCACATAGCTCATAAGTGATGGTTTTCGGTTAAAGAAACCCCCAACAAGTTAAATATTATATTTTAATTTACTGAGTTGCATTTACTATTGCATATCTTTTAAAAAATTGTTTTATTATATTGGATGATTTATTGAGTTAAGCTATTTTCAGAGTTGAGTTCCTTGAGGTGAGCATTTTGAGTAAGTTTCCTTTTAGCTATTTTACATACCGTACATTCCATGTACTGACATTATTTGGCACTGCATCTTTTTATGATACAGACACAGGTGATAGAGATCCTCAACAAGTGTGTCACGACCCAACCCTATAGGCCGCGACTAGGGTCTGACCTGGACCCTCGTATATGTAACTTTCAAATATAATCAAATTGAACTATGGGTAATGTGATAAAACACCCAAAAACCCCAATGGGTTAATACTTTTTCATGTTCATGTAGCCTCCTTCATTCATATTGTATCATGGAAGAGAATGCAAGCCGACAAGGCTGCCATAATATAAAAACATTTACAACGTGCCATATAGGTATAGCCGAAATATACTCCTGAACAACCCGCACATACATGTCTACAGACCTCTAAAAATAGTATGGTAACATATAATGGGACAGGGCCCATGCCGTACCCATGTATAAACAAATACATATATACATAGGAGGACCAGTACAGAAAAAACTAGTCTCTAGAATAGTGGAGCACCTCCAATCAGAGGTGAGCAAAAATCCTGAGCTAGCGGATCTCAGAAATGAACATCTGTACCTGTAGGCATGAAACTCAGCCCCCCGAAGAAATAGGGGTCAGTAGGATACATGTACTAAGTATATAAGCATAACATAACTGAGAAAACAACTGAAATAGGGATGCAGGAAACCAAGTATAGCATTTAGTAGGGTTGTACCTGTACCTCACAAAATAAAGTTATGTATACCATTATCACATATCGTATCTAGCCCGCTTGGAGACTCGGTGTTATGAATACATTATTTATCATGATAGGCATATGCATATTATTAGAATTGTGGAATGTACATCCCAATCCGTATATATAGCAAGCACATGCCGAGAAACAACGTCCTAATCTACATATCGTGTAATAATGCCGAGGAACGATGACCCGATCCATATATCATATGATAATGCTGAGGTACGATGGCCCGGTCCATATATCGCATGATAATGCTGAGGTATGATGGCCCGATTCGTATCTCATATATTAGTATCGAGGAATGACGGCCTGATCTGTATACATTCATATCATATAATAATGCCGAGGAACGACGACCCGATCCACATATCACATAACAATGCATATACGTGCCTATAAGACTTGGTAACCTGTTAAACATCTCTCAACCATTATCACAAGTATGCCTAAGAGCCCCCAGATCTAGGAGCTTACACATCCAATCACTATTTAGCCTATAGAAAGCTCGAGGGTCGTAGTTTAACTACTTTAAGACTCTTATCATTCAAGAGTTAGTACAAGTCATGAGTCACATCTATAGCCTATAAATGGAACTTTCTCTAACTCATATCATACATCGTTTCACTTACATTAAGCCATTTCAAGAAAAGGAAGAGATAGGTTTCACGTGTATTACTTTTTATCATGAAAGAGGTTTACAAGACCATAACTCAATCATCGCGGGAGTACTAACATCAAAAAGTGAATAAGATTAATGAATCATGCTCGGGATTCTAAGAATGGGACTATCTCTACATTACATATACCAACCGCTTATGTCTAAAGCATGCCAAAAGAAAAGAAGATACGCTTTACATACTTATACCAAAAACATGCCAAAAGAAAGCTTCACATACCTCGTATGGACTTCTCTTAATCACGTCCACATCATCATCCTCCGAACCTATTTAACATGGAAGAAATGCGAGTATCAACGACCTTAACTTTTCAGTGCCCTCAATTGCACCTTAGTATTCATGGAACCTATTTCCTTATTCATCTTTTCGACTAGTTCTTTAATTAGTTAAGGCGTTAACAAAAATTGGGCAGCACCTCCCCTATAAAGTGCTCTATCTGAATCTCCAATTACATCCCAAATCACTACAGTCAACCAAAAACAACACCCTGTAGTATATACATATAAAACTTGGCGACATCACACAACACAAGCTCCAAACAACTTGCTGAAAATTACGACACCAAAATAGGATTTCTAGTCTTTATTTTTCAAAGTGTTTATTTATATGAAATGAGGGGTCGTGTGGCTATTACCAAAAGCAACCACACCCCTTTTAGAACACATTTAGGTCCTGCAACAAACCCCCCCACACCTACAGCAATACTGTCATGACCCAACCCCATAGGCCGCGACTGGGGTCCGACTTGGACCCCCGTTTACGTATTTGTCGACTGTAGTCAAATTGAACTATGAGTAAAGTGATACTGCTCACAAACACCCAAATGAGTTAAAAAAAATTCGTGTACTTGTGGCCTTTTTCATTCATATTGTATCATGGAAGATAATTCAAGCCGACAAGGCTGCCATAACGTAAAAATATTTACAACGTGCCACAAAGGCACAACCAAAATAAACTCATGAATAACCCACACATACATGTCTACAGACCTCTAAGAATAGGAACAATAATATATGGCGGGACAGGGCCCCCGCCGTACCCCTGTGTAACCAAATATATACATCGGTGGTTTGGTACCAAAACTTGGCTCCAAATCAATGGAGCTTCTTCTAAACTTGCTGAGTGGAATCCTGAGCTGGTGGACTCCCAAAATCTGTATTATACCTGCGGGTATGAAATGCAGCCCCCCAAAGAAAGAGGGGTCAGTATGATACATGTACTGAGTATATAAGGATAACATAACTTGAGATAACAACTGAAACAGGGATGCAGGAAACCAAGTATAGCATTTAATAGGGTACCGTACCTGCATCTCATAAAATAAAGTCATATATACAACGTGCCATATAGGTATAGCCGAAATATACTCCTGAACAACCCGCACATACATGTCTACAGACCTCTAAAAATAGTATGGTAACATATAATGGGACAGGGCCCATGCCGTACCCATGTATAAACAAATACATATATACATAGGAGGACCAGTACAGAAAAAACTAGTCTCTAGAATAGTGGAGCACCTCCAATCAGAGGTGAGCAAAAATCCTGAGCTAGCGGATCTCAGAAATGAACATCTGTACCTGTAGGCATGAAACTCAGCCCCCCGAAGAAATAGGGGTCAGTAGGATACATGTACTAAGTATATAAGCATAACATAACTGAGAAAACAATTGAAATAGGGATGCAGGAAACCAAGTATAGCATTTAGTAGGGTTGTACCTGTACCTCACAAAATAAAGTTATGTATACCATTATCACATATCGTATCTAGCCCGCTTGGAGACTCGGTGTTATGAATACATTATTTATCATGATAGGCATATGCATATTATTAGAATTGTGGAATGTACATCCCAATCCGTATATATAGCAAGCACATGCCGAGAAACAACGTCCTAATCTACATATCGTGTAATAATGCCGAGGAACGATGACCCGATCCATATATCATATGATAATGCTGAGGTACGATGGCCCGGTCCATATATCGCATGATAATGCTGAGGTATGATGGCCCGATTCGTATCTCATATATTAGTATCGAGGAATGACGGCCTGATCTGTATACATTCATATCATATAATAATGCCGAGGAACGACGACCCGATCCACATATCACATAACAATGCATATACGTGCCTATAAGACTTGGTAACCTGTTAAACATCTCTCAACCATTATCACAAGTATGCCTAAGAGCCCCCAGATCTAGGAGCTTACACATCCAATCACTATTTAGCCTATAGAAAGCTCGAGGGTCGTAGTTTAACTACTTTAAGACTCTTATCATTCAAGAGTTAGTACAAGTCATGAGTCACATCTATAGCCTATAAATGGAACTTTCTCTAACTCATATCATACATCGTTTCACTTACATTAAGCCATTTCAAGAAAAGGAAGAGATAGGTTTCACGTGTATTACTTTTTATCATGAAAGAGGTTTACAAGACCATAACTCAATCATCGCGGGAGTACTAACATCAAAAAGTGAATAAGATTAATGAATCATGCTCGGGATTCTAAGAATGGGACTATCTCTACATTACATATACCAACCGCTTATGTCTAAAGCATGCCAAAAGAAAAGAAGATACGCTTTACATACTTATACCAAAAACATGCCAAAAGAAAGCTTCACATACCTCGTATGGACTTCTCTTAATCACGTCCACATCATCATCCTCCGAACCTATTTAACATGGAAGAAATGCGAGTATCAACGACCTTAACTTTTCAGTGCCCTCAATTGCACCTTAGTATTCATGGAACCTATTTCCTTATTCATCTTTTCGACTAGTTCTTTAATTAGTTAAGGCGTTAACAAAAATTGGGCAGCACCTCCCCTATAAAGTGCTCTATCTGAATCTCCAATTACATCCCAAATCACTACAGTCAACCAAAAACAACACCCTGTAGTATATACATATAAAACTTGGCGACATCACACAACACAAGCTCCAAACAACTTGCTGAAAATTACGACACCAAAATAGGATTTCTAGTCTTTATTTTTCAAAGTGTTTATTTATATGAAATGAGGGGTCGTGTGGCTATTACCAAAAGCAACCACACCCCTTTTAGAACACATTTAGGTCCTGCAACAAACCCCCCCACACCTACAGCAATACTGTCATGACCCAACCCCATAGGCCGCGACTGGGGTCCGACTTGGACCCCCGTTTACGTATTTGTCGACTGTAGTCAAATTGAACTATGAGTAAAGTGATACTGCTCACAAACACCCAAATGAGTTAAAAAAAATTCGTGTACTTGTGGCCTTTTTCATTCATATTGTATCATGGAAGATAATTCAAGCCGACAAGGCTGCCATAACGTAAAAATATTTACAACGTGCCACAAAGGCACAACCAAAATAAACTCATGAATAACCCACACATACATGTCTACAGACCTCTAAGAATAGGAACAATAATATATGGCGGGACAGGGCCCCCGCCGTACCCCTGTGTAACCAAATATATACATCGGTGGTTTGGTACCAAAACTTGGCTCCAAATCAATGGAGCTTCTTCTAAACTTGCTGAGTGGAATCCTGAGCTGGTGGACTCCCAAAATCTGTATTATACCTGCGGGTATGAAATGCAGCCCCCCAAAGAAAGAGGGGTCAGTATGATACATGTACTGAGTATATAAGGATAACATAACTTGAGATAACAACTGAAACAGGGATGCAGGAAACCAAGTATAGCATTTAATAGGGTACCGTACCTGCATCTCATAAAATAAAGTCATATATACCATTATCACGTACTGTATCCGTCCCACTCGGGGTCCTAGTGTTACAAACACATCATTTATCATGATAGGTATATATATGCCATTAACACTATGGAACGTACAGTCCGATCCCTGTATATAGAAAGTGCATGCCGAGGAACGACGGCCTGATCCATGTAGCATATAATAATGCCGAAGAACGACGGCCCGATCAGTATATCGTATAACAATGCCGAGGTACGACGGCCCGATCCATATAATGCATAATAATGCCGAGGTACGACGGACCAATCCGTATAACGCATAATTTGTCGTGGAACGTATGACCCAATCCTTACATAGCAAAATGTGCCGAGGTACGTCCGGCCCGATCCATATATATATCATAATGCATATACATGCACACAAAACTCTGTAACATATCAAACATCCCTTAGATATCACCATACAACATGTTCAAGAGCCCCTAGGTATAGGAGCTTACACATTCCAATACTATTCAACCTATAGAAGGCTTAAGGGTCGTAGTTCAACTACTTCAAGGCCCTTATCATTCAAAAGTGGGTACAAGTCACGAGTTACATCCAGAGTCTATAAATGGGGCTATATCCAAATCCATGTCCTATAGTACCTTTAGTCTAGTCTTTCTAGAAGTAGGAAAAGACAAGCTTTACATGTACCATTTCCTATCACATGGAAACTTTGAAATTACAGGAGTTCTAATCAGTAGGAAGTGAACAAGAGCCTTAACTCACACTCAGAGTTTTAAGAGTGGAATAAATTCAAACTTCATATATATAATACTTACATCTAAGTCATGCCAAAACAGAGTAAGAATAACTTTACATACACTACTTCTCAGCATATAGAAGACTTGACGAATGGAAGCTTAACTACTTTAAGAGTCTTAACATTCAACAGTGAACACGAATTATGAATCATGAATCATGTTCAGAGCTGATGAATAGAGTTACCCAAGCTTCATACACATATCACTTTGTCATATAGATCTAACACATGCCCAAAAGAAAGAACAGATAGGCTTTACATATTTATACCAAAACATGCCAAAAGATGGAATGGCTTTACATACCTCTGGACTTTCCTTCAGGTGATCTTCATATACATATTTCGTACCTAGCCCTTCATGGGGCTCGGTGAACCACTATGGAATCGTAATCTCATTTTCGTATCAAATACATCTCACTGGGAATGAGAGATAGCTTCCCACACATTACATTCTGACACATAGAAGCCCTACTAGGCAATACTTAATATTCACAGGAACTCCAATATTGAACAGTGGATAGGGGTTATGAGGCATACTCGGAATTATGGGAATGGAATTATTCCCGCACTTCGTATACAATCCACTTAAGTCTAAACATTGCCAAAAGGAAAGAAAGATAGTTGTACGAACTTATACCAAAACATGCCAAGAGAAAGCTTCACATACCTTGTCTGAATTATTCCTTATCCCGCTTGCCTTGCCGTCCTTTGAACCTATTCAACATGAAAGTAGTATGAATATCAACCCCTTTTACTTTCCAGCACCCTAGGTTACATCTTAGTATTAATGGAATCTATTTCCTTAGTCGTTTTCCTGACTAGTTCTGTTATTCGCTAAGGCGTCGACGAAAATTGGGCAGCACCTCCCTATAATGTGCCCTATCCAAATTTCCAATTTTATCCCTAAGACCTACAGCCAACCAACAACAACAACCTGCATCAATTCACACCAACAATATACAACATAAACTCCAAACGACTTATTCAAAAATGTTGTAGCACAATAGGGCGTCTAGCCTTTATTTTTGTAACGCCCTTCATTATATGCAACGAGGGGTCGTGTGGATTCAACCAGAAGCACCCTAAACACCATTAGAACATATTTAGGCCCTGAAACAACACATCAAACCCCTACAGCAGCACCTCACACGAACAACACTATCCTTCAACGACAATTTAACTATAGCGATTCTAATTTAGTTTATTTCGAACGTCGAGCATTTCTACGACATTCTTAAAATTCCAATAGCATACAAGGGGTGTAATACACCATATAACAATACCATAAACTCAAATTTAAAAGGAAAGGCCTTACCTTGTTAAACATGTCAAACTCGCCAAAACTATCCAAGATGTGAAATCTGGACAGCCCACTATCTTATATTGTCGCTTAGTTTCGGAGGGGTAATTGAGGGAAACAGAATTTGTGGACTCAATGAAAGTTATAGACATGTGTATCAAGGTTGCAAACAATTTTGAATTACCCCTACAGAAATTTTGTACGAAAATATATGACCAAAATACTCACAGCTGTGCGTGTAGGATTTCCAAAACACAATCTGGGCAGCATCTCGCCCATGCTTCACCACTATTTTTCGAGGAGATAAAATCAAAATAGGGTTGTAGAGTCTAAATGAAAGTTATATACCTATGAAATATATTTCCAAAACATCTTGAATCACTTCAAATGAAGACTTACACAAGGAGTTATACTCATTTTACTAACAGCAGTGTTTGTCCAAACCATGGCTGCCTTTGCTTTCTTCTCCACGTTTTCCTCTCTATTTTTGTTCAAGGTTTTGGCTAAAAATGACTTAATAGTCATCCATACATAGATATATATCTTTTTGGAGAGTGACACATGTCATCCCCTAAGGGTGACACGTGTCACACCCTTAGGCAGCCACCTCAATTATGCAACCAATCCATGGTTGCCATGTGGAAGGTGGGGGTCCACCCCATGGTGTGTCACCTTCTGCCACGTGTCACTTTCCTAAGCTTCCATGTGTACCTATCATGTGCTGCCATGTGTAAAGTAGGTGAGTCACCTACTTGCTTCAAGTAGGTGCGTCGTTTCCTTATTTCTCTTCCGTGGATTTGTAATTTCGTCGCACTTTAAAAGCCTATGTATTCCTTGCTACTTAGTCTCAACACGCACTCGAGTAGCTTAAATACGTAAGACCTCCAAGTTGGTAGCTTACGTGAGTCAATCGAGTCCAACGTCTCATTTCTCGGCCTCCAACTCCTTTCGAATTTTTATAACCCTATTTCCAATCTTCCTTATTATGAAGCATTTCGTTCTCCTTTCCTTGGAGTTATCTGATAGCATTATTAACTATCCGACTCACATAACGACTTTTAAGAACCTTAAGAGCCTTCCCAGAAACTTGAGAAGTTTAACAAGCATTCTAAGGTATCAAAGTACGGGGTGTAACAAGTACATCACAAGAACAATACTTTACTTCGACGACAATTCAACTATATCAATTCCAATTTAGTTTGTTTCGAACGTCAAGCGTTTCTATGACATTTCCACATTTCCAGCCACCTATTGAGCGTGTAACACACTCCATAAAAACACCATACGGTCCAGATTAAAAGGAGAAAGCTTAGTTTACCCGAATTTGGCCATACCTTGCTAAATTGTGCCTCGGAAATCTTTTACTGTGCTGAAACAAAGTTGACTGTTTAAGTCCCTTATGCGCTGCCCCAAATTGTGATGTTATGCTATTAAACATAATTATACAACCATGGAATACCTTAAATAATTAATTCATGGAACAAAATCGGGCCTTACCTCTTTTCTTGCTCAAACCCATAGCCCTCCCTATTTGTTCTTCAAGTTTTTCCTTCAACTTTCTCTTGTTTGTTTTGAGTATTATGCTGAAGATATGGTTCCTTAGACATCGTAAGATAAATATATACATCCCCACATTCTTGAGGAACATCGTATATACTTAATTTAAGAGCAAAAATTAGATACTTACCTTAGTTTATCTCTTAACTCGTGGCTGCCTCCTTTGGCTTCTCTAATGTTTTGTCTATTTTCCTCTCTTATGATTGCTGAACGTTTTGATAAATGACTTGAATTAAGAGTCATAAGACATAAATACATGAGCTTCCTTGGTGGTGACACATATCATCCCCTTAGGTGACACGTGTCCAGCCGTGATTGGCCACCGTAACATCCTGCCAACTAGGGGCTACCACGTGGCAGTGGGGTCTACCCCAAGCTGCTTCATCACCTACTTGATCCTAAGTAGGTGCATCACCTACTTTTCCAAGTAGGTGCATCACCTACTTGCTTCGAGTAGGCGCGTCGTTTCCTTATTTCTCTTTTGTGAGCTTATAATCTCATCTTACTTCAAGAGCATATGCACTCCTTGCTACTTAAGCTCGATGTACCCTCAAGTAGATTAAGTGTGTAGGACTTCTAAGTTAGTAGCTTATGCAAGCAAGTCGAGTTCCATGATTTGTTAGTTGGCCTCTAACTCTTTTCAAATATTTATAACTCTATTTCCAACCTTCACTATCACAGGGCATCATATCGTCCCTTCCTTAGAGTTATTTGGTAACGTGATAGATAATAGGGATCACATGACAATTTTTAAGAAGCTTAAGAACACGTCTCAAGGTACAAAAGTACGAGATATAACATCCTTCCCCCCTTGAGAACATTCATCCTCAAATGTTAACTTGTCTTATAGAGTTTCAGGGAGATTTTGGGCATTCTCTATAACAGTTGCCATCCGCTCCATTTAGGAGTTTAGATTACCCTTGGATATAAGGAACAAGTACGAGTATCTTTCCTCGATCTCTTTTTCGACTTATCAGGTCATCCCCCCCCTTTTGTTTTTGTTTTTCCACACTTCTTTGAAGGAAGTCATGTCCTAAGTTCGCAACCTTCTAATTTGCCAATTTAAGATGGAGATAAGTTTTTCCTCGTAGGATAACTATTCCATTTCATGGACTTCATTTATGGGACATACTCTGGGTGGATCACCAGTACATTTGTGAAGCATCCATATCTGATAGACTGGGCGTATGGTTTCCAAATCAGGTGGTAATGTCAATTTACAAGTAACTTTGTATATCTTACGAGCAACTTGATAAGTTCTAATGTAGTTTGGGCTAAGTTTCCTTTTCTTGCCGAATCTTATTATTTCCTTTTCCTGTTCTGGGAGAATTTCGGCAGAGTTTCCTCTATATTTCATAACTATCCCCAAAACTTGCATGCAGGAAATACCAACAATGCCTCACAAGGCCAACATATATATTCATCTCACATCGCAGCCACACAGGGCTTTCAATATCAACAATAGTATAAAAATAATGGACTTACGTCATATGTCCAACTTTGAACTGCATCTGTTACACTTCCCTGTCTACTTTTCTTTCAATTTTCAACTTTATATTTCAATCATACTTCAATACCTTACTTGGCACATATCATTCGTGCCTTGGCTTACCTGTGTGTTTGGTAACTTCCAATATCATCAGTTACTTTCTTCTATCAATGTTGTCCTTCTGTTGAAATCAGAGGTTAGTATAAGGAATTTCACTTCCGATGACTCGGCTCTATCGCACGATCTTTAGATATGAAAGAAGAGTAACATCCTAAATGTCTAGTAGCCTCTTGTTTATAGATGTGGCGTGCAACAAATCGATAAAGAAGAGTCTACTAGACACGGTCTGCAGACAATCCAAGGACGAACTACTCTGATATCACTTCTATCACGACCCAATCAAATAGGCCACGACTAGGGTCTGACCTGGACCCCTGAATATGTAACTTTTAAATATAACCAAATTGAACTATGGGTAATGTGATAAAACACCCAAAAACCTTAATGGGTTAAAACTTTTTCATGTTCATGTAGCCTTCTTCATTCATATTGTATGATGGAAGAGAATGCAAGCCGATAAGGCTTCCATATCGTAAACACATTTACAATATGCCATATAGGCACAGCCGAAATAAACTCCTGAACAACGCGCACATACATTTCTACATACCTCTAAAAATAGTACAGTAATATATGGCAGGAAACATCCCCCACCGTACCCCTGAATAAACAAATACATATATACACCATAGGACCAGTACAGAAAAAAACTAGGCTCCGGAATAGTGGAGCACCTCCAATCATAGGTGAGCAGAAATCTTAAGCTAGCAGATCTTTGAAATAAACATCTGTACCTGCGGGCATGAAACGCAATCCCTCGAAGAAAGGAGGGTCAGTATGATACATGTACTGAGTATATAAGCATAACATAATTGAGAAAACAACTGAAATAGGGATGCAGGAAACCAAGTATAGCATTTAGTAGGATACTGTACTTGCACCTCACAAAATAAAGTCCTATATACTATTATCATATACCATATTCGGCCCGCTCGGGGACTCGATGTTATGAATATATCATTTATCATGATAGGCATATGCATATTATTAGCAATGTGGAATGTACATCCCAATCTGTATATATAGCAAGCACATGCCGAGAAACAACGGCCTGATCTATATATTGTGTAATAACGCCGAGGAACGACGGCTCGATCCATATATTATACGATAATGCCGAGGTACGATGGCCCGGTCCATATATCGCATGATAATACCGAGGTATGACGACCCGATCCGTATCTCATATATTAGTGTCGAGGAATGATGGCCCGATCTGTATACATGCATATCATATAATAATGCCGAGGAACGACGACCCGATCCACATATCACATAACAATGCATATACGTGCCTATAAGACTTGGTAACCTATCAAACATCTCTCAACCATTATCACAAGTATGCCTAAGAGCCTCCAGATCTAGGAGCTTACAAATCCAATCACTATTCAGCCTATAGAAAGCTCGAGGGTCGTAGTTTAACTACTTTAAGACTTTTATCATTCAAGAGTGAGTATAAGTCATGAGTCACATCTAGAGCCTATAAATGGAACTTTCTCTAACTCATATCATACATCGTTTCACTTACATTAAGCCATTTCAAGAAAAGGAAGAGATAGGTTTCACATGTATTACTTTTTATCACAAAAAAGGCTTATAAGACCATAACTCAACCATCGCAGGAGTTCAAACATCAAGAAGTGAATAAGATTTAAGAATAATGCTCGGGATTCTAAGAATGGGACTTTCTCCATATTACATATACCAACCGCTTATGGCTAAGGCATGCCAAAAGAAAAGAAGATACGCTTTACATACTTATGCCAAAAACATGCCAAAAGAAAGCCTCACATACCTCGTATGGACTTCTCTTAATCACTTAGTATTCGTGGAACCTATTGGGAGTGTAACACACTCCATAAAAACACCATAAGGTCCAAATTAAAAGGATAAAGCTTAGCTTACCTGAATTTGGCCAAACCATGCCAAATTGTGCCTCAGAAATCTTTTAATGTGCTGAAACAAAGTGGACTATTTATGTCCCTTATGCACTTCCCAAAATTGTGATGTTATGCTATTAAACATCATTATACAACTGTGGAATACCATAAATAATTAATTCATAGAACAAAATCGGGCCTTACATCTTTTCTTGGTGAAACCCGTAGCCCTCCCTATTTGTTCTTCAAGTTTTTCCTTAAACTTTCTCTTGTTTGTTTTGAGGATCACGCTGAAGATATGGTTCCATAGACATTGTAAGATACATATATACATCCCCACATGCTTGAGTAACACCGTATATACTTAATTCAAGAGAGAAAATTAGAAACTTACCTTAGTTTTTCTCTTAACCCGTGGCTGCCTCCTTTGGCTTCTCTAATGTTTTCTCTTTTTTCATCTCTTATGATTGCTCAACTTTTGGATAAATGACTTAACTTAAGAGTCATAAAACATAAATACATGGGCTACCTTGGTGGTGACACATGTCAGCCCCTTAGGTTGACACGTGTCCAGCCATGATTAGCCATCGTAACATACTGCCAACTAGGGGCTACCACATTGTAGTGGGGTCCACCCCACGCTGCTACATCACCTACTTGAGCCTAAGTAGGTGCATTACCTGCTTATCTAAGTAGGTGCATCATCTACTTTCTTCGAGTAGGCGAATTATTTCCTTATTTCTCTTTCGTGAGCTTGTAATCTCATCTTACTTTAAGACTTTATCCACTCCTTGCTACTTAAGCTCGATGTACCCTCAAGTATATTAAGTGTGTAGGACTTCTAAGTTAGTAGATTACGCAAGCAAGTCAAGTTCCACAATTTGTTAGTTGGCCTACAATTCCTTTCAAAATTTATAACTCTATTTCCAACTTTCACTATCACGGGGTATCACATCGTCCCTTCCCTAGAGTTATTTGGTATCATGATAAATAATAGGGATCACATGGTGATTTTCAAGAAGATTAAGAATATGTCTCAAGGTACAGAAGTACAGGATATAACAAAGTGCATCATGGAAGACCAGTTTCTACCCAGGTTTGGTGAGACCTCTTTGCATTTGGAAGAGCTCGAGTCATTTACTTTCAGTCCTTTATTTATCAATTTAAGGTAGATGTGGGCCTGTCCTGGTACCTATTTTAGAGCCAGTATTTAAAGGCTTCATTGACTAGTTAGACAGTGTTCAATTTATTGATTTGAGTATGTTTTGAAAACATTGAATCGTGTCTAATGCATATATTGGATCTTTAAGTTTTGAACTTGATATTGTTAGTTTATTTACATTTATTGTGTCTATTAAGCATGCTTTTCCTGAGTAAGTCTTATGATTAGTGAGTCAGCCAGGTGAAGTATTTTCTTAGGAACTAGCAATCATTTCTAAGTGCTGGCACACATGGTGTAGACTCGAGGTGTGACAAAATTGATATCAGAGCACAAAGTTTAAAAGTCTTAAGGTTTCTATGAAGCCAAGTCTAGTAGATTCCTTCTTATTGATGTGAAGTGTGCCATATCTATAATGAAGAGGCTATAGGAATTTAAGAAATTGTTTCACTTCTTTCAAACTCCAGTTTGTGCTATAGAGTTTAACTCTGTGAAATCTCCTTCAAGTTTGTGCATTTCACAATTTTAGATCATGTCTTCCAAAAGAACCATGCGTTAGAGGAATGTCGCTGAGGATGAGATTCCAAAACAACCTAGAATGTAGACATAGGATTGAGCCTGATCTACTGAGAATAAGAATGAGGACAAGAATGGGACTAAAGAGGTTATAAAGACTGCCCAGCCTACTATGACTCCAGAGGTTGAATTTAGGAGAGATATATTTATTCTCACCTAGTATTTGGGTGCGCAATCTAGTGGTCATAATACCACTTTTCTGAGTTCTAATTATCAAAAGCCATTTGCAAACAACAAAATCCAAAATTTCCTGAAGATGAACCCACCAATCATCTCTGGATCCAGAGTTTAGGAAGATCCTCAAAACATTAATGATGATATGGGAAAGATCATAAAGCCAATTCATGCTACTTAGATAGAGAGACTTGAACTTGTCTACTATCAGCTGAAGGATGTTGCTAATGTCTGGTACAACTAGTGACTGGAAAGTAGAGATAAGGATGCTAAGTCTCTAGTATAGGATAAGTTTGAAAATATATTCCTAGGCCATTTCTTTCAGCAAGAGCTGAGAGAGGCAAAGGCAAAGGAGTTTGTGAACCTGAAGCAGGAGGAGTATCTCCTCCAATTCATTCAGTTTTCCATATATGCTCTAGAAATGGTTCCTGATGCTAGAGCTAAGATGAAGAAGCTTATTTCAGGCTTAGGCAGAAATATAAAGAAGGAGTGTTAGGCAACCTTAATGATTTCTGATATGGACACCTCCAGACTCATGTTGTATGCTCAAAAGGTTGAGGAAAATAAGAAGAAGAATAAAGAGGAGAACCAAAACAAGAAAGCCAAATCCAAAAGTGATGAGGGAAACCATCAAAAGGGTGGTAATGGTAATCATTCCTTCTTTCATAAGAGGTCTTGTTGTTATGCACCATATTCTGGAAGTGCACCTTCAAAAAATAATAAAAATGACCAGAGGACACTAGATAACAAGAATTTTAGAGCTCAAGGCTCTCATTCCTAGGAGAGTATGGTCCAAAGTTCTTTATGCAGGCCACCTTATGGTAAGTATAGTAAACTTCACAGGGGATAGTGTCGATATGGAATTAGTGGTTGTTACAAATATGGCCAGATAGGTTACTTCATAAGAGATTACCCATTAGATAGGCAGGGTAATGGGGGAAATAGAGCCCAATCTTCTTATGCAGTACTACTGAATAGAGGTAATCAAAGAGGGGCTACTTTAGGATCAAGCGGAGGTCTAAACCGTCTGTATACTATGGCTAATCAGCATGACCAAGAGAGCTCACCATATGTTTTTATTGGTATGCTTTATGTCTTTTCTCATGATGTTTATGCATTACTTGATCCAATGCTATTTGTCTTTTGTGACTCTTTATGTAGCCGTTAATTAAGAATTCTTCCTAAATGAATCTTGGAACTATTTAGTATTTCTACTCTGACTAGTGAGTCTATCCTAGATAAGAGAGCTTATTGAGAATGTATAGTCTATGTATCATAAAGATACTTATGCAGATTTAGTTGAGTTAGACATGGTAGACTTTGTTGTCCTTCCTGGCATGGGCAGTCATTATGCTTGTTATGTCTCCATCGATTGTAGAACTTGAGTCCTCTAGTTTTAATTTCTAAATTATTTAGTTATTGAATGGAAGAGTAGTCTAGCTTTGACTAAGGTTCACTTCATTTCATACCTTAAGTTTATATAGTTAGTCTCCAAGGAGTGTATCTACCACATTGTTCGAGTTAGAGATGATAATTTGGAAATGCCATCCATTGCGTCAGTTCTAGTAGTGAATGAGTTTCCTGAAGTTTTTCCTCAAGATTTTCCTAGAGACCATCATGATAGGGTGATATACTTCAGGATAGATGTTATTCCCCATACTTAGCCTATTTATGTTTTTCCATATAGAATGGCTCCCCGAAAGTTAAAAGAGATAAAAAAATAGTTGAAAGATCTTCTACTTAAAGGGTTCATTAGGCCGAGTGTCTCACCTTGGGGTACTCATATCCTATTCATGCGAAAGAAAGATGGTTCTTTGAGGATGTGTATTGATTATCGCCAGTTAAACTAGGTTATGATAAATAATAAGTAGCCTATTTTGAGAAACTATTACTTGTTTGACTAACTTCAAGGTGTCCCTTGTTTGAAGTGTGAAGTGTGAGTTTTGTCTTGCATCTATGGTATTCTTGGGTCAAATTATTTCTAGTGATGGTATTCAAATAGATTCACATAAAATTTTAGTGGTTAAGAACTAGTCTAGACCCATATCCCCGACAGACATATGAAGTTTCTTAGGTTTGGCTGGTTATTATAAGAGGTTTGTTGAGTGATTTTCATTCATATCATCGTCGTTGACAAAGTTGACCTAGAATAAGACTATGTTTCAATGGTCAGATACTTGTGAGAAGAGCTTTCAATAGTTGAAAACAAGATTGACTATTGCTCCACTTTTGTCCCCGCACAAGGGAATAGATGGTTTTGTTATCTATTATGTTGCTTCCAAAGTTGGACTGGGTTGTGTATTGATAAAGAGAGGTAAGGTTATATTATATGCTTCCAAACAACTTCAGATTCATGAGAGAATTTATCTGACTCATGATGTAGAATTGGTAGCAGTAGTATTTGCTCTCAAGATTTGGCGTCACTATATTTATGGCTTGCATATAGATGTGTTCAAAAATCACAAGATCTTATAGTATGTGTTTAGTTAGAAAGAGATGCACTTGAGGTAGAGAAGATGGCTTAAGTTGCTCAAGGATTATGAAATGAGTATTCTCTACTATCCACTTAATGATAACGTTGTTGCTGATGCTTTTTACAGGTTATTCATGGGAAGTACCATTCATTTTGAGGAGGAAAAGAAAGAGTTGGCCAAAGAAATGCATAAAGTTGCATGTTTGGGAGTCTTTCTTGTAGACTCTGATGAAGGAGGTGTTATTGTTGAGAATGGTGCTCAATCTTGATTAGTGGTTGAGGTAAAGTAAAAGCAAGACCAAGAACCTATTCAACTTCAATTGAAGAAAGATGTTCATAAATAGAAGGTAATGGTTTTTGCCAAATAGGGGATGGAGTGTTGAGATATCAAGGTAGATCATGTTTTCTGCTTGTTGATGGTCTTTAAGAGAGAATCATGGAAGAGTCCTATAGCTCCAGATATTCAATTCATCCAATCTCTACGAAAATGTACCATGACATGAGAGAATTCTATTGGTGGAACGGTATGAAAAGAGACATTGTAGATTTTGTGTCCAAATGCCCAAATTGCCAATAAATCAAAGTTGAGCATCAAAGGCCTTATGGTGTATCCCAGAATATAGAGTTCGCCAGAATGGAAGTGTGAAATGATTAATATGGACTTTATTACAGGTTTATCGCGGTCCCATAAATAACATAACTCTATTCGGGTAATTGTGGATAGGATGGCCAAATCAGCCCACGTCTTACCTGTTAAAACTATAGATTCAATAGAAGATTATGCGAGTTTGTAGATTAGAGATATAGTAAAATCTCATGGATTTCCTTTGTCTATCATCTCATACAAAGATACCCAATTCACTGCAAAGTTTTGGAAGTTATTTTAGAAAGGTTTGGGTTTAAAGGTAAAACTTAGTACCGCTTTTGATCCGTAGATAGATGGTCAGACAGAGCGCACAATTCAAACTCTTGAGGACATGTTGAGTTCCTATTTTATCAACTTCAATGAAAATTGGAATGACCATTTGCCTCTTATTGACTTTGCATACTATAACAACTTTCACTTCACTATTCAAATGACTCTATACGAAGGTATTTATGGGAGGAGATATCTATCACCACTTGGTCGGTTTGAATTTTGTGAAGTTGAGTTAATAGGACTAGACTTAGTTTATCAAGCTATGAAGAAAGTGAAGATCATACAAGAGAGGTTTAAAACTGCACAAAATCATTAGAAATCCTACGTTGATGTTAGGAGGAGAGATTTGGAGTTTGAGTTACATAATTAGGTATATCTGAAATTTTCTCTCATGAAAGGTGTCATATGATTTGGGAAGAAAAGAAAATTGAGTCCTCGATACATTAGTGCTTACTAGATTATAAAGAAAGTTGGCAATGTCACCTATGAGGTAGAGCTTCCACCAGAGTTAGATGTAGTTCATCCCGTGTTCCATATCTCCATGCTTTAGAAATTCTTGGGAGATCGTTCTCATTATTCCTACATAAAACATTGGAGCGAAAGATAACTTCTCCTATAAAGAGATTTCTGTTCAAATTCTTGATCGTTTGGTTCGTAAATTAAGAACCAAATAGATTGTTTCAGTTAATATCTTGTGGAGAAATCAGCTTGTTGAAGAGGCTACATGTGAGGCTCAAGAGGATATAAAATCCAAGTACCCACATTTATTTTTTCCTCCCAGTGTTGATGTTGAAAGTACTGTTTTTATTCCTATCTCTGAAATATTCTTGAGTTTGAGACTTTAAGTTCTTGCATTGTATTCGCGCCTTGATTAAATTCTTAGCTTGGTCATCATTTGAGAATGAATGATCCCAAGGTCGAGATACTGTAACACCCCACAAAATTTTAGCTTAGATCAAGTTTGAGAACACCTGAGAAAAATGAGAAGTGTAGACTGATCAGTGGACCATGAATGGGACTTACGACCTATAGGAGTTTCTACAAGTCATAAGTGGGACTCGTAGAGTTCCCTAACACTTAGACAAATCTTATAAAGGTAGACTAGTTCCCAAGAGTTTGAGTTATGACCCATAGGAAGAGTTACGAACTATAGGGTCAACTCGTAATTCTTGTGATACATTCCACTAGTTACTGGACTATGCACTCGATCCCTAGACTTGGTAGTAGAACTTTTTATGACCTGTAGGATGGCTTGTAGAGTCTAAGCTTCCCTTGGAATTAGAAATTTCTTGGGAAACAACTTGGAGAGTACCCCCTTATTAAACAATTTCGTTTGTAGTTTTGATTTAAAAGTGGTTGATACCGTCAATCGACTTTGACAACTCATCCTAGGGTCTATGATATGAAGAAGGATGGTCATATACCCCTTGTGCAATTTCCAGAATGTGCCATTATTGGATCATGGATTCTATGATCGACCTTTCATGGTCCATAGAAAGTCCTACGGTCCGTAGAAGGGTTCATAGGTAGCAAGAAACCAATTTTAATAAGGGTTAGTTTGGTTTTTTCCAATCTTCCCAAACTAAAGCCAACTATTTTGAGACTAAACCTAGTCCCTTATCAGTACCCAACATGCCTTTTCTCTCATTATTACTTAGCATATTTTGAGATCAAGGATTGGGGAGAAGCTTTTCTTCAAATTTCACTTAGATAATCTTCATTCTAGGTATGTAAGGCTATCAGAACGTTGGACTAAGTTTTGTCTTCATGCCCTATAGCTTCATACAGTCAAGTTGAATCTTGAGTTTTAGTTTCCAATCTGATAAAGTGAATTCTTTAGTTTGAATTCAAGCATGTACATTTGACTATACTTTGATAAGTTGAGTTTTGAGGTTATAAATTCATATTTGGATTCACATGAACCCTAGTTGAGTTTTATATTAATTATTTTATGCTCTGATTCAGTTAATGATTATTTTCATCATTTAATTGAGAAAGAGTTGAGCATAACTTAAGTTTGAGAAGTCTCTTAATTATCATTTTGAGCATGAGTTGAGTTGAAAAGTCTTTAAATTAATATTTTTAGCATGATTATAAAATATTGTAAACATCTATTTTTGAGATTGAGTTGAGAGGTTAATTTATACTTTTAAATACATTTCTTGAGTTGAGATTATATCTACTTTTAAAGAGATAAGGTGAGCTGAGAAGCGTCAAGTTTTGAGTTAAGTCCAAAAGAGACTAAATGAGTTAATTGAGTAAACACAATCAATTGAGTTATGAGCATGGTAAACTATATTTTGGGAGTAGTATTGACCACCGATTTAAGTAAGAGAATAGAACAACTCGAACCCCATAAACTACTTAGGCAGCGTAGGATAGGATCATATTATTCATTTAGGCGACTCTTCAAAGTCCAAAAAGATGACTTTTATTAAATCTCGAGATGAGTTTATGTCCCTTACCCTTGCAAGGTATTGGGATATTTTGGCATTAATAACAGTTCGTTCAATCATCATGTAGCTCATAAGTGATATTTTTCAACTGGAGAAACTACCAAAGAAGTAAATTATTATTTTTTAATATACTAAGTTGTATTTACTATTGCATATCTTTTAAAGCATTATTTTATTGCATATTTTATTGAGTTGAGCTATTTTAAGAGTTGAGTTCCTTGAGTTGAGCTTCGAACAATATCATTTCCCTCAACTCATCAACATGGGGAACACACAATTGGCCTTGATATCTCAAAATACCATCTTACCCTTAGGAGAAAGCCTCAATGTCTTTTTTGGCAACTTCTTTCTTCACGTCAACCGAAGTAGGATTTTTGGCTTGCTTGGCCTTAACATCCATCACAAGAGACAATTGAGAACCATATTGAACAATAACACCACCATTCACGAAATCAACCAATAAAACACCCAAAATGGCTAGTCAATGAATATCACGAACTAACTCCTTCTTTGTATCCTCAACATGGGCAACACTAATCATGGATAATCTACTAAGAGCATCAGCCACTACATTTGCTTTGCTCGGATGGTACAATACACTCATGTCATTGTCCTTCAACAAATCAAGCTATTTTCTTTGTCGAAGATTCAATTCCTTTAGAGTAAACACATATTGCAAAATCTTATGATCGGTGAACAAATCAACATGTAAACCATAAAGGTAGTGTCTCCAAATCTTCAACGCAAAAAACAACTTCCGCTAACTACAAGTCATAAGTTGGATAGCTCTTTTCATGCACCTTGAGTTGCCTAGAAGCATAGGTTACCACCTTACCATTTTGCATCAAAACACAACCATGACAAACTCTTGAGGTATCACAATAAATAATGAACCCATCAGAACCTTCCGACAAGGTCAACAATGGAGTAGAAGTAAGTCTATATTTCAACTATTGGAAGCTCTTCTCACATCCCTAGGACCATTAGAATCTCACCTTCTTTTGAGTCAAAGTATTCAAGGGCGATGCAATGGAACAGAAACCTTCCACTAACCTCCTATAATAACTAGCTAATCTTAAGAATCTCTGAATATAGAAAGGAGACTAAGGTCTAGGTTAATTCTGTCATGACCCAACCCCATAAGCCATGACGGGTGCCCAAATTAGACACTCGCGTATACCCTTGCTAACTATAAGTAAACCTGTCTCCTATTTGAGTTATAGCATGCTAATAGGCAAGACAATATATAAGCCAACGAGGCTATCATAACAAATAGGAACAACTGTTCAAACATATATATAAAACCCACATACATATGTCCACAGACCTCTAAAAATAGTAACAGTAATATATGGTAGGATAGGGCCTCCGCCGTACCCCTGAACAAATAAATATACACATAAGAGGACCATTACCAATAGTTAGGCTCCGTAATAGTAGAGTCGTTCCAACTAGCTGTGCAAAAATCCTAAGCTGGCGGATCTCTGAAATAAACATCTATACCTGCGGGCATGAAACGCAACCCCCTGAATAAAAGTGGGTCAGTACGATATATGTATTAAGTAAATAAAGCATAACATATCATAACTGAAACAACAACTAAGATAGGGATGCGTGAAACAAGTATAACAGTTAACAATTTACTATACCTGCATCTTATGAAAAGAAGAAATCTATATCATCCTCATATATCACTCTCAGCCCGCTATGGGACTCGTTGTTACTATATCATCGTATTCGGCATCATATCATACATTACAAGTACATCACTATGTTTTTATATACATATCTATTTATCATATCCGACCCTTTAGTGAAGGACTCGGTAAAAGAGTAGTGTATATATCATACCAGATCCGGCCTATTATTAGACTCGGTGCCATTATCATATAGTAAATTATACCGAGGAATGTTCGGCTCAATCCTATAATAAAATATGCCTAGGAACGTTTAGCCTGATCCATAATTTAAAATAATGCTGAGAAACATATGGTCCTATCCATATTTTTATCATATCATCGTATATATATATCTGGCCTGGGACTCAGTGAATAGCTTCATCACATACGGCGTTATCGTATGCTTCACTTCATCATATACGACATTTTATAGTTGTATACTTCATACATATATATACATACCCAATTCGGGACTCGATGAAGAAGTAGTAAAGTTGCGCCTAATGTATTATATCCGACCCATTATGAGACGTGGAGAATGAAGGGTTACAGCAAGCACGAGTAGAGTAGTGAGAAATCATATGCAATTTACATCATCATCTGAGACTCAATGAAATAGTCAAGTGAACCATCACTTGAAGACCGGAGTAATAATCATCCTGAGTACCTTCTAAACATCGTTAGGGATCATATCAACTCGGGTCTCCGGAATCGTAGACATGTATCGAGATAACGTTAATCGGCTTACAGAATTAGAGACGTTTGACATCATAGAGACCTTAGGAATAGGAGCTTATATATTCAAATACTATTTGTCATATAGGAGACTCGAGGGTAGTAGTTCGACTACTTGAGAGCTTTATTATCAAGAAGTGAATAATAATTATAGTTCTTGCTTCCCATACATCCGATTACTATTTCATATGTAGAAAGCTCGAGGGTGATAGTTCAGCTACCTTAAGAGCCTTAACACTTAGAAGTGAACAAGAATTATGAATCATGAATCATGTTCAGAGCTCATGAATAGAATTACCCAAAGCTTCATATACCTATCATTCATAACTTACATCTAAGACATGTCAAAATAAAAGAAGGATAGCTCTACGTACTTATGCCAAAACATGCCAAGAAAAAGAAAGGCTTCACATACCTCTTTAGGGATTAATTATAACCCAGCTTGCCTCGATGTCTCCTTAACCTATTTAATATGAAAGTAACACTAAGATTAATAACCTTTTATTTTCTAATTTCCAACTCTACACCCAAGTATCCATAGGAATCATTTCCTTATCTATTTCCCTCGACTAGTTTATTACTAGTTCTGAAGTTATTGGAAATCGGGAAGCATCTACCCTATAACTTGCCTTATCCAACTACTAATCTTAGCATCCATATTCTAAAAAACAACCATCAGCTTTATATATAATCAAATCACCTCAACATTACTCAATACAACTCAAAACAACTAGCTCAAAACTACGATACCGAAATAGAGTTTTTAGCCTTTATTATGTAAAACCTTTAAGCATAAAAAATGGAGGGTCATGTGGCTGCAACCAGAAGTACCCATACCAATTTTAGAACATTTTATAGCACTGAAACATACAACCAAATTAGATGCAACCGCAGTGCCACAATCACAACACACTACTCGACTTCGATTTAACTATAACGACTTCAACTTAGTTTATCTTTAATGCCTAGTATACTTATGCAATTTTTCCACCTACATCCCCTTTTTATATATGTAATATACCTCATAACATCATCATAAACTCTAATTTGAAAGAGAAAATCTTACCTTGCCTGAAACTCGGCAAACTCGGCAAACGTTACCTCGAAAGTTCCTTTAGCACAACTAAAACTTTGTGGTTGCTTGCTAACATTTTGGTGGTGCTCCAAACCATAAATGTGAATTAATAAAATCTTCATAACATCATGTTATACCCTAGATAATTAATTCACAGAATGAAATCAGAGACTTACCTCTTTTTTCTCCCCAAATCTGAGCGCTCTCTCTCTCTCTAGTTCTAAGTTTCTCTTCTCTTCTTCTTTCTAGAATTTTCTTGAATGTTTTTTTTGATGAAAATGAAACTTTAAGGATAAGAATGACTTAAAAGTCATCAACCATGTATAAATATAGGCCACCCTATGGAGTGACACGTGTCATCCCCTAATTGGTGACACATGTCAATCCCTAAGTGGTGACACATGTCAAGCCATCATTGGGCCAACACATCCCTTCCTCCTACTATAGGCTGCCACATGGAAGGTGGTGTCCACCCCTTGCTCCAGCTTCTGCCATGTGGCACTCTCCCTTGCTGCCATATGGCACTCTCTTATGCCTCCACGTGTCACTCTCTTTTCCTACTCGTGGATTCGTAATCTCGTCTTACTTTATAAATCTATGTAATACTTGCTACGTAAGCTTGGTATGTACTCAAGTGCTTAAGTATGTAAGATTTCTAAGTTGGTAGCTTACGTAAGTAAGTCGAATCCTACGACTCATTATTTGGTCTCCAATTTCTTCTGGATTCTTACAACGTTATTTCCAATCTTCCCTTTCATGAGGTGTCATATTCTCTCTTCCTTACAGTTGTTTGATAGCGCTATGGACTATCCGACTCCCATGGTATCTTATAAGAAGCTTTAGGAAACTTAAGAATCCTTCTAAAAACTTAAGAACCTTTCAAAAAACATAAGAAGCTTAAGAAACTTCCAAGGTACAAAAGTACGGGGTGTAACATTCTTCCCCCCTTTAGAACATTCATCCTCGAATGTGAACCAAAATTCTCCTCAAGATCTTATATCGACTATGTAGAGAGTTTCTCTGTTCTATTGCAATAGCACATACTTTCAACGAGCAATCAATATCAGAGTTCCAAAGGATAGGATTACCTGTAGACGCAGAGAATAAGTACGGATAATTGTGCTTCATTTCCCTTTCAGTTACTCTTTCTTTCCTTGTGCTCTCTATGATTTCCGTTATCGCATAATCTTTATTCGCAACTTTCCCTAAGGAACTTGATAAGTCTTTCTTATTTGTTCCCTATCCCGCTTTTCCATTTCAGACTTACCCTTATATTCTTATTACACGAATCATGTCCTATCACTAGCCACTTTCTCACTAGGCTTTACTTATTTTCATAACTATCCTCGTTATATTCACATCATATGCTATTCGCATTCTACCCTATAGTATAACACTTCTTAACCTTTTTCACGATCCTTATTATGGGTTACTTACCCTTCTTAGCTAGTCTTATCCTTATTATCTCCCAAGTTGTCCTATTAATACTTCATATCTATCACAATTCTATTTACATTGCACTCTTGTCTTAATCATACTGTTACTTCTTTTAATTATATCTTATCACAGTTTATCCTTGTGTACCAATTCCATTGGTGCCTTAATATATCGTTCTATCCAGAACTACTAGTCTTCTTTAAATCATCTCCCTAGGGTCACAAGTCTTTTCCAACTTTGGTTTACCATATCAATATCGACCTCCTAGTTTCTATTGCCATCAATTCAGCAATTAGCTTATTACTCGAGGTCATCCATACTCGTGGTTTAGCTAAATCTCATTATTATTATGGGCATGACCTTTCAGGACATACTACAACCTTATATCTCATTCTTTTTTTATATCAAAAAATAAAATTCGGCAGAGTTTCCTTTATATTCCTTACTATCCCAAACCTGCACTCAGGAAATACCAACAATTCCTCACAAATCTAACATATATATATATTTATATCACCACCACACAGGGCACCTAATATCAACAACAGTATAAAATAATGGACTTACCTCATATTTCTAACTCAAACTGCACCCGTTACACTTTTCTATCTACTCTTACTTTTAATTTACAACTTTATATTTCAGTTCTACTTCAATACCTTACCCAACAGACATCTTTTGTGCCTTGTGACTTCTAATATCATCAGACACTACCTTCTATTGTTTTCATCCTTCTGTTAGCATCCAAGGTTAATATAAGAAGTTTTCCTATGACTTGGATCTATCGCATGATCTTAGATATGGAATAAAGGTAACATCTTTATTGCCTTGTAGCCTCCTGTTTATAGATGTGGCATGCCACACACCGATAACTAAGACTCTACTAGACACATTTTGTAGACACTTCAAGGAAGGACCGCTCTGATACCACTTCTGTCACGACCCAATCCCGTAGGTTGTGACTGGTGCCCGAACTGGACACTCATGTGTACCCTTGCTAACTATAAGTAAACCTGTCTCCTATTTGAGTCATAGCATGCCAGCAGACAAGACACCTGGGAGGTCCTCGAGGAAAACTTCTAGGAATTCATTAACAACTAAAATTAATTCAATCATAGGAGCTGAAAATTTTGTATCTCTAACCCAGACTAGATGATAAATGTACTCTTTGGAAATCATTTTCTGAGCTTTAAGGCATAAGCTGAATTAACCTTTAAACAGATAATTACTACCTTTCCATTCTAGGATTGTCTTATTAAGAAACAAAAACTTGACCACATGGTTTTTCCAACATATGTAAGCATACAATTTGTGAATCCAATCCATACTAAGAATTATATCAAAATCAGTCATATAAAGCTCTACAAGATCAATTGACATGATTTTATGGAAAATTGAAACAGGACAATTTTGATAAACTCTGTTAGCCACAACTGAATCACCAATAGGAGCATTGACCCAAAAAGTCTCTAATAAGATCTCTGACTAATAGCAAATTTCATAGCAAGATAAGGAGTAATAAATGATAGAGTGATACTCGGATCTCAAAATGCATAAACATCATAGTCAAAGACTTTCAACATTCTAGTCACCATGTCAGGCGAATCCTCTAACTCTGTAACACCCTAAATTTTTTCACTAAGATTCGGACCATTCTTCATCTACGTATAGGATCATACTTGATGATTTTAAAGTGCATGCATGAGTTAGGATAAACTCTTAAGTAATTTAAGGGTATTACATGTGATTTAGGGTCACAAGAGATCCCTAAAACCAAGCCAAGTCCAAAGAATTCATTTCGGCTAAGTTTCTGAATGAGTTCGTATAAGGGTGAACTTCCAATGATTATATCTCTTTAAATATAACGAACTGGGTGGCCCATACTATCAAATTAATTTTTTTTGAGTCTTCTTTCCAACGCCACCAATATTTCAATTTTTGGAGTTCAGAGTCAAAAGTTATGGCTATTTTACGACAGAATATCACTGCAGGAATTTTAGGCCTGGACCATAGCTGCAGGAATTTCAGGCCTGGCACTCCAGTGGTGCCCGGCGCCACTATAACGCTAGAAACTAGCCTCAGTAGTTTGGTACTTGGCGCGATGCGCCACTAAAGCACCTGTAGGGTTTATAAGCCCATTTTCCAGATTTCAAAAATTTCAGGCTTGGCGCCTCAGTGGCACGGCGCGCCACTATAGCTCCAGAAGGGTTTTAGCCTATTTTTCCTGATTTTGATGAAGGGCAATTTGGAAATTTTTCCTAAATATATATACACTAATTTAGAACATTTTGGACCACTTTTTCAGTTTTGCCTCTGTAAAAAGCCCTAATCTTCATCCTTTTATCTCTCAATCCATCTCCAACAAGAATTGCACTCCAAAAATAATTCAAGGATTCAAGCTTCCCATTGAAGACCTAACAATAAGGTTTAATAAAAATCTACTCTAAGGTATATAAGGCTACTCAAAGCATGGGTTGAATCAACCCATGTGCCCTACATCTTCTTTGAGATTGAATGTTCATAAGAATGGAGTTTCTTGGTGGATTTATGTCCAAATGAGTCTTTTTCATCTATTAACTTAATTTTTATTATGTTGATATTGTTGAGTCAAGAAATTGATAAATGCTTATGTTAATGTGAGTTGATTGATATGAATTGTTATACAAAATTTTATGACTAAGAGTCGATTGATATGAGTTATTGAATATATTTTGTTAAAAACTTAAATATGTTGATTATCTCAAATTGTGGATTTAGAGTCTTGGAGTCTTGATGAGTCCCCAAAAAAATTGTAAATTGAACAAGGGAAAGATTGGATAGGATTAAATTCTACCATAAATGCATAGTTAACTACTCTTGAAAGATGTGATGGGAATTGATTGGATGGTATGATTGGTTGAGATGCTGATTGCGATAAAATTGATGAATTGACAAGGGTCCAAATAAGACTCATCGATATGATTAGATTGAGTTGATGGTATAGAGTTTTATGAGTATTGAGTCTTGGGAGGAGTATCGAGCACCGAATTAGGGTAAAATTAAGTAATAATTTGTATCCAATAACTACGTCACCAAATATAGGAGGGGATCAGACTGTTAGAGTCGGATGTTTCCCAAATTATAGTCCTGACATGATAGGACTTGATTGGTTATGGATCCATGACTAGTTAATTCATTCATACCCTGGCAAAGTATGAACAGACGCGGCAATAATGTCAGCTTGTTGTACTATCACTGCCTCATAAGTGATGATTGTCGGATAAGAGAAACTCCCATATAGGTCTTGATAGTACTCTAAGTCGGATTGGGTTGAATTATATATGATGGTTCTTGTCTAAAACATATTCTTGTTTAGACTTAGGATACTTAGGTTGAGTTGTTCCTTCCACTGAGTTGAGATTTCGAGTTGATTTGATTCTTTCTTGATGTTTGTTTCATTCGGCCATTTTACATACCTATACATTCTACGTACTGATGCCATTTGGCCTACATCATTTCATGATATAGATATAGGTACTAGAGATCATCAACTTGCACACCATTGAAGATCTATTCGCTTCCAGCTAGTTGGTGAGTCCTCCTTATTTTCGGAGAATACCGAAATTATCTTTTTTTTTGCTTTGATTAGTTTTCTCGTATTTTGAATTATGGTAGACATGGACCTATCCTTGGGACCTCCTGGATTATTGATAGAGGCTTCATAGACTGTAGTGTGGATGTTGTTGATTTGTTTCATTTTGACTAGTTTTATTCTTACTAGTTGTTGATTGGATATGTGGTTGGCCTTTGGCCTTAATTATCAATAGTATCCTTGTGATTTGAGTCTTCCTTTAATAGAATGTGATTGAATGGAAGTGTGATTGGACCAAGTAGTTCGCTTGAAGGACAGCAATGGTTTTTGAGTGTCGGTCACGTCTAGGATACCCTCTCGGGGCATGACAAATTATTATCAGAGCACAGAGTTCAAGAGTCCTAGAGAGTCTATGAAGCTGTGTCTAGTAGAGTCTTGCTTATGGGTGTGTTGTACACTACGCTTATAATTAGGAGCCTATAAGACATTAAGAATTATTTCACTTCTTTCATACTCTGAATTCGTACGATATAATTTAACTCTATAAAAGTTCTTTTCTAATTTGTGCGTTTACAAATTGCAGACAATGACTCCAAAATATACCGCTAGTCAGAGGAACGTCATCCATATAGAGGTACCATAGACAGAGATGGCCCCTTCAAGGACTAGGGTCCGACCTGCAAGATATACTGAGGCATCTGAAATGCCTAATACTTAACCTATACCAGCTTCGGAGGTAGATTTCCGAATAGCGATTTCTATGCTCACTCAATTAGTGGCTACCCGCAATGGTAATTAGAGTTTGTCAACTCTTAGCTCTAGTTCTCAAGAGTCGTCTGCTCCCATGAGGATTAGAGATTTTTTGAGAATGAATTCTCCGGTGTTCATGGGTTCCAAAGTTGATGAGGATCCCCAAAATTTCATTAATGAGATATGGAAGATCCTAAAAGCGATGCATGCTACAAAGATCGAGGGGGTTGAGTTGGTGTCTTATCAGCTCAAGGATATGAAAAATATCTAGTATAACCAGTAGGAAGAAAGTAGAGGTAATGATGCAGATCCTACCATTTGGGATGAGTTTGAGAGGGCATTCCTTGATCACTTTTTTCCCAGAGAACTGAGGGAAGCAAAAGTAGAAGAGTTTGTGAATTTGAAACAAGAGGGTATGAAAGTTAAGGAGTATAGTCTGAAGTTCATCCAACTGTCCAGATATGCTCCAGAGATGATCCCAGATATGAGGTCATGGATGAGAAAATTTGTCTCCGGATTAGGAAGACATGTAAAGGAGTGCAAAGAAGCATTATTGATCTCTGACATGGATAATTCTAGATTAATGGTGTATGCTTAGCAGGTAGAAGAGGAGAAGAGGAAAAACAAGGAAGAGCATTTGAGCAAGAAGGCAAAATCAGCTAGACATGAGAGTGAGTAGAGGGAAATCAAGGGCAATAGGTCCTTCTTTTAGAAGAGGTCTTCCAACTATGCCCCAGCTATAGCAAATGCATGTGCACCGCATAACAGGTATGATCGGCAAGAATAGATACATCAGAATTTTAGATCCCAGGGTTCTCAATCCTAGACTAGTATGGGTCAAGTTTTGAGGGAAAAACCACCATGTGGCAACTGCGATAAGCTCCACTTGGGAGAATACAGAGAGGGAAAGGTTGTTTGTTATAAATGCGGCCAAGTGGACAATTTTCAGAAAAAGTGTCCTATATGGGGAAACTGAACCTGGTATTTTACCACCGTACCATCAGCTAGAAGTAATCAGAGGGGCACTACTTCAGGTACGAGTGGAGGTACAAACCATCTATATTTCATGGGTAGTCGCCAAGAATAGGAGAACTCTCCAAACATTATGACGGGTATGATTCGAGTTTCTACTCTTGATTGTTATATTTTGATGGACCCGGGTACCATATTATCTTTTGTTTCTCCTTATGTGGCTAGTAAATTTAATAAAATTCCTCAACGTCTTCTTAAGTCTTTCAGTGTATCTACTTCTGTTGATGATTCTGTCTTAGCTGAGAGAGTCTATAGAGATTGTACCATGTCAATCTATCACAAGGATACCCTATCTGACTTAGTTGAGTTGGACATGATTGATTTTGATATGATCCTTGGCATGGACTGGATTTATATCTATTACGCCTCTATTGATTGTAGGAATCAGATTGTTAAGTTCAAATTCCTGAATGAGGCTGTCATAGAGTGGAAAGGTAGTCCTGTCGTGCCTAAGGGTAAGTTTATTTCCTACCTTAGGGACAGAAAGTTAATGTCGAAAGGGTGTATTTATCACATCATTCGAGTGAAATATGATAATGTTGAGTCTCCATCCCTTGAGTCGGTTCTGATTGTCAACGCGTTTCCTAAAGTCTTCCTTGAAGATTTGCCTGAAGCCCCTCCTGATAGGGAGATTGATTTTGGGATTGATTTCCTTCCTGATATATAGCCTATCTCTATCCCTCCATATAGAATGGCTCCTGCTGAGTTGAAAGAGTTGAAAGAACAATTGAAGGATTTGTTAGATAAAGGATTCATTAGGTCGAGTGTCTCACCTTGGGGTTCTCCTTCAGGGTGCTACTTGTTTCTCAAAGATAGACCTAAGATCAGGTTACCATCAGTTGAAGGTGAGGGAGTGTGGTATCCCAAAGACAGGTTTCGGACCCGTTATGGCCATTTTGAGTTCTTAGTTATGTCTTTTGGATTGACTAATGCCCCTGTAGCTTTTACGAATCTCATTAATCGAGTATTTAAGCCATATCTTAATATGTTTGTGAATGTCTTCATTGATGATATTTTGGTTTACTCTAAGAATGAGGAGGAGCACGCCTATCATCTTAGAGTCGTCTTGCAAACTCTAAAAGACTAGGTATTGTATGCAAAGTTCTCCAAATGTGAGTTTTGGCTTGCATCAATAGCTTTCCTAGGCCATATTATATCTGGAGATGGTATTTAGGTTGATACTCAGAAGATTGAGGAAGTGAAAAATTGGCCAGACCCACATCCCTAATAGATAGAAGAAGCTTCTTGGGTTTGGCTGGCTATTATCGAAGGTTTATAAAGAGATTCTCATCCATATCATCACCATTGACCAAGCTGACCTAAAAGAAGGCTAAGTTACAATAGTTTGATACTTACGAGGAGAGTTTCTAGAAATTAAAGACCAAGCTGACCACTGCTCCTGTTTTGACCTTGCCCGATGGAATAGAGGAATTTACAATCTATTGTGATGCATCTAGAGTTGGTTTGGGATGTGTGTTGATGCATAGGGGAAAAGTGATAGCCTATGCTTTAAGACAGCTTAAGATTTATGAGAAAAATTACCCAACTCATGACCTTGAGTTGACAGCTGTGGTATTTACTCTTAAAATTTGGCACCACTACTTGTATGGAGTGCACATTCATGTGTTCACCGATCATAAGAGTTTGCAATATGTCTTCAGCAAGAAAGAACTCAACCTAAGGCAAAGGAGATGGCTCGAGCTGTTCAAGGATTATGCTATGAGCATTCTCTACCATCCAGTTAAAGCTAATGTTGTTGCTGATGCTCTTAGTAGGTTGTCTATGGGTAGTACTGCCCATATAGAGAAGGGAAGGAAAGAATTGGCTAAAGAGGTGAATAGATTAGCTCGATTGGGAGTTTGGCTTAAAGAGAATAATAAAGGTAAAGTTAATATTTAGAATGGGTCAGCATCCTCACTCTTGGCAGAGGTAAAAGAGAAGCAAGACCAAGATCCCATCCTCCTTCAGTCAAAATAGGTTGTTCACAAACAAAAGGTGATGGTTTTCTCTAAAGGGGGAGATGGTGTGTTAAGGTACCAGGATAGATTGTGTGTCTCGAATGTTGATGATGTTCGAGAAAGGATTATGATCGAAGAGCATAGTTCCAGATACTCTATTCATCCTAGTTATATAAAGATGTATCATGCCTTAAGAGAAGTTCATTGGTGGAGTGGAATGAAGAGATCTATCGCTGAATTTGTTTCCAAGTGCCTGAATTGCCAACATGTTAAAGTTGAGAATCAAAGGTCATGTGGGTTAGCGCAAAATATAAAGATTCCAGAATGGAAGTGGGAGATGATCATTATGGACTTTATTACAGGTTTGCCGAGGTCCCAAAAACAACATGATTCAATTTAGGTGATTGTGGATAAAATAATTAAATCATCTCACTTCTTGGCAGTTAAGACTATTGACACCGCAGAAGATTATGCAAAATTATATATTCAGGATATCATTAGATTGCATGGGTTTCCCTTGTCTATCATCTCAAACAGAGGAGATCAACTCACTTCCCAATTTTGGAGATCCTTTTAGAAAGGACTGGGTTCAAAGGTGAATCTTAGTACAACCTTTCATTCCCAGACAGATGGCCAAGCGGAGTGCACCATATGTTGAGGGCATGTGTACTTGACTTCAAAGAAAATTGGGATGATCATTTACCTCTCATAGAGTTTGCATACAATAATAGTTATCATGCAAGTATACAAATAGCTCCCTATGAAGTTTTGTATGGGAGAAGGTCTAGATCACCAATTGGGTGGTTTAAGGTTGGTGAAGTTGAGTTGATTAGGCCTGATTTTATTCACCAAGCTATAGAGAAGGTGAGAGTTATTCAAGATAGGCTAAAGACAGCCCAAAGCCGCCAAAAATCTTACATCGATTTGAGAAGGAGAGACTTAGAGTTTGAGGTGGATGATTGGGTGTACTTGAAAGTGTCACCCATGAAGGGCATCATGAGGTTTGGAAGAAAGTGAAAGCTTAGTCCTCGACACATTAGCCCTTACCAGATTGTGAGAAGGATTTGGAGTGTAGTGTATGAGTTGGAGTTACCTTCTGAGCTAGCCACCATTCATCTAGTATTTCATATTTCGATGTTGAAGAAGTGTTTGGGCGATCCTTCATTAGTAGTCCCCATTGATAGTATTGGAGTTAAGGATAGCTTGTCTTATGAAGAGGTTCCGATCAATATTCTTGATCGTCAGGTTTGAAAATTGAGGAACAAGGAGATTGCCTCGGTCAAAGTCTTATGGAGAAATTGATTTGTTGAGGAAGCCACATGGTAAGCTGAGGAAGATATGAAAAATAAATATCCACATTTATTCGTGCCTATTGATGAGAATGTTGAAGGTAATGTCTATTTTCTTGATTTGAATTAGTATGTCCCTTTTTGAGTTTGAATAGTAAATTATTTTAAGAATTTGATTAATTGAATGGTTGAGTTCTGATCTTGATTTGTACCTCGATTCCATCCTTGGTTTACTCATCATTCGAGGATGAATGATCCCAAGGGGGAGATAATGTAACACCCCAAATATTTTCACTAAGATTCGGACCATTCTTCATGTATGTATAGGATCGTACTCGATGATTTTAAAGTGCATGCATGAGTTAGGAGCAACTCCTAAGTAATTTAAGGGTATTACATGTGATTTAGGATCACAAGGGATCCCTAAAACCAAGCCAAGTCCAAAGAATTCATTTCGGCTAAGTTTCCGAATGAGTTTGTATAAGGGTCAACTTCAAACAACCATATCTCTTTGAATATAATGAACTGGGTGTCGCATGACTATCAAATTAAAGGTCTTTGAGTCTTCTTTCCAACTCTACCAAGACTTTAATTTTTGGAGTTTGGAGTCAAAAGTTATGGCTATTTTACGACAGACTATCATTATAGGAATTTCAGGCCTGGACCATCACTGCAAGAATTTTAGGCCTGGCACTCCAGTGGCACCCGGCGCCACTATAGCACCAAAAACTAGCCTCAGTAGTTTGGCCCTTGGCGCGACATGCCACTAAAGCACCTGCAGGGTTTTTAAGCCCATTTTCCATATTTTAGAAATTTCACGCTTGGCGCCGCAGTGGCGCGGCGCGCCACTATAGCGCCAGAAGGCTTTTAGCCCATTTTTCCAGATTTTTATAAAGGGCAATTGGGACATTTTCCCTAAATATATATACACTAACTTGGAACATTTTAGACCATTATTTTCAGTCTTTTGCCTCTCTAACAAGTCCTAATCTTCATCCTCTTCTATCTCAATCCATCTCTAACAAGAATTGCCCTCAAAATTTTTTTTGAAGGATTTAAGCTTCCCATTGAAGACCTAACAATAAGGTTTCTTCAAAATTTACTCTAAGGTATGTAAGGCTACTCAAAGCATAGGTTGAATCTACCCATGTGCCCTACATCTTCTTTGAGATTGAATGTTAATAAGAATGGAGTTTCTTAGTGGATTTATGTCCAAATGAATCTTTTTCATCTATTAACTTTATTTTTGTTATGTTGATGTTGTTGAGTCAAGAAATTGATAAATGCTTATATTGATGTGAGTTGATTGATATGAATTGTTATATAAAATATTTATATCTAAGAGTCAGTTGATATGAGTTGTTGAATATATTTTGTTTAAAGCCTAAATATGTTGATTGTCTCAAATTATGGATTTAGAGTCTTGGAGTCTTGATGTGTCCCCAAAATATTTGTAAAATGAATGAGGGAATGATTGGATAGGATTAAACTCCACCATAAATGTATAGTTAACTACTCTTGAAAGATGTGATTGAGATTGATTGGATGGTATGATTGGTTGAGATGCTGATTGCGATAAAATTGATGAATTGATAAGGGTCCAAATAAGACTCATCGATATGATTAGATTAAGCTGATTTTATAGAGTTTTATGAGCATTGAGTCTTGGGAGGTGTATCGAGCACCGAATTGGGTAAGAGTAAGTAAAAACTCGAATCTAATAACTACGTTGCTAAACATAAGAGGGGATCGGACCGTTAGAGTCAGATGTTTCCAAAATTATTGTTCTAACATGATAGGACTTGATTGGTTATGGGTCCATGATTAGTTGATTCATTCATACCCTATCAAAGTATGAATGGATGCGGCAACAACGTCAGCTTGTTGTAATATCACTGGCTTATAAGTGATGGTTGTCGGATAATAGAAACTCCAATATAGGTCTTGATAGTACTCTGAGTCGGATTGGGTTGAATTGTATGTGATTGGTCTTGTCTAAAACATATTCTTGTTTAGACTTAGGATACTTAGGTTGAGTTGTTCCTTCCTCTAAGTTGAGATTTCGAGTTGATTTGATTCTTTCTTGATGTTTGTTTCATTCGGCCATTTTACATACCTGTACATTCCACGTACTGATGCCATTTGGCCTCATCATTTCATGATGCAGAGACAGGTACTAGAGATCATCAACCTGCACACCATTGAAGATCTATTCACTTCCATCTAGTTGGTGAGTCCTCCCTATTTTCGGAGGATATCGAAATTATCTTTTTTTGCTTTGATTAGTTTTCTCGTATTTTGAATTGTGGTAGAAATGGACCTGTTCTTGGTACCTCCTAGATTGTTGATAGAGGCTTTATAGACTGTAGTGTGGATTTTGTTGATTTGTTTCATTTTGACTAGTTTTATTCTTACTATTTGTTGATTGGATACATGGTTGGCCTTTGGCCTTAATTATGAATAGTATCCTTGTGATTTGAGTCTTCCGCTAATAGAATGTGACTAAATGGAAGTGTGATTGGACCAAGTGGTTCGCTTGAAGGCCAGCAATGGTTTTCGAGTGCCGGCCACGTCTAGGGTATCCTCTCGGGATGTGACAAACTCTTGACGAGTTTGAAAGGCATAAAATTTATTTTGGCATTGACCATGACCCAAAGAAGTAACATGTTTGTTCTGAGTGATGGTAGCTTGGGTCAGAGCATGGGAGTCTATAACCACTCATGTATGTCACGACCCACTCTGTAGGCCGTGACAAGTGTCCGAGGTGGGCACCCATACTTACCCTTAGACCAACTTAGCATGTTAGCAGAATAAACAAATATAAAAATTAATTAAGGTCACTAGATAGAACCATTTGAGGTAGCCACATGGGTAGGAGACTCATTTATAGCAAAGTAAATATATAGAAATTGCTCGGTGGGTATATGTAGTCATCATACCTTAGCTGATTTAGTAGAGTTAAGTATGAAGGAGTTTGATGTTATTATGGATATGGACTGGTTAGCTTCTTTTTATACTAACATTGATTGTAGAAATAAAATATTTTGGTTCTAGTTCCCAGAAGGGACAATTATTGAATAGTTGGGGAATACAGCATCGCCGAGGGGTAAATTTATTTCATACCTCAAGGCAAGGAAGATGGTTAGAAAAGGGTATATTTATTATATGGTTTATGTGCATAACCTGGAAGTAGAGGTACCGACTCTTCAACCAGTGCCATTAGTCAATGAATATCCAGATGTATTCCCAAATGAACTCCCGGGTCTTCCCCCTGAATAGGAGATAGAGTTCACTGTAGATGTGTTACCAGATACTCAGCCTATATCTATTCCAACCTATAGAATGGCACCCGCAGAGCTGAAGGAGTTGAAGAAGCAATAGAGAGACTTGTTAGAAAAGGGTTTCATTAGGCCCAGCACATCACCTTGGGGAGCACCGGTACTATTTATGAGAAAGAAAGATAGGTCACTGCAAATGTGTATTAATTATAGGTAGCTGAATAAGGTAACAATAAAGAACAGATATCCCCTCCCTATAATTGATGATTTATTTGACCAATTGTAGGGTGCCAAGTATTTTTTGAAGATAGACCTGCGGTCAGGCTATCACCAGGTACGGCTAAGGGAAGCAGAAATTCCAAACACTGCGTTCAGAACCCGATATGGGCATTATGAGTTTAGAGTAATGTCTTTTGGGCTGACCAATGCTCCAGCGGTGTTTATGGACCTGATGAACCAGGTGTTCAAGCTATTTCTAGACTTGTTTATGATTGTATTTATTGATGATATTCTGGTCTATTCACGATTGGAAGAGGAACATACAAATTATTTGTGGATGGTACATGGGGTGCTTCAGCACCAGAACTTGTACGCTAAGTTCTCTAAATATGAATTCTTGTTGATTTCAGTAGCATTCTTAGGGCATGTTATTGGAAATAAAGGTATTCGAGTAGATACACAAAAAGTTGAGGCCATAAAGACTTGGCCTAGACCTACGACACCTACTAAGGTATGTAGTTTCCTGAGACTAGCAGGATATTATAGGAGATTGTGGAGAACTTTGCTTCGATTTCCAAATCTTTAAGAAGGCTAACTCAAAAGGAGGCTAAGTTTCAGTGGACTGATACTTGTGAACGAAGCTTTCAGTTGTTGAAAGATAAGTTGACTACGACCCTAGTTCTAGCTCTCCCTAAAGGACCAAATGGCTATATTATTTATTGTGATGCTTCTGATGTTGGGCTAGGTTGTGTATTAATACAACATGGTAGAGTCATAGCCTATGCCTCCCAACAACTCAGGAATCACGAAAGGAATTATCCAACTCATGATCTGGATTTAGCAGTAGTAATTCATGCTTTGAAAATATGGAGACACTATCTATATGGCGTACATGTTAATATCTATACATATCATAAAAGTTTCTAATATATTTTTAAGCAAAAGGAGCTGAATTTACGGCAAAGAAGGTGGCTAGAGTTGTTGAAAGATTATACTATTGACATCCTATACAACCCAGGGAAAGCAAATGTTGTAGCAGATGCACTCAGCCGTAAATCAATGGGTAGCTTGGAATATGTACAACCAGAGTGAAAAGAGATAGTCCGCGAGATTTGCCAGTTAGCTAACCTTGGAGTCTATTTGGCTGATTTGGATAATGGTGGAGTTTCTATTCGAGGAGTTGCTGAATCCTCTATCAAGGAAGAAGTAAAGCAATGCCATTATGAGGACCCTATTCTGGCATAATACAAGGATGCAACTCTTCAAAAGGAAAAAAATCAATTTGAGATCACACTTGACGGGTTGCTAAGATATAAAGGCAGAATATGCATACCCGAGATTGTAGGGCTACAATAATAGGTAATGGAAGAGGCACACTATGCCCGTTATTCTATTTATCCAGGGTCAACCAAGATGTATCATGAACTCAGATGTTTATATTGGTGGGATGGCATGAAGAAGGACGTCGCAGAATTCGTAGCCTAGTGCCCGAATTGCCAACAGGTTAAAATTGAGCATCAGAAGCCTGGTGGACTACTATAGGAGATGGAAATACCGACTTGGAATTAGGAAGCAATTAATATAGACTTTATTACAGGCTTACCTCACACTCTACGGAAGTATGATTCTATATGGGTTATTGTGGATAGGCTGACAAAATCAGCTCATTTCCTTCAAGTTAGGACCACATATTTAGCTGAGGACTATGCGAGGTTATATATTAAAAAAATAGTAAGACTTCACGGGGTCCCCATATCTATTATATTGGAAAGACAAGCTCAGTTTACCGCTAACTTTTGGAGATCATTCCAAGAAGGATTGGGGACACAAATAAATCTTAGAACAACATTTCACCCTCAAACTGATGGGTAGGCTAAGCGTATTATTCAAATGCTAGAGGATATATTGTAAGTCTGTATCATTGACTTCAGAGACAATTGGGATAATTATTTGCTACTTATCGAGTTTGCCTATAATAATAGTTATCATTCTAGCATTCAGATAGCACCGTATGAGGATTTGTATGGCAGGAAGTGTAGGTCACCTATTAGTTGGTTTGATATTGGTGAAACATAACTAATAGGCCTATACATAGTTTAGCAAGATATAGATAAAGTGAAGCTCATTCAGGAGAGGTTATTAGTAGCCCAGAGTCGACAAAAATCATATGCAGATAGTCGATGTCAACCTTTAGAGTTTCAGGTTGATGATTGAGTGTTCTTAAAGGTGTCACCCATGAAGGGGGTAATGAGATTTGGTAATAAAGGGAAGTTTATCCCGACATATATTGGTCCTTATCAGATCATTCGTAGAATAGGCAAACTTGCCTATGAGTAGTACATCCAATATTTCATGTGTCGATGCTTTGCAAATGGACTGGTGATCCTTCTAGAGTATTCCCCGTGGATGATGTCTAAGTGATGGAGGAACTATCTTATGAAGAACACCCTATCTCCATACTTGATTGCCAAGTCAGAAGGTTGTGTACCAAGGATGTGGCCTCCCTTAAAGTATTGTGGCAAAATAGGAATAGAGAAGAGATGACTTGGGAAGCCGAAGAAGAGATGAAAAATAAATATCCATACCTGTTCCTTATGTCTACAGGTAATCTAAACTCCTAAATTGATTGGATTGATTAATAAGAGGCCTATGGATGACAACTATTATATATATTTCTTGAAATCCTTGTAAGACCTTATGAGATTAATTAACATTCGAGGACGAATGTTCTAAATAGGGGAAGGATGTTATACCCCATACTTTTGTACACCAGAACATTTTTTTTAGTGTCTCTAAAAAGTTGTCATGTGATCTGTGTTATCTATGAAGTACTTTGTGAGTAGTGATGGTTGGAAATAGGTTTGGAAGGATTTCAAAGGAATTGGAGGCCAAATAATAAGTAATGGTAATCGACCTACATAAGCTACCAGTTTGGATTTCTTACACCATTAAGCTACTTGAGTACATGTGAAGTTTGAGTAGCAAAGATCACTTGGGTTCTCAAGGCAAGACTAGATTATGAACCTACGAAAAAGAGTAAGTAGGTAATGCACCTACTTGGCATGAGTAGGTGATGCACATACTAAGGTGGACACCACTAAGATACGTGGAAGTTGTGGGGTGGGTGCATGGATGAGGTGGATGTGTAGGGGATGGTCATGTGTCACCCTTAGGGGATTACACGTGTCACTTCCAAAGATGGTGTATATAAGGATAAAATAATGACTAAGGGTTCATTTCCTTATCTTCAACTTTGAAAATTCTTGAGAGAAAAAAGGAGAGAGCTACGGCCATAGCTGCAACAAGGTAAGGCCTTAAATTTTGATCTATAAATTAATTATCTAAGGTATTCTTCGATCAAGGGAAGGTGATTAACAACATAAATTAATTATTAGGGTAGTAAGAAAGTCCAACGTGTAGCCATCAACTTTTAGCCGATTTAAGAAGCCAAGTTGCTAAGGTAGGGTTTCTTCTTTTCAAATTGGAGTTAATGGTGTTGTAATGAAAAGATTACTTTGTCTTAATTAGGGTTGGAGGTAAGAAAATTACACGGTTATTGTTGATGTTGTGAATGGATAGAATTAAAGTCGTTCTATTTGGATTAAAGTTTGATTAGTGTTGTCATTATGATGGTTTTATATTTGAATGGAAATCGTGTACGTTGAAGGGATGAAAATATAGTCATGATTGAGTATAAGTGCTGCTATTTGAAGCCACGTTATGCTCCTTTCCATGTGGTTGTGATTTTATGAAATAAAGATCAAAAACCGTATTTTGATGTCGTGGTTTTGGGTGGGCTATTTAGAGCTTGTATTGGATAATATTGAAGTAGCTTTATTGTATATGGATATTGGGTATTGCTGTGGTATTTCTGTGCTAATCGGAGGTTAATAGGAAGTACGGATTAGGTGAGTTATATAGGGGACATGCTGCTCGATTTCCGTTAAGTTTTAACTAACTAAAATACTAATCGAGAAGTGTGAACGAGGAAATGATTCCTATTGGTAGCTAGTTGTAGATTTATAAGTTAGAAAGTTGTATATTATTAATAATAATATTACTTTCCTATTAAATAGGTTCAACGGATAATGAAGAAAGCTTGGTTACGGTTGATCCATAAAAGGTATATAAACCCTATCCCTTTTTTTCTTTTGGCATGTCTTAGATATAAGTGATATGTGATATGAGCTTTGGGGATAATTCCATTCATAAGCTCCGAGTATGACTCATGATACTTATTTACTTTTCGATGTTAGGTACATATGGCAGCACATGAAAGTGACACGTGGCAGCAGGTGACACACCTTAGGGTGGACCCCACACTGCCACATGGCAGCATATGATTGGCTACATGGCATGAGGTCCTCTGCCATGTGTCACCCATAGGGGATGCCATGTTTCACCTCCTAAGGGACTATATATATATGTATATTGATGACTATCTTTTATATTTTTCAGCAACATACACTTAGAAATTAAAAGATAAGTTGAGAGAAACCTAGAAGAAGAGAGAAGAGAGCTACAGGTTCCCTCCAAAGCAAGGTGAGGTTTCGATTTCGCTCCGTGAATAAATTTTTTAAGGTATCCTACAGTGATATGACAATGTTTAACAACATAAAATTTATCGTTAGGTCAAAGAGGACATTTTTGTTCTTGTTAACAGACCCGTTTTTGAATTGTACTGTTGTTAGTAATACGAGTATACCTCCTTGTGTAAGTCTTCGTTTCAAGTGATTCAAGATGTTTTGGAAATATATTTCATAGGGCTATAACTGTAAATTATCCTATAAAACCCAGATCTGCTTTTCTATTCTCAAAAAAGGGTGATGAAGTATGGGGGAGGTGCTGCCCAGATTTTGTTTTGGAAATCCTACACGGACTACTGTTGGTATTTTGGGCATATCTTTTTGTACAAAATTGTTGTAGGGGTGATTAGAAATTTTATGAGACCCTAAGAAACATGTGTATAACTTTTATTCAGGCCACAAATTTTGTTTCCCTCAATTACCCCTTAGAAACTAAGAGACAATACAAGACAGTAGGCTGTCCAGAATTCATGTTTTGGTAGTTTTGGCGAGTTTTGGCCAATTTCGGGTAAGGTAAGGTCTTTCCATTCAATTTGGACGTTATGGTTTTGGTATGAAGTGTATTATATGTTGTGTAAGTGTCTTTAAATCTGAAAATATCATAGAAATGCTTGACATTGGAAACAATAAAAAATGGAAGTCGTTATTGTTAAATTGTAGTTGAAATGAGGCGTTGTGCGTGTGGGGTGCTGCTGTAGGTATTTGGTGGTGTGTTTCAGGGTATAAAAGTATTCTAAAAGAGTTTTGGTAGATGATTTTTTCGGCCACATGACCCTCCACTTCGTACGGTTAAAGGTTTTATAAAATAGAGACTAGAAACCCTATTTTGGATATCGTAACTTTGAGCGAGTCATTTGGAGTTTGTATTGGGTAATGTTGATGTAAATTGTTTGTATATATGCTGCAGGGTGTTGTTTTTGGTTTTTTTAGTGATTAGTGATGTAATTAGAAATTTGGATAGGGCATGTTATAGAGGAGATGTTGCCTGAATTCCGTTAACTTCTTAACTAACTAATAGACTAGTCGAGACTAGTCGAGGAAGGCGAATAAGGAATTGGTTCCTATGGATAGTTGATAATAGAATTAAAAGCTAGAAAGTCAAAGATTATTGATACTAGTATTTCCTTCATGTTAAATAGGTTCATAGGACGATGAGATAAGCCGGGTTTAAAGTAATAGATAAGAGGTATGTGAAGCTTCCTCTTGGCATGTTTTTGGCATATGTATGTAAATCTATTCTTCCTTGTTTCTGGCATGTCTTAGATATAAGTGCAATGTGTATATATGTGTGTGCAATTTGGGGATGATCCCAACAAATCCCCGAGCATACTTCCTGACTCCTATCCACTTTTGGATATTAAAACTCCCACAATAGTTGAGTTATTGTCTCTCAAACTCATATAGGGTGGGAAGTGATAAATATGTCAAGCCTATACCTTCCTTCTTTCGACCTAACTCAAGGATAGATAATATATGACACGAGCTCTAGAGTAATTCTATTATTTAGCTCTGAATATGATTCATGTCTCTTACTCACTTCCGGGTTTCAAACTCTTAAAGTAGTTCAGCTACCTTCCCTAAACCGTCTATATGTCTATTAGTAGTGGGATGTAACGCTCCCTTCTTAAAGACTCTAGGATTGCAGATTTCCCTGATTTCCTTAAGCCGGTTGGCATTACACTAAAATGTGTCTACAACTCCTGAGACCTCACTTAATGTAGCCCTAGGGGCACTCAAAGGGCTGGGTATGGTATATGATAATGACACCGAGTCCCATAAAGGGATGGGTATGGTATATGATAATGACACCGAATCAGTCCCATAAAGGGCCGGATACGGTATATGATAATGACACCGAGCCCCATAAAGGGCCGGGTATGGTATATGATGATTATGACACCTAGTCCCCTAGTGGGCTGGGTATGGTATATGATGATATAATTATAAAACCGAGACCCATAATGGGCTGGGTATGGTATGATAAGATATGATGGTATGAGAGGGTAACGGTATGATATAGATGCACATTACTCTCTTGATCGAGTCCCTCGCTAAAAGGCCAGATATGATAGGTAGGCATGCATATGAAAACATAATGATGTATTTGTAATGTATGAGATGATGATGTATACGATTGTATGATGCTGTATATGAAGATATAGTGACATCCAGTCCCACTGCGGGTCGGATACGGTATATGAGGATGATGTACATGCCCTCATGCTATAAGGTGCAGGTATAGTGCTTTACTAACTATTACACTTGTGTCCTGCATCCTTATTTTAGTTGTTGTCTTAATTATGATGTTTTATGCTTTAGATACTTAGTACATGTATCGTACTGACCCCCCTTTCTTTGGGGGCTGTGTTTCATGCCCGCAGGTATAGACACAAGTTTTGGGAGTCCACCAGCTTAGGATCCTATTCAGCAAGTTTGGAAGAAGCTCCATTGATTCGGAGCCAAGTTTTGGTACCAAACCTCTGATGTATATATTTTGTTATTCAGGGGTATAGTGGGGGACCTGTCCCGCCATATGCTGTTGTTATTATTCTTAGAGGTCTATAGACATATGTATGTGGGTTGTTTATGAGTTTATTTCAATTGTCCCTATACGGAATGTTTTAAATGTTTTTACATTATGGCAACCTGGTCGGCTTGCGTTCCCTTTCGTGGTATGATACTAATAAAAGAGGCTATAGGTACATGAAAAAGTTTTAACTCAGTGGGGTTTTTGTGAGTAGTATCTCTTGTTTATAGTTCGATATGATTACCGCTGATAGGTATGTGTACGGGGGTCTAGGTCGGACCCCAGTTGTGGCCCATGGGGTTGGGTCATGACAGAAGTGGTATCAGAGCAGTTTGTCCTCAGAGTGTCTACAGACCGTGTCTAGTAGAGTCTTGATTATCGATGTGTTACACGCCACATCTATAAACAAAAGACTACAGTACATTTAGGATGTTTTCTTTCTTTCATATCTAAGGTCGTGCGATAGAGCCGAGTCATAAGAAGTGGAATTCCTTATACTAACCTCTGATTTCAGATGAAAAACAACGTCGATAGAAGAAAATGACTGACGATATGGGAAGTTACAAAGCAAGTAAGTAAGCCAAGGCACGAGAGAGGTGTGCCAGGTAAGGTATGGAAATATGATTGACATATAAAGTTGGAAATTGAAAGGAAAAGTGGACGGAAAGACTAACAAGCGTAGTTTGAGTTGGACATGTAAGGTAAGTCCATCATTTTATACTATTATTGCTATTGGGTGCCCTGTAAAGCTGCAATATGATGTGATATGATATGTATATATGTATATTTATGCGTGCTGGCCCTATGAGGCACTGTTGGTATTTTTTGTGTGTAGGTTTGAAATAGTAAGAAATATAGAGGAAACTCTGCCCAAATTTTCCAAACAAATTGAAAGAGAATGAGATACAGGGCTGTAGTATGTCTTGAAAGGTCATGCCCATAATAATGATGAAATTTGGATAAACCACGAGTATGGCTGACCTCGAGAAATAAGTTAATTACTGAATTGATGGCAATAGAAACTAGGAGGTCGATTTGATATGGTAAATCGAAGTTGGAAAAGACTTGTGACCCTAAAAAGATGATTTAAGGAAGACTAATAGATCTGGATAGAACGATATATTAAGGTATCGACTGAATTGATATTGTGATATATAAGTAACAAAAAAAGAAAGGATGAAAAATCTCATCTATAGGGAAATAGGAGAAAACTTGAGGGTAAGTAAGAGAAGCGAAAGCAAGTGTGAAAAACTAGACTATGTGTGTGTGCCGGTACAGTGAAATGTGTAAAGCAGAATAAGTTAAGTGAAAGAAAAAAAGCAAATAGAGAATGGATAAGAAATACTTACACAGATTTATAGAGAATGTTCAGAATAAAAGGTCAAGTGGTATCTACTAGAATAAGGCTAGTATTATGATGAAGCTTAAAACACAGATCATCAAAGTATAACTGCTCCCAAGTGGAGAATTTGAACCAATTATGAGCACGAGCTAATTACTGATCGGGATGAATGGAATGTGGCTTTGAATACACTACTACATTAAGGATATTACTCGAGTACCAATGTTCAAGACTGGAGTTGGTACTGTAAACTTAGGATTCTAAGCACTTCATGATTGTATTAAGGTTTCGTACATGGGTAACCCAAAGTATAGGGGATGTAAAGGAAGTTATTGTCACAACCCAACCCCGTAGGCCATGACGGGTGCCTGAACTGGACACACCTGTATACCCGGCCAACTATACCTAGTCTGTCTCCTGATCACACTCAAAATACACCAATAGGTAAGAAAACATACAAGTCGACAAGGCTATTATAACCTGTGGGGTCGTTCCGTAATACACATATACACGAGCCGACAAGGCCGCCATGACATAGGGAACGCCCTAAATCATAAGTCATATCAGCACAACTGTACATTAACGTATATGCGACTCATATACCACTCATATATAGTTCATATACAATGTACATACAGCTTATATACACTTATATACACATACAACTTCCATACGTATAACTCACATCCATATCCACAAACCTCTAAGAGTAAGAAAACAGTAACATAAGGTGGGACAGGGGCCCCACCGTACCCGTGAACAAAACTAATATGCACATCAGAGTTTAGTACCCAAAATCAGGCTCCAGCACAATGAAGCACTCTTGGACTACTGAATGGGACTCCTACGCTGGCGGATCCCCAACCTGTGCACCCTGTCAGTATGACATATGTATTGAGTATGTAAAGTGTAATATAATATAACTGGAGGTATATCCGAAATAGAGGAGCAGGGGAACAAATTATAAAATCAGAAATATGTACCTGTACTCGGTGAATCACAGAAGTGTGCATGTTCAAATTATATCATATAGTCATCCCCTTCTAGGGTCTGGTGAATCACATCTATAAAATCATCATGGCCTCAGTGCCATCACCACCTTATTCCAACCCATCATCATATATATACATACGTACTCGACCCTCTAGTGAGGGGCTCAGTGAGTGATGTAGTGAATTGTGCACGATAATATACCTGACCCAGGACTCGGTGAAAGAAAGGTTACAGTATACACGAGTAGAGTCGTGAGTAACTATATGCAATTTAAATTGACACCAGAGACTCAACTATGTAAGAGGACTAAACTATCGTCTGAGGGTTCAAGTAATAGTAGAGTCATTATAGCTGTCACGACCCAACCCCGTAGGCCATGACGGGTGCCTGAACTGGACACACACGCGTACCCCTGCCACTTATACATAACTTGTCTCCTGTTTATACCCAAAACGCATCAATATGTACGAAAACATACAAACCGACAAAGCTGTAGTACTATATATAGGGTCGTTCCATAACACACATATACGCAAGCCGACAAGGCTGCCACAATACAGGGAACGCCCTAAATCATAATTCATATCCATACAGCTGTACATACATATATATAACTTAGATCCCACTCATATACAACTTATATACAACCTATATACAGCTCATACACCACTCATATACATGCATAACCCACATACGTATCCACAGACCTCTAAGAGTAAGAAAACAGTAACATAAGGTGGGACAGGGCCCCCACCGTACCCATAACCAAACAAATATATACAACATGTTTAGTACCAAAATCAGGCTCCAGCACAATGGAGCACTTCTGGACTGCTGAGTGGGACTCCTATGCTGGTGGATCCCCAAACTGTGTACCTGTACCTACGGGCATGAACGCAGCCCCCCAGAGAAGGGGGTCAGTACGACATATGTACTGAGTATGTAAAACATAATATTGCACAACTGAACATATATCTGAAACAGTGAAGCAGGGGATAACATATCATATGAAAACTTATACCTGTACCCTGTGAAGTATCAAAGTATGCATGTTCAAATTATATCGTATAGCCGGCCTTATCGGGGGTCCGGTGGATACCTCTTTAATATCATCACAGCCCAATGCCATCACCACCTTATTACCATACATCATCATATATATATACACGTATCTCGGCCCTCTAGTGAGGGACTCGAGGAATAATGCAGTGAGTTACGCACGAGAACATATCCTGGCCCGGGACTCAGGGAAAGATGGGTCACAGTATACACAAGTAGATTAATGAGTAACTATATGCAATTTAAATCATTATCGAAGACTCAACCGTAGAAGAAAATTAAGCTATTGTCTGAGAATCAGGATTGTAATGTAATCACCTTACATGCCCTTTAAATGCCATTAGGGGCTATACTAGTTAGTGTTTCGGGGTCCTTAGACACGTACTAAGATAATGCTAACTGCTTAAGGACTCCAGAATACATGTTTTTATATAGTCCTTACAACTAGGAGCCCGTATATTCATTAAATCCTTAGTATAGGTAAGGCTCAAGGAAAGTAGCTTAACTGTTATAGAAGTTCATTACCCAGAAGTGAATAAAAGACACTTAGAAATGGAATTACTTCGGAGATCACATCATTGTTTACTTACCTCTACGATATGCCAAAAGAAGAGAAAGAATAGGCTTTACCTACCTCTTATGGGTTTCCCGTAATCGTGTCCACGTCGTTGTCCTCGAAACCTATTTAACATGGAAGTAAGGTAAGTATTAACAACCTTAGACTTTTCAGCAACTTAGATTACCTACGAGTATTCATCGAGCTCGTCCCCTCGCTCGCACCCTCGACTAGTTCCTTAACCAGTTAAGAAGTTAACAAAAATCGGACAGCACCTCCCCTATAACGTGCCCTATACGAATACACAACCATGTCCTTAGAACCTGCATCTAACCAACAATACAACCAGCAGCCCAAAAATATACATATTACGACAACATTACACAATATAAACCCTCAACAATTCACTCAAAACTAAGATACCAAAACTAGAGTTTTTAATCTTTCTTTCGCGAATTCTTTAATTGCAAAGTGGAGGGTCGTGTGGATGAAACCAGCAGCCACCCATTCCCTTAGAAACACACATTCCATCACCCTAACAACTCATCACACGACCAGCATTCATATACCACAAGCACGAGGCATTATTCGATTACAATTAACTATAGCGATTCCAATTTTGCTTATTTCGAACGTCTAACTTTTGAAGCCTTTTCCCCAACTCCCATCAGATACTAAGGTGTATAATACACTCTAATTTAACATCATAAACTTCAAATTAGAGGGGAAGAACTTACCTTTCCCGAAATTGGTTAAAACTAGCCGAAATTGTGCCTCAGAACTTCTTCAATGTGCTGAAATTGAGCGGGCTGCTTGTGGTACTTCCTTGCAGCCCCGAATTGAATTTTTAGGTTATAAAACACTAATATACAACTTAGGGACACTTCAAATAATTAATTCACAGAACGAAACCCGGAAGCTTACCCAACAAGGGTCAAATCCGTAACCTTCTCCCTTGCCCCTTTTCACGTTTTCTCTTGTTTTTTCCTTCCAAATTTCAGTTGCAACGCTGGAGTTTTAGTTCCATCAACGTCTTAAAACACATATATACGTATCCACATACTTAATATACACCGTATATAATTAATTTACGGAAGAAAGTTGAAAAACTCACCTTTAATCTTCAAGAACCAAGGCTGCCTCTCTTTTCTCTCTTCTCACGTAATTTTCTAAGTGCAGCTGCTGTTTTTGGGATAAGTTAATAGCTTAAACATTACATATTCATATATATATAAGGTGACACGTGTCATCCCCTAAGGGTGACACGTGTCAGGCCATCATTGGGCCACCTCAACCATGCGGCCAATGGGGTGCTGCCACGTGGCAGCGGGGTCCACCTCCCCAAGCAGGTGGGTCACCTACTTGACCCCAAGTAGGTGGGTCACCTTCTTGCTTAGGGGTGCCACATGTCACTCTCCTATTGGCTGCCCCACGAAATTTTTTTCTCTTCCTCGTGGGTTCGTAATCTCGTCTTAGTTTAAGAGCCTATGGCATTCATGCTATGGAAGCTTGGTGTGTACTCAAATAGCTTTAGGTAAGTAAAACTTCTAAGTTAGAGGCGTACGTAAGAAAATCAAGTCCTACGACTCATCGCTTGGCTTCCAACTTCCTTCGACTTCTCTTGACCTTATCTCCAATCTTCCCTACTATGGGGTGTCACATTCTCCCTTCTTAGAATTATTTAATAGTGTCGTAACTTAGGTGGCTCACATGATAGCTTCTAAGTAGCTTTAGGAACTTTTCGAGTTCAAGATTGTGGGGTGTAACATCCTTCCCCCCTTTAGAACATTCATCCCTGAATGTTGAATAAAACTTCTCTTAAGACTTTATGCCGATTATAGGGAGGTTTTCTTCTACTATGATAACATACATTTTTATCTAAATAATTAATATACCAGTTCTAAGAGTTGGGGTTACCTGTAGATGTCGAAAATAGGTACGGATATTTGTTTTTCATGTCCTCCTCAGCTTCCCTTTCTTGCCGAACCTCATTACCCCTTTCATGGGCGATACTTTTAAGAACACCCAATTACCTACTTGAAATTCTAAGGGTCGACGTCGATTATCTGCATATGAGTTTTGTCGACTCTGGGCTGCTAATAATCTTTCCCGAATAAGCCTTACTTTATCTACCGCCTGTTGGACCATGTCTGGGCCTATTAGTTGTGTTTCACCAACTTCAAACCAACCGATAGGCGACCTGCACTTCCTGCCGTATAAAGCCTCATACGGCGCCATCTGGATGCTAGAGTGATAACTGTTATTATAGGCAAACTCAGTAAGGGGTACATGATCATCCCATCTACCTTTGAAGTCAATTATGCAGGCCCGCAACATGTCCTCTAACATTTGAATCGTACGCTCCGCTTGCCCATCAGTTTGAGGATGAAATGCTGTACTAAGGCGTACCTGTGTCCCCAAGCCTTCCTGGAATGACTTCCAAAAGTGGGCTATGAACTAAGCTCCTCTGTCTGAAATAATGGATGTGGGAAATCCATGAAGTCGTACTATTTCCTTAATGTACAACTTTGCATAGTCCTCGGCTGAGTAAGTGGTCCGGACTGGAAGGAAGTGGACTGATTTTGTCAGCCTATCCACGATAACCCATATGGAATCCTACTTTCAAAGAGTCCGAGGCAAACTTGTAATGAAGTCCATATTAATCGCTTCCCATTTCCAAGTTAGAATCTCCATCTCCTGTAGTAGCCCACCCGGTTTCTGATGTTCAACTTTAACTTGTTGGCAGTTTGGGCATTGGGCTACGAACTCTACTATATCCCTTTTCATACCATCCTACCAATACAGACATCTGAGGTCGTGATACATCTTGGTTGACCCTGGATGAATAGAATAGCGAGCGTAATGTGCCTCCCCCAGTACTTGCTGTCGTAGTCCTGCAACCTCCGGTACACAGACTCTGCCTTGGTATCATAATATCCCACCAGCCATAAGGTCAAATGGAGTTTTTTTTTTTTGGAGAATTTCATCTCTATACTTCGTTAGAACAGGGTCCTGGTATTGACATCGCTTTACTTCCTCCATGATGGAGAATTCAGCAATTCCTCGAACAGAAACCCCGTCATCACCTGAATCAACTAAGCGGACCCCAAGACTGGCAAGCTGGCAGATCTCACGGATCATTTCCTTCTGTCCCGGTCGTACCTCTGCTAAGCTACCCATTGATTTACGGGTGAGCGCATCTGCCACCACATTCGCTTTCCCAGGGTGGTATAAGATGTCGACATCATAATCTTTCAGCAATTCCAACCACCTTCTCTGCCGTAAGTTCAATTCCTTTTGTTTGAAGATATACTGGAGGCTTTTGTGATCTGTATAAATATACACATGCACACCATATAAATAGTGCCTCCATATTTTCAAGGCATGAATCACCGCTGCTAATTCCAAGTCATGAGTTGGATAATTCTTTTCATGTTTTTTGAGCTGCCGGGAGGCATAAGCTATAACTTTACCATGTTGCATCAATACACATCCAAGTCCAATACCGGAAGCATCACAATAAATAACAAGGCCATTGGGTCCTTCTGGAAGGGTTAGAACAGGAGCCGTAGTCAATTTTTCTTTTAACAACTGAAAGCTCCGTTCACAAGCATTAGTCCACTGGAACTTAGCCGCCTTTTGAGTCAGTCTTGTTAAAGGCGCCGAAATGGAAGCAAACTGTTCTACGAACCTTCTGTAATATCCTGCTAATCCCAAAAAGCTACGTACCTCCGTAGGAGTTGTAGGTCTTGGCCATGCCTTCACGGCCTCAATCTTCTGCGTATCTACGCGAATACCATCAATCCCAATAATATGCCCCAGAAAAGCCACTGAAGTTAACCAAAATTCACATTTAGAAAATTTAGCATATAATTTCTGGTGTTGGAGTATTCCCAGTACTGCCCGCAAATGATCTGCATGTTCCTTTTCTGATCGTGAATAGATCAAAATATCATCAATAAATACAATCACGAACAAATCTAGAAATGGTTTGAACACTCGGTTCATCAAGTCCATAAACACCGCTGGAGCATTTGTCAACCCAAAAGACATCACTCTGAACTCATAATGTCTGTATCAGGTTCTGAATGCGGTCTTTGGGATATCTGCTTCTCTTACCCGTACCTGATGGTAGCCTGACCGCAGGTCTATCTTCGAAAAGCATTTAGCACCCTACAACTGGTCAAACAAATCATCAATCTTGGGGAGGGGATATCTATTCTTAATTGTTACCTTGTTCAGCTGCCTATAGTCAATGCACATTCGCAGCGATCCATCTTTCTTTTTAACAAATAATACCGGCGCTCCCCATGGGGATGTACTGGGCCTAATGAAGCCTTTTTCCAGCAAGTCCTTCAGTTGCTCCTTTAGCTCTTTTAATTCCGCGGGTGCCATTCTATATGGGTGAATAGAAATAGGCTGAGTATCTGGTGGCATGTCTATCGTGAACTCTATCTCCCATTTGGGAGGAAGACTTGGAAGTTCATCTGGAAACACATCCGGATATTCATTAACCACGGGTACCGACTGAAGAGTTGGCACCTCTGCTTCCAGATCATGCACGCGGACTAAATGATAAATACACCCCTTCCTGATCATTTTTCTTGCCTTAAGGTATGAAATAAACTTAACCTTCGGCGACGCCGTGTTTCCTGTCCACTCAACAATTGATTCACCCGGAAAATGGAACCGAACTACTTTATTTCTACAGTCTACATTGGCACGACATGAAGCTAACCAATACATACCTATAATAACATCAAATTCCACCATATCCAATTTTATCAAATCAGCCAAGGTACGATGACTATATACATTAACCGGGAAATTTCTATATACTTGTTTCACCACAAGAGAGTCTCCTACTGGTGTAGCCACCTCAAATGCTTCTATTAATTCAGGCTTAATCCCAATTCTATTAGCAACAAAAGGAGATATATATGATAAAGTAGAGCCGGGATCCATCAATGCATATACGTCCCGAGCAAAGATTGATAATGTACCTGTGACTACGTTTGGCGACGCTTCCTGATCTTGTCTACTAGCCAAAGCATATATACGATTAGAAGGGCCGCCAGAACTAGAAACTCCACCATGACCTCTACCACGGCCTGCCGGTATCTGCATACCCCGCCCCATCGGGCGTGACACAGAAGAAGAAGAACCCGCAACCGACCCAGTTGGCTGAGCTATACCACCTGGAGTACTTTTAAATGGACATTCCTTCGCAATATGGCCTTGGCGGCCACAAGAAAAACAGGGACCTATACTTCGGCGACATTCTCCAAAATGAAGTCTATTACAACGGGGACACTGTGGTACTAGTGGTCTTGACTGTCGAGAACTCTGGTCCATCTGTATACCTGATGCTCTGGAGCTTTGACTAGGCCCCAAATATCTGGTGCTCTCAACTCTTCCACCTGGAAACTGTGGAGGTACACTCCGAGCTGGCTGGGAGGGATACCTATTAGATTGCTGGAATCGCCCGCTGCGAAATTCTCCTGGATAACCAGCTGACCTAGCCCTTTTAGGCTGACTTCTATCAAACCATCTGTCAGGCTGACGCCTCCTATGTCGCTCTTCTACCCCTTGGGCATATGCTTGTACCCGGGCAATGTCCACGTCTGGCTGAGAAGCTATGTCCATACAGCTATCAACCAAATAAAGGTCTAAGCCCATGATGTACCGATGCACCCTGTCTGCCATATCTGCTACAACTGTGGGGGCATACCTCGCCAATGAGTCAAACTTGAGGCTATAGTCGCGAATACTCCTGCCGTTCTGCTTTAACTGCAAAAATTTATCAACCCTAGCTCGTTTCATTTCTGGAGGCAGGAAGTGGCTAAGAAGGGCTTCTGCAAATTCATCATATTCAGTTGGAGGATCACCCTCTCCCCTCGATAACTCCCAAGACTCGTGCCAGTTAGCAGCCACATCGCACAGCCGATAGGAGGCTAATTCCACCGACTCAGTCTCCGAGGCCCTAATGATTCGCAATGTACGCTGCATCTGTCTAATGAACTCTTGTGGGTCCTTTGCAGATCTCGATCCATGAAATTCTGGGGGATTGCAGGCTAGGAAGTCACGAACCCTCAAGCTATCTTGTCTATTTGCATCATCTGGGCCATGCCTCCGAGCCTGTCCTGCCATCAGTCCAGTCAGCAACTGTACTGCATCTCTCATAGCTCTGTCTTCCGCCCCATGCTGTGGGACTGGAGGCTCCTGTACTGGAGGTTCGGGATCTGCAGCTGCTGCTGCCCTAAACTCCTCTGGGGGTGGCGGCGTAGTAGAACTAGCCAACTGAAGTACAATCCTCGGCATAGACTGGGCACGGGCCTTGGTAATTCTTGGGGTCTGACTAGTTTCCCCAGCTGCTGACTTGCCCTTCTGGGCAGTGGTTTCTTTCCGTGGAGGCATCACTACAAACATAAAGGTAGGTTAGTGAAGGATCATCCTAAAACATAACTCTATCGCACGATCTATGATAAGAAAGAAAGTAACATCCTAAATATCCTATAGCCTCCTGTTTATAGATGTGGTGCACAACACACCGATAAACAAGCCTCTACTAGACACGGTCTATGGACACTCCAAGGAAGAACTGCTCTGATACCACTTCTGTCACGACCCAACCCCGTAGGCCATGATGGGCGCTTGAACCGGACACACACACGTACCCCTGCCACTTATACATAACTTGTCTCCTGTTTATACCCAAAATGCATCAATATGTATAAAAACATACAAGCCGACAAGGCTGTAGTACTATATATAGGGTCGTTCCATAACACACATATACGCAAGCCGACAAGGCTGCCACAATACAGGGAATGCCCTAAATCACAAGTCATATCAATACAGCTGTACATACATATATATAACTCAGATCCCACTCATATATAACTTATATACAACCTATATACGGCTCATACACCACTCATATACATGCACAACCCACATACGTATCCACAGACCTCTAAGAGTAAGAAAACAGTAACATAAGGCGGGACAGGGCCCCCACCGTACCCATAACCAAATGAATATATACACCATGTTTAGTACCAAAATCAGGCTCCAGCATAATGGAGCACTTCTTGACTGCTAAGTGGGACTCCTATGCTGGCGGATCCCCAAACTGTGTACCTGTACCTGCGGGCATGAACGCATCCCCCTAGAGAAGGGGGTCAGTACGACATATGTACTGAGTATGTAAAACAAAATATGGCACAACTGAACACATATCTGAAACAGTGAAGCAGGGGATAACATATCATATGAAAACTTATACCTGTACCCTGTGAAGTATCAAAGTATGCATGTTCAAATTATATCGTATAGCCGGCCTTATCGGGGGTCCGGTGGATACCTCTTTAATATCATCACAGCCCAATGCCATCACCACCTTATTACCATACATCATCATATATATATACACGTATCTCGGCCCTCTAGTGAGGGACTCGAGGAATAATGCAGTGAGTTACGCACGAGAACATATCCTGGCCCGAGTAGATTAATGAGCAACTATATGCAATTTAAATCATTATCGAAGACTCAACCGTAGAAGAAAATTAAGTTATTGTCTGAGAATCAGGATTGTAATGTAATCACCTTACATGCCCTTTAAATGCTATTAGGGGCTATACTAGTTAGTGTTTCGGGGTCCTTAGACACGTACTAAGATAATGCTAACTGCTTAAGGACTCCAGAATACATGTTCTTATATAGTCCTTACAACTAGGAGCCCGTATATTCATTAAATCCTTAGTATAGGTAAGGCTCAAGGAAAGTAGCTTAACTGTTATAAAAGTTCATTACCCAGAAGTGAATAAAAGACACTTAGAAATGGAATTACTTCAGAGATCACATCATTGTTTACTTACCTCTACGACATGCCAAAAGAAGAGAAAGAATAGGCTTTACCTACCTCTTATGGGTTTCCCGTAATCGTATCCACGTCGTTGTCCTCGAAACCTATTTAACATGGAAGTAAGGTAAGTATTAACAACCTTAGACTTTTCAGCAACTTAGATTACCTACGAGTATTCATCGAGCTCGTCCCCTCGCTCGCACCCTCGACTAGTTCCTTAACCAGTTAAGAAGTTAACGAAAATCGGACAGCACCTCCCCTATAACGTGCCCTATCCGAATACACAACCATGTCCTTAGAACCTGCATCTAACCAACAATACAACCAGCAGCCCAAAAATATACATATTACGACAACATTACACAATATAAACCCTCAACAATTCACTCAAAACTAAGATACCAAAACTAGAGTTTTTAATCTTTCTTTCGTGAATTCTTTAATTGCAAAGTGGAGGGTCGTGTGTCTGAAACCAGCATCCACCCATGCCCTTAGAAACACACATTCCAGCACCCTAACAACTCATCACACGACCAGCATTCACATACCACAAGCACGAGGCATTATTCGATTACAATTAACTATAGCAATTCCAATTTTGCTTATTTCGAACGTCGAACTTTTGAAGCCTTTTCCCCAACTCCCAGCAGATACTAACGTGTATAATACAATATAATTTAACATCATAAACTTCAAATTAGAGGGGAAGAACTTACCTTTCCCGAAATTGGTTAAAACTAGCCGAAATTGTGCCTCGGAACTTCTTCAATGTGCTGAAATTGAGCGGGCTGCTTGTGGTACTTCCTTGCTGCCCCGAATTGAATTTTTAGGTTATAAAACACTAATATACAACTTAGGGACACGTCAAATAATTAATTCACGGAATGAAACCCGGAAGCTTACCCAACAAGGGTCAAATCCGTAACCTTCTCCCTTGCCCCTTTTCACATTTTCTCTTGTTTTTTCCTTCCAAATTTCAGTTGCAACGCTGGAGTTTCAGTTCCATCAACGTCTTAAAACACATATATACGTATCCACATACTTAATATACACCGTATATAATTAATTTACGGAAGAAAGTTGAAAAACTCACCTTTAATCTTCAAGAACCAAGGCTGCCTCTCTTTTCTCTCTTCTCACGTAATTTTCTAAGTGCAGCTGCTGTTTTTGGGATAAGTTAATAGCTTAAACATTACATATTCATATATATATCATTGGGCCACCTCAACCATGCGGCCAATGGGGTGCTGCCACGTGGCAGCGGGGTCCACCTCCCCAAGCAGGTGGGTCACCTACTTGACCCCAAGTAGGTGGGTCACCTGCTTGCTTAGGGCTGCCACGTGTCACTCTCCTATTGGCTTCCCCACGAAATTTTTTTCTCTTCCTCGTGGGTTCGTAATCTCGTCTTAGTTTAAGAGCCTATGTCATTTATGCTATGGAAGCTTGGTGTGTACTAAAATAGCTTTAGGTAAGTAAAACTTCTAAGTTAGAGGCGTACGTAAGCAAATCAAGTCCTACGACTCATCGCTTGGCTTCCAACTTCCTCCGACTTCTCTTGACCTTATCTCCAATCTTCCCTACTATGGGGTGTCACATTCTTCCTTCTTAGAATTATTTAATAGTGTTGTAACTTAGGTGGCTCACATGATAGCTTCTAAGTAGCTTTAGGAACTTTTCGAGTTCAAGAATGTGGGGTGTAACAATAGCTGCGCTTTAAATCTCATTAGGGGCTACATTAATTAGAATCTCGAGGTCCCTAAACGTATACTAAAGTATTACTATTTACTTAAGAAATCCAGAGTATTTTCCTTCGTATAGTCCTATGACTAGGAGTCCGTATATTCATTAAGTCCTCAGTATATAAATGATTCAAGGCAAGTAACTTAACTATCATAAAAGCTCAACATTCAGTACTGAATAAAAGACATTCAGGGATGGAATCACTTCAGAGATTATATCACTATTTACTTACCTCTACGACATGCCAAAAAAAGAGAAGGGAGAGGCTTCACATACCTCTTATGGACTCCCCTTAATCGTGTTCACGTCGTTGTCCTCGAAACATATTTAACATGGAATTAATGCAAGTATTAACAACCTTAGACTTTCCAGCAACTTAGACTACCCATGAGTATTCATAGCATTCATCCCTTCGCTCGCCTTCTGGACTAGTTCCTTAACTAGTTAAGGCATTAACGGAAATCGGACAGCACATCCCCTATAATGTGCCCTATACGAATTCTCAATCATGTACTTAAGTCCTACATCCAACCAACAACATAACCATAAGCTTATCTATATGTATATTATAGCAACATTACACAATATAAACCCCAAACAACTCATTCGAAACTATGATACCAAAACTAGGGTTTTTGTCCTTCCTTTCGTAAATTCTTTAATTGTGCAAAGCGGAGGGTCGTGTAGCTAAAACCAGAAGCTACCACTCCCTTATTCACTCATATTCCATCATCACAATACATCACCATACGACCAGCAGTCACACACCACAAGCACAATGCATTATTTGATTACAATTCAACTATAGTGATTCCAATTTCGTTTATTTCGAATGTCAAACTTTTCACGAATTTTTCCCAACATACATCATCCTAAAATGTGTGTAATACAACCTATAATAACATCATAAACTTTAAATTAGAGGGGAAGACCTTACCTTTCCCGGAATTGGCTAGAACTCGCCGAAATTGTGCCTCGGAACTTTTATTAGCGCGATGTAACGCCGTGGCAGCTTGCTGACTGATTTTTGCTGCAACAAACTCTAATTTTATACTACTAATACTTCCATATCATCTTGGTATACTCTAGGTAATTAATTTATGGAACGAAATCGGGACTTACCTTATTTTTTTCTCCTAAGCCGTCACGTTTTTCTCTCCACTTTAGGGTTTGTATTTTCTTGTTTTGTCTGAATTTTTGAGGAAACATCTGTAGTGTATGCTGTATATACACATATATATGTGGTACTAGGGATTGACACATGTTAGCCCCTAGAGGTGACACGTGTCAAGCCCCTATTGGGCCACCGCATCCATGCATTGAAGGAGAGGCTGCCACGTGGCAGTGGGGCCCACCTCCCCTAAGCTGGTGGGTCACCTACTTGACCCCAAGAAGTTGGGTCACCTATTTGCTTGAGGTGTTGCCACGTGTCACCTCCTCATTGGCTGCCACGCGTCTTTTTTATCTCTTCCTCATGGTTTCATAATCTCGTCTTATTTTGAAAGCCTATGTCATCCGTGCTATGCAAGCTTGGTATGCACTTAAATAGCTTAGGTATGTAAAACTTCTAAGTTAAGGGTGTACGTTGGTAAATCAAATCCTACGACTCATCACTTGGCCTCCAACTCCTTCCGACTTCTCTTGACCCTATTTCTAACCTTCCCTACTATGGGGTGCCACATTCTCCCTTTTTAGAGTTGTTCAATAGGGTTGTAACTTAGGTGGCTCACATGATAGCTTCTAAGTAACTTAAGGAACCTTCCAAGTTCGAGAATGTGAGGTGTAACATCCTCTCCCCTTTAGAACATTCGTCCCCGAATGTAAAATGCAACTTCCCTTAAGACTTTATATAGATTATAGAGAGGTTCCTTTCTTTTATGATATCACATACATTCCATCCATATAACTAACATACAAGTTCTCAAGAATCAGGGTTACCTATAGATATCGGAAATAGGTACGGATACCTGTGTCTCATGTCCTCTTCGGCTTCCCAGGTCATTTCCTCCCGATTTCTATTATGCCACAACACCTTAACCGAAGCCACGTTCTTAGTTCGCAAACTTTTAATTTATCGATCCAAGATGGTGATCGGTTGTTCTTTATAGGCCAATTCTTCCGTGACCTGGATGTCATTGATAGGATATACTCGAGATGGGTCACCAACACACTTGTGAACCATTGATATATGAAAGACTGGATGTACTACTTCTAGATCTGCTTGCAAGTCTAGTGCGTAGGCAACCCTGCCTATTCGGTGATGAATCAAGTAAGTTCCAATGAATCTCTGACTCAACTTCCCTTTCTTGCTGAACCTCATTACTCCTTTCATGGGAGATACTTTCAAAAATACCTATTCACCCACTTGAAACTCCAATGGTCGACGTTGACTGTCTGCGTATGACTTCTGTCGACTTTGGTCAGTTAATAATCTTTCCCGAATAAGCTTTACCTTTTCTACCACCTATTGGACTATGTTTGGACCCATTAGTTGCGTTTCACCAACATCGAACCAACCGATAGGTGACCTGCACTTTCTGCTATATAAAGCTTCATACAGCGCCATCTGGATGCTGGAGTGATAACTATTATTGTAGGCAAACTCAATAAGTGGTATATGATCATCCCAGCTGCCTTTAAATTCAATTATGCAGGCTCGTAACATGTCCTCTAGTGTCTGAATAGTGTGTTTGGCCTGCCCTTCAGTTTGGGGATGAAACGCTATGCTAAAGCTTACTTGTGTTCCTAAGCCTTCCTGGAATGACCGCCAAAAGTGGGCTGTGAACTGGGCTCCCCTGTCCGAAATAATAGATGTGGGAACTCCATGAAGTCGTACTATTTCCTTGACGTACAACTTTGCATAATCCTCAGCTGAATATGTGGTCCTGACTAGGAGGAAGTGGGCTGATTTTGTTAGCCTATCCACAATAACCCATATAGAATCCTACTTCCGGGGAGTATGAGGTAAGCCAGTAATGAAATCCATGTTAATAGCTTCGCATTTCCATGTTGGAATCTCCATCTTTTGTAGTAGCCCACCCGGTTTTTGATGTTCAACTTTAACTTGCTGGCAATTCATGCATTGGGCTACGAACTCTGCTATATCCCTTTTCATACCATCCTACCAATTTAAACATTTGAGGTTGTGATACATCTTGGTTGATCCCGGATGAATAGAATAACGGGCATGATGTGCCTCTCCTAGTACTTGCTGCTGCAAACCTGCAACTTTTGGTACACAAACTCTGCCTTGATATCGTAATATCTCACTTGCCATGATTTCAAATGTAGTCTTTTCCTTTTGGAGAGTTTCATCCCTATACTGTGTTAGAATAGGGTCCTTGTATTGACATCGTTTTACTTCCTTCATGATCGAGGATTCAGTAATTCCTCGAACAGAAACCCCATTATCGCCTGAATCAGATAAGCGGACTCCAAGGCTAGTAAGTTGGCAGATCTCATGGATCATCTCCTTCCACTCCGGTTGTACCTCTGCCAAGATACCTATTGATTTATGGCTGAGCGCATCCGCCACCACATTTGCCTTCCTGGGGTGGTATAAAATGTCGACATCATAATCCTTCAATAACTCCAGCCACCTTCTCTGTCGTAGGTTTACCTCTTTCTTCTTAAATATATACTTGAGGCTTTTGTGGTCCGTATAGATATCAACATGTACACCATACAGGTAGTGTCTCCATATTTTTAAGGCATGGATTACCGCTACTAATTCCAGATCATGGGTTGGGTAATTCTTTTCGTGCTTCCTAAGTTGTCGGGAGACATAGGCTATAACTTTACCCTTTTGCATTAGAACACATCCCAACCCAACACTAGAGGCGTCACAATAAATAACGTAGTTATTTGGTCCATCAGAGAGAGTTAGAATAGGAGCTATAGTCAATGTTTCTTTTAACAGCTAGAAGCTTTGTTCACAGGCATTAGTCCATTGGAATTTAGCCGCTTTTTGAGTCAGTCTTGTTAAAGGCGCTGAAATGGAAGAAAACCTTTCTACGAATCTTCTATAGTACCCTGCTAACCCCAAGAAGCTATGTACCTCCGTAGGGGTTATGGGTCTGGGCCAAGCGTTTACGACCTCAATTTTTTGCATATCTATGTGAATACCACCAGTCCCGATAATATGTCCCAAAAAAGCCACTGAAGTTAACCAAAATTCGTATTTAGAGAACTTAGCGTACAATTTCTTGTGTTGAAGTACCCCTAGTACCACCCGCAAATGATCTGCGTGTTCCTCCTCTGATCGTGAATAGACCAAAATATCATCAATAAATACGATTACAAACAAATCTAGAAATGGTTTGAAAACTCAGTTCATTAGGTCCATAAATACCGCTGGATCGTTTGTCAGCCTAAAAGACATCACTTTAAACTCATAATGACCATACCGGGTCCTGAATGCGGTCTTTGGTATATCTGCCTCTCTTACCCGCACCTGATGATAGCCTGACCGAAGGTCTATCTTCGAAAAACATTGGGCACCCTGCAACTGGTCAAACAAATCATCAATCCTGGGGAGGGGATATCAGTTCTTAATTGTTACCTTATTCAGCTGCATGTAGTCAATACACATTCGCAGCGATCCGTCTTTCTTTTTCATAAACAGCACTGGTGCTCCCCATGGTGATGTGCTGGGCCTAATAAATCCTTTCTCCAGTAGGTCCCTCAACTGCTCTTTTAGCTCCTTTAACTCCGTGGGTGCCATTCTATATGGGGTGATAGAGATAGGCTGAGTATCTGGTGGCACGTCCATAGTGAACTCTATCTCCCATTTTGGAGGGAGGCCTAGCAGTTCATCTAGAAATACATATGGATATTCATTAACCACGGGCACCAACTGAAGAGTTGGCACCTCTGCTTCCAGATCGTGTACGCGGACCAAATGGTAAATGTACCCCTTGCTGATCATTTTCCTTGCCTTAAGGTATGAAATAAACCTACCATTTAGTGATGGTGTGTTTCATAACCACTCGATAATTGGTCCGTCTGGGAACTGAAACCAAACCATTTTATGTTTACAGTCTACGTTGGCATGACAAGAAGCTAGCCAATCCATACCCATAATGATGTCAAACTCCACCATATCTAACTCTATCAAATCAACCAAGGTACGATGACCATACATATTTATCGGGTAATGTCTATATGCCTTCTTTACCACAATAGAGTCCCCTACTGGTGTAGCAACCTCAAACAATTCTATTAACTCAGGCTTAATTCCAATTCTACTAGCAACAAAAAGAGATATATATGATAAAGTAGAGACTGGATCCATCAACGCATATACGTCCTGAGAATAGATTGATAAAGTACATGTGACCATATTCGGCAATGCTTCCTGGTCCTGCCTACTGGCCAATGCATATATACGGTTAGAAGGACTGCCAGAATTGGAAGCTCCACCATGGCCTCTACCACGGCCTACTGATATTTGCATTCCCCGCCCTACCGGGCGCATAGCCACAGAAGAAGAAGAACTCGCAACTGACCCTGTTGGCTTAGCCATACCACCTGGAGTACTTTTAAGTGGGCATTCCCTCGCAATATGGCCTGGAAGGCCACAAGAAAAACACACACCAGTAGTCCAACGACATTCCCCAAAATAAGGCTTATTACAACGGGGACACTAGGGTATCGATGGTCTTGACTGTCGAGAACTATGGTTCACCTGTATACCTGAAGCTCTAGAGCCTTGTCCAGCCCCTGAATATCTAGCACTTTCAACTCGTCCACCTGGAAACTGTGAAGGTACACTTCGAACTGGCTGGAGGGATACCTACCAAACTGTGGGGACCGCCCGCTGTGAAATTCTCCTGGATAACCAACTGACTTAGCCCTCTTAGGAAGACTTCTATCAAACCCTCTATCAGGCTGACGCCTTCTATGTCGCTCTTATACCCCTTGGGTGTACGCTTGTACCTAGGCAATATCCATGTCTGGATGAGAAGCCACGGCCATACAACTATCAACCAAATAAATATCCAAGCCCATGACATATCGATGCACCCTACTGCCATATTAGCTACAACTATAGGGGAATGTCCGCTCAATGAGTCAAACTCGAGGCTATAGTCTCGAACACTCCTGTCGTTCTGCTTCAACTGGAAGAATTTATCTACCCTGGATCGTCTCATTTCTAGAGGCAGGAAGTGGCTAAGAAAAGCCTCCGCAAATTCATCCCATTCAGCTGGAGGAGCACCCTCACCCCTCGATAACTCCCAAGACTCGTGCCAGTTAGCGGCTACGTCACGTAGCCGATAGGAGGTCAATTCAACTGACTCAGTCTCTGAAGCCCTAATAATTTGCAGTGTATGCTGCATTTGTCGAATGAATTCCTGTGGATCCTCTATAGTTCTCGATCCTTAAAATTCTAAAGGGTTACAAGCTAGGAAATCATGGACCCTCAGGCTGTCTTGTCTACTAGCATCATCTGGGCCATGCCTCCGAGCCTGTCCTTCCATTAATCTAGTTAGCAACTGCACTGTATCGCTCATAGTCCTATCCTCTACCCCATGCTATGGGATGGGAGGCTCCTATACTGGAGGTTTAGGATCGGCAACGGCTGCTACCGTAAACTCCACTAGAGGTTGCGGCGTAGTAGAGCTCGCCGACGGAAGTATGATCCTTGGCATATACTGGGCACGGGCCCTAGTAACTCTCAGGGTATGACTAGTTTCCCCTGCTGTCGACTTGCCCTTCTGGGCAGTGTTCGCTTTCCTTGGAGGCATTACTGTAAACATATAACTCGGTTAGTGAAGGGTCATCCTGAAAGTATAGCTCTATCACATGATCTAAGATAAGAAAAAGATAATATCCTAAATGACCGGTAGCCTCCTGTTTATATATGTGGGGCACAATACACCGATAAACAAGCCTCTACTAGACACGGTCTGTGGACACTCCAAGAAAGAACTGCTCTAATACCACTTCTGTCATGACCCAACCCTGTAGGCCGTGATGGGTGCCTGAACTGGACACACCTGTATACCCGGCCAACTATACCTAGTTTGTCTCCTGATCACACTCAGAATACACCAACTGGTAAGAAAACATAAAAGCCGACAAGGCTATTATAACCTGTGGGGTCGTTTTGTGATACACATATACGCGAGCCGACAAGGCCGCCACGACACAGAAAATGCCCAAAATCATAAGTAATATCCGCACAACTATACATTCATGCATATGCGACTCATATACCACTCATATACAGTTCATATATAGTGCACATACAGCTTATATACACTTATATACACACACAACTTACATACATACAACTCACATCCGTATCCACAGACCTCTAAGAGTAAGAAAATAGTAACATGAGGCGGGAAAGGGCCCCTACCGTACCTGTGAAAAAAACTAATATGTACATCAGAGTTTAGTACCCAAAATCAGGCTCCAGCATAATGGAGCACTCTTGGACTACTGAGTGGGACTCCTACGCTAGCAGATCCCCAACCTGTGCACCTATACCTGCGGGCATGAAAAGCAGTCCCCCCCAAAGAAAGAGGGTAAGTATGACATATGTATTGAGTATGTAAAGTGTAACATAATATAACTGGAGGTATATCCGAAATAGAGGAGCAGGGGAACAAATTATAAAATCAAAAACATGTACCTATACTCGGTGAATCACAGAAGTATGCATGCTCAAATTATATCATATAGCTGGCCCCTTGCGGGGTCCGGTGAATCACATCTGTAAAAGCATCATGGCCCTAGTGCCATCACCACCTTATTCCAACCTATAACCATATATATACATACGTACCCGGCCCTCTAGTGAGGGGCTCGGTAAGTGATGCAGTGAATTGTGCACGATAACATACCCGGCTCGATACTCAGTAAAAGAAGGGTTACAGTATACACGAGTAGAGTCGTGAGTAACTATATGCAATTTAAATTGACACCAGACACTCAACTATGTAAGAGGACTAAACTATCGTCTGAGGGTTCAAGTAATAGTATAGTCATTATAGCTGACCTCTAAATGCCATTAGGGGCTACATTAATTAGAATCTCGAGGTCCCTAAATGTATACTAAAGTATTACTATTTACTTAAGAACTCCAGAGTATTTGCCTTCGTATAGTCCTATGACTAGGAGTCCGTATATTCATTAAGTCCTCAGTATATAAACGATTCAAGGAAAGTAACTTAACTATCATAAAAGCTCAACATGCAGAACTGAATAAAAGACATTCAGGGATGGAATCACTTTAGAGATTATATCACTATTTACTTACCTCTACGACATGCCAAAAAAAAGAGAAGGGATAGGCTTCACATACCTCTTATGGACTCCCCTTAATCGTGTTCACGCCGTTGTCCTCGAAACATATTTAACATGGAAGTAATGCAAGTATTAACAACCTTAGACTTTCCAGCAACTTAGACTACCCACGAGTATTCATAGCATTCATCCCTTCGCTCGCCTTCTGGACTAGTTCCTTAACTAGTTAAGGCATTAACGGAAATCGGACAGCACCTCCCCTATAATGTGCCCTATACGAATTCTCAATCATTTCCTTAAGTCCTACAGCCAACAAACAACATAACCATAAGCTTATATATATGTATATTATAGCAACATTACACAATATAAACCCCAAACAACTCATTCGAAACTATGATACCAAAACTAGGGTTTTTATCCTTCCTTTCATAAATTCTTTAATTGTGCAAAGCGGGGGGTCGTGTAGATGAAACCAAAAGCTCCCACTCCCTTATTCAATCAAATTCCATCATCACAATACATCACCACATGACCAGCAGTCACACACCACAAGCACAATGCATTATTTGATTACAATTCAACTATAGTGATTCCAATTTCGTTTATTTCGAATGTCAAACTTTTCACGACTTTTTCCCAACTTCCAGCATCCCAAAATGTGTGTAATACACCCTATAATAACATCATAAACTTTAAATTAGAGGGGAAGACATTACCTTTCCCGGAATTGGCTAGAACTCGCCGAAATTGTGCCTCGGAACTTTTATTAGCGAGATGTAACGCCGTGGCAGCTTGCTGACCGATTTTTGCTGCAAAAAACTCTAATTTTATACTACTAATACTTCCATATCATCTTGGTATACTCTAGGTAATTAATTTATGGAACGAAATCGGGACTTACCTTATTTGTTTCTCCTAAGCCGTCACGTTTTTCTCTCCACTTTAGGGTTTGTATTTTCTTGTTTTGTCTGAATTTTTGAGGAAAACTCTGTAGTGTATGCTGTATATATACATATATATGTGGTCCTAGGGAGTGACACATGTCAGCCCCTAGAGGTGACACGTGTCCAGCCCCTATTGGGCCGCCGCATCCATGCATTGAAGGATAGGCTGCCACGTGGCAGTGGGGCCCACCTCCCCTAAGCTGGTGGGTCACCTACGACTCATCTAAGTTAAGGGCGTACATTGGTAAATCGAGTCCTACGACTCCTCACTTGGCCTCCAACTCCTTCCGACTTCTCTTGACCCTATTTCCAACCTTCCCTACTATGGGGTGCCACATTCTCCCTTTTTAGAGTTGCTCAATAGGATCGTAACTTAAGTGTATCACATGATAGCTTCTAAGTAACTTAAGGAACCTTCTGAGTTTTAGAATGTGAGGTTTAACATCCTCCCCTCTTTAGAACATTCATCCCCGAATGTTAAATGCAACTTCCCTTAAGACTTTATATAGATTATAGAGAGGTTCCTTTCTTTTATGATATCACATATATTTCAATCCATATAACTAACATACAAGTTCTCAAGAATCAGGGTTAACTGTAGATATCGGAAACAGGTAAGGATACTTGTGTCTCATGTCCTCTTCGGCTTCCCAGGTTATTTTCTCCCAATTTCTATTCTGCCAAAGCACCTTAACCGAAGCCACGTTCTTAGTTCGCAATCTTCTAATCTATCGATCCAAGATGGTGATCAGTTGTTCTTTATAGGCCAATTCTTCCGTGACCTGGATGTCATTGATAGGATGTACTCGGGATGGGTCACCAACACACTTGCGAACCATTGATATATGAAAGACTGGATGTAATGCTTCTAGATCTGCTCGCAAGTATAGTGCGTAGGCAACCTTGCCTATTCGGCGATGAATCAAGTAAGGGCCAATGTATCTCGGACTCATCTTCCCTTTCTTGCCGAACCTCATTACTCCTTCATGGGAGATACTTTCAAAAATACCCATTCACCTACTTGAAACTCTAATGGTCGACGTCGACTGTCTGCATATGACTTCTGTCGACTTTGGGCAGTTAATAATCTTTCCTAAATAAGCTTTATCTTTTCCACCACCTGTTGGACTATGTCTAGACCCATTAGTTGCGTTTCGCCAACATCGAACCAACTGATAGGTGACCCTGCACTTTCTACCGTATAAAGGTTCATACGGCGCCATTTGGATACTGGAGTGATAACTGTTATTGTAGGCAAACTCAATAGGTGGTATATGATCATCCCAGCTGCCTTTAAAATCAATTATGCAGGCTCGTAACATGTCCTCTAGTGTCTGAATAGTTCATTTGGCCTGCCCATCAGTTTGGGGATGAAATGTTGTGCTAAGGCTTACTTGTGTTCCCAAGTCTTCCTGGAATGACCACCAAAAGTGGGCTGTGAACTGGGCTCCCCTGTCCGAAATAATAGATGTGGGAACTCCATGAAGTCGTACTATTTCCTTGACGTACAACTTTGCATAATCCTCGGCTAAATATGTGATCCTGACTGGGAGGAAGTGGGCTAATTTTGTCAGCCTATCCACAATAACCGATATAGAATCCTGCTTCCGGGGAGTACGAGGTAAGCCAGTAATGAAATCCTTGTTAATTGCTTCCCATTTCCAGGTTGGAATCTCCATCTCCTGTAGTCGCCCATTCGGTTTTTGATGTTCAACTTTAACTTGCTGGCAATTTGGGCATTGGGATACAAACTCTGATATATCCCTTTTCATACCTTCCTACCAATTTAAATATTTGAGGTTGTGATACATCTTGGTTGATCCTGGATGAATAGAATAACAGGCATGATGTGCCTCTCCTAGTACTTGCTGCTGCAAACCTGCAACCTTTGGTACACAAACTCTTCCTTGATATCGTAATATCTCACCAGCCGTGATTTCAAATGTAGTCTTTTCCTTTTGGAGAGTTTCATCCCTATACTGTGTTAGAATAGGTTCCTGGTATTGACATCGTTTTACTTCCTCCATGATTGAGGATTCAGCAATTCCTCGAATAGAAACCCCGTTATTGCCCGAATCAGCTAAGCGGACTCCAAGGCTAGCAAGCTGGCAGATCTCATGGATCATCTCCTTCCGTTCCGATTGTACCTCTACCAAGCTACCTATTGATTTATGGATGAGCGCATCCGCCACCACATTTGCCTTCCCAGGGTGGTATAAAATGTCGAAATCATAATCCTTCAATAATTCCAGCCACCTTCTCTGCCGTAGGTTTAGCTCTTTCGGCTTAAAAATATACTGGAGGCTTTTGTGGTCCGTATAGATATCAACATGTACACCATACATGTAGTGTCTCCATATTTTTAAGGCATGGATCACCGCTGCTAATTCCAAATCATGGGTTGGGTAATTCTTTTCGTGCTTTCTAAGCTATCGGGAGGCATAGGCTATAACTCTACCTTTAGGTGGCTCACATGATAGCTTCTAAGTAACTTAAGGAACCTTCCGAGTTCAAGAATATGGGGTGTAACAAATATGGAAATAACACAGTATACTAAATAGGTTAGAAAGGACTCCTATGCATTTGGAAAGTTAGAAATAAACAGACAACGACATGGATATACCCTAAAGGAGGGAAGTGGACAAGAAAAATACAAGCATAAGAGAAAATCAACTGACGCTATCATGTGTACATGGGAACTCTTAAACTTCAAATGAGACCCCACAAGGGATAGATGCGATCATACCAGCACTAACGCACCAGATCCCATTAGAACTCCGAAGTTAAGTGTGCTTGGCCGAGAGTAGTACTAGGATGGGTGACCCCCTGAGAAATGGAAGAGGAAATGAAACACAAGTATCCGTACCTATTCCTTACGTCTACAAGTAATCTTAACTTTGGAACTTTGGTATTGATTTCTCAATAAAAGTATATGTTATGGCAACGGGATAGAGGAACTCTCCATATAGTTGGTATAAGATCCAGAGGAAGGTTTTGGTTCACATTCGAGGACGAATGTTCTAAAGGGGGGAAGGATGTTACACCCCGTACTTTGGTACCTTGGAACTCTCCTTAAGCTTCTTAAGGTTCTGGAAAGACTCTTAAGTTTCTTAGAAGTCGTCATGTGAGTCGGATAGTCTATAATGCTATCAAACAACTCTAAGTAGGGGATAATGAGATACCCTAATAATAGGAAAGATTGGAAATAGGGTTATAAAAATTCGAAAGGAGTTGGAGGCCGAGAAATGAGTCATAGGAATCGATTGACTCATGTAAGCTACCAACTGGGAGGTCTCACATACTTAAGCTACTCGAGTTCATGTTGAGATTAAGTAGCAAGGAATACATAGGCTATTAAAGTGTGACGAGATTACAAACCCACGGAAGAGATAAGGAAATGACGCACCTACTTGAAACAAGTAGGTGACTCACCTACTTGACACATGGAAGCACGTGATAGGTACATGTGGAAGCACATGAAAGTGACACATGGCAGTAGGTGACACACCTTGGGGTGGATCCCACGCTACCACGTGGAAGCATATGATTGGCTACATGGCGTGAGGTGGCGCCCTAGGGGGCTGCCATATGTCACCCCTAGGGGATTCCACATGTCACCTCCTAAGGGACTATATATATATGAATATTTATGACTATCCTTTCATTTTTCAGTAACATACACTTAGAAATTAAAAGATAAGTTGAGAGAAAAACCTAGAAGAAGAGAGAAGAGAGCTACGGGTTCCCTCCAAAGCAAGGTGAGGTTTTGATTTCACTCCGTGAATAAATAATTTAAGGTATCCTGCGGTGATATGATGGTGTTTAACAACATAAAATTTATCGTCAGGGAAAAGAGGAGGTTTTTGTTCTTGTTAACAGACCCATTTTTTAATTGTACTTCTGTTAGTAATACGAGTATAACTCCTTGTTTAAGGCTTCGTTTCAAGTGATTCAAGATGTTTTGGAAAGATATTTCATAGGGATATAACTTTAATTTAGCCTCTAAAACCCACCTATGCTTTTGTATGCTCGAAAAAGGGTGATGAAGTATGGGGGAGGTGCTGCCCAGATTTTGTTTTGGAAATCCTACACGGACTGTTGTTGGTATTTTGGGCATATCGTTTTGTAAAAAATTGATGTAAGAGTGATTTGAAATTGTATACGACCCTAAGACACATTTATATAACTTTTATGGATGCCACAAATCCTGTTTCCCTCAATTACCCCTTTGAAACTAAGAGACAATACAAGACAGTAGGTTGTCCAGAATTTACGTTTTGATAGTTTTGGCGAGTTTTGGCCAATTTCGGGTAAGGTAAGATCTTTACGTTCAATTTGGAGGTTATGGTGTTGGTATGAAGTGTAATATATTTTGTGTAAGTGGTTTGAAATGTGAAAATATCATAGAAATGCTTGACGTTGGAAATAATCAAAAATGGAAGTCGTTATTGTTAAATTGTAGTCGAAATGAGGCGTTGTGCATGTGGGGTGCTGCTGCAGGTGTTTGGTGGTGTGTTGCAGGGCGTAGAAGTATTCTAAAAGAGGTTTGGGAGATGCTGGTTGTGGTCACATGACCATCCTCTTCATACGGTTAAAGGTTTTACAAAATAGAGACTAGAAACCCTATTTTGGATATCGTAACTTTGAGCGAGTCGTTTGGAGTTTGTATTGGGTAATGTTGATGTGAATTGTTTGTATATATGTTGCAGGGTGTTGTGGTTGGTTGGATTTAGTAATTATGGACGTAATTGGAAATTCGTACAGGGCATGTTATAGAGGAGATGCTGCCTGAATTCCATTAACTTCTTAACTAACTAATAGACTAGTCGAGACTAGTCGAGGAAGGCTAATAAGGAATTTGTTCCTATGGATAGTTGGTGATAGAATTAAAAGCTGGAAAGTCAAAGATTATTGATACTAGTATTTCCTTCGTGTTAAATAGGTTCAGAGGACGACGATACAAGCCGGGTTTAAAGCAATCGATAAGAGGTATGTGAAGCTTTCTCTTGGCATATTTTTGGCATAAGTATGTAAAGCTATTCTTATTTCTTTTTGGAATGTCTTAGATATAAGTTACGAATGGTTTGCATATGAGACATGGGGATAATTCCATTCTTAAAGCTCCGAGTAGAGTTCATAATTCTTATTCATTTCGTAGTGGTAGAATTCCTATAATAGTTGAGCTATTGCCTTGTTAAGGCTGTTATATCATAAAATGTAATGCAGGTAAAGCGTCTCTTTCACTTCTTTCGGCATGTCGTAGTTTTAGGTGTGATGTGTATATGAAATGTGGGGACACACCTACTCATAAAGCTTTGAATACGAAGTATGACTCCTACCTACCAAGTGAGGTGAGAGCTCCTACACTAATTAAGTTAGTGCCTCCCACTATCTCCTCAATGATGAAACATAGAGGGTATGTAAAGCTATATCCTTCCTCTTGGAATATCCTTGATAAAAGTGCAATGTGTATATATGTGTGTACAAGTTGGGCATGATCCAATGCACAAATCCCCGAGCATACTTCCTGAATCCTATCCACTTCTGGATATTAAAACTCCCACAATAGTTGAGTTATTGTCTCTTGAACTCTTATAGGGTGGGAAGTGATAAATATGTCAAGCCTATCCCTTCCTTCTTTCCACCTGGCTCAAGGATAGATTATATATGACACGAGCTCTAGAGTAATTCTATTCTTTAGCTCTGAATGTGATTCATGTCTCTTCCTCACTTCCGGGTATCAAACTCTTAAAGTAGTTCAGGTACCTTCCCTGAACCATCTATATGTTGATTAGTAGTGGGATGTAAAGCTCCCTTCTTAAATACTCTGGGATGACAAATGTCCCTGATTTCCTTAAGACGGTTGGTATTAACCTAAAATACGTCTACAACTCTTGAGACTTCACTTAATGTAGCCCTAGGGGCACTCAAAGGGCTGGGTATGGTATATGATAATGACACCGAGTCCCATAAAGGGCCAGGTATGGTATATGATAATGACACCGAGTCCTATAAAGGGCCGGGTCCAGTATATGATAATGACACCGAGTCTCATAAAGGACTGGGTACGGTATATGATGATTATGACACCGAGTCCCCTAGTGGATCGGCTACTGTATATGATGATATGATTATAAAATTGAGATCCATAATGGGCCGGGTACGGTATGATAAGATATGATGGTATGATAGGGTAATGGTATGATATAGATGCATATTACTCTCTTGACCGAGTCCCTCGCTAAAGGGCCGAATACGATAGATAGGCATGCTTATGAAAACATAATGATGTATTTGTAATGTATGAGATGATGTCGTATACAATTGTATGATGTCGTATACAAAGATATGGTGACACCGAGTTCCACTACGGGCTGGATATGGTATATGAGGATGATGTACATGCCCTCATGCTATAAGGTGCAGGTATAGTGCTTTACTAACTGTTACACTTATGTCCTGCATCCTTATTTCTGTTGTTGTCTTAATTATGATGTTTTATGCTTTAGATACTCAGTACATGTATCGTACTGACCCCCTTTCTTCGGGGGCTGCGTTTCATACCCGCAGGTACAGACACAGGTTTTGGGAGTCCACCAGCTCAGGATTCCACTAAGCAAGTTTGGAAGAAGCTCCATTGATTCAGAGCCAAGTTTTGGTACCAAACCTCCGATGTATATATTTGGTTATTCAGGGGTACGACGGTGGACCTGTCCCACCATATGGTGTCGTTCCTATTCTTAGAGGTCTGTAGACATATGTATGTGGGTTGTTTATGAGTTTATTTCAATTGTTCCTATACGGCATATTGTAAATATTTTTACATTATGGCAGCCTGGTCGGCTTGCGTTCCCTTTCATGGTACGATACAAATGAAAGAGGCTACAGGTACATGAAAAAGTTTTAACTCAGTGGGGTTTTTGTGAGTAGTATCTCTTGTTCATAGTTCGATTTGACTACAGCTGATAGGTATGTGTATGGGGGTCTCGGTTGGACCCCAGTCACGGTAAGTTAAACGTGGTTTACTTATAGTTAACAAAGGTACACGCGAGTGTCCATCTTGGACACTAGTCACGGCCTACGGGATTGGGTCGTTACAAAGATTAAGACATAGATGAGAAAATAAAGTCTTAACAAGAATAGTCTCAAACTCAAAAGTAAACGACAACATAGACTTCATGACATCCACCATGCCTCTACTAGACTAGATGGGGGCATAATACAAGGTCCTAACTCACCCAATATAAACAATGAAAATTCATAAGAACATAAGGAAAAGTAAAATGTCATATCCTCGAAACATTCAGACTCACAAAAGTTAAAATGTAATAAGCTCTAGCCACAAATGGGAGGATGAGCCTGATCGTTGGACCCTACATTATGATACAAAGTAGAAAAAAATATGTGTTAATACATGGAATGCACTATGTCATAAGTATGCATGAACAACAAAAATAGGACATAATTAATATTAACATGGGATTCATGACCTATATCTTAAAACAAGAGAAAAATCTTGAAACCATTTAACTATCATAATCATATGGTCATCGCATCAAAACATCATCATGAGAACTTTATACTGTTTCACATACCTTAGTATGGGATAGAACCTTTAATCAACATATAAGACCATTCACCAGTGATGGACCACGCTGCCTCTTCACGACCCTTGGTCTCCTTCGCGGCCCATGAAGGGCTCCGTGAAGTCAACTTGTGCCCAAAAGGCTATAATTTTCATGGTTTTCCTTTTTAAAATTTGTTTTCCATATTTTTAACTTCCAGGGTCTTACAATGGTTTTTATTCATTTTAAAAGAAATTACAGAAAGAGTCAGACTACGTCTCTTTTTTTATCTCTTCGTTTGTCATTGTTTTCAATATGAAGAAGAAAGTGATAGAAAATGATGTTTTTTGAGAAAAAAAAGCGATGTAGTTTGTCACTTACATAAAAAAATAAAAACAACTAAAATGGCACAGCCCATATTTATGGAGTTACCTAGTTCATTGCTTTCTGAAAAGTATTGAGGACAAAAGTGACGGAAGTCACTACGTCACTTTTTTGTCAGTTTTGACCAAAAAAGGTGACACAATCTGTCTTTTTTGACAGTTTTTAGTAGTGTACTATATTGATTAGAAAAGAATTGATCAAACTTAATATAGGTTCTCCAATAAAGAGATTGGTTTAATTTTGGCAAACTAACTAAGTTCAAGCTCTCAAACTAGCTTTAGAATTGTCTATACTTTCATAGTTCGTAATTTACTTACAATACATGTTTAGGAATTTGGTTGATTATTTAATTCAAATCTTAACTCAGATAAAGTTATTAATGTTATAATTATTTTGAAACTTTAGAATAAATTATTTCACTTTAGAATAGTATGATGGATAAGTATCAAATAATTCTCCTCATTTAAAAAAAAGAATTTCAAAAGAAAAATTGAGAATTTTTGATGTTAACCAAAGATTATTTTTGATAAATTTGTCGTTGACCATCTTTTGTTATTATTTTTTAAAAGTCTAACACTTTATTGAAAATATAATTTGATCCCTTGTCTGAACTTTAGCAGTTTAAAAGATTTTCTTTATTTTCTTTAAAAAATTGAATGGCAACTCTGTTTTAAATAATACATTTTTCAAGTTATGAAATAGTTTTGAACTTTAGTTTCAAAATTAAGTTGTAATAGCTGGAAGGGAAAGGTCAGCACATTATAAGTGATTGATGCAAAAAGTAAGGTATGTGAACTAAAATATCCTTCAGCGCTAAGTCACAACCCTACATCACATATTTCTTCATACGAAACAATAGAACTTATAAGATACACGAGAACAAAGTCTCCATTGCTACATGCCATTCACATGTCTAATCGCTATAGTTTATAAGTATTTGTATTATTCCTTTTGGGTGTATTCATTATATTTCACATGATTGTACGTTTGTTCATTTGAAACTCTTACAAGTCACATTGTATAGATGTCATGTGTTTAAGAATAAGAATAATTTGTCATAGTTATCATGACCCGATTGCTCAAGTCATTATGGCGCCTACTATGACCCACCAGTAAGCAAGACGATCCATATCCCGGAACTATGAGTAATGGGATGTCCAGGTAGGATACCAATCAATTCAAACTAAAAACAATAATGAAATAACAAGAACACAAATGAACGGCGAAAGCAAACGAAATATATACAAACTAAAAGATCTCTCCTAGAACCTTGAAGTCACATGTACAAAGCTACTACAAAAAAGAGTATAAGTCCCAAAAGTGGACCACAGAAACAAGACTATCTCTAAAGCAAAAGATAGATAAGATAGATAGATACATAGATAGATAGATAGATGGAGACGGGTAAATCCAGAATATTGTGTGCTCACCCTCACCTCTGGTCAAGACTGCAGCTGGCACAAAATCAACGCTGAAAGCCAATACTCAAACCTGCATCACAAAAAATAGATGCACAGTGTAGTATGAGTACACAAACAACAGGTACCCAGTAGGCATCATAGGCCGATTAAACAAGATAAGCAAAAGTAAACTCAAATGTGAGGAACTAATCACAACTAAACACAAAACAAGAAATCAATGAAAGTATGTACACGAGCGTACTCAACACAGAAAGAGAAAAAGAGAACTAGCTAAATCTGTCGGTCTCCTATAAACCCGACGGGTACGCTCGTGTACAAGTCTAAAAATAACAACCTGAACAGACTCCCATAAGTCTGACAGGAGTAGAGATAGTTTAAGTAAAAAGAAAGAATCCCATAAAGTTCCAACAATGCCACAACTTTTCGTGGACTTGTACCAAACCATTCTATAAAGTTGAATCTTTAACCAAAGATGAACATAGATAAGGACTTGAACCGAAGAGTTATAAGAAGATCAGGGATGAACCAAGAATTAAAAGTAACCAAGGAATTGAACCTAAGTTTGGATAATCATAGACTTGAACCGCGTGCAAAAGAGACTAATAACTTGAACTGAGGTAATGGTAGCTCAAGACATGAACCAAAGCTAGTAAGTAGAGATGGACTTGAACCAAGGCTGATAGCGGTGGTGGACTCGGATCATGGCTAAATAAGGCCAGGGACTTGAACAGAGGTAATAATACCTAGACAAGGACTTGAACCCCTAGTGGAGTGAATTAGGGACTTGAACCATGAATAGAGGCAAATCGATCATATTTAGGATCAGCGACCAAATGAACATCATGGGGAGTACCCCCAATCTGAGCGCTATTAATAAATCACTCTAGACCAAACCACGTCCAACCAAAATTGACGAATAGACTTTCAGAACCAAGAACAAAGTGATGCGAACCAGATAGATTGGTAGGATATTATGGAGATAAGGTCCCAAAGTATTCTTACTACCTAGATAAGACTCAGACTACTAGAATCAAGTCTTCTATATAAGTCTTCAGTAGCTAAGTTGTCTGAAATGACATCCGAGAAGTTCCAAGTCCTAATGACACCAAAATCATGCAAGTCTAAGAAAAAATTATTCTAAGCCTAAACTAAGGCCCAACATGCTTCAAAATTCATAAACCAAACATACAATACACACCATCGGGTATGGATAATCAATAATAACATGAGACATGCTTTAATACTCTGAATTTCCTAAAAAATAAAGACTAGGACATGAATTCTAGAAATTTAGCATGGTCGACACCCAAAACACCCCCAAACTTATATAATTTAGTATACAAATGCCTAAACATGCTCAGTCTAAAGAGGAAAAAATCATAGACTACCTGTAGGCCGACCGAGCGCGCTCTAACTCAAGGACCCACGCTTTTCCCTTGCGAACAGGCTTAGAATGCTCCCATGCTATCAATAAAGAATCACAATGTCAATACGGTCATTTAGACACTACATTTGCAGTTTTTTTAGATAGACCAATTTTGGGGTCCAAAATGGGAAATATGGGACCTGCATTTGAAATTCCAGAATCGAACCAAAACGTTGGTCCTAAACAACACCCTCAATTCATGGAACAATTTAACACACAAGACATGGTCTAAAAACGTGAAGAAATGATCATGCAACAACAATTTTAAAATTGAAGCTAAACATATTAAAGGGGACAATAACTTTGAATAGTAAAATCACCAGAACAAAACCTCGACGCATAAAACCAAACACACCACGACATTTCTTGTGGAAAACTCTACAATATGGACTATTGAATTACAAAAAAATAGATCTAAATTATCCAAGAAACTTCCCAAAATTCAGTAGGAATTCACTCCAGAAATGGGGCAACACAGCAGCTAAATTAGCAAACTTACCTTCAATGAAGCTTCTAACAAACTTCCAATGCTTACCAACACATTTCCCTCAAATTCTCATGAAGTTGGACCCTTGAATCATCATATTCAAGCTAAAAATGAGAAAAATATGACCAAATGACATAACGGTTCAAAGTTGATTGCATCTGGTCTTTAATATAATGACTAGACAGAATTTCTCATCCCGATCATGGAGCACAAGTCTAGTTGTAACACCTCAATTTTCTTTTTATATTTTTTCTAAAATATTGTCAGGTGATCCACGTTATCTGTGAAGTTCTACGTGAGTAGTGATTGTTGAGAATAGGTCTAGAGGGATTTGGAAGGAGCTGGAGGCCAAGTAATGAGTTGTGGTAATCAACCTACTTGCCTAAGCTACCGACTTGGATGTTATATATAATTAAGCTACTTGAGTACACGTCGAGCTTAAGTAGTGAGGACTACATAGGTTCTTAAGGTGAAACGAGATTTTGAACCTTTGAAAATAAGCAAGTAGGTGATGAACATACTTGAAGTAGGTGACAATTAGGTGATGCACCTACTTGGGGTAAGTAGGTGATACACCTACTTGAGGTGGACCCTACCCTACCATGTGGCAGCCTAGGGTTGGAGGCATGACGCGAGGTGGCACTCCTAGGGGATGGATACGTGTCACCCTTAGGGGATGCCACATTTCATAGGATATATATACATGTATTAATGACTAATTCATCATAAGTTATCCTTTACAATTAGAAAGTGAGAGAAAAGAAGAGAGAAACATAGAGAAAAAAGAGAGGCAGCCACGGATTTGGCTTGAAACAGGGTAAGTCCTCTGATTTTGTTTCTTAAATTAATTATCTAAGGTATTTCTTGACTAATTGGAGTTTTTAAAAACGTAAAATGTATAGTTGGGGCAGCGAGGAGGTTCTTTTTCTTGTTAACAAACTCATTTTTGGATGGGACTACTGTTAGTAATATTAGTATAACTCCTTGTGTAAATCTTCGTTTCGAGTGATTCAAGATGTTTTAGAAAGATATTTCATAGGGATATAACTTTCATTTAGTATCTAAAACCCAATTTTGTTTTAATCTACTCAAAAGAGGGTGATTAAGTATAGGGGAGGTGCTACCCAGATTTTGTTTTGGAAATCCTACATGGACTGCTATTGGTATTTTGGGCATATCTTTTTGTAAAGAATTTTTGTAGGGGTGATTCAAAATAGTATGCGACCCTATGACACATGTATATAATTTTCATTGAGGACATAAAGCCTACTTCCCCCATTTACCCCTTCAAAACTAAGCAACAATACAAGACAGTAGGCTATCCAGTATTTCGGTTTGAATAGTTTGGGCTGATTTTTATTAATTTCATATTTAGTTTCGATATAATGAGACTCTTAAACTTAAGTATATATTTTATTGTGTATTTAAGGTGTATATGTGCTTATACAAGCTATGAGGAACTGTTTGATGAAGTGGATTTTTGTTGGTCTATGGCGGAGAGGAATTGAGCTCCTCGAGTTGTGGTAGAACCTGTTGTATGCTAAAACGCCAAGGTTTGTGTATAAACTTGAACTTGGAATATTTTATTTTTCTGAAATTTGAATTATTTTGATGGGTTGTTTCCTTAGTCATTGTCTTGTATTATGCTATGACTATTATCTCAAGTATTGCAAAACTTTTGCTAAACCGCTTACTTGTACAAATTGTTTGATCTTTTTGAATTCTTGTTAGGACTTTGTCCTTCTTGTTACGGTGACTTTTCATTAATATTGGCATGCCTCTCGATTCGTATCTTGCCCATCTTGACTTTGGATTTACATTTCGTCTGGACGATAGAGTTTTGTCTATTCTTGAGTACGAGTGGAAAGTCACTTTCAACATGGTTATTGATTCTCTTGATATTGGGTGATGACCCTTCATGATTTTGGTGCTTCCATCCATCTTGATATTAATTATGCTTAGTGTGAAGGCATGACGTACCTATTGGGTGAAATTGATTATTCGACAACTCTTTCCAATTGAATTGTAAGTTTCTTGATACTTGAGCCTTCGAATATTGATATTGATTTTGAAACTCTTCAAGGTTTGTATTTGATACTTTGATATACTTGTTCATTTGGGCTTTCTTTTACCTTATTGAGACATCTGTGACGAACAAGGGAATTGAAGAATTTAATGGCTCCAAACCCAAAGTTTTTACACCACTAAGCTTTATGCTTAGCGATAATTGTTTTCTATCGTAGGTAATGCGCGGGACGAGGTATGAAGAATGCCATTTGGAGTAGACTTTTGGGAGCCCTTATGAAGATCACATCTGCATATACATCTAGTTTTTGTAAATATTTTGGAGGATTGTACATGATACATGTGGCACTTATGTATGAAATTTTGAAGGCTTGTGAAAACAAAACTATATACTTGTAACTTGAACAGGATGACTAGTTTTGCTATTTTGGAGTGTGCTTTTAACTAAAGTCATGCCTGTACTGCATTTATATATTGGCTTGTCATTTTTCACAAAGGAAGATAATAGTTTTGTAATAACTAGTAATTCCAGTTTTGTGTATTTTATGGACCTGCAATGGTGTTGACTATTTGTGATTTAGAAAAAAAATACCTTTTGTTTCGTAAGTGGCATCCTCCCAAAGGGGGTTCTACACTCGCGATCGCGAGACTCTAGAAAACTACCCATCGCGATCGCATAGGTGTCCATGAAATTGTGAATCACAAGGGACAGGACCTCACAATCGCGACCCAGGACCTCGCGAACATAAAAGTCATGGTGACCTGCACCAGCAAGTGCTGCAACAGCACACTTTGGCCAAGTCCAAATCTTCGATGGGGTGCTCAAAATTCATTTGAAATCCTATGCATGCAAACTAACTATGCTACCCCACCAAGTTTGACGTTCCTAACTCAATGGCGTATTCAAAATTCCAATACGAGGTAATTTTAATAAAAAATGGGTTCCATATCCAAGTGCTATTTTTTTACCAAATTCCACACTGGGCCATGGGGTTTGACTGAAATCCTCTAAAAAGGGAAGAGGGGTCATTGCAGACCAAAATCGATATTCCAAAACTGTTAAAATTTCATTCTGAGGTCGTTTACCTAAAGTAATGACCAAAATTACCTTTTCAAGTTATAAAATCTCCAATATAGGGAAACAGGCCTAAACCTAAACGAATGACCAGAGGACCAAACAGTCAGTGCCAACAAGTTATAAATGACTTGGGGCTACTATACGAATGTTCTAAACGACGAAATGAATGTTTTATTTTAAAAATGACCTAGAGGATCATTACAACATCCACTACTAAAATCACTTTTGTCCGCAAAAGTAGGAGTCAAGAAGTACCTGAAGGTTCAAATAAGCCGAAGAACTGTGCATGCATCTCCTGCTTGGTCTTCTAGGTAGCCTCCTCGACTGGACGATGCCTCTAACGTACCTTAACCACAAGAAGGGCTCTAGATTGCAACTGCCTGATATCTCTGGCCAAAATAGCAACTGGCTCCTCAATATTACTAAGACGATCATCCAACTCAAGCATCACACTGGAGAACATGAGATTCATCTGGAAAATACTGGCGCATCATCGTAACATGGAAAATTGGGTGAATAGCTAAAAAGGCCAAAGGAAAAGCTAAATCATATGCAACCTCTCCAACTATCCTTAAAATCTCAAAAGGGCCAATATACCTGGGGCTAAGCTTGCTATACCTCCCATATCTCATCACGCCTTTCATGAACAATATATGGAGGAAAACTATATCACCAACGACAAATCTCACCGGTCAATGCCTATGATCTGCATAACTCTTGTGTCTACTCTGAGTTGTCCTGAGCCTATCCTGAATCACCCTCACATGATCTAAGGCCTCTTGCATCAAGTCTGTACCACGCGGCCTAGTCTCCGTACACTCAAACCAACCAACTAGAGAAAGACAACGCCTAACATTAAGGCCTCAAATGAGGGCCATCTGAATACTGAAGTGGTAGCTATTGTTGTACACAAACTTTGCCAAAGGAAAATATTTATCCCACTGAACCCCCAAAATCCATAAAATAAGCCCACAACATATCCTCACAAACTTGTACTTTGACTGGCCATCAGTATGCGGATGAAAAGATTTGCTAAGGTCAACATGGTACCCAACACTTCTTGAAAAGTCCTCCAAAAGCTGGATGTGAACTGCCAGCCCCGATCTGAGATGATAAAAATAGGCACATCATGAAGATGAACCACCTCCTAAATGTAGATATGGGCCAACCTCTCAAAACTATAGGAAGCATGAACAGGAAAAAAGTGTGCTGACTTGATCAATCGATCCATGATGACCTAAATACTATCAATACTAGGGAAAGTGTGAGGTATCCCCATAATGAAGTACATAGTGGTACGCTCCCACTTTTCCTCGAAAATAGATAATTTCTGAAGCTCGCTACTAGGCCTCAAATGCTCGGCCTTAACCTACTAATAACTCAAACCATGAAACACATAATTTGCAATATCTCTCCTCATGTCACTCCACTAGTAATGTTTTCTTAAGTCACAATACATCTTAGCGGTGCCCGAATGAATAGAATATCTCAAACCATGAAACACATAATCTGCAATATCTCTCCTTATGTCACTCCACTAGTAATGTTTTCTTAAGTCACGATACATCTTAGCGGTGCCCGAATGAATAGAATATCTCAAATCATGGGCCTTGCTAAAGATCACCTGAACTTAGCCCTCAACTCTCAAAACACAGAGACGACCACCAAACCTCAACATCCTATATAAATCTAAAATAGTCAGGCCAGTGCCATCTCTCAAAACCCAATCTCAAAGCTTAACTAAATCCTCATCCTCAAATAGATGGTTGCGAATTTGATCCAAGAGAGATGATTGAGCTCCCATATAAGCAAGCATGCATCGGGAATCAGAAATATCAGGCCGAATCATCAGGTATGCTAAGGACTAGATGTTTAAAGATAAAGGTCGCTCCGTAGTACAAAAGAAGGATAGACTACCCATACTCAGTGCCTTCCAACGCAAGTGTCTGCTACTATATTCGCCTTGCTCGGATGAGTAGAGAATAGAGAGGTCGTAGTCCTTCAGGAGTTCAATCAAATGGTGTTGTCTCGAATTAAGATTTCTCTAGCTCATAATATGTTGAAGGCTCTTATGATTAGTGTAGATGTCACATCGAACTCCATACAGGTAGTGCCTCTAAATATTAAGCACAAAAACTACCACCACCAACTCTAAGTCATGAGTAGGGTAGTTGTACTCATGCAGCTTAAGCTGCTTCGACGATAAGCAATCACCTAGATATGATGTATCAGTACATAACCCAAATGATTACTAGATGCATCATAATAAAAGGTGAATCCCTCACCCTAAAATGGAAGAGTCAATATAGGAACGGTGGTAAGCAACTCCTTGAGCCTTAGAAAGCTCATCTCACACTCCTCCGACCATACAAACAGAGCTTTCTAGCGAGTCAACCGAGTTAAAGGGGCCTCTATAGTAGAAAAACCCTCAACAAAGCACCTGTAGTACCCTGCCAATCTGATGAAGCTACGAATCCCAATCACAGAGGTGGGCCTAGACAATCACAAATAGTCTCAATATTCATCATATCTACGATAATGCCATCCTTGGACACAATGTGCCCCAAGAATGCTACGAACTCAATCTAAAACTCACATTTTGAGAAATTGGCATAAAGCCACTAATCTCTCAAAGTCTGGAGTACTACCCTCAAATGCTACTCATGCTCATCTCAGCTCCGCGAGTGTACCAAAATTTCATGAATAAAGATTGAAAAATGAGTCCAAGTATGGCTTGAATACCCAAATCATTAAGTTCAGGATTGCGGTAGGGGCATTAGTTAACCCAAAAGATATTATTAGGAACTCATAGTAACCATAACAAGTCCTAAATTTAAACTTAGGGATATTCGTTGCCCTATTCCTCACCTGATGGTAGCCGGATCTCAAATCAATAGTAGAAAATACCACGACACCCTGAAGCTGGTCAAATAGATCATCAATCGTAGGCATGGGGTAATGATTCTTCACCATCACCTTGTTCAACTATTTATAATTAATACACATCCGTATAGTACCGTCCTTTTTCTTAATAAATAGGACTGGGGCACCTTAAGGCGATACACTAGGCCAAATGAATCCCTTACCCAAGAGACGCTGAAGCTAAACACTGAGCTCCTTGAGATCTGCATGGGCTATATGGTACAGTGGGATTAAATAGGTTAAGAACTCATCTCCAAATAAATGGCAAAGTCAATATAACGATCCATCAGAAGGCCAGGTAGGTCAGCATGAAATGCATCTCTAAAATCTCAGACTATAGGCAATGAGTCAACCGTAGGGCCCTCCCTACTAACATCCCTAACATAAGACAAATATGCCAAACATCCATTAGCCACTAACCTCCGAGCTTGAATAAGAGAGATCACCCCAATAGTTGTGCGACTATAAGAGCCCTGATACACTACCGGTAAAACACCAGGCATGGCTAAGGTGACGGTCTTGGCATAGCAATTTAAGATCGCGCAGTGAGGGGATAACTAGTCTATGCCCAGAATCAAGTAAAAATCAACCATATCAAGTAAAATGAGTTCAGCCCTAGTGTCTCACCCCTGAATCGTCACCACATAAGATTTGAAGAACTGATCCGCTGCTAAAGAATCACCTACCGAGGTTGAAACACGTAACAACTCAGCTAAAGGCTATGGACTTATACTCAGTTGTGGGGCACAATATACATATATATAAGAATAGATGGATCATGGATCAAATAAAGTGGATGCGGGCTGATGACATAATAAAACCATACCTATGATCATATTATTTGAGGCCTCAACCTCTACTTTAGTTGGAGCTGAATAAAAGAGGGACTGGGCTCCTCTACCCCATGCATCAATTTGGTCTCCTGTACTGCCTCCGAGGGGACCTCCCCATGCACCCTGATGACCAGCTCTATGATCCTGGTGCTGGCCTCAGCCTCTAACTGGAGGTGCTACTATTGGTAGGGGGCTAGCTTCCTATGGAGCTGGTGTATCTTTCCTACTATGAGGTCACTTGCAAGACCAATGATCTAGCTCCCCGCAATCATAACATCCTGTGAGTGTCGGCTAGGAGTTGGAGATCGGCCACCTTAGCCAGAAAAACCCATCTGAAAACCACCTTGGCCCTGACTCGTACAGGCACTAAAGCCACCTTCAAGGTGTTGATCACCCTCTGAAGTATGAAGTAAGGCATGGAATGGGCTACTGGAATGTCCTTACTGGAATCTCTGGCAGGATCTGTCATATGATTCCCTGGGTAGCCTAAAATGGGGCCTACCCTGGCTGTCCTCCAAACTAGCTCTTGCTACTGCCTTCTTGGGCCTCAAAATGGAGCTGCTCAAGCATGCGGGTGTTGTCCAACACATCCAAAAATGATCACCCTGCTAAGACTAAAGACTTAGACTCAACCCTCCAAAAAAGCACCAAACTCTTTCCTCCTCAGTAGGTAAGATCATAGCATGCCTCGAGAACTCATGCAATCGGACATCATAAACTAATACGATCATGGACCCCTGCTACAACTGCAAAAACTAATCTTAGAGCTGATCTCTAATGCTCCGGGGATAAACCGGTCTAAGAAGGCCTCTGAAAACTTAGCCCATGACACCAGTGGAGAACTAGCTAACCTGGTCTTAAAATATGAATGCCACCACTACCTGGCAGGACCATCAAGCTGATAAGCAGTGAAATAAGCCCCTCTCGACTCCACTACCCCTAAAGTCTGCAACTACTCACGACAAGTAGAAACTCATGGGCATCTTCCCCTATATCCCTAGAAAACCTCGGCGGTGATAGTTTAAGGAATACCCCAAGCATCTTCTACTCCCGAGGTGGCATTACACCTCCAAATTATTAGGCTGGGTGGCAGATACCGGTGACTGTTGAACCATTGGTGCCTTTAGTGCAGGTTCAGCCTGTGATGATGGAGCAGTTGAAGTTGGAGCCTTCTGTAAATCCCTAATTGCGGCTAATATCTGTATGAACATTTTTTATAGGTCCGAAACTGTAACTGACTCAGGTGGGTGTTGGGATGGTCCCGAGCCGCCAGCTGCTGATGTACTAGAGCTGCTGCTAGATCCACGTCTGGCTAAAAAGTCTGCTCTTTTTCCCCGGCTGGAGTTATAGCCCTAGCATGATCTTAGGGTCAGCCTCTACTATGATCTGGAAATTTATCACGCATGAGGGAAATCCTGTAAAAGAGTGGAACATGTGAGAATCTCATAAATTGATAAGACACATACTGCACGACAGTGATACAAAAGAGATAAGCTCTTAAATTCACCATGTAGCCTCCTGAAGATAAGTCACAGACATCTCTGTATCGATCCATAAGACTCTCCTAGATTTTAGCTCTATACAAGTGAGACCGGTGAACCTGAGGCTTTAATACCAACTTTTCACGACTCGATTTCTCAGGTAATGATGGCACCTACTATGACTCACCAGTATGCAAGCTGACCCATATCCCAAAACTGTGAGTAACAGGATATCTGAGTAGGAGACTAATTAATTCAAACGAAGAACAATAATGAAATAATAAGAACAGAAATGAACAATGGAAGCAAAAAATATATATACCAACCAAAAGATCTCTCTAAGAACCTAGAAGTCACATGTACAGAGCAACTATAAAAAGAGTACAAGTTTCAAAAGTGGACTACAGAAACAAGGTTGTTTCAAAACCAAAGGACAGATAATATATATATATATATATATATATATAAAGAGAGAGAGAGAGACAGGTAAATCAAAAATGTCGTATGCTCACCCTCACCTCCAGTCAAGACTACAATTGGCTAGAAATCAATATTGATAGCTAGTACTTGTACCTGTATTATGAAAACAGATACAGAGTGTAGTAAGAGTTCCAAAATAACAGGTAGCTAGTAGGCATCATAGGCTGACTAAGCAAGATAAGAAAAATTAAACTAAAATATGAGGAGCTAATCACAACTAAAGTCAAAAGAAGGTATCAAGGTAGGTATGTACACAAGCATACTCAACACACAAAGAAAAAGAGAGAAATAGCTAAATCTTTTGGGCTCCCATAAACTTGACGGGTACGATGGTGCACAAGTCTAAAAGTAACAACCTGAATGGACATCCATAAGCCCGATAAGACCAGAGATAGTGGAAGTAAAATGTGAGAATCTGATGAAGTTCCAACAATGCCACATCTTTCCACGGACTTAAATCTTTTTGTAAGCTTAAATCTTTAAACAAAGATGAACATAGATAAGGACTTGAACCAAAGATTCATAAGAGGATCAACGACTTGAACCGATATTTGAAAGTAACTAAGGACTTAAACCCAGGTTTGGATAATCGTGGACTTAAACCACGTGAAAAAGAGACCAATGAGTTGAACCAAGGTAATGGTAGCTAAGGACCTGAACCAAAGCTAGTAAGTAACGATTGTCTTGAACCAAGGCTGATAGCGACGGTGGAGTCAAACCACGGCTAAGCAAGGCCAGGGACTTGAACAGAGGTAATAATACCTAGGCAAATACTTGAACCCCACCCAATGGAGTTAATTGGGGACTTGAACCATAGATAGAGGTAAATCGGTAAGATTTAGAATCAGCGGCCAACTGAGTGTCATGGGGATTACCCCCAATCTGAGCGTCATCAACAAATTATTCCATCCTAAACCAAATCCAACCAAAATCAATGAATAGACTTTTAAAACCAAGAACCAAGCAATGCAGAACCAATAAAATGTAGGATATTATGGAGATAAGGTCCCAAAGTGGTGTTACGGCCTAGATAAGGCTCAGACTACTAGACTCAAGTCTGTTATATTAGTCTATAGGAAATTAAGCTGTTCAAAACAACATCGAAGAAGTTCCAAGGCCCAACAACACCGAAATCATATAAGTGTAAGACAATACTAGTCTAAGCCTAGACTTCTAAACATGCTTCAAAAGGCATAAACCAAACATATAATACACACCAGCAGGTATAGATGATCAAAAAAAACAAGCGACATGTTTTAATAGTCTGAATTGCCCTAAATATAAAGCCTAGGACATGAATTTTAGGAATTTAGCATGCTCAACACCCAAAAAACCTATAAAATCATACAATTCAATATAAAAATGCCTAAACATGCTCAATCTAAAGAGGGGATAACCGTAGCCTACCTATAGGCCGACCACACGTGTTTCAACTCAAGGAACTACAACTTTTCTCTTTCGAACGGCCTCAGAATACTGCCACACTATCAACAATAGAATCACAACGTCTATACAGTCGCTTAGATACAAAATTTGCAATTTTCATAGATGGACCAATTTTGGGGTTAAAAATAAGAAATATAGGATCTGCATTCGAAATTCTGAAATTGACTCCAAAAGTTTATCCTAAACAATACCCCAAGTTTATGCAGCAATTTAACACACAAAATGGGGTCAGAAAACATCAAGAAATGATCATGCAACAAGAATTCCAAATTTTAAGTTAAAACACATTAAAGAGGATAACAACCTTGAACAGAAAAATTACCAGAATGAAACCTCGACGGATGAAACTAAATACACCACAACATTTCTTATGGAAAACCCAACAATATGGACTCTGGAATCACAAAACAGGGCTAAATGGCCAAAAAACAACTTCCCAAAATTAAGTAGGAATTCACTTTTGAAATAGGGAAACACAACAGCTAAATCAGCAAACCTACCTCCAATGAAGCTTCCAACGTACTCCCCAAACTCACCAATGCTTTCCCCTCGAAATTCTCTTCAAGTTGGACCCTTGAATCATCAAATTTGAGCAAAAAATGTGAGAGATATGACCAAATTACAAAAGTGTTCAAAGTTGATCGTGTCTGGTCTTTATATAGAATTGCTTCTCGTAATCACGGAGCACAAGTCTCGTGATCGCTAGACACTGGAAAACTACCCTTCGTGATTACGTAGATGTCCTCATGATAATGAATCACAAGGTACAGGACCCTCGTGATTATCACCCAGGACCTCGTGAATGCAAAGGTCATGGTGGCCTGCACCAGCAAGTGTTGCAACAGCACACTTTGGCCTAGTCTAAATATTTGATGGGGTACTTGAAATTCATTCGGAATCCGGTGCACGCATATAAAATATGGTACCCCACAAAATTCGATGTTTCTAACTCAATAACGAATTTAAAATTCCCATACAGAGTCATTTTAACAAAAATTGGGTCCCGCACCAAAGTGCCATTTTTTTGGCCAAATTTCACAATGGGCCTTGGGAGTAGAGAGAAAGCCTTGGAAAGTAAATGAAGGGTCATTCTAGACCAAACTCGACATTCCAAAACTAACTACACTATCAAATTTTTCATCCGAGTGCGTTTTTCAAAAATATTGACCAAAGTCAATCATAGGATAAATTATAAAGGCAAAAGCGCTAAATGGCTCTAAAATTAAACTGATAGCCTCAATACTAGTGTTGACTATGTTACTAGCCTAATTTGGCCATTTCAAAGCTGATAGAATCATATGAATTCCATTCTAAGGTTGTCTACCTAAAGTACTGATTGAAATTACCTTTTCAAATTATAAAAGCTCAAAAATAAGAAAACGGGCCTAAACCCGAATGAATGACCAGGAGACCGAACAATCAGTGCCAACAAGTCATAAATGACTTGGGGTCACTACAGGAATGCTGTAAATGATGAAATAAATGCTTTATTTTAAAAATAACCCGAAGGATCATTATAATAGTATAGCTTGCACATACATACTTGATCACACAATGATATAATTTGTATGTTGAAACAAAGAACTAATTCTTGAATGACTTGACTACATGTCTAAAGGACTTAGTGATATGTAGAGATTTTCTTTTAAAATAATAATGATATCTAGAGATTACAACTTGTGTAGTTGAATGGTCTAAATTGTAATCTACTTATTATATAGGTTTCTAGCACATTACTTGATACAAGCTATCTTAATGATGGGAAGATATATAAAAGTTCATTTAACATGCCAACGATGAAAATTTTGTGTAAAACAATTGAGACCATATCATTGTAGTGAGCCATATACTCATGGAGAACCTAACCATTGAGAGAATATTTTATAGCATAATTGTTAGTAGGAACATAATACATTCTATAGACGAACCAATATATGGTGCATAGTGCTTACAAACAAACCATTATAATAAGCCTAGAGAGGCATATCTCATAGTCAGACCACAAAATACAATTTATTTGTACAATATGAATTCATAAGAATCAGGCAACATATGCCTTTCATTTTTCATAGAATGCATTGAGGCTATCATTTGATCATTTGTAATAAAACAGGCATAGGAAATCAAGTTGGCAAACTACTAGGTATCGTAAATTAAAGAACAAGTTATAGGATATAGTATGAAAAGCTAAAAAATCTAGTCAATAGGTTGCAGATTTATATCATGTTTACGATGTTCAAATGTTGATAGTTCGTTATATTGATATTTGGTTTATTTTAGCATTCTCACTTGTCTACTAATTATTATATCTTCTTTACTTACAAATATATGTTTTGTATATAATGGCATTTCTATTACTCGAAAAACTGCATTTGTATAAATGCAGGATTGGTTCACAAAACACCAAACATACATACTAGGTCGATTACTTACTCAACTGATATTTTGGTGAACTCTATTTCTATTTGGATCTAGCATATGTCTAGTACCCTTTTTGGTTGTTTTAATCTATCTATAGTTTAGGTATGTGGGGGCATTTTCCCGAGTTGTTGTTAGTTGTATAGTTATATACACTTTTGAATTTTTTTAGACATTACAGATTATATATATATATATATATATAGTTGTCCATGTATTATATATATGTAATTTTTATGAACTGTTCCGCTTTTTTATTATTTCATATCCTTATATTATGTCCTAAGTTATTTGTATAGCAGGTGTTCAAACAGTTTTTGTCCGCTTCAGCCAGTTTGGGGCATGACATTAATTATTATTTTTGCATTTTTCTATTTTACATTGATTTTTATGTAAGGAGAGCACATTAGCTATATATTATATAATCAATTTTACAAATATAGTCCTATAAAGTTGAGTCATCTGTGCGCACTTTTATGGACAATTTCTAACATGTTATATCAAAAATGTCACTATATTATTGAAAGTATTTCATATCGTAAACGTTCTATTTGTATTATTGCTAGTAAATTATTGGTGTCTCATATGACCTAGCGACGCAACTAAAACCAAAATGAATAACATATATGGGCCAACATTGCTAGATAAATCATAATAGATGCAATGAAAAATTCGTACAATACAAAGTTGTCCAAACCACTTTCTGAAAACCACAACTAATAATATGGACAACAAGGAATTCACTAGTTATGGGTAAAAAATATATTTTCAAATGACAGCCAAATTAATTTTAAGTGGTAGTAAGTGCAGGACAACATGTTGTTGACACTCTATTTTGAGCGACCTATAACTCATTTTTGGACTGCTATTTAATTAAATATGTATTTTAAACTTATTTATTTTATTGTATGTTTAAGTTTATATTTAGTATAATATTCATAGTTTATAAAATTTTATTATTATTATTATTATTATTATTATTATTATTATTATTATTATTATTATTATCATTATCATTATTTTATTATTATAATACCTATTTAGTTATTTTATGAATTCTTAATTTTGAATGATTATTTTTACACTTTCAAATTTCAAGTATCTATTTAGTATATAATATGTATGCAATATGTAGTGAAAAGTATTTCTTTCATTTGAAAAATCACTATTTTTACTTATTTAACATATATAATATTTTTTATTAATTAAATAGCAACACATTTAATTTTCCTCCAAATTATTTAAATCATAGCCTTTTCCATTCAATTCATGTCAATTATATACAATTTATTGTGCAAATCTTATCAATTGTAGCCTATTTGACCCAAAGCCCAATTTTCAAACCCATTTCCAATCTCATCCGTCCATCCCTTGTAATTCAACGATTCCAGCTCTCTCTTTTTAATTACACTAACCCCCCAAAACCCTAACATGACATCCATATTCTTCTATCTTCTCTCCTAAGCCGCCCCCCTCTCTCTCTCTACTCACTCTCCTCATTCTTCCTCTGTCCAAACAGCCTCCCTCCACCCCTCTCTCCTGCTCGGCCACTTTGTCTCTAACGAGTCTCACTAGGAAGAAGAACTACCATGCAACCACAAAGCCACCGCCTCACCTTCACTCTTCTCTTCACTACCACTAATAAAAACCATAGCCGCTCCACCATGACTGGTGGAGACCACCAGTGAACAACCACAAAGTCACTGCTGCATCCCTGTCTTCTCATCTCCCCCGACGTTCCCTCTTTCATTTTCCCATGTCACGACCTGATTTCTCAAGTCGTGATGTTACCTACCATAACCCACCAGTATGTAAGCCAAACCCTTAACTCAAAACTTCTAGTAATGGATGCAAAGATTTAACAGATCTAAGAGAAACATAAAAAATGTTGAAATAAGGAGAAACTAGATAAAATATATACAAAATACTAAAAATTCAATTCCTCCCACAATCTGGATGTCACTAGTACAGATTTGCTACCAAAATAAAATGAGTACAAGTCTTAAGATTTGACCAAAAAATATATATACAACACCGGATAGTCTCAAAAGTACAAAAAGATGGGCCATCCAAGCTGAAGGAGACAAAATGATCTCAAAACGGCATATGCTCATCCTGTTCTCCGAATTTGCCTGCAACATGCTCAATTTATCAATGGCGGTAGCTGGTACTCGGACCTGCATAATAAAAGTAGATGCAAAGTGTAGTATGAGTACAAGATAATAGGTACCAAATAGTCATCATAGGCCGACTGAGCAAGGAAGGTGAAAGCAATGTGAAAAATAGAAATAAACTCAGTAGAAGTCATAATATAGTGCCTAAGGTAAGGAAAAGTATTACTAATAAATATAGGCTAAACTAAGCCAATGGATCAACACTAAATACATCCAACCGGGCTCCTTTAAGCCCAATCGGGACACATGTGCGCAATTTAAAGTAAAACCAAAGCGAACCCCCATAAGCCCGCCAAGCACACATAATGACTATGCTAAAGAGGGTGGGAGCTAGGGTTATCCAGGAGTAAATGCCCTAGGGACTGAGGTCGGGTCGATAACCCTAGATACTCATCCAATTTGATAGTATGGTAAAGGTAGGGCCTGTAATGCTGATACTCACAATAAATGGCCAACTCAATAGAGGAAGGGCCTACACCCCGAAGCTCTTTTATAAATAATGAATCAATAAAGGCAGGGTCTACCTCGATGCTCCACGCAAGTATCTAATACAGATATCGATCCAACTCTTTTTTCATGCAGATGTCTAGTAAATAACCTAAATCTTTCTTTCCTTAGAAAGTCTATGCCTCAAATATATAATGTATAACGTCCATAGATCTCCTTTCATAAATAACCAACTCATCATACACATTAGGCTTCAACCAAAACTGAAACATTTTGAACACAATGTCTAGGAACGCTGACGAATCTCAAAAGTCGTAAACTTAGGAAATTATAGATAAGGTTGTTCATGGGAGCACAGTTACTTCCTAGCTAAGGCCAAACAACCAGACTCTAGTCTGCTATGCCATTTTACAGGGATCTTATTCCATCGGAGTGATGTAGGGGCATCTAAACCAAGTTTCTACTAAAGGCCAATGTACATCGCAGTCCCAATAATGTGAGATAGAAACCGATAATAGAACCACTACATCACAACAAGGATCAGATGCTTTTTATATCCAAAATATCCGAAATAAGATCTAAGACATAATTTCTACTCTAAGGTATGTAAATAAGCTACCCAAACCCAACATTCCAATAATTTAAACATATTTTCACATAATCCATGTAAATCTAAGGAAAATAAAGTTGTAGCTTACCTATAGGTTGATCGCGTGTGTTCTTGTCACGACCCAACTTCATAGGCTGTGACTGGTGCCCGAGTTGGGCACCAATACATACCCTTAGCCCCACTTAGCATGTTAGCAGAATAAACAAAAGTAAAAATCAAAAAGGAGTCGCTAGAGGGCGCACGAAAACAATGTAGCACACGGAGGCCGTTAAGGCCTTCACTGAACACAAGCCCAAAACACATATACAAAACCCACAACACAAGTCTACATACCTCTAAAAAATGATAGCCTAATCATATGACAGGATAAGGGACCATCGTACCCTTTACCATTATGTATAAATATACAATAGAAAAGTTAGTGCCAAAATAGGGCTCCGGACAAAGGAATACTACCAACGAATAAGGTGGATGTCCTAGGAGAGCGGATCAACAAATTGAGCATCTGTACCTGTGGGCATGTAACGCAACCACCCGAAGAAAGGGGGTTAGTACGGAAAATATACTGAATATGTAAAGCATGGATTGTGATAAATAAAGCCATCACCAGAATAGAAGGTGCAAAAATGAGCAAACTACCCAGAATACCAAAATACTTTTCATAACCATAGATATTGTATGCAGAAAATAAATGTCATATCCGGCCCCATTTTGGGACTCGGTGAACAAATTGTGGTCGTCGCCCCATCACTGACGCCACAACACATCATAACTCCAGAGTAGGGAATATCTCTATAATAGATCATATCATATCAGATGGTCATATCAGATCATATCATATCATATGTGTATATGCCACATCATAACTCCACAAATCCCATGTACAGGTTGTACCTGCCCCCTCACATTGGGGCACGATGAATAATGCAGAGAAGTACGCATGATAACAAATCTTGGCAGGGGCTCAGTGAAAGAAGCATTGAGGCATCATGAGTGGATTAGTGAGAAACTAAATGAAATATAAAATACAAAACATTTCCAGAGACTCGATAGCATAACTCTGATGACAAGTCATATAAGAGAAATTAAGCGATAATCATAGTACATGTCTTTCAAATGTCACAATGGTCTATGTCAAAATAGTCTTTCTGAAATCGTTTCCATATTTTAAAATATATTATGGGGCTCAGTGGAATAATTAAAATAAGATATCGTTCAAGTCAAGAAAAGAGTCATATCAAGTGACTTTTGAAAGTCACTATGGATTACATCAAAATAGAACTTCTGGAATTATATACTCGTATTAAAGTGTAATAAAATGTCTTTTGGGAAATCAAGAAATTGGCCATCCTAGTGGCTCTAGGAATAGGAATTTCCTTGGAACCATACAAAAGTCATATACTTGTTTCATAAAAACCATGCCAAAAGAAAGATTAGATTTATATACTCATGTCAAAAATATGCCAAAAGAAGGAAATATTAGCTTTACATACTTATGTCAAAAACATGCCAAAGGAACGTATAAGCCTTACATACCAGTTATGGGTTAATCGCATCCAGGCTCGCTTTGTTATTCCTTTAACCTATTTAACACGAAAGTAATACTAAGGTTAGTGACATTCGACTTTCCAGCGTCTTAAGTTACATTCGAGCATACACAGAACTCACTTCCTCGCTCGCCTTTCTCGACTAGTTCCTTAATTAGTTAAGGAGTTAACGGAATTCGAGCAGCACCTCCCCTATAATATGCCCTATCCGAATTTCAAATTACATCCCTAATTACCACAGCCAACCAACAACAACAACCTTCAGCACATATATAAGTAATTCACTTCAACATTACAAGATACAAACTCTAAACAACTCGTTCAACACTATGATACCAAAATAGGGTGTTTAGTCTCTATCTCGTAAAACCTTTAACCCAATGAAAAGGAGGGTCGTATGGATGAAAACAGAAGAACCTACACCCCTTTTAGAACATTTTCCATCCCTGAAACACACAATCAAACCACCTGCAAGCACAGCACAATAACCATAACACATTACTCGACTTTAGTTTAACTATAACGACCTTAGTTTAGTTCGTTTCTAACGTCAAGAATAATTGTGCAATTTTTATACTTCCATACTCATATAAGACATTTAATACACTCCATAAACACACCATAAACTCCAAATTGAAAGGAATACCCTTACCTTACCCGAAATTGGCCAAAGCTTGCCAAAACTTCCCTCGGAAGTTCTTCTAGTGCGGCTGAAATGTCGTGGCTGTTTGTTTTCCTCTTGGTTCTGCTCCAAACCTTAACTTTAAATTATTAACACTCTCATAACATGTCCAAACCCTTACAAAAATGTGGGAGAAGAGAACCAATCCATACCTTGCTAAAACTTATCTCAAAAGTTCTCTTAACCTGCTGAAAATTACCGGATTGTTTGTATCTCTTCCTTTCTTCCCCAAAATGAAATTTTACTTTATTAAACACCTTTATATCACCATAGTATATCTTAAATAATTAATTCACAGAAAAGAATTGGAGCCTTACCTCAATTTGACCCAAACCCGTGGCTCTTTTTCTCTTGTTCCTCACGTTTTTCTCTCTTTTTTTCTAAGTTTAGAATGCTGAAAATAAAGGTTTAGTCATAAGATGACTAATATATAACCTTTCTTAGAGGGTGACATGTGGCATCCCCTAGAGGTAACACGTGGCAGCCCCTCTAGGGTGCCACATCATCCATGCATCCAACCCAAAGCTGCCACATGGCAGCGTGGGACCCACCTCAAGTAGGTGTGTCACCTACTTGGTCCAAGTAGGTGCATCACATACTTACTCCAACTAGCTGCATCACCTACTTGAAACAAGTAGGTGCTACATCTCCTTATTTCTCTTCCATGGGTTCATAATCTCATCTCACTTTAAAAGCCTATGTATCCCTTTCTACTTAAGCTTGACGTGAACTCAAGTAGCTTAGTTATGTAAGAAATCCAACTCAGTGGCGTACGTGAGTAAGTCGAGTCCTACAATCCATTACTTGGCCTCCAACTTGTTCCGGATTCTTATAACCCTATTTCAATCGTCCCTATTATTGGGGTATCTCTTTCTCCCCTCCTTAAAGTTGTTTGATAGCATTATAGATTATCCGACTCACATGACGACTTCTAAAAAACTTAAGAGACTTCCCAAAAACTTAAGAAGCGTTCTAAGCTACCAAAGTACGGGGTGTAACAGCTTTAAATCACTTTGTCAAAGCTTTGGCTTTACGGACGACCTCTCAACGCTTTCACACTATCAAAAATAGAATCACAATGACATTATGGTCATATAGACACTAAATGGCAAGAAACATAAATGGACCAATATCGCGGTCAAAATAGAAAAATAGGACCCACACTGGAAATTCTGGAGTTGACCCCCAAAACAGGTCCTAATCAAATCCCCATCCTTATATCCCAAAATGGGATATAATTCGGGGCCTAGAAGCCCCTCAAAAGCAACGCTCAAGAAAAACCCAAATATACTATAAAAAAAACTATGGCAGCAGCGATTTACAAGAAAATACAAGAAAAGAAGTCTCCACATCTTAAACCAAGCACACTTCAATTCTCCTTGCGATAACCCCACAAATTAGCCTCAAAAATCGCTGCAAATAGACCCAAAATGCTCAAGATATCAAATTTCAAAATTCACCAAAATTCTAATCCAAAAATGGCATAGGACAACAGTTGAAAATGGAAAATTATAAAAACTAAGCCTCAACAGTAGAAACCAATCATACCATAATGATCCTCACCAAATATCTCGCAATTTAGACACCAAAATCGCCCGAATCAGAACTAAATTGGTCAAGAAATCACTTCCTAAAAATTCTCCACATATCTAATCCAAAAATAGGAAGGACAGCAGCTATAATGCAAATCTTAACTCAAGTGAAGTTTCCAATTAACTTTCTGATCTAACCACCACGTTCCACTCAAAAATTCCTTTAATTTCAACCTTTGAATCACCAATATCAGGTTTATATAGACCAATAAGCTAATTCCCAAAAGTTCTTCAACTATTCACTATGAAAATTACTCAATGCATCAGCTAAAATTAAGATTTCACCTCAATCAAATGCCCCAAATAATTTTTTGAGCTCTCCAATGCATTCTCCTAGAAACATCTCATATGTTTTCCATTTGAATCACTCAATTTGGAGCTCTATAGCTTAAGATATACAATTTTGAAATTTGGAGAAAAACATGAGAATGAGTGATTTATAGAGCGAGGTGCACCAGATATGGTGCACCAACATACCAGCAGATTATTCCCATTTTTTAAGTCTTTGATAGGGTGCTCGAAATTCATTTAAAACCCCATGCATGAAAATAAACTATGCTACCTACCAAATTCGACATTCTGAACTCAATGATATACTTAAAATTTCCATTTAAGATGGTTATGAATGAATGTGGGTCCCACTCCCACAACCATATTTAACCAAAAGTCACTAAGGGACTCAGAATGAGTCTAGATGCATTGGAAACTGAATGAAATGTAGCTTTAGACCAAACTCGATATTTTAGATCTAATCATGCTGTTAGAATTCCTATTTGGGAAAGTTCTCCAAGAATGTTGATCAAAGTCAACTATTGATCAGTTTGTGAGGCTAAAATGCAAAAGATGGTTTAAACTCGCATCAAAAACCCAAGGACTCAAGTCAATCACACTTCTAGCCTAATTTGTCCATTCTAGAGCTGATGGAATTGTCGGAAATCCGTTTAGAGGCTGTTTTCCTACTCTTTAACTCGAAAATCACTTTTCAAGTTATAAAGGCCTTCCAACATGAAAGCCTACACAAAATCCAAATGACTAATCAATATGAACCATAGAAGAAACCGAAATAACCTTACCATTTGGACTACCAACCCCAAATATAAAATCCAACATTTTTCCCTTTAGGAGAACCCTGATGGTCCTTAGATATCCTTCCACCACACTTCACCACACTAGTTCGAAAGAACCATACATATAATTTGAAAATCAGAGAACAACAACATCTAGAATAAGGAACCCTGCCTAGAGCAAGAACTAGAATCCATTCTTAGGTCCCCAAAATCACAAAGTCGAGCTGAAACTTTCTGACTAACCATTCTTCTCCCAATGATAATTACCACGCTAATGACTAAGTTGCACTAAACCCAGCTCAAGTGACCTTCGGGTGGTAGAAAACTTACACCATAGGCCCACAAGCTAGTCTCCCACTGAAAATTAGGCCCAACTACTTTAATCTATGGTCTACTAAGCCAATAGGTGACAAATAAATAAAAATAATTGCCCTAAGATGATCCCATATAAGTAGTGCATCCATAGCTTGAGCACGAAAAATAACGCCGCCAATTCTAAGTTGTGAGTGGGATAGTTACACTCGTGCACCCTCAGCATATGCAATAATTCAGCCTCACTGAATCAAAATACAACCCAAGACAACGCCAAATGTTTCACAATTTACTGAATAATTCTCGCCCTCCACTAGAAAAGTCAGGATGGGAGAGGTAGTAAGTAACCCCTTGAGCTTCTGAAAGCTTAACTCATACTCCTCAGACCACACAAAATGAACACCCTGGCGGGTCAACCAAGTCAAAGGTTCAGCAATACTGGAGACACCCTGGAAAAAATGCCTGTAATAACCAGCCAACCCAACAAAACTCCTGACCTCTTTAATAGATATGGGTCTAGCCCTACCACGAATAGCCTTAATATTCGTGGGATCCATCATGATATCATCCTTGCTCACTACATTTCCCAGAAATATCACATACTCCGACCAAAACTCGCACTTTGAGAACTTGATATAAAGTGGTTGATCTCTCAAAGTCTATAGCACCATCCTTAAATGTTGTGCATGCTACTCTCTACTCTACAAGTATACTAAGATATCATCAATGAAGACTATAACAAATATGTCAAGATAGGTCATAAACACCCGAGTCTTCTAATACATAAAGACAGTGAGGGCATTAGTCAGCCCAAATGACATCACTAGAAACTCATTGGCCATAATGGGTTTGGAAGGTAGTATTACGAATATTTGCTGCCCTAATCCTCATCTGATGATAATCAGACCTCAAATCAATCTTAGAGAACACGGCAGCACCCTGAAGCTAGTCGAACAGATCATTAATGCGAGAAATAGGGTAACGGTTCTTAATCGGCACCTTATTTAGCTGTCTGAAGTCAACACACATCCATATAGTCTCATTCTTCTTCTTAACAAACAAGACAGAGGAACCCTATAGTGATAGACTCGGATGAATAAAGCCCTTATCTAGGAGATCCTCAAGCTGAGTACTAAGCTCCTGGAGCTCTAAGGGAGCTATACGCTAAGATGGAATAGAAATGGGCTTCGTGTCCAACTCAAAGTCTATTCCAAAGTCAATATCCCTCTTTGGAGGTAGGCCAAGTTGGTCTGTAGGAAAGACATCAATAAACTCCTGGACCACTAGAACTGAATCAATAAAAGAGGCCTCGCTGGACACATCTCACACAGAAGCTAAGTAAGTCAAGCAACCGAAAGAAACTAGTTGTCGAGCTCATATAAAGGATATAAGCCCCATTGGTGACTGGGTATAAGCACCTTACCAAAAGACCAAGGTAATTCTAGGCATGGCTAAGGTAACAGTCTTGGCATAACAGTCCAATAACATATGGTGAGGGGAAAGCCAATCCATGCTAAGTATAACATCAAAGTCCAAAATATCTATAGAATAAGGTAAGACTGAGTCTTATTCCCTTGAATAGTCACCACACAAGATATACATACATTATCCACTACTAAAAAATTCCCTTATCAGAGTCAAAACATGCAACAACACCTCAACTAGCTCATAAACAGTACTAGACAAGGAGCAAAATATATAGACACGTAAGAATATGTTGAACTTGGATCAAATAAAGTTGAAGCACTCTGGTGACATATAAGGATAGTACCTGTGATGATATCATCTAATGCCTCAGCCACTGCCCTACTAAAGCAATATAAAAATAGCCCTATTGGCCACCCCCACATCCATTTAACCTACCACCAGACCTGCCTCCCCGAGAACCTCCCTAAATACCTACTAGCCATCGTCATGGCCCTATGGCTGATCTCCACCTCTTCAGACTTGACCCCAATCTCTACTTCTAGGTGGAGGTGGTACTATTGCCAATAGTCTAGCTTGGCTGAAGCACTCTCTAGACCAGTGCTCTAGTGAACTACACTCAAAACAACATAGAGTTGAGTGCCTTATAATAACCCATCCGCGATAAGAAGGAAGCATACCTGATACTCTTGAGCCCTAACATGCGGTGGAACCCTCCAAACTGGGATGACTACCCTCAACTGCTGGCGAGGCTACCTGAAAAGATCGGGTAGACTGATACTGTTGGTATCTATCATGATGGAACTACTGGCAGGCCTGTCATAACTGTCCTGGCCCTTAGACTGGGACCAATTGAAGTTGCCTCGGTGCTTGGCCCTCTTATCGCTGCCTCTTTAGGTCTGGTGATGAATAATCTCTATAGTATAGGAATGGTCCACCACATCCAGGAAAGAGCAGCCCACATACACCAAGTACTCCATCCCCAACCTCAAGTGGGGCTTCAATCTATGCATAAAACATCGTACTAGCTCCTCTTTGATTGGTAGAATCATAGTGGTATATCGGGAGCTGGTGGAATATGGCCTCATGCTCGGTGAATGCCATCTTACCCTAGTGAATATCGAGCAGGACTAGGACTGGTGCTGTTGCCTTGCTTATGCCATGAGGCTGGTCTCTAGGCCTGCTCGGTCCTTGTAGGTTATTGCTACTAGTAGTACGATGTGTACGAGCCATTCCTGCAAAATAGTGGAACAAATGAGATTTCATGAAACCACTAAGACACACAACTACACCAAAATATACAACATAGAGAATGTTCCTAATGACATCCTATAGCTTCATGAGGATGGGTTACGGTCTTCTCTACACCAATCTGCAAGACTCTACAAGACGTTAGCTCTATAGAAGTGAGATCGATAAACCCGAAGTTCTGATATCAACTTGTCACAACTTGATTTCTTAAGTCGTGATGGCACCTACCATAACCCACCGATAGGTAAGCCAAACTCATAACCAAAAACTGCTAGTAATGGGTACGGAGACTAAACAGATCTATGAGAAACATAAAAAATATTGAAATAAGGAGAAACTAGATAAAATATATACAAAATACTAAATACTAAATATTGAATCCCTCCTAGAATCTGGATGTTGCTAGTACAGAGTTGCTACCAAAATAAAATGAGTACAATTCTTAAGATTAGACCAAAAAATATATATACAACATTGGGTAGTCTTGAAAGTACAAAAAGATGGGCCATCAAAGTTGAAGGAGACAGAAATGATCTCAAAATGGCATATGCTCATCCTAGTCTCTAAATCTGGCTGCAGCAGGCTCGATCTATCAATGACGGTAGCTGGTTCTCATACTTGCATAATGAAAGTAGATGCAAAGTGTAGTATGAGTACCAGATAAAAGGTACCCAGTAGGCATCATAGGCCGACTGAGCAAGAAAGGTGAAAACAATATGAAAAATAGGAATAAACTCAATAAAAGTCATAATGTAGTATCTAAGGTAAGGAGAAGTATTACTAATAAAGATAGGCTAAACTAAGCCAATGGATCAATACTAAGTAAACCTAACCGGGCTCCTATAAGCCCCATTGGGATACACGTGTGCAATAGAAAGTAAAACTAGAGCGAACACCCATAAGCCCGCCAAGCATACAGAATGACTATGCTAAAGAGGGTAATAGCTAAGGTTCTCCAGGAGTGAATGACCTAGGGATTGAGGTTGGGCCTATAACCCTAGATACTCGTCTAATTTGATAGTGTGGTAGAAGCAGGGCCTGTAACCCCGATACTCACCATAAATGGCCAACTTAATAAGGGCAGGACATGCACCCCGAAGCTCTTTTATAAATAATGAATCAGTAGAGTTAGGGTCTGTATCCCGATGCTCTATATAAGTAGTGAGTTCATAGAGGCTGGGTCTGTACACCGATGCTCCAGGCAAATATCTAATTCAGAAGTTGATCCAACTCCTTTTTCTAACAAATGTCTAGTAAATCACCCAAATCTCTTTTCCCTTAACAAGTCCAGTCCTAAAATATATAAAGTATAACGTCCATAGATCTCCTTCCATAAATAACCAACTCCTCAGATACACTTGGGCTTCAACTGGAACAGAAACAAGCCAAACACAAGGTCTAGGAACATAAACAAATTTGAAAGTTGCAAACTTAGAAAATTATGGATAAGGTTGTTCATGGAAGCACAGTTACTGCCTAGCTAAGCCCCAACTACCAGACTTTATTCTGCTACGCCATTCTACAGGGATTTAAGCCCATTGGAACGATGCCAAAACATCTAAAGAAAGTTTCCACCAACCTATACTAAGGCCAACATACATCGTAGTACCAATAATTTGAGATAGAAACCGGTAACAGAACCACCAAATAACAACAAGGATCACATGATTTCTATACCTGAAATAAGACCTAAGACATGATTTCTACCCTAAGATATGTAAATAAGCTACTCAACCCCAACATTCCAAAAATTTCAAGAAGTTTTCACACAATCCAGCTCATTTTAATGAAAGGAAAGTCGTAGCCTACCTGTAGGCCAATCGCTCATGGTCTAAATCACTTTGCTTGAGCTTTTTATTTTTGAACGACCTCTGAAAACTATCACACTATCAAAAATAGAGTCACAATATAATTACGGTCGTTTAGACACTAAAATCACAAGAAATAAAATTGGATCCATTTTGTGGTCAAAAATGAAAAAAGTGGGACCCACGTCAAAAATCTGGTGTTAACTCTCAAAATAGGTCCTAATCAGCTCCCCAATCATAAATCTCAAATTGGGACACTATTCAAGACCAAAATTTGTCTTTAAAAAACTAATTATGGAAGCAACGATTTATGAGAAAATACAAGAAACAAAGTCTCCACAGCTAAAACCAAGCACACCCCAATGTTACTTGCAGAAAAACCCACAATTTAGCCTGAATTATCACTGAAAACGGAACCAAAATATTCAAGATATCAAATCTTAAAATTCACATAAAATCTAATCCAAAAATGGCATAGGACAGTAGCTTTAGATGAAAAAATAACCAAAAATGAAGCGTCAACATCCAAAGCCAATTGTTCCACAATGAACCTCATAAAAAGCCTCGTAATTTAGACTTTGGAATCACACGAATCGGACCTAAATTGTTCAAGAAAACCACTTCCCTAAAATTCTCCACATATTTTATCCGAAAATAGGAAGGGCGGTAGCTATAACGCAAATCTTACCACAAATGAAGATTTGAAATAACTTTTGGATCTTACCACCACATTACTTTCAGAAATTTATTCAATTTCAACCGTTGAATCACCAAAATTGGGTTTATATAGACCAAGAAATTAATTTCCAAAGTTCTTTAAATATTCACACCGAAAATTACCCAATGCATCAGCTAAAATCAATATTTTACCTCAATCAAATCCCCAAATTAGTTTCCAAGTTCACGAACTCGTTCTCCTCAAAAAACCTCACAAGTTTGCCTTTTGAATTACCCAATTTGGAGCACTATAGCTCAAGATATACAATTTTGAAATTTGGAGAAAAACATGAGAATGAGTGTTTTATAGTGTGAGGGCACCAACAGATTATTCCTATTCTCAAAGTCTCCGATGGGGTGCTTGGGATTCATTCAGAACCCCGTACGCGCAAACGAACTATTTGAGAACTTATGTGGTAATTGTTTGTCCTATTTGTTTTGTTTGATGAAGAGTCTATTTAGGAGACTTGAAATTTTCCTTTAAGTCTAGAACCTGTCCAATTGGTAAGTCCAATGCCTCTTGGACATTAAGTTGGGACGATAGGCATTTTTTAGGAAACTCTTGTTCTAATTAATGTGAAGCCCAGATATAGCCTTAAATAGAATGAAAGTCACCCTCAGAAATCTTATTTGTCCTCTGTCACCTCCTCAAAAAACTAATATATCATTAGCATATTGTAAATAAGTGATTTCAAGGTTATTAACAGTTCTTGAATCTACTCTTAAACCTATTATCCAACTTGTGATTATTTTCTAACTCCTCTAAAATATTTCAGGTTCAATTGTAGTTTCCTCATAAAAGACAGTAGTTTTTATGTATTGGGACTGTGTTTAATGTTTTACTTTTTTGAATGATTCTATTTGAGGTAGACTGCTGTTTTGGAAATTCTAAATAGTCATACTGAAGGTTTTAGCTATTGAAAGCTGGAAAGATTGAAGATGTTAGTATCTTTGGTTGGGAAAGTAGTACATTTACTCTCAGATAAGGAAAATGATGGAGCTGCAACAACACTATAGTCTTCTCTTATTTTGCATTGTCTCGTTGTCTTTCCACTCTCACTGTTTTCTTTTCTCCTTTCTACTCTTCATGATCCTTCTAATGTGTAGTCAATGTGATAGAGAGAGTATGTTATTCCAGCCTAGTTTTTATATTCTTGAGATCTGGTGTTTGGACAATGAATATAAGTAAAAATTTGTCCTTTAATCAGGAGTTAACAGCGCAATGATAAAATGAAACTGATTACTGTATTGATGAGATATTAATCTCATGTAGGGACTTGTGAGTGGTTTTACACTCTCAAACCTATTGAGCTTGGGTAACCTAGATCACTTGTATTACAAATTGTTATTTTTTCTTATGTATTTGTAAGTTAACGTAAAATCATTGCAGTTGTTCTCCCTGAAAAATCATCATTAATAACTTCATACTATAATGGTGTATACTCTCCCTTATTTCAAGATCTTCGAGCACTCTAGGATGTTATTAGCCAATGAAAGTAGGACCCTCTTTCCTCTCTTGGAAAACTAGCATGATGTGCCTCATAAAAGTGGTTAAGTTTTTGTTGTTTTGATGTATGCAAAAGGTTTGATACTCTCTGTCAGCTTTATATAAATTTTAGGCTGTTGAAATGCACACAAGTTGGATAACCTGGTCTACTGATGGCACGTATGTTTTGCTCATTATGAACAGGTTGTGTTAATTAATTTGATGTTATTAATATGCCTATTGCTATTACCTATCAACAAGAAATTTGTGTATTGTTGTTTTGCTGGAAATTGAATTTGAGAATTATGAAGCTTATTAATTGTTCTGTGAACGCTAGGGAATTGATCCATCAATTAAAAGGGCAGCCTAGGAGTTCCTGTTTGATTGTTTTTATCCTTAAAGTGCATTTGAGAAAAGAAATCAGCTTAGACGACAACAACGGTAATGTGAGTTGTTTCAGAAATTATTAGCAATGATAGCTAAGGAGTCAAATTGGTTGCTCTTAGATTGTAAAGTAAAAAATTTTGATATGAAATAGTTATGTTCTAATTTAATGATTTTATATGTTTATCGAAACTCAAAGCATCAGTCACAATCAATGTACTTTTATGCGATGACTTTCTCATGTTTAATAGAGCTCTTATCTTGAAGTTTAACTTTATTTAGTTGTCCCTGTTGTATATTGGAATTGTTCTATATTAAGCATGGAGAAGCTAAGATGCTGTTTGTAATGTTGGTTTCTACGCTTTCTTATAGGAACCTTTTGTCTCCTGGTGTCAAGATCTGATCATTTTTATTTCATCAAGTTACTCATTTTTTTGGTATAAAATTTAAATTCTTTTGGCTCAATATGTAATTATTCAACTGCAAAAAAGCTCAACCTCTTGTGACTTGGGGTAGAACTTTCTGTGATGTTTGTCAAGTTTGAGTACTCAAATATTCAGTTTTATATATTTGGAGGTGGTCACAAATTGTTTTTA